>NW_027094148.1:0-600000 GCF_029207755.1 Chamaea fasciata | reverse complement strand
ACGTGAGTGGGGATGGGATAAGAATGAACGGGTTACAACTCTAAATGGTACAGTTGGTTTGGGGATATTTTTGTGGGCGGATGTTGGGATCGGGATTGTGTGGGGCTGGGTGGGTGGGATGTGGTTTGATAGTAAATCAAACTTGGAGAGTTCTTGATCACATGGACTGGGATCACATGGACTGGGATTTCACAGGCTGGACCATCTGGATCAGAACCATAGAAACTGGGATCATCTGGACCGGGGTGGCGGCCTCGGAACGATGCGAACCGAGGCGGTCCCGCCCGGCCCAGGGCAACCTCCCCGTCCCTCCCAGTCCCGCCCGGCGGCGCGGCCAAAACTCCCCGCAGCGAACGCGGCGGTCCCGGAGCGATCCTGGAGCCGATCCCGGAGCGATTCCGGGTCCGATCCCGGTCCCTGTTTCGGCCTCGGTCTCAGTCTCGGTCCCGGAGCGCTCCCGGTGCTGATTCCGGTCGCGGTGCCGATCTCGATCCCGGAGCGGTGCCAGTCTCGGTGCCAGTGCCGGTTCCAGTTTCAGTCCTGGTCTCAGTCTCGGTGTCGGAGCGGTGCCGGTGCCGTTATTGGTCCCGGAGTGCTCCCAGTGCCAATCGCAGTCCTGGTCCCGGAGCGGTGCCAGTCTCGGTGCTGGTTCCGGTGCCGGTCTCGGTCTCCATCCCGGAGCGCTCCCGGTCTGGGTTCTGGCCGCAGTCCTGGAGCAGTCCTGGTGCCGGTGCCGGTTCCGAAGCGCTCCCGGCGCCGGTCCCAGTGTCGGTGTCAGTCTTGGTTCCGGTACCAGTTCTGGTGCCGGTTTCGGTGTCGGTCCCACAGTGCGGGTCCCGGAGCGGTGCCGGTCTCGGTTCCGGTGTCGGTCTCGGTCTCGGTGCCGGAGATTTTAGGGTCTTTTGGGTGATTTTAAGCCAAACCGGGCCCTTTTAGGACCGCGCGTTCCCTTGACCCCGCCCATTCCCCCTCAAAATTCCCGCCGTTTCCTGGACCCCGCCCCTTTCCCCTCCCAGTTCCCGCCCTTTCTCTGACCCCGCCTCGTTCCATTCGTTCCCCGCCCTTTCATTGGCCACGCCCCTTTTCCCCGTGGGCCCCGCCCATCTGCTGGCGCGTTCCGTCCGGCGCATGCGCAGACGACCCAGAGGTGGCTCTCCCGGGCGCCGCCATCTTTGTTCCCGGTCCCCCGAGCCGGCTCCGGCGTGTCCGAGACCTGCGGTGGGGGAATGGGGGTCTATAAGGGATCTATAGGGGATCTCTAGGGGGTCTATAGGGGTCTGAGAGGACCTGGAAGTCTCCTTAGAGGATTTGGTGGGGGATCTGCAGGAGATTTGGGGCGGTCTGTAGGGGCTTTGGGGCGGTCTGGGGATCCCTAAAGGGGGCTGGGCGGGTCTCGGGGCTCTGTCGGGATCTGGGGGCTCTGTAGAGGGTCCAGCGGGGTCCGTAAAGGGGGTCCGGGCGTCCCTAAATGGTGTCTGGGGGTCTGTGGGGGATTTGGGGGGTTTCTGTGGTGGGTTGGGGGGTCTGTAGGGGATCTCTAGGGGTCAGCGGGAGCCTGTAGCGGGTCCGGAGAGGTCTGGGGGTGTCTGTGGGTCCCTGTGGGGGATTTGGGGGGTCTGGGGGGGTCTGGAGGTCCCCAGGGGGGTCTGAGGGGATATGTAGGGGCTCGATAGAGGGTCCGGGGGCGCCTGGGGGACCCTATAGGGGATCTGGGGTTCTCTGCATGGGATGTAAGGGGGTCTGGGGGAGTCTTGGCATCTCCATAGTGGAGTTTTGGGGCCCATAAAGGAAATTTTTGTGAATTTTTGGCTCTGTACAGCTAATTCTTGGAAATTTGGGGTCCAAATTGGGCAATTTTGGGCGCTCTATTGGGATTTTTTTTTTTGAATTTTGGGGCCTCTGTTAGGAATTTTGGAGGAATTTTGGAGGAATTTTGGGTCCAAACGCAGGAACTTGTGGAATTTCGGGTCAAAGGGTGGGAATTTTGGGTAATTTTGGGTCCTAACTTGGGAATTTGGGGAATTCTTTTTCCTAGATATCCTCTTCAAGTTCTCGGTGAGTGGCAGCACGGCACGGGCAAGTCCTGCCTGCTGCACAACTTCATTGAGAGCAAGTGTAGGAATTTCTGTGAATTTTCAAGGATTTTGGCAGTTCTAGGGGGTCGTGGGATTTTTGGGAATTTTGGAGGGATTTTTTTTCATTTTGGGGGACGTCTTGTGTATTTTGAGGGGATTTTTGAGGTATTTTTAGGACTTTTGGGGTGGTGTTTTTGCATTTTTAGAGTGTTTTCTGTTGCTGTTTGCGGGCTTTGGGGAATAATATATTGGGAATTTTGAGAAATCTGAGGAGTTGGGGGATTTTTAGGTAATTTTGGAGATTTTTTGGGGAGTTTGGGGGGTTTTTTAAATATTTCTGGACATTTTTAGGGTTTGGGGGTTTTTTTATTTATTTTATTTTCTGGGTGATTTTTATTGGTGTTTAGGGAAATTTTTGGACATTTTTTGGAATTTGGTAAATTCTGGGTAGTCTGGGAAATTTTGGGAATATTACTGGAATTTTTGCAGGCATTTTCTGGGTTTTTTTCTTTTTTGAGCTATTTTGAGGCTTTTTTCAGTTTGTTTTTTTTCTATAGTTTTCCTTTTGTATGCAATTTTGGGGGGATTTTTTTTTTTAATTTTTTGGGAATTCTGTGTCTCTGGGCGCTCCCCCATCCTGCGGCATTTTGGGCAATTTTCTGTCACTCTTGGGTCATTTTTGGTCACGCTTTGGGTCATTTTCAGCCATATTTTGTAATTTCAGTGGCATTTCTAGTCAGTTTGGGGTCATTTGGGGGCCATTTTGTGGCCATTTTCTGTCACTTTTCGGGCATTTTTGGTCTCTTTAGGGGCGTTTTTTGTGCCGTTCGAGCCATTTTTTGCCGGTCTCAGGCCCGGTCTCCGGGCGGTGCCGGTCCCGGTGCCGGTCCCGGTGCCGGTCTTGGTCCCGGAGCGCTCCCGGCGCCAATCTCGTTCTCAGTCCCCGTCCCTGGGCGGTGCCAGTCTCGGGGCTGGTTCCGCTGCCGCTCTCGGTCCCGCTCTCGGTCCCAGTCCCGGAGATTTTAGGCGGGTTTGGGTAATTTTAGGCCAAACTGGGCAGGTTTAGGGTGGATTTTCGGCCCCTTTGGATGATTTTAGGCCAAATCTGGTGGGTTTTCGGGTGGGCTTTAGGTACATTTCATTGATTTTAAGCCAAACTAGGTCTTTTCAGGGTTGATTTGACGCCCTTTTTAGGAGTTTTAAGGGGATTTTTTGCCATTTTGTGTGGATTTAAACCAGTCTGGGCAATTTTAGACGATATTGGTTGGTTTTAGACCCCTTTAGATGATTTTATCCCCAACGGGCTGATTTTAGACCGAACCCTGTGGCTATAGGGTGGCTTTTAGTGCCCTTTGGGTGATTTTAGGCCACTTTGTGGGGATTGCAGGCCTCTTAGGGTGATTTGAGGCCAAACCTGATCCGTGTTAGGGTGGATTTTAGGCCCTTTTGGAGACATTTAGGAGCTTTTTGGTGATTTTAAGCGAACCCGGGCGGTTTTAGGACCGCGCGTCGCCTTCGCCCCGACTCTTTCCCCTCACGATTCCCGCCCTGTCCCTGACCCCGCCCCTTTCCCGTCCCAGTTCCCGCCCTTTCCTTGGCCCCGCCCTCCCAGGCCGGGCCCGGGCCCGGGGGAGGAGGAGGAGGGAGGGAGGAAGAGGCGCAGCGGCGGCAGGAGCGGGAGGAGAAGACGAGCGGAGGGAGCGGCGGCTCCAGCGCTCCCTGAACTGGCGGCACCGCCGGGATCATCGCCCCCATCCCGCAGGTGGCCGGGGAGGGGGAGCTCGCCCCAAATATCCCGGGGGGTCCCTGGGTTTGGGGTTTTTGGGGTTTTTGGGGTGTCCCGGTGTCGGCAGAGCCCCTGGAATTGCCGGGACCCCGCTGGGGCTGGAGGGGCGGGATGGGCGGGAAAGCGGTTCGGGGTCCCGGTGCCGGCAGTGTCTGCTCCCAGTATGAGCCTAGTCAGTCCCAGTATGAGCCCGGTCACTCCCAGTATGAGCCCGGTCACTCCCAGTATCCGTAGGTGGGGAGACAGAAGAGGGGGGAGCTTTAAGGGTTCCTGGGACTCGCCGCAGCCCGGGGAGGGCAGGCACCGAGCAGACGGGGGATCTCCTTCCCCTTCCCTGTGACATGGAGGCAAATCCCATCCTGTCCTTGTCCTTCCTCCCCCAGACAAGGAGCCGAGCATGGAGAGC
The DNA here is from genome assembly GCF_029207755.1 of Chamaea fasciata. Taxonomy (NCBI): domain Eukaryota; kingdom Metazoa; phylum Chordata; class Aves; order Passeriformes; family Sylviidae; genus Chamaea; species Chamaea fasciata. Next base: position 595,733 of record NW_027094148.1, on the reverse strand, counting down.
AGGGAGGACAAATCCCCGCGGCAGAAGCTCGTGGCAGAGGCCGTTTTGAGCGGCTCCACGGCGCAGGAATGCAATGGAGAGGAAAAGGGCCGGAGATCCCTGAGGAGGAGGGGCTGCAAACGCAGCTGGCGAGGATGTGAGGAGGAAAGAGCCAGGCCGGGCCGGGAAGGCGGCCGGAGATGGAGCCAGAGCTCAGAGCTGGTGGTCCATGAGCAGCTTCGTGATGGGGAGAAGCCCCACAAGTGCTCCAAGTGTGGGAAGAGCTTCAGCCAGGCCAACAGCCTGATCTGCCACCAAAGCATTCACACAGGTGAACGGCCCTACGAGCGTGGGGAATGTGGGAAGAGCTTCAGACAGAGAATCAACCTGATCCAGCACCAGAACATCCACACTGGGGAAAGGCCGTACAAGTGTGGGGAGTGTGGGAAGGGCTTCAGGTACAGAGCCAACCTGAACTTCCACCAAAGGATCCACACTGGGGAGAAGCCCTACGAGTGTGGGGAATGTGGGATGAGCTTCAGCCAGAGGTCCAGCCTACTCCGCCACCAGATGTTCCACACAGGGGAACGACCCTACGAGTGTGGGGAATGTGGGAAGAGCTTCACAGAGAGAGCCACCCTGACTGAACATCAGAACATCCACACTGGGGAAAGGCCGTACACGTGTGGGGAATGTGGGAAGGGCTTCAGGCAGAGAGCCAACCTGAGGCTACACCAAAAGATCCACACTGGGGAGAGGCCCTATGAGTGTAGGGAATGTGCGAAGAGTTTCATCCAGAGTTCAAGTCTGATCAGCCACCAAAGCATCCACACCGGAGAGAGACCCTATGAGTGTGGGGAATGTGGGAAGAACTTCAGTCTGAGGTCCAGGCTGATCTTTCACCATAGAATCCACACTGGGAAAAGGCCCTACAAGTGTGGGGAATGTGGGAAGAGCTTCAGCCAGAAAATCAACCTGATCCAGCACCAGAACATCCACACTGGAGAAAGGCCGTACAAGTGTGGGGAATGTGGGAAGGGCTTCAGCCACAGAGCCAGCCTGAGCTTGCATCTAAAAATCCACACTGGGGAGAGGCCCTACAAGTGTTGCCAGTGTGGAAAGGGGTTTCGGGTCAGCAGCAAGCTCCTTGAACACCAGCAGACACACACAGAGGAGAGGCCCTTCCGCTGCCCTGACTGCGGGAAGGGCTTCAGGCACAACCCCAACCTCATCATCCACCGGCGCATCCACACTGGGGAGAGGCCCCAAGAGTGTCCCCAGTGTGGGAAGAGCTTATCACAGAGCTCAGCCTTGACCCAACACCAACCAAGGCAGCATCAGGAAAGCCCTGCCAGTGCCCCCGGTGCAGAAAGAGCTTCGAGCTCTGCTCCAGCTCCAGCCCCCACTGGAGGAGCCACATTGGGCAGAGCCCCGGTGACCCACATTCCCTGTGTTCCGTGTTGGGAAGTCACCTTGCCGATTATCCTTTTGATTAGACCTTAGTTATTTTCTCTTCTCCCTCTCTTTGTACTGCAAAAGCCAAGAGAGATTGTAGCCCTGCTTTCATGCCTGAGATCTTTTGGTTTTGTGAAATTCTTTTCTCAGGGAATTTTCTGTAAACAAGAGGAGTGTTTTTCTAAAAACTGTAGCATTGTTTTTCATTCCTTTTCCTAGGAGAGACTTCTTCTTGATGTCCCTCTGGTCTGACCAGTGTGATTGATGAGGTTTGTCTTTTTTTGTCACCAATCAGATTGGTCTGTGTAAAATACTAAGGGAGACACATTCGAAAATCTAAAGGAGTCATTTTCAGCCTTGGGAAGCTCCGAGTCTCCCAGCTCGGTCCCGCCCAGTCCCGCCCGGAGGCGCGGCCAAAACTCCCCGGAGCGATCGCGGCGATTCCGGGTCCGATCCCCGTCCCGGTTTCGGGCTCGGTCTCAGTCTCGGTCTCGGATCAGCGCCAGTGTCGGTGCTGGTTCCGGTGCCGGTCTCGGTCTGTCCCGGAGCGCTGCCGGTCTCGGTTCTGGCCGCGGTCCTGGTGCCTTCCAGGGGCCGATTCCGAAGCGCTCCCGGTGCCGGTCGCAGTGTCGGTCGTGGTCTCAGTCTTGGTCCCGGTACCAGTTCTGGTGCCGGTTTTGGTCTCGGTCTCGATGTTGGTCCCAGTGCCGGTGCCTGTGCGGGGCCGGTCTCAGTTGCGGTGACGGTCTCAGCCTTGGTGTTGCTGCGGGTTCCGGTGCTGATCTTGTCTCGGTCTTGGTCCCATTCCCGGAGATTTTTGGCCCATTTGGATGATTTGAAGCTAAACCTGGTGGATTTACGGTGGATTTTCGGCACAATTGGCGATTTTAGGCGAAACCGGGCGGTTTTAGGACCGCGCGTTCCCTTGACCCCGCCCCTTTTCTGTCCCAGTTCCCGCCCTTTCCTTGGCCCCGCCCTCCCAGGCCGGGCCCGGGCCCGGGGGAGGAGGAGGAGGGAGGGAGGAAGAGGCGCAGCGGCGGCAGGAGCGGGAGGAGAAGACGAGCGGAGGGAGCGGCGGCTCCAGCGCTCCCTGAACTGGCGGCACCGCCGGGATCATCGCCCCCATCCCGCAGGTGGCCGGGGAGGGGGAGCTCGCCCCAAATATCCCGGGGGGTCCCTGGGTTTGGGGTTTGTTGGGGGGATGTTTGGAGCTCGCGGGGCTCCAAAGCCGAGCAGCAGATGCCCCTCGGGGGGACATCGGGCGCTCCCCGGGAGGTATTTTTGGGGGGTCCCGGTGCCGGCAGTGGCTGCTCCCAGTATGAGCCCGGTCAGTCCCAGTATGAGCCCAGTCTGTGAAAAACAATGTTCACTTTCTATGTAAATTTTCAGAAACAGGTTTAATAGAAAATGAGTCAGTTAGGAGATTAAAAAAAAGCTAAGTACGTTTGGCCGGTTGACTTGGCATTTAGCCAAGTCCACACTCTGCTGTATCAGAGTCATTCTTTAAATACCATTTCCATTGTATCAACCTGTTGAATGTTCATATTTTTCCATAAACTAGTTTCCATATTCCGGGAACTGTTTTGCATGGTCCCTCCTTGGGTCCGCTGTTTTAGGGCATGCGTGTTTCTTGGCTGTGTCTTCATTATCACCTCCAGCTTGGGCCTTGGTCCATACTTTCTTCAGATGGTAGATGCTGATAGTTGGTATCTCAATAGCAGAGTCTCCTTTACATGTTCTCTAGATGTTATCCCGACCAAACAGACAGTTTAAGCATACTATATCATCTAGTACCTCTATGCCTAATTTTCTTTACTAATAGCAGAACTAAAAAAAACTTATATCATTACACAATATTCTTAACCATATAGAACACATCTTGCAAAAAGCCAAGTTTATAATATGCATTTATAACACCGGTCACTCCCAGTATGAGCCCAGTCAGTCCCAGTACCCGTAAGTGGGGAGACAGAAGAGGGGGGAGCTTTTTGGGTTCCTGGGACTCCCAGCAGCCCGGGGAGGGTGGGGACTGAATAGATGAGGGACCCCAATAAAAGTGTGACCCCCCAACAGCTGGGACAGGGGGGAACCAGTTTGGGCCTTGGAGCTGCAGGTGGACACAGGCAGCTGCTTCTGCTCCCTCTGTGTGTCCCCGTGTTCAGCAGTGCTGCTCCATCAGTCTGTGCCCAGCAACGGGGAAAAGCCTCAGCCCTGCAGGGCCAGCGGGAAGGGAGCTGCTCCATACAGGAACAGGGAACAAAGGAAACACATTCTTTAGGATGTGTTTTCTGTTAAAAAAAAAAAAAAAAAAAAAAAAAAATTTAAAAAAAAAAAAAAAAAAAAATGAAAGAAAGAAAAAAAAAAAAAGAGAAAACCAGAAAAAATACAAAAGATAAAAACTGCCCCAAAACCGTGTAGTTAAAAGTCTTCCATAAGTGTGGATTAAAAAGATGTAAGTGATGTTTTGAAATGAGAACTCAGTTGCTTTGTAAATGTGCTCGTGGCAAGGATTCATCAGCTGCATTCTTTTGCAGATGTTGGAATTATTTCCTAATATGAAGTAAATTTAAACTTAAAGCAATAGGAAATTGAAAGATGGATTGTGTACGACTGCATCTTGAGTGTAAAAATTTGGCAGTTTGAAACTTGGAGCAAAAGTGTTGCAAATGAAAGTTTTAAATCCCAATGGATTGTGTGACAGCAGTTTTTCCTATACTGTGTGTAGCAGCCCAAGGATTTCATCAGTGGGGTGGTGGGTGCTTTTAGCTTTGTCCTGTGCCACTCTGGGATGTCATGAAACAGGACTTCACCTGCCACCAGCCCGCGTTTCCCTCTGCCACCCCAGCTCCGTGGACCTTGTGTCCCCCAAAGCAGACACAAAGTTTTCCTGCTGCTCTCCCTTTGCACAAATCCACAGAGAGCTGGGATTGTTCCAAGTCTTGTCTCTCCATTGTGCCATATTCCAAAAGAACCAGCAGCCCATCCCAATGAATACAGCGAGTTACACTGATGGTTGTCAGCTCCATTTCCTGCCTAGAAATCCTGAAACTGCTTCTAAATGCTGCTCTCCTCAGCTCTTAGACACCTACTCACACAAAGCTGGGAAAAAATCCCCTGGCTTCCGGCTTACAAGTGAGCCAAAGTTAGAGCTCTGTGGAAAATCTCTATCCATCCCTATCCTTTTAATACATCTGTATGTGAGGTGTGCATGGATGTGTCTTGTATAGAAAGGAAGGAGTGCACAAGCACCGTGCCTGACACTTTCCCTCTCTGTGTTCATTCCATACCCATGGGTACAAAGACATTATGGAAACCCTGGCGCAGACAGAGCCTTCTGTGCATGGATACAGAGACATCCAAGAGCCCCTTGGTCATCCTGCTGGAAGGACGACAAAAAGGGAGTGGGAACTCAGCAGTGAGGAGAGCTGAGGGCTGGAGAGCAGCTCTGAATGACACTAAAATGTCTCTGGGCCTCTGAGACATTGCTACTCTTCAGCCAGTGCCAGTCCCTAAGCCTGGGACTCAGTCTTCCTCATGCTGAGGGGCACCAAGGAAGGCAACAGTGTGATGGAGACTGGCATGGGCTGGGAACTCACTGGGGAAAAATAGAGAGCATTGTGAAGGAAAAGGCAGGTGGAGGACAGAACTGTTCAGAGAAGAGCTGAGCTACAGCTTGAGCAAGCTTAAAAATGTCATTTGGGGCCATCCCAGATTGATTTCATTTCAGAAGGTATTGAACAAGTTTATTTTTTGGGCAGTATCATGTTTTCTCTTGGAGATGTACACTGCAAACTTGAGCTGCATTGCCAAAATGCTCAAGGCAAGTCTCTGCTGCAGGGCACATCGTTTCTTCTTTGGCTGATTCCGGCCCGGTGCTGAGCCCAGCAGAGCCCTGGCAGAGCCCAGAGCAGCCTCAGCACCCGCAGAGCCCGGCTGCAAGGACAGAAACCAGAAACCGCCCGTCAGCTGAAGGCTCCTGTGCCCTTGTCCCAGCCGCCCGCGGTGCCCAGGCCACGCTGGCCGTGCTCAGGGCTGGGCCCAAAGCTGCCCATCATTGCTGGCAGGACGTGTGCCCAGCCTGCAGCCAGCCACGGCGCATCCAGCCCTCAGCAGCTGCCCAGAGCAAGATGCTCCTGTGCTGGCTGCCATCTCCCAAAAGCTCTTACCCCACCCGTGCCAAGAAGACGGGGACCCACCTCACGCCATCTGCCGCGGGAAGAAAAGCTGCTCCCAAACCACGTCCTCAGCCTTCTCCAAGGGCGCGGCCCATCCACGCCACAGCTGGTCCCAAGCACTTCCCAATCCAAACTGGACACCACCTAGAACACTTCCTTCAGAAAAACAAACAACAAATTAACAGACAAAAAGGGGAAACAAGGGAAAAGGTAAAAGATGTGATCTCTGTCAGGGGCTTGAGGAAGGGCCAATTCCGACATGCTTGGGAAAAACCCACCCACCAGTGAGGGAAGCCCATGCTTTCACTCTTCCCCCCTGCACTGCCCCCCAAAATAATGGTGATCCCAAAGCAAACAAGGGCAGTGGAGCAGCCCAAGCCCTTCCTTGCCTGCAAAGCAAAGCAGCCCATGGACAGGCTCTGGAGTCCCACCTCTGCTCCCACCTTGGGGGTTTGTTTGTGTCGGGCTGGCTGCCCCAGCCCCAGCCCAGGGCACGGTGGGTGGTGGGGGCTGTTGGCAGGGCCAGGAGCCAACTCCCATTTCGTAACCACCCCAGCCTGTGCCCCCAGCCCTGCCAAAAAGCAGCTTGGCAGCCCACTGAACAATCAGTTGGACCTGCCCCAGCAAAGGGAGGAACCTGTGGTTCCTGGACAGGCCGTGCAATGCCCAAATCTGGGAGCATCCCCCTGTGCGTGGACTCATCTGCAAATTGGCTGTGGAGCCTGGCTTTGAAGAAGGTGCCAGAATCGAAGTCAGTCATCTTCACCTTTGTGGTGGCCAGGTCCCAGAAGAGGTTTTCATCCTTGATGTTGTCCTCGCTGTCTCCAGCAGCAGCAGCCCCACCTTGTCCAGCTTCTCCAGGGGCTCCTTCTCGTTCCCTGGGGGTGAGACCAGGCTCTCAGGGCTCTGCCCAGGGCCCCAGCTGTCAGTGAACCAGGACAAGCAAAACCAGCCTGGATGGCAGCCACCAGTGCTGGGCAGAGCAGCTCGGCTCCAGCACGAGGGCTGCCTGTGCCCATCCCATGAGCCCTGCGCAGTGACACAGGCAGGACAAAAAGTCTGGCTTGCTCTGCTTCTGATCACCAAGGCATGAGTGCAGCTGGAACTTACCAGGGCACTGCATCAAAGTGTGCCTGTGGCTCTCTCCCTTCTTCTAGGGCAGATGAGTATCCTGCATCCAAGGATCACAGAACAGGTCTTCTAATGAGGGCCTGTCCAAGGAGTGCACTGATAAACACCACCTGATCAGATCTTGGCAATCTGGGGAGAGAAACCAGAAGCCACCAGTCAGCTGGAGAAAGCTCCTGTCCCACTATTCCCATGCCCAGGCCATGCTGCATGTGCTCAGAGCTGGGCCCAAACCTTCCCACCAATTCCCTGTTTTGGAGGAGATCAGGAGAGCAGGACATGTGCCACCTCCTCAGCAGCTGCCAGAGCAGGATGCTCACAAGCCAACTGCTGTCTCCCAGCACTGGTATTCCCCCCGTGCCCAGAGATGAGCATCCACCTTGAGAGAGCCGTTGTGGCAGGGAGAGCTGATGGTCCCAGCTGATCTTCTGACCCCTCCTGAAAGGGTGTCTTCCACAGACCATCTGGTGCAGCAGGATGCCCAGGGACCAGATGGTAGCTGGCTCGCCATAGTACCAGCCACAGTGGGTCCATTCCGGGGGGCTGTAGGATGGTGTTCCTATGGAATGCAGATGGAGTTCATCAGGGGGATGCTGCTGCTCCCAGAGCCTGGCCCCAGCATCCCTGGGCATGCGGGGGCTGCACCAGTGGCACGTGGGGTGACCTGCTGCTCTCTCACCAGCACCAGTGACTTGTTTACAAACTCAGGGTTGGAAAAAAAGCTACTAGTGTCGGAAGGGGGCAGCGGAAGCCGTGGCAAGGCCTGACCATGACATCCAAAGGAAAAACCCACTCAGCGCCGGGGAAAAACCATGCCCTCATCCTCCCTGCCTGCATTGCCCCAAAAAACATTATGAAGCCAGGGCAAATAAGGCAGGCAGAGCAGCCCAAGCCCATTCTTGCCTGCACACCAAACTGGCTGCTGCACTGCTTCTAGCCCCCGCTTCTCTGCTACTCTCACCCACAGGTGTTTTTGTCGAGCTGCCTGCCCCAACCCCAGCGCCAGTCCTGGACAGAGTGCCTGGCAAAGGCTGCCAGCAGGGCTGGAAGCTGGCCCCCCACACACCCCTGCTCAAAAGCCACTTGGCTGAAGACTCAGTGCCGTGTCTGGCAGCAAAAGGGAGAGTCCCTGCTGCCACACCCAGGCTGGGCCATGAGATGCTGGGACCGGGAGCACACCCCTGCGTGGGCTCACCTGCAAATTGATTGTATGCTCTCTCTTGCAGGTAGGTGCCACAGCCAAAGTCAATCAATTTGGCCTGCCCGGTAGCCAGGTCAACCAAGATGTTCTGGGGTTTGATGTCCCTGTGCAGGACCCCGCAGCTGGTGCAGTGCCGCACGGCTTCCAGGACCTGGCGGAACAGCTCCCGCGCCACCTCCTCGGACAGGAACCTCCGTGCCCGAATGAAATGCTGGAGGTCCTGACACCGCTCCGGGCGCTCCAGCACCATCACGATGTTGTTGGAGAACTCCACCCACTCCAGCAGCTGGACCACACCAGGGAAGCCAGTGGAGACCCTGTCCAGCAGCACGATCTCCAGCGGTGCGCTGGTGCCGTTGGGCTGTGGGAGGACCACGATGCCGTCAGTGGGGCTGAGGCCCTGCCAGGGGTGGGGAAGCGCTCACCCTGCCCGGGATGTTCTGCACCCTCCAGTGGCCGCACGCCCGCTCTCCCTCGAGGCGTCCTGGCGGATTCCACCCTGCCGGGCCTCGGCTCGTCCCCGCCCGGCACGCCCCGGCTTCTCCCGCTGGCCCCCGCTCACTCACCAGCTCTCCCCAGTGCTGGACGCGGTTCCGTGGCACCCTTTTGATGGCCACCTGCAAGGCAAGGGGAGCAGCGGGCTGAGCTCACCGCCCGCCCTGCCCAGCCCCATCCTCTTCCTCCTCCTCTGCCCTTCTCCTCCTCCTCCTGCACCCCCTCCTCCTGCGCCCGCCGCTCACCGGGGCGCCATCCGAAAGCCGCGTCGCCGCGAAGACAGTTCCGAAGCCGCCGCGCCCCAGCAGCGAACCCAGCCGGTACTGCTCCTGGAGGCCCCGCTGCGCCTTCCCTGCCGGAGAGACGCGGCTGTCAGCGCTCGGCCTGGGGCCAGGAACGGCCCCTGAGCGCCCCTCAACCACCCCAGGCCGGGCATCCCCAGGCGTTCGCTCCTGGGAAGGCGACACTGGCGGCTCGGGGCCGGCGGCCGCGCTGGCCAGCGGCGGAGCTCGGGCCGGGGAAGGCGCAGCGCAGGCGGCGGGAGCGGCCGCGCCGCGTGTGTCCGCGGGGCCCGGGAGGGGCCGGGGCCGGGCTCGGAACAGGCGGAGGCAAAGCGCGGCGATACTGTCCCTGGCCCAGGCACCGATCCCCGCCCAGCACCGCCATCGCCAGGACAGCCAGAGGCGGGCGGAGGCGAGAGCGCGGTGGGAGGCCCGGGGGCGGGGACGGGGCAGCCCCGCCCGGGGCCGGGGGCGGGCCGGGGGCATGGCCCGGCCCTGCAGGGGAGAGGGACACTGGGAGAGGAGGGGGACACCGGGACAGGGAGACTGGGAGCGGGTGTGGGACTGCAGGAGAGGGAGAGGAGAAGCAGGAGGGAGTCGCAAGAGGAGCTTTTTTTTTTTGCTGCTGCTGCTGCTGCTGCTGCTGCCGCTGCTGCCGCTGCTGCCGCTGCTGCCGCTGCTGCCGCTGCTGCCGCTGCAACTGAAGCCCCGGGGCCGTTTTTCCCTGGGGCCGTTTGTCCGTTGCCCGCTCAGCGCCACGCCGAGCCCCGCGCGCCCCGGGGGCAGCCCCTGAGCCTTCCAAACACGGGAACTTTGCCCCGTTGAGCCAAGACCCAGAGCCTTGACTCCTGCACTGTGGCAGAGCAATCCCCTTGGCTGCTGCTGTGCATTGTCCCTGCTGAGGGTCACACACTGTCAGAGAACATTCCTTGAATGCAGAATTCGTACCTGGCCCAAGCACTGCACTTGCGTCTCCAGCATTGCTTTCCAAGAGAAACGGGGGTAGGCAAATTGTGTGTAGCTCATGGTATTTTACAGCGTCTAAAACTTGCCAAGTCATCGATCTTAGAGGTGAGATCCATTTGTAGTTAATGGGATGGAGAAGTAGTGCAAAATGGAAAAGGGGAGCATAGAAATAAATAGAGAAAACCATCTTGGATTGGTACTTTCCATTTTTGTTTCATTTTTTAAAAGCTGTTTCAGCTTTCCCAGAATCTTCTCCGCAGCCCTGTCTGCTCTTTCCAAGAACCCTTCCTGGAGAACGAGCTGCAGCTTCTGTCACTAAATGTCCTACCAACGGCAGCAAGTTTGTGAAGGAAAATAAAAAATGGTTTTACAAATATATTAATGGCAAAAGGAAGGCTAAAAACCGACCTTTGTTCTCTGCTGGATGTGGGAGGGAACTTAGGAACTGCAGATGAGGAGATGGCAGAAGTGCTTAACGCCTTCTTTGCCTCAGTCTTTAGTGGGAATATGGCTTGTCCTCAGGACAGCTGCCCTCCTGGGCTGGTAGATGGTGTCAGGGAATAGAATGGTGCCCCTGTTATCCAGGAGGAGGCAGCCAGAGAACTGCTGAGCCAAATGGATGTTCACAGATCTGTGGGCCCAAGTGGGATCCACCACAGGGTGATGAGGGAGCTGGCAGATGAGCTTGTGAAGCCGCTCTCCATCATTTACCAACAGTCCTGGCTCACTGGTGAGGATCCGGAGGACCGGAAACTGGCCAATGTGACAGCCATTCACAAAAAGGGTGGGAAGGAGGAACTGGTAATTAGAGGCCAGTTAGCCTGACCTCAGTACCCGGTAAGGTCACAGAGCAGTTTATATTGAGTGTCATCATGCAGCACCTACAGGACGGCCCGGGGATCAGAGCCAGCCAGCACGGGTTTAGGAGGGGCAGGTGTTGTTTGACCAACCTGCCTCTTCTATGAACAGGTGACCTGCGTGGTGGATGTGGGAGAGGCTTTGGATGTTGTCTGTTTGGACTTCAGCAAGGCCTTTGACACTGTCTCCCACAGCACACTCCTGGAAAAGCTGGCGGCCCACGGCTTGGGCAGGAGCACTCTTTGCTGGGGAGGCAAAGGCAGAGGGTGGTGGGGAATGGCGCTGCATCCAGCTGGCAGCCGGTCACCAGTGGTGTTCCTCAGGGGTCTGTTCCTCGGGGCTCCTGGACTCAGCCCCAAATCCACCTGATAAAAATCCACCGAAATCCCTGCGGAGCTCTTTGTCTTCCTTCAGTTGTCTTCAAGTCTCCATGGCTTGTGCAGCTGCTTGGAATCAGTTCGGAATTCTCTTAAGGAGGAAGATATCAAAGCGCACCTCGTGATTTTTGGTTTTTTAATTGCAGGAGTATTTTTTTTATTTTTCATTTCATTGAAGAGTTGACTGAAGCGTTCTTTAGGTGATCTTGGTGCTGAATGTCTCCTTAGGAGTTCTGAGCACAGCGAAGAATGAGCCCCTTGCAGGCTGACCCTGTTTGGACAACCTGCTTCTCACCCAACCTCACCACGTGTGACATCACCCACCTTGGACTGAGCTCCCGAAACATCAAAGAAAATTCAGCATTTTTTAATAAAAACAAACTTATGTAAATAATAAAATTAGAAATTTATTTTTCAGTTTTATAATAACATTTTTCTATATTTTATTACCTAATTTTTATATTGACATTAAAAATCAATATATTTTTAGCAACGAAGAAAGTTATTGGTCATTGGTTCTAAGTAACACACTTCCCTTCATGAATTGATTGACCACTACTGGCTATTGAATTCTTCTTCTTCATGCTGATTTGCTCTATTTTTAGTCCTTTTGTCATCTTCTTTAGCATTTTCTCAGACAGGGTAAAAGGGGCAACTTTGGGGTTCATGGAGACATTTCTGGGGCACATTTGGGGCAGGGAATTTGGAGAGAACTTGAGGGTCTGGAGGACACATTTGGGAAGCGGGTGGACACTTGGAGGGGCACTTAGAGATTCTGTCGGACAATTCGGGGTCCAGGGGGGCACTTGGAGGTCAGGGAGGGGAATCCGGGGCCCTTCGGGGTCCGGGCGGGCACCTGGGGGGCTCTGAGGGGACTCTCTGGGGCGCGGGGGATGATGGGAGTTGCAGGCGCGGGTAGAACAGGGTTGAACGGCGCCGCGGAGCATCACGGGAGGTGGAGGCGCAGCTCCAACGGCTGTCGGCGGGGCGCGGGGCATGATGGGAGATGGAGTCACGGCTGGAGTAGCGCTCCAAGTGCGCCGCGGAGCATGCTGGGAGCTGTAGTCCCGGAAGTGGCTCGAACGGGGCGTCTGGGGCTCCGGGAAGGCGCTTTGGGGACACTTTTGTGTCCGAGCCGCGATTTGAGGTCCTCGGGGGGAACGTGTACGGCTCGGGAGCACTTGCGGGGAGCTTGGGGAGCTGTAACCGAGCTCTCTAGGGCGCGGGGCGGGGCAGGAGTTTTTAGGCGCAGAACCGTGTTCCGAGGGGCTCCGAGGCCAGGGGGGATGATTGGAGATGAATTCCCTGAAGTCGCTCTAAGGGGAATCTGTGGGGTCGGAGCGTTCAAGGGATCCGGGGACGCTTTGGGGGCGGGCGAATGGGCGCTGAGGGAACAGTTAGGGATCCTGGAGGGGCTGGGGGACACTTGTTTAGTTCAACGTGGTTTTTTTCTCATGAAACGTACGTATTGTATTTAAAACTTAATATTCCATAGGTATGGGTTCTATAGGCATAGATATCAATTAGCCTAAGTGCAAAACCTAATATTTCATGTAAGAATGATGTTCTCTACTGTTAAAAGCAAAATTAACCAAAGCAAACAAAAAGGAGAGAGTTAACAATTAATGAGAAAGGAACAGAAAAGGTTGTTATGCCACTGTAAACTTTCACTCTGAGTCTACATTTCAAATAATACAGGTGACCCATCTGAAGGAGGATTTCTCCTCAGGAGAAATGTCTTTCTAAAAGTTTCCTTTGTTGCCAGGAGCTGCCTCTGTGCCAGGAGCCCGGCCCAGCTCAGCAGCACAGAAACAGCCCAAGGACTTGAATGACCCTCCCGTGGATTTGGTGTTTCCATTCAACTCTGTCCCTGAAAGAGTGTTCCAAAAACTTCTCAAGAACTCAAAGGTAAATTAAAACACTGAAGTTTTTTGCAATTTTAATGGGACACACAGAGAGACCCAATGGAGAAAGTGTCCCCAGGTTCCATCACTGCAGGCACTGATGACAGGTGGGGACAGACAAGGCAAAGGTGTCTCTGGTGCTGAGCAAACCTGGATGTGTTCCATGAATCCAAAAGGCCAAGGCCTGAGCCCCGGCCCCTGGCAAGGCAGGGATCTGTGGGTCAGGGCTCTGTGGGTCAGGGCTCTGTGGGTCAGGGCTCAGCCGTGGGGCTCACCGTGGCAGGGGTTGCTCAGGAGGTCACTCGGGGGGCGCCGGATCCTGTGGGGCGGCTCCAGCGGCTCCTGTGGGGCAGAGACGGGGGCGGGACAATCTGTGGGGCAGGAGCCATCTGTGGGGCGGGGATGGGATCTGTGGGGCGGGGTTTGGGATTCGGGATCTATGGGGCAGAGCGGGGATCCCTCAAACTTCCCACAAAAATCCCCAAATTTCCCAAAAACTCCAAATTTCCCCCCCAAAAAATTCCAATTTTTTTCCTCGAAAAAATTCCCAAAATTTTCCCCCATTTTTCCCAATTTTTTCCCAATTTTTCCCCATTTTTCCCAATTTTTTCCCAATTTTTCCCAATTTTTTCCCAATTTTTCCCCATTTTTCTCAATTTTTCCCAATTTTTTATAATATTCCGAAAGTTTCCCACAGAATCCTCAAAAAATTCCCCCAAAATTCCCCAAAATTTTCCACAAAAATTCCCAAATCTTTCAAATCCCCCCAAATGTTCCCATTTTTTTCCCAATTTTCCCAAATTTTGGGGGCTTTCCCCCAAATTTCCCCCAAAAATCCCCTTAAAAACGACCCCAAACCAATAAAAAAATCCCCAAATTTTCCCGATTTTCCCCCAAAATCACCTAGAAATTCCCCCCAAAATCCCCAAATTCCCAATTTTCACTCCAAATCTCCCAAAATTTCCCCAAAATTCTCCCAGATTTTCCAAATCCTCCATTTTCCCCCCAGAATTCCCCTAAAAATGACCCCAAAAATCCCAAATTTCCCCCAAATTCTGGAATGTTCACCCCAAATTTCGGGTTTTTTCCCCCAAAACTTTCCAACCTCGAGGGCCACCAGTGGGCGCTCTGTGGGGAGAGAATTTGGCGGATTTTGGGAAAATTTGGGGGAATTTTGGAGAGTTTTGAAGGAATTTTGGGAGAATTTTGATGATTTGGGGTCATTTTGGGGCAAATTTGGGGGAATTTTTTGGGAAATTTGGGAGAATTTGGGGGAAAATTTGGGTAATTTGGAAAAAATTGGGGGAATTTTGGGGATTTTGGGAAAATTCAGGGGATTTGGGGGGAAATTTTGGGGGATTTTGGGAGGAATTTGGGAAAAAATTTGGGACTTTTGGGGGGAAATTTGGTTTTTTTTTCTGGAAATTTCGGGGTTATTTGGGGGAATTTTGGGAAAATTTGGGAATTTTAGGGGGAAATCCGGGGGATTCGGAGGAATTCAAAGAAGGAATGGTGAAATCCTGGGAATTTTTGGACCATTTTGGGTCATATCGGGGGAAATTTTGGGTGATTTGGGAGGGAAATTTTGGGAATTTGGGGGGATTTTTGCAGAAATTTTGGGATTTTTTTTAGATTTTGGTGAAATTTGGGAGAATTTGGAGGATTTTTGAAAAAAATTTTGATAATTTTGGGGAATTTGGGGGGATTTTTGACAAAATTTTGGGAATTTTTTTTGGATTTTGGTAAAATTTGGGGAATTTTTGAGGAAATTTTGGGAATTTTTGTGGGCTGTTTTTGGGGGGAATTTCGGGAGAATTTTGGTCGATTTTGGGGGGATTTGGGGACAATTTTGGGGGAGATATTTGTGGAATTTTGGAGAATTTTGGGGGATTTTTGAAGAAATTTTGGGAATATTTTGTGACTTTTGAGGAAATTTTGGGATTTTTTTTACATTTTGGGGAAATTTGAGGGGAATTTTGGGGATTTTTGGGGAAATTTGGGGCGGATTTTTTGGGGTGGAAATTCGGGACAATTTTGGGGTCATTTGGGGCCTCGGTGTATCCCGTCATGCCCCACGCCGCTTTGCGCCTCGGTGTATCCCGTCATTCCCCGTGGTGCCCCTTTGCGCCTCGGTGTATCCCGTCGTGCCCCGTGCTGCGTTGCGCCTCGGTGTATCCCATCGTGCCCCGCGGTGCCGCTTTGCGCCTCGGTGTATCCCGTCATGCCCCGCGCCGCTTTGCGCCTCGGTGTATCCCGTCATGCCCTGCGGTGCCACTTTGCGCCTCGGTGTAACCCGTCATGCCCGGCGCCGAATTACACCTCGGTGTATCCCGTCATGCCCTGCGGCGGCGCTTTGCGCCTCGGTGTATCCCGTCATGCCCCGCGGTGCCGCTTTGCGCCTCGGTGTATCCCGTCATTCCCTGCAGTGCCACTTTGCGCCTCGGTGTATCCCGTCATGCCCCGCAGTGCCGCTTTGCGCCTCGGTGTATCCCGTCATGCCCCGCGGCGCCGCTTTGCGCCTCGGTGTATCCCGTCATGCCCCGCGGTGCCGCTTTGCGCCTCGGTGTATCCCGTCATGCCCTGCGGCGCCGCTTTGCGCCTCGGTGTATCCCGTCCTGCCCCGCGGTGCCGCTTTGCGCCTCGGTGTATCCCGTCATGCCCTGCGGCGCCGCTTTGCGCCTCGGTGTATCCCGTCATGCCCCGCGGTGCCGCTTTGCGCCTCGGTGTATCCCGTCATGCCCTGCGGCGCCGCTTTGCGCCTCGGTGTATCCCGTCATGCCCCGCGCCGCTTTGCGCCTCGGTGTATCCCGTCATGCCCTGCGGCACTCTGTGCCTCGGTGTATCCCGTCATTCCCTGCAGTGCCACTTTGCGCCTCGGTGTATCCCGTCATGCCCTGCGCCGCTCTGTGCCTCGGTTTATCCCATCATTCCCCCGGCGCCGCTTTGCGCCTCGGTGTACAATTGACATCACCCGCATTTATTTCGCCTCTCATTTGCATAAATTTACATAAGGCTGGCGCATCAGTGAGGTGGGTGGGGTCAGAGCCACGCCCAGGCCCCTCCCAGTACAAACCAGCAACTCCCAGTCCCTGTGGTAAGTGATGTCATTCGCGTTTATTTGTGCTCTCATTTACATAAATTTGCATCTCGGCGCGGTGGGCGGGGTCAGAGCCGCGTTGGCCCCTCCCACTCCCTCCCAGTACAACCCAGTAACCCCCAGGCCCCGCCCAGTTTGTCCCGCCCTTGTCGCTCCATATAAGGGAAGGGGGCGTGGCCTGACAAAGGGCGTGGTCTGTTCACCTGTGGGGGGAGGGGCAAAGGTTACACCACGCCCAGAAACCCCAAAACCAGTTTAAACCAGAATAAACCAGTAACCCCCAAACCCACTCCCAGTCCATCCCAGTATAAACCAGTGACCCCCAAACCCACTCCCAGTCCATCCCAGTATAAACCAGTGACCCCAAACCCACTCCCAGTCCATCCCAGTATAAACCAGTGACCCCAAACCCAGTCCCAGTCCATCCTAGTATAAACCAGTGACCCCCAGTCCCCGTCCCAGTGCCCTCACCTGTCCGTACTGGTTTGAACTGGGATCTCTCGATGCTCGGTGGCCTCCAGGGAGCGGCTCAGGGCCAGGGCCCGGCGCTGGGGGATACTGGGAGTTACTGGTTTATACTGGTTTCTACTGGTTTGTACTGGGTTATACTGGTTTGTACTGGTTTGGGGGTTTTCCTTACTGGTTTGTACTGGGACAGGGTTTAGGGGTCACTGGGATGAAGTGGGATGAACTGGGAAGGGATTTGAGGTGACTGGTTTGTACTGGTTTATACTGGTTTGGGGTTTTTCTTTACTGGTTTGTACTGGGAGGGGGTTTGGGGGTTTTTTGGGATTTTTGGGGAGAATTTTGGGGATTTTGGGGCATCAAAAATCCCAATTTTCAGTCGGAATTTTGGGTGAATTTGGGGGATTTGGGGGCTTTAAAAATCCAAATTTTTAGTGGGAATTTTGGGGTGAATTTTGGGGGTTTTGGGACTTCAAAAATTCCAATTTTTGGGTGAATTTTGGGGATTTTGGGGCTCCTAAAAATTCCAATTTTTAGTGGGAATTTTGGGGTCATTTTTGGGGATTTGGGGCCTCCAAAAATCTCAATTTTAGTGAGAATTTTGGGGGATTTTGGGTGGGAATTTTGGGGTGAATTTGGGTAATTTTGGGGCTTCAAAAATCCCATTTTTCAATCAGAATTTTGGGGTCATTTTTTGGGATTTTGGGGCTCTGAAATCCTGATTTTTGGGGCGAATTTTTAGGTCAATTTTTGGGATTTTGGGGCTCTGAAATCCCGATTTTTAATGGGATTTTTTGGGGTCATTTTTGGGGCATTTTGGGTGAATTTTGGGGGATTTTGGGGCTCTAAAAGTTCCAATTTTTAGTGGGAATTTTGGGGTGAATTTAGGGGATTTTGGGTGGAAATTTTGGGGTGAATTTAGGGGATTTTGGGACTTTAAAAATTCCAATTTTTGGGTGAATTTTTTGGATTTTGGGGGCTCTAAAAATCCCAATTTTTAGTGGGAATTTTGGGGTTTTTTGAGGGATTTTAGGTGGGAATTTTGGGGGGAATTTTGGGGATTTTGGGGCTTTAAAAATTTCCACTTTCAGCAGGAAATTTTGGGGTGAATTTTGGGGATTTTTGGGCTCTAAAAAATCTCAATTTTAGTGGGAATTTTGGGTGGGAATTTTGGGGTGATTTTGAGGGATTTTGGGGCTTAAAAAAATCTCAGTTTTCAGTCGGGATTTTGGGGTCATTTTTTGGGATTTTGGGGCTCTGAAATCTCAATTTTTAGTGGGAATTTTTTGGGGTCATTTTTGGGGCATTTTGGGTGAATTGTGGGGGATTTTGGGGCTCTAAAAGTTTCTATTTTCTATTCCTATTCCTCTTGGGTCTCACACTGCCGTCTTCGGCTCGTCTGCCGTGCCCTCAGCGCTACAACAACGCTGCTACCTACAGCCGCCGCTTTGCCTGACTTAACGTCTGTGCTGCGGCAGTCCCTTGGGGTGTTGGATTAACATTTTCGGCTGCAGCAGTCTCATTGCAGTTTGGGTCTTTTCTGGACGGTAGCAACAGACTCCCTTGCACTCCTGTGCAGGGCTCGTTGCTGTACCTTCTAGACAGATCTGTAATGCATACATGTTGAAGAAACACACTGTCTTCCGTATGAAGTGCCAGGAGTTAAAATGAGTCCGTGAAAGATGGAAACCTTTAGAATTCACTAACTCAGTTTCTCAAAGCATTTGTGACCATGTTGGGCTTTGCGTGGTGACCACGAGCACATGAAAGTGTATAGCAGTTTCGGAACATCATGTATACTTGCCTAATTTTTGTTCTACAGACTGAACCATCCCAATGTGGTGGCTGCCCGCGATGTCCCTGAAGGGATGCAGAAGCTCGCACCAAATGACTTGCCATTGTTGGCCATGGAGTACTGCCAAGGTGGAGACCTCCGCAAGGTGGGGTCCCTAGGATGGTAACCTAGGAATGGATCACCTTCTGATCTGATCCTAGGTTTTCTACTGAAGTTTTCCCTTCAAACCTTTGCTTTCATACCCTGATGTTTCATATTTCTAGTCATGGCATCAACAAGTGTTGGTGGCTTGGTCCTTGGTATTATGTTCAGCTTTTGAAGACTTAAGTGCTTTGTATTTTTTTAGGTGCAAGTGACACTGTGAGGAGTTTGCACACAGAGAATGAGGGCAAGTGTAGGGGACGTGCAACAGTATTTGAGTATGGCCAAGACCATTGTAGGGTAGGTGCATCTGTAGGCTGTACCCTTCCTGAAAGTGATGAACTCTTGTCTGTCATAGGAAGAGATAACACATGGTAGTTCTAATCCTAAGGCTTTTCTGACCTTGTCTATAATCTGCCCATAGCTAAAACACAGACCTTAGGCCTCAGATTGGAGTTGATAGTGTCAGGCAAAGAGGGATGGAACAAATAGGAGGATGAAAACGGGATGACAGTGACTTCTTTCATCTTCTTTCCCATGCAATTAAACCAAGGCACAAAGCTGTAATTGCTGCTACCGCAGGTCACAGTCCATAGAGTTTTGTGCTTCTGGAGAATTTAATTGCTGTTGCTGAAACTTCTTGCATCCCTGAGAATTTGTGGAACTCTGGAGTTCACTCGGGATAGAGAAGGGAAAGACTACATTCTGTGTTCCTTACTTGCAGTACCTGAACCAGCTGGAGAATTGCTGTGGCTTGCGGGAAGAAGCTATTCTTATCTTGTTATCTGACATTGGTAAGTGGTGGCAGTACCTTCAGTTGTCTGAACTATGGAAACCCTTTTAGTCCTGAGTCCACTCTCCAAATATACAGTAGTGACCTTAGTGACTCCATTTCAGATTGACCTTTTATGATCTTGATCATCTCCCAAAAGTGTTGGGAGACTGGGGAGGTTCTTGCCTACTGGAAGCTAGCCAGCATTACTACAGTTTACAGGAAGGATGTGAGGGAACATCCAGAGAGAGAACTCAATTTGTGTCCAGAGTTCTATGGTGCTGACTTTACCCCTTACACTCAGTGTTTCATTGTATGTTTGATTGTACAAGGTCTGATGTGAAAGCCATGCTTATTACTAGATAGAGTAGATGAATCCTTACTGAGCTCATGCTAGGTACTGTTACTTAGCTCTAACAGCTGGCTTTTTCTGTCTCAGCTTCTGCTCTCAGATACCTTCATGAGAACAGGATCATCCATAGAGACTTGAAGCCAGAGAACATTGTGCTGCAGCAAGGAGAGCAAAGGGTAAGCAGGAAGCCGTCGTCTCTACCTGCACAGACAAGTAAACTTACAAGGAACCTGCATGTGCTTCATGCAGTTACATGGTCCCTCTGCAAGAGCACTCAGCCCAGGATAACACCTGTCTCAGGTCACTGTCACATAGTATTCTGTGTGCAGCTGAGGTGAGACGTTGTATTAGACGTCTGTTAACACCTGACATTTTGACTTTCAACTATTAAGGAAAGAAGCAGACTGTCCTGATTGACCAAAGATCGGAAGGAGCTAGAGGCGTAACTGCTAAGTGTGCTCCAACACCTTCAAATTCATTGTGGTTTTAGAAATCTACAGTAGCCTCCCATTTCTGCTTCTATCTCTTCACTGGCACCTTTCCTGCATAGCTTTGAAGAGCCAGACCTTTTCTTTCTGCTGTATGATGTGCTTTTAACAGGACTTCAGTCTGGCATTCTTATTCTCTGTTGTGTGTTTCAGTTAATACACAAAATCATTGACCTTGGTTATGCTAAGGAGTTGGATCAGGGGAGCCTGTGCACATCCTTTGTTGGGACTCTGCAGTACTTGGTAAGAAAGGAATTCAGCTAGAAGAGCAGCTACTGCTTTCTAGTGGGATAGAATTAACTGTTACCAAGCTTTGGGCTGGGATTAGGTACTTGCACGGTATGGGGTGCGTTTGTGGTGCTGAAGCTAGCAAAGGTGACTGCTTTTTTGCTGACACTGGGTTTTGCTGAGACTGGGTTTTGTGCTACCTGCATCTGTTATAAATAAGCAGGAGTGCCAGTAACCTATGCTACTCACTCCAGGAGGGTCTTAAAGCCCGTGAGAGGCAGCGTTCAGTAATGTCTTTAATTATTTGTACAAATGTTAATGAGATGTTAAGGGACAGAGAAAGCTGAGAGCTTTCTGGCCAAAGCCATCTGGCTTTGTCTCACGCGTGTAAACTGTATCAGGCTCCAGAGCTACTGGAACAGCAGAAGTATAGGGTGACAGTGGATTCCTGGAGCTTTGGCACTCTTGCCTTTGAGTGCATTACAGGCTTCCGACCATTCCTACCCAACTGGCAGCCAGTGCAATGGTGAGTGAACCGTGGCTGGGTGGTAAGTGGGCATGATGTGACTTTCCTGTTTACAGGAAGCAGAAGTGTGGTCCCTTGATTCTGAGGATAATATCCCTATGTTTCTTGCCGTTTTGGAAAGTGACCCCTTTCACAGGGGCTTGACTCACCTGAGCAAGTTCAGCATTCCTGAGACTTGCTCTATGGGATAAGGGCTGACTCCCGCAGGGCAGGTAACAGAAACCAAAGTGGCATCTGTATTATATGTCAAGAGTAGCTTTTAAGAGCCTACTAGCATGCAGGCTGGGAAAGGCGGGCAATTTTTTCACCATTGTACTCGCTCACATTAGGCATGCAAAAGTGCGTCAGAAGAGTGAGCTGGATATTGTTGTTTCAGAAGACTTATCCGGAGAAGTCAAGTTTTCTAGCAGTTTGCCCTGCCCCAACAATCTAAACAGGTGAGTACTAGAAATTGCTGTGCTGAGATAAACTGATTCTTCTGCAAAAGGACCAAGTTTGTGTTGTATGCCTTACTGTGTTAATCTGTGAATACATTGAGTGCGTGACACAGGCAGTACTACTGTCGCTTGTCAGACTTGTGTAGTCTTGGTTTCTGCCTTCTAAACACTGCGTTTGTGATGGGGAGAGGTGGAGTGCTGGAGGGAGAAGGAGGGGGGCAGTTCTGTCAGTCCTCCCACACAGAACAAGCCGTATCGTTACTGCCACTGCACTTTTACCTTTTCTGATCTCCTGGTTTTTGTTGCTCAGTGTTTTGTCTGGGAGGCTGGAGAAATGGCCGCAACTCATGTTAATGTGGCACCCACGTCAGAGAGGTACAGATCCTACCTATGGACCCAATGGGTGTTTCAAAGCATTGGATGGCATTTTGAACTTGAAGGTAAGCAATATGTCTGTATTAGCCTAAAAAGTTTTCCAGAGAGCAGTTTCCTGAGCCTCTGAATCCTAGACTTAGGAGGAAGAGTGAGGCAGAAACTCATAGAACTGTCTCCTGACCGTTAGTGACAGGTGCTTTCCTCTTGCTTCTTTGAGGACAAATACTCCCTGAGCTTGTTGGGAGTAGTGAAGAGCTTCTGTGCATGCTTGGTTCCATATTCTGAGAGAGGATTCTACAGGTATTTAACTGCCATGTTTAACTGCCATATTTAACTCTCTTCCACTTGATGGAGGACAAGAACTTTGCCATAATGTTAGGAAGTAGCTGTAAAGTGACTTCTTGATTCTGCCAAGTGCTTTGAACAGTTTCTTGGTGGTCATTTTTTCGGTCCCTCAATCTCTGCTCTAAGATGACCAATGTATCTTCAGCCTTTCTCATGCCATGCTACTCTTCTTGTAGTTGCTTCACGTTTTGAACATGGTTACGGGAACTGTGCACACCTACCCTGTGACAGAGGAAGAGACTCTGCAGAGTGTGAAGGCCAGGATTCAGTCAGATACAGGAATTCCAGAACAGGACCAGGAACTACTGCAGGAAGCAGGACTTGAATTGTTTTCTCAGAAGTTGGTCACTAAACATACAGCTGATGGCAAGGTGAGTCTCGGTATTCCCTTTCTTAAGTTTGAGTGAATCAGAAGTCACTGCACTCGCTTTGGGATCAGAGCACTCCCTGCTGTTGTGGCATGCTTTTGTCATGGTAACCTCACAGACCTAACAGCCACTGTAGCGTAGGCAGCCTGTTGCCTTTGGTGCTCTGTGTTTGGTTGAGGAGGACTCTTCTGTTTGTGGTGTTGCCAAGGCTTGCTCTTCCCAAGAAAACCTGGTTGGGTCTTTTGTCTTCTGCAGGTGAATGATACTGCAGCAGCAGACACAGACCTTCTCTTCCTCTTTGATAACAAGAAAGTTTCCTGAGGCTCAGGTGGCCTTGCGTCCTCATCCAGAAAGTGTTGGCTGCATCCGTAAAGACTCCTCTGGCATGAATATGAAGGGCGGGGCGGGGTCAGTGTTGAGAGGGGCGTCTGTGTTTTGTGGTCTGTATCATGCACAAAGAGTAGAGGGAGCTTTTGCGTATTGGGACTGAAGAAGCGGTAAAATGGACTGTCATTCATTCAGTTTATCAGAATAACTAAAAAAGGGAGGTGTTTGATTATGACATGCTAGGGGAGCTGCACAGGGGTTATCCAGCTCTAGGCTTTGCAGGCAGTAACATGCCCCTCAAAGGAGCAATGTTTTGGTCTGTTTTGTGATAACACAGTATTCCTGCTTCACGCTGATATGTCCATTTCCCTTTCTCCCACCTCCTTTGTTTTCAGTTCAGGATCCAAAGAAGAATCTCCACTTTTTCCAGTTGCGCAAAGTGTGGGGTCAGATCTGGCAGACAATGCGGATGCTGAAAGAGGACTGTAATCGGCTTCAGCAGGGGCAGCGAGCAGCCATGTACGGTGGCCGTTTCTCCACAATACTTATCTCTGTCTTTGTGCGCTGGTGGAAGGGAAGACAGAAATGGGACCCTGTTGGAATGGGGAAGCCCGTGATTGGAGCTGTATGCAATTCATGAAATGTGGAGAGTTAGCCCTTTGGCACAACTGCATTTGTCCTCACCGCTGTCTCAAGTATCTGTTTTGGATGTAAATGAAAGCCTGGTGGATTTCTACTTTCAGAGGCTAATAGGACCTTCTTGTCCTTGCAGGATGAATCTGTTGCGTTACAATAGTACCCTCTGGAAGATGAAGAATTCTATGGCCTCCCTTTCTCAGCAGCTGAAAGCAAAGCTGGACTTCTTTAAAACAAGCATCCAAATTGACCTGGAAAAGTATAAAGAGCAGATTGAGTTTGGAATTAGTGAGTATAGCATCTGGAAAACGGGTCTTTTCATGACTCTTCTCCTCACAAAAACACCTGCCTCCTTCTCTGTGAACCTGAGAAAGCCAGTCACTCTTCTTTGATTCCTGTAGCTTCTGAGAAGCTGCTGTTTGTCTGGAAAGGGATGGAGCAAGCTGTGGAACTTTGTGGGAGGGTATGTTTCTAAATCTAACTGCTAGTCATAAAGAGGTTTGTTTTTGTTATCTCTCCCCTCCTCCCCCTTTAGCTTCATTGTCCCTGCCTTAAATAGAAGCCCCTTGTATCTGCACTGATGTCAGATTTCACATTGCCTCGGTTTGTGTGGCACAATTTTTGTCCATTATTAGTACTACATGAAGCTCGTTCTGTTGTAAGGCTTAGGGGGAAACGGGAGATCTTGGCGAAGCCCCAGAAACGTCTTGGAATTTCCTTGAATTGAAACGACTCATTTGTCTTTGGCCAAGGCTGCTGTTTGCATCTTGTTGGTTTGTTTAGAATTAAGAATGAGAAAGGAAGAACCAGTGTGAGTGTGAGTGGTAGTGTCTCTAGGTATGGGACTGTTGTGTTGCTTATGTTCTACCCTGCTTTCAGGAAGATGATGTGGAGCAGGTAGTGAAGAGGATGATGGCCCTGCAGACAGACATCGTGGACCTGCAGAGAAGCCCGCTAGGTCGTAAACAAGGAGGAACACTGGAGGATTTGTGAGTTGAACTGCCTTGAGCTTCAGATGCAGGAGTGTTTCTGGCTAAGCTTACTCACTAGAGGACAGTGAAAGGGCTGTTTCTTCCACCCAAATTGTGGGGGACTGGGAGCACTTTAACACTAAAGATGTTTTTTGACTCATCTGTCATTGTTCTGAAATGGCAGACAGGTATAGAAAAGATTTGAGTTCTCAAACTATTTGTTCCATGTTTTGGTTCTTTGGAAATCCTTTTCTTTCCTGCTTTTTTCTTCTAGAGAAGAACATGCCAGAGAGCTGTACCGAAGACTCAGAGAGAAGCCAAGAGGTAAAAGATGCTTTAGCTCGAGGTCAGCTTGCTTTGTGTGTAACTTTGGAGGTGTAGTAACGATCATTGAGAAAACTAGCTGACTTCTAGGCCTGCCCAGACACTAGCAGCACATGGGCTCTCCTGGATTGCCTTTTCTCGAGAGGGAAGTCAGGGAGTCAGTTTCACACTAGGCCAGCCTTCCTTTCTTGGTGCTTTGTGAGCTGTTCTCGAAACTCCTCTGGAGCTCTTCTCAGAGCAGGCTGTTGCCACAAGCAACAACCAACCTTTCTGGGTAGAAAGGATGAAAGACACAACTGTTCCTTTGATCCAGTCCCAACTCTCCTTTTCAAGTTCTTTAAATTTTGAAGAAGGTGGCTAAAATTCAGTGTAATTCATCCCACTCAAACTTGCATATCCTGAACTTTGGCTGTTTCAGGATTAAAGCAGTAGTGGAAATGAGCCGCTAAGAATCTTCTCACTCTGTCCTATAAACCGACCTTTCTGTGTAATATTGGCTCTCATTCCAGATCAGAGGACAGGCGGTGACAGCCAGGAAATAGTACGACTGCTTCTACAGGCAATCCAGACCTTTGAAAAAGAAGTTTGAGTCATTTATGCTCAGCTCAGGTGAGCTTTGCACATTTTATTCAGAGTTGAGAGAAGGTATTTTCTCTTCCAGCAAGAGAAGGTTTAAAACTCATTGCATATGGCTCTTGAGATCTTGCAGTGTTAACAGAAAATCATTAACTTCAGAACTGTTCTCCTACTGCAGTGGCCCATGTGTGATCTGATTAGTTTTTATTTTTTTAATAGTAAAACTGTAGTTTGCAAACAGAAGGCATTGGAATTGTTCCCCAGAGTGGAGAAAGTGATGAATCTGATGAGTGAAGATGAGGAAACAGTTGTTAGGCTTCAGGAGAAACGACAGAAAGAACTGTGGAACTTGCTGAAAATTGCTTGTGTAAGTAAATTAAGAACTCCCCTTTAACCTGAGAATATGGTTTGTAGCACAGGCTACTGAAACAATAGTAAATTGAGTGTATCCTATGGTTCTTTTCTTTCTTTTGAATCAGTATGAAAGCCAAGTTCCGGGTTGTCTCATATTCCCGGCTGCTGAAAACTAGTGGGAACAATTGCACTCTGAATATTCTGTGTTTTCTTCAGAGTAAAGTGCGTGGTCCTGTTACTGGCAGTCCAGAGAGCGTGAACACATCCCGTCTTGGTAGCTCAGGTCAACTGCTGCTGCAAGTCCCTTCTGGAACATTCAATTTATCAGAATCTGTAAGAAAAAGGTGAGGCAAAGTCTGGAGTTCTTCGGCTGCTAATGCCACCACTACAAAGCTAGGCTTCCTGCTTTGTGAAATAATGGCCCACAGGGTTTCTCATATTTTACACTTTGTGTTCAGCTTGCATTGTCAGCAGCCTTAGTTTACTTGGTAGTTAAGACTTCCTGGGGCTTTCAGATCTTCCATATGAAAACTGGGTATCATGTATGGCTTCACTTCCCCCAGCCTCAGTAACAAAAGTGGTTTTTTGGTTTTCTTCCTTTAATCTGAGATGGTTGGGCTCACTTGGAAGTACACTGCCAGCAAGAACTGTTGAAGTATTGTCATGTAAGGTCACAGTAGCTGAGCTGTGTCATTGAGACTGCTGCATGCGTAGTTCCGGCTTGCTTAAATGAACTGGGTTACCACTTGGAATGAAAGACCTTGGTTTGTTTCTTTGCCTGTTGCCCCATCCTTAAGTTTATAGGCTACTCAGCTTTTCCTCTAGCAACAGTGGTTCCACCTAATAAGAACCCAGATCCATCTTGGAATACATTTCCTTTCCCCCATTTAGTAAATCAGGGGCTGCCACCAACTTTTCAAGTTGCAGTATGAATTACAAGCCTATGACCTGACTAACTTCAGTGTTCTGCAGCGTATCTGCCAGAAGTATTTCTTGATGACAGAGGCAGCATCTCTTTAAACTGCCACAGAAATTAATAGTGTAATAATTGCCCCTTTCAGTGAGGAGCTGCTGCTGGAATCTCGGAAACTTTGTAGCCAACTAGAAAATGTGATGCGTGACACAATGAAGGATCAAGAGCAGAGTTTCTTGGTAATGTATTCACTCTTCTGTAAATGGACTAAGGAAGTGCCTGGCTTCGAAGTTCTGAATGTGCAACTTTGCCACCACTAACACAGCTAAATGAAATCTGCATTTTACTCATGGCCAAGGGGGAGAGTAGGAGATGCACAGAGATAGGAAGCACCGGTTCCCTCATAATCTGCCGCCTGACTTACTCTGCTTGCCAAAACTGGGAGCCACATGCTGGGAACTTGCTGCTCTAAACAGTAAAGGATGGGGCAAAGCACTTGGCTGTTGTACAAAACTACTGCAAAACTGCACACAAATTTGGGATGAGCGGGTGTCAGGGATCCTTAATTTAACAATGCAGAATATTGAAGAGAGAGTAAAATACTGGAGAGTGCAAATAGGTTGTTTCCTTAACAGCAGTCACGTGGCTCATCATGAAATTGACCAACTTGTTCCCAGTAAATTTTTTATAACTCTTAGCACACTTTACCTTTATTTTAGAAAAAGCTCAACTGTAGCCTGGTGTTGAATTTCATTTATTCTTTCGGCTCTAGACTGGAGCTGGCTGCAGCTTCAGGTAGAAGAAACAAACAATCCAGAACAAACCCAGATGTAGAATCACTCTGGTTGCCTCTGAAGCCATGCTGCTTTGGGAAGCCAACTGTGAAAAGCTGCTGCCTCTGAGAAGGGAATATCAACTGCCTTCTACTGTCACCAGCTGCTTATGTGAATCATATGGCTTAGCTTTTAGTATCCACTTCTCAGACACTTTTTCACAAAGATACACTAGGGAATGCCTGTTCTAACTGCTTGGAGAATGTTCTTAATTGTGCCTTAAGACAGCAGATCTCTGTCCTGATACGTCTTCCCTTGGGCATCGCCTGTGGCTGTTTTGCTGCATTTTGGGCTTTCTAATGAACAATGGACAAGGTATAC
This sequence comes from Chamaea fasciata, assembly GCF_029207755.1. Lineage (NCBI taxonomy): Eukaryota > Metazoa > Chordata > Aves > Passeriformes > Sylviidae > Chamaea > Chamaea fasciata. The sequence continues at coordinate 568,270 of NW_027094148.1, read as the reverse complement.
CCAGTCACTGGTAGATGTCACCTTCCTAATGAACTGTGAACTTAATTGCTTAACTTTGCTGATTTGCACTTTTTTTCTTTAAGTGTAATGGTTGTACTTACCTAATACTTGTTTCCTGTCTGGGAACAAAATTATCTAAAACATGTAAACTTTTGGTTTGCTCTTGTTGATGCGCTCAATAACACTATAATGGAAAAAGCTGCTTTCACTGTGCAGGTCTCTAAAACATGAGAGGTGTAAGAATGTTAGCCTAGAAACCAAAGAAGGAAATCTTCAGTGTACAGGTATCGTGTAACAAAGCATTTGCAGATTATCTATTAACCATGCTTAAAGTTGCATGAAAAGATGAAAAAAAGACCAAAAACCCCAGCTGGATGGAACCTTGGTGAGAGTCAACACACACCAACCTTGTGTTCTGACTGTGACCAATTTATTTCATTCTGTTCTAACCCCAAATTTCCACTACAACACAGAGACCTCCTTTTATAAAAGGCTGTGAAGTATAGGACATGCAAAATGCAATACAATAATGGGGAGAGGTTGGATTTTCTTTTGGTTTTTTTGGAACAGATTTAAAATACAGGAAACTGAAATGTGGCACAAACATCACAACTTCCATGCATGCCTTCAAGTGTCTTCCTTTGTTGTGCTGGCACACTCTGGACTTCAGCATTGGGTTAAAGTCATTCTTGGGCAGAGTAGAAAGTTCACACTTCTTCAAATTTCCGAGTAATATTAAGGCTGAAATGCACCGGGTACACTTTTCCTTCATCTTCCAGAGCACCACCAGTTGTTTTACTTAAAGCTGTGTTAGGCTTCCAGCTCAAATCCCAGCTCAATTTTGTGACCTCCAGCACTGAAATTCTTGCCATCAATCAAGCCTGAGAGGGTCAGCTTTACACCTACAAAAGCAAGTCACGAGAACCATCATGCACTGACATCCCAGTACAGTGCTCTTCCTCAGGTCCTTGACCTCACTAATGTGGCTTAGTTGCCACAGGAACTTGCATCCATAGACATCCTTTAGTTCTCTGAGTCTGCGTAGACTTCTAGCTCCTTTGTTCATCTAGTCTGTTCTTAAGATGACAGTGAATTAAACCGTAGTGTAGTACTTAACACCATTTGCTGTTACCAGTGAGAACTGCGTACCAGATCGAAGGGCATGAGTGTAACCAATTCCAGTGAGGCTGGCATTGTTCACTTTAGCCTATAGGAAAAAAAAAATCACAGTATTTATAAACTGTGTAAGTATTCATACAGAAGTATCCCAGTCCCCTGAGAAGGTGGCCTATGCCTTAACACTCTTGAGCTACTTGGAGACCAACCTCTCTTAGAAGCATGTTCCAATCTTTTCCTTTTCTCAGGAGTTTTCAGCTTAAGCAAATGGTGCGAATTCTGCCTTCAGAGAATGCCATGCTGTTTTTCACTGCCTCCTCTATTATGTCTTTATATCTTTTAAAGAGCTACTTACTGCAGTCCCTCAGAGCCTGTCTTGTTCACATCACTCAGGAGTGATTTTCTTTTTTCTTCTAATGAGCAAGAAATACATGAATATGCAATCCCCTTTTTGCATTACTAAGTTTTGAGCTCTTAACAACAGTATTTCTCATTTTCAATTTTGGTTCAGTGGTCCTGGAACTAATTGTTGTTTTGAAACATAAATGCTTGCTACTTCAGTTCTTGGTCTTAAAACACACACGTCAGCTAACTTTCAACGGTTAACTTACTGTTAGGAGAAGGCTGTAAGCTCAGGTAAACTTCCACCATTGTAATTATAATATGGTTTTACATTATGGATTTAAGAATTCAAAGGACACTTTCATTGTCTTTTAAAAGACATTTTTCAGCACAGTAGCATGCTATTCCAAGCACACTAGTCAGACTATTTCACTATGGACAAAATTATATTTAAGATTTCTTTTCCTCCATAAGTTCACAAGTACGATGTGTGAGGTCCCAATTTAAATTTGAACCACAACAGAAGCCACAGTTCGCAATCTACCATCCTTCCTCAGTAACTAGTTCAGGCAACTGCTTCATTACAAATTTTCAGTATTTAGGGGAGCTTGAAATACTCATTTCTGTAACAAAATTCTTACCACAACGGAAGTCTTCTCATCCATTTGGTACTTTCCAGCAATACCAAAACGTGTGTTGTTACTGCCAGCAGTCCATGCAAGATTGACTGATGTCTCAACCTTATTAGTAACCTTCTGATAAACAGACCCACCAAACTCAGTGCCGTCATTCCTGTTTGTAATAGATGCAAGTGTGTCAGGCCTTGCTTTGTTTAGTAACTCTTTAGATTAACCCTTCCCCACAATGATTTGACATTATCTCCTAAAATGAACCAAGAGATCCAATACTTCCCTGAACCCAGGCTCACTACTTCCTAGCTGGAGCTGGCAGACTCCTGCTCCTATTTTTTTTTGCACAAAACATGTTTTGCTTGCAGAACGGAACAAGACTTGCCAGAGACCTACAGTTTAAGGTTCTGACAAAAAAAACCAAACCAAGCAAACCAAAACCAAAACCAACCCACCCAGATAACCTGGTTGCTTGTCTCAAGTAAGCCAGTGTGCAGTAACACATAAAGGAGACTTCAGTTATGAGAATAAGACTGAAAACAATGTTGTTGAGTTATAATCGTTTAAATACACCATCTTCAAAGCGTCTCAGGCCACCTGAATGCCAAGATTAGGGCTACGCAGCGATGACAGCTGGAAACAAACACAATGCCACGCATGCCTTTCTCCTTCATCTTGGGCATTTCTGAGGGAGAAAGTTTCTGTGTGGAGAGTGTGATTGATAACTGGCTAGCTGCAAAAGGTCACGTAGACATGAGAGAGCTTTGCTGAGCACACAGGCACTCTCATGAGAACCAGCAAGGCAGCAAGCTTCGCATGTCCTTGAGCACAGCTGGGATACGATAACAAGACCTTGTAGCTGAAAGATATGAGGGAGAAGCACGGTAAAACAAAAACTTACTCAAACTGTGTAACCACAAAGAAATGTAGAAAGAGGCGTAGCTGACTTTTAGTCTGAGCACCAATCCTGAGCTTAACTTTTGAAATATGCATGAGCTTATTAGTGTTATTATAAAAGCATTGTATGAATTATCAATAAACGAGATTTGCCCATCACTCATATTGAGTGAACATTTCTCCCGCCGCGGATTTCCCACAAGAACAGACTTTCCAGTTCTTAAAATCTTCTTAGTAGGAGGTGTGATGGTGCACTTTGACTAAATTGTGGTCAATTCTGTCTCCTAATAGCTGGCATCTTCAGATTCTACTGGCGGTGTTGGGAATATCTTTTCAAGAGTTGAGAAGGAAAGTGTCTTTTAAGGATTCTGATCTTCCAGTGTGATGCGTAGATACCAGTCAACATGTAGACTGATGACAGGCACAGACAGTATTCTTGGCAATTGCTTAGAAAATAAACAAAACATCAGGCAGTAGAATAATCCTGTCAACAAGGAGGATAACAGTAACTTTTCCAAGGGACAACTGTCAATGTCACTTTCAGTTACATTGCAGGAAAAAATGGTAAAAGAAATGGGTGTGACCCAGAATTCCCACAGCCAAGAGGATATGTGAGTACCAGTTTGGCTGAAATGACTGTTGCTTGTCATTCCCCAGTGACAGTTTGGAGAAGTCATCACAGGCTCTTTTAATTTATGAATACTGATGTGTATAAGTCAGGTGTCGGTATATGTATTTTCACATCCTTTTTTTTGCTTTTTCCATTGTGCAGCAGGTAATCTCAGAACAGCAGTGGCTGTGCTGAAGCAATATAAATAGTAATCTCTGATATTTTCCAATGATGTTTGATTGCCAAGTGATATCCTCAGCAAAGTTGGTCAGACCCTCTCAGTCCTACTCCTTGTAGCTTCTGAGTACTGAGATTGTAGAAGGCCTTACTGAAGCTGACAGAAGTAATTTTCATTGCCTTCAGTGACTTTTCAATTGGGCTGAAAGTGCTGGTTGGTCTCAAAAATACTTTGTGAGCTTTGATCTAATGAGTGGAGACCAGTGGTAAATCAAAATGGAAGGAAGAGCTTTGTGGGCAAAATGCAGTACAGGTTAATTTGCTTTTTCAAATTCTAACTTATTTAAATTTTACATCAGAAGTTGTGGAGGTCTAAATCCCTACTACCACCTTAAGGTATCTCTGCCTCATCATTGCTTAAGACACTGACTGAATGCACATAGTTTAATTTAAAGTTGATTGCATTTAACAACAGAATTTTTTAAAGCCTTTAGTCGTGTAATAATGGTAGATAGCGCTTCATTTAGTCAAGAATGACCCGATACAGTTATCTATCATTTACATTAGCAATGTTGAACCGACAGTAAATTCAATTAATTCTTCAATTTTATGCTCTTAATATTTAAAAACCTGAATCCACTTTAAAATCAATTTGCATTATTTTGAGGATGGGATTCTTAATGTTAAGCTCCTATTAAATCCGCATTTTCTCTACTGTAGGGTTGCTTTGAAGTTTTTTGTCATGTTTTTGTGGAATGTTGGTCTTAAGCAGTTTTTGTGGGTTTGTCTGTGACTTAAGGAGCTCTCTATTGGATACTGATCTATGCAGTTGAAATAGAACACTGGAAAAACATGATTTATAACAAGTGTTCTCATAGCAGACCAGGAGGTTGGGTTGATATTTCTTCTTCTTCCATCAAGGAACACCCGTGGCTGTGGGCTATAATTTATAACAACAGTGCTGCTTTGACCGGTTTTGGTTACTGTGGGCTTGTTTTCAGGAATGATGAGTATGTAGTTATCCCATCTTGAAAGAAATACATAGCACATGTGTTTATTTGGATTAATTAGTATGGTTTTATATCACAGTTGGTAGAAAGCTGGACGAAAAGCCCAAGAGTAAAGGAATAAAGGAGGCAAACCAAACAACTGAGGGTTGTGACTGTGGTTAAAGTCCCTTATGAATTCTGAGTGCTCCAGCAGCGGTTTTCTGTGAGTCACTCTTTGAAGCTGCCTCATCATTTTGTTATATATATTCCAATATATGTCAGTCCTGTCAGACCCTAGAGAGAACACTTGCAGTGAGTAATTTCAGGTCTGAGTGCCACAAGCAGGCTGCTGAGAAAGCTGGCCCAGCCTTTTTTGTTCTTGGTGTTTCTGATGGTTTGAGCTGCAAGTTCACTCAGTTGAGCTGCTCTGTGCTCCAGCTCTGTTTCTTTAGTGATGCTGCAATACTTGCTGCACGGCAACTCAATTGGAAAACAAAGAAATTAATGATACAGACAGAAGATCTGTTCCCAAAGCAGGGTGAAATTCTGGTGGAAGGGCTTCTGCTGCTTGAATTTTAAACACTGTGCTGTGAAACCTCTCACATCATCTGTGGGTTAGTGGTTGTGTCAACTGGGATAGTCCATCCAGGCCCTGTTGATGCAAACGTGCTTTTCACTGGTGCTGCTCCCTATTTTGGAGAATATCTGAAAATAAGGTGTGAGCAAGTACTGAAAATTTCCATTTTTGCTCCTATTTACCCACTTGCCTGCTGTTTTAATTTTGAAGTAGGGTGTCAGATAGAATCTGTCTAATGGCAGTGGTGTAAAAAGCATGCCTTCAGTTCCAAACTGAAACCCCTTGCAGTCAGCAGATGTCCCAGCTCAAGGAAAATGGGTTGCAAGCCCAAAACATTCACTTTCCCTGCCTCATTTCTAATGGTCTTACCAAGGAAATAGCCAGACTTGGATTGTGCTTACTCTTTGCAATGAAGAAGTTGTTAATGCTGCGTTTTCATGCTCCCATCGTCGTTGTACTCCAAATGTCTGTTCTGTGGAATGGGCAGGATTAGGCTGTTTAAGACAAAGCCACTCCACATTTACAGTGCCTGTAAGGTCCATAGTAAGAGCCCTAAATAGAAGTATCATTTCCAAGATGCCTTCTATTTTACAAGCAGCCAAACAGAAAATGAAACCCTGGGTTGAATTGTAGTCTTCCTGAAGGAAGTGTCAAAGCCTAACAAGGGAGCTTGACCCAACTTTGTACTTGTTGTTGAGTGAAATAAACTTTAATTGTTAATGAATCCAAACACTGTTAATGAATCCAATACTACTACTTTACTGAAAAAAGCTGTAATTACTGGACAATCCCCTGATTTTCAGCTGCTGTAAATCACTCTATCTTCACAGAATGGAGAGGGGCACTTCATTTAACAACACTGAAGAATTAAGACAGGGAAATGGCATAAAAATCAGAAGGGATCTTAGAATCAGGGGAAACAGAGTAATGAAAAACATATAAAGTTGGGCGTTGCTTCTGTGAAAAGACAAGTTGTACATCCATGTACATGTAGCTGCATTAAGGAAAAGCGTTAGTATTCAAGCCGAATGATGTCATGGGAAAACCGATTTGTTTTTTTTAAGCATGCAAAACTTCTGTCAGTTGAAAGGGGATAAGAACAGCATATTAATCAATTTGCCTCCTTACCTGTTGTTTTGTGAAGTAGTTAGGATTGCTGGCATTTTCCATCTGGAATTTTATGCCAGTGGCAGATCCCTGACTGTGATGGTAGAAGGGTAAGGACCTCATCCAAATGCATCAACAGGAATAGTGTCTCACTGTGAAACTGCCAAGTATTTCAGACCGGTGCCTAATAATGCAAAACCTTGTTGTAAATATGTGTGAAGTGTAATTTATCTAATGTAATTCTGAGATGTTTAGAGCCAGTCATTTGAAATAGACTCCACTTCTCTGTTAACTTTTGACATTGGAAAGACTGTAATCATGTTGCAGACCATCAGCCCTTGGATTAAAATTTCAACCTACAATGACCTTCAAACTGCTTTGCATTTACCCTTAGAAGAAAAGGGAGGTTGAATAATTTTTGTTACGTTGATTTATCTTAGGAAAATGGGTGTCAAGGTTCTGAATTACAGTAATTATTGTAAGCATGTAAAATATTATCAACTACAAGATAGATCTGATGTGGTGTGGATGGATTAGTGCACATGCAAAGACCAATTTGAGAACATTTCAGTTTTTGCTACGTTTGCGAGGGCTAGTTACATCCACTTAAAATACAGATTGGCTCTAAAATGGCAGTGGTTTGCAGGTCCAAAGTGTTAGGACTTTGGTTAAAGCAAAAGGAACAAAATAATTCTTTTTCTTTTAGCTTGTCATGCAGTTTGTGCTAAGGCTTTCAGTAGTACTTTATTGTGACAGCTCATTTTCCTTTTCATTTGATGCCCTCATATACACCTTGTCACTCTATTAAACTAGAAAGATTTAGTTTCTTAAAGAGCCTTCAATGAAGCTGTTATAAAGCCTTTTCTCAAAACAACAAATATGGAGCCTGAACACATGAGATTACATTGTTTTAGTTTATGTTGCTTTTTTGAGGAAATAAAAACAGGAGAGAGCAAGAGTTTATTGCTTAATAAGTATCAGCTATTATCATCAAAAGGGTTCATAATTTTGAGTTTCATTTTTATTTTGACCAGAACACTTTTAGATAATAAATGTTGCAATTGAATCTTGTTTTTTTTAGGAAGTTGTTAAAACAAGCTAAATGCTTTCCATTTATGGATAACAAACTGATGCTCTAAGTTTAGGAATTACTGTGCCAAAATTTGAGTATTTCTTTGATTTCCTTGTAACCCATAAAACTGACTGTTTCTGGGTATTCTGGGACCTTTGAACTAGGGGTCTTACCTCAGGTGGGATGTCAAAAGAATATATAGATTGTGATGCTGTTTTCTCTCCATTACTAGGAGCAGTTTTTGATCCGGGCAAGTTGTGATTCAGACAATGCCGCTAGATTTCTACTTGAGAATCTGCCTTTTGTGGCCTGTTTTATGGGTATTTTCACTTTTTTCATTGCAAGTTTTTAGGATTTTCTAAGTGTGTGTTTATAAAAAAGCAGCACCCAAATTAATTGCATCTTATCAGTACGTAAGAACTACTTTATGGCATTTTAACCTGAAAACGCTATGATAGCGTGTGTGGAAATGGAATTTAACTCACTTGGCGGACTTGAAATATATCCCTAAGCAGTAATTGCAATATCTTTTCAAATTCTCGAGCAGGAAACCAACCTTTTTCTAAATGGAATTTTTATGAACTGTTTTAAGGACTGTTTACTGGAAAGCTGCCTAATCACTGCATTTCCTGGGTAATGGCTGAAATATGTGTGCTGAATTAGTAGCAGGAAGATGCTCAACTACTCTGGCAGGGAACAGTTGATACTGCTTTTGCTAATGCATGTAAACCACAGAGAAAATTCTGAATATGGAGAAAATTTTTATCAATAGCCCCATTTAATTGTATCCTTCATTTGAACGGTGCCTTGCTTCAGCGATTTTTAAGCAAATTTTTGAGACTATTTTTTTAAGTGGTAGAAGTAATAATTAAAACCCGTCCATGAAAAGATTTGGGAATACATTTAATTGATAGAAAGATTAGGTATATCAGGGGAAAAATCCACGTTGCTGGCATTCTTCTGATTTTGGGTCTTGGCGAAGGAACTAAAATGGGTTAAGAGGAAATTGCTTGTTCCACAGTGTGCTGTGTGTGGCTTCCTGGGGATTTTACCTTTACGGTGAGTGTTCCTCTGAACACAATGAAGCTGCAGGCGTGTGCTAAATCCAGTTAAGGAGATTTCCAGTCTAGTCTTTTGGCTCTGGAAGAGTCCCTAACTGTGCACCTGGGACATAGGATTGTCCAAAAGTGTCCCCATTGCACATTGCGAGGAATCCTGGTCTTCATTCTGCTGGTTTAGTTTGATGTTTCCATATTCTTCTAAAAAAGAATCATTGCTTTCTGTCCAGTGCCTGCATTCACAGCTGTCTGGTTTTTACCTTTTCTTCAGCTGCCTCTTCTCCACACAAGTGCCCTTGTCTACGTAACTCTTTCTTTTATGGCAGCTGTTCAATAGCTGGAGTTAAACTTCTTGCCCTACTCTGAATTTCCAATTTCCCGTTTGAGGATGAGGCAATCACCGCTGACTTCCCAGAGGGCACTCCTTCGCTTAGTTATCCAGCTCTTAGCAGCTTTGAAAGGGAAAGAGAAATGGAAGGGAGTAGCTTTGGTTCATAAATATTTTTGCATTAATGATAATTAAAGTTAAGGTCAATGACTGTAGTACAGATGACTACCAATAGTGCTTTATAGCCCCTTTGGGAACTGAAATTATGTGAAATAATTCCAAATAGCCTCCCTCGAATGGTTATTCTGTGAGCAGCAGTAGCTCTGTTTTAAAGCTGGCGTGGTGTCAGGAGGTCTCTGGGCATGCCAGGAGTTTCAGGTTGCTCACTTTTCTGTTATTTTTGCCCATCTCCAAGTGTTTCCATTCTACATTCGGTCTTCTCGAAAATATTTGTGTGTCTTCCTTCATTTGGACATTGCAAAGCATGACTGCTTTTGTGGAGGACTTTTCACCCTTTCCCAGTCTTGTGCCTTTTGTTTCTTTTGGATGTAAATCCAAGCAAGCTGCAAATCTTTTATTTCTTATTGGGATTTAGCAGTGGTGTCAGCGAGTACAAAAAAGAGTTCAACATGTTTTATTGTTATCAAAAGCATTTCCAGGAGTGGGAATGAGGGACAGGAATCCAGGGCACAGGGATGGTGGATCCCTGCTTATCTCTGTAGTATTTTAGAGTGTGTTTCAGTGTATCCCTGAACCTCTTTTGCAAATATTGTTAAAAAGGCAGTGCTTCCCAAAGCAGGAAATGAACCCGGGAAAAAAAAATCTCACAGTCTGTCTTGGTTTGGGAAGACAGGTATTTGCTAGGTAATAAAAAAAACCAACAACTGCAGTTTCCTTTGGGATGGAGAGTGTAAACCCCCCCTTCACCCCTTTTTTTTCTTTTTCAATTATAAATTTAAAATCAGAGGCTCTTAGGCAAAGATTTGGGAAATAGGAATAGCAGTTCTTTACTAGTATGTATTACAAAGCAAGCAAACACAAAAAAACCCCCACCAAACAACTACAGCATTAATGACAAACGAAAACAGTACCAAGAACTTTGAGGGCTTTGTTTCACAAAACCCAGGGCAGTTTGGTTTCGGTGTCCCTGCAGGATCCTCAGAGCACCAAGCTGAAACAGTGGAAAAGTCCCGGGCTGGTCGCTGGGATGGCAGGGTGTCCCGGCAGGCAGGGGCAGGATGTCCCGGCAGCGCAGGGGGTGCAGGGTCACGCTGCAGCAAGAGGAGCAGCGCCGAAGAAGCTGAAGGCGAGGCCGTGTCTGGACCAGCTCCCGCAGGTGGCAGGGAAAACTCAGGATTCAGGCCGAACCGGTGATAGTAGATTTCCCAGGACTGGATCCCTTTGGCCACAGTGAAACTCCTCCAGCCAGCAACAGCCGTTCTCTCCCTCCCTGAACGCCGGAAAAAGAAGAGCTGGCAGCTGTCTCAAGCTTTGTCTTTTACTTGCATTTTCTCCTTCTTCCACCTTTGTCCACCTCTTTGTTTTGGTTAAGTACTCTTAAGTATCCAACGCTTGGTTTCTTTGGTAACTTATGGGGAAAAAATTCTTTAGAGAAAGAAGGAACAAACCTAACCCCCAACATTATCCATCCCGAATTTTTTTTCCATACGAACATATTACATTGAGTTTTAACTGTTAAAATACATATATATAAATATGTATGCAAATATGGATACAGTTACATTGTCATGGGTAGTTCACTTCAAAACAAGGTCCATTTGAGGTATACATTGGGTCTCTCTATCTTTTTGCATCACTCACTAGGTGCAACCTGGTCCCTGAGCGAAGACAACCTCACGGATGGGATTGTCTTTGCTGGAGGCAGGATTAATCCAAACAGTTTTTCTCAGCATACTTCTCATGTGTACTACTGGAACTTTATTTTTTTTTTGTCGTTTGCAAGGGCTCAGATTGGGCAGGACCTGCTCGGTTGGTGGAACCTCGAGTGTTCACCAACCAGGTGGCTTTTGCTAAATTAATATCTCAATTCTTGAAGGCTCTCCTACCCAGTGCCTTCAAGGTAGTTTTAAGCAGGCCATTGCACTGTTCAACTTTTCTGGCCGCTGGTACACGATAAGGAATATGGTACACTTACTTGATGCTATGTTTTCTAGCCCAGGTGCTTGTAAGACTATTCTTGAAATGGGTCTCATTGTCCGACTCGATTCTCTCAGGGGTGCCATGTCTCTACAGGACTTGTTTTTCCAGGCCCAGGATGGTGTTCCGGGCAGTAGCATGAGGCACAGGGTAGGTCTTTAACTATCTAGTGGTGGCTTTCACTATGGTTAGCACATAGCGCTTGCCCTGGCGGGTTTGGGGAAGGGTGATGTAGTCAATTTGCCAGGCTTCTTTATATTTATATTTATATTTATATTTATATTTATATTTATATTTATATTTATATTTATATTTATATTTATATTTATATTTATATTTATATTTATATTTATATTTATATTTATATTTATATTTATATTTGCTGCAGGTAGGGCAGGGCCCGGCGCAGGTCGTGGGCCGCTCGGCTCCTGTCGTCTGCCAGCTGGAGAGAACGGCAGGAGGGAGGGAAGGGTTGGCGCGGGCTCAGCCCCTCGGCCAGGCTCTGGCCGCGCCCAGCCCCGGCCTGCGCTGCCCGCACAGCCCCGAGGCCCGGCCAGCGGGCGCCGGGCTCCGGAGGGGGCGGAGGGCTGGGCGCTGCCCGGGGAGCCGCGGTGCCGCCCCGCCCCGCGGCCCCGCTGGGCCGGCGCTCCGTCGGCGCCCGACTCGGGGCACAGGAGCCTGGAGAAGAGCCCGCGCGGCCCCACGGAAGGGAGTGGCGTGTGGGGCGCAGGCCGGAGCCCCTGCGTGCGGCGCTGGGCAGGGGCCACGGCTGCCAGCCCCGCACACCGAGCCCCGCCGTCAGGGGGCTTCTCCAGAGGCCGTCCTTACCACGCACTCGGGGAACTGGAACAGCTGCTCCGTCACCAGCACGTGCTCGAGGTCGCTCCTCTTCAGGAAGCTGGCGGCACAATGCAGCGTTTCCCGAGAGGCCTGGAGAGCAGCAGAGACGGGAGCTGGCAGCGCAGCCCAGCCCAGGGCACGGGCCCTGCGTCCCTGTGCCAGGGCCAGCAGGAGGCTGCGAGCCGGGAGAGGTGCCCGGGCAGGAGGCAGCCGAGCCCCCTGTCAGGGATGCACCGGCATCACACAACGCCTCACCTTGGCCACGCGCTCGTTCACCTCGTGGCAGTGCAAGTAGAGTGGGAGCAGGCTCTGGCTCACAACTGTGTTCAGTGGCTCTTTGTCCTCATCCACTACCAAGCCCATCACCTTTTGGAAAAGCTGAATGGAGAGCAGCTGCACGTGGCTGTTGTCCTGAAGGAAAGGAAGCGGAAAAGACCTCAGCACCAAGTTCTCCAGCCCAGTCGGGCAAAAGCCTAAAAATCCCCAGGGCACAAAGTTTCTGGGCAGCAGCTAATGCCCGTGGCACACAGAGCCTTACGTTTCCAAAGAGCGACAGGAGGAGGTCGGCTAGCTTCAGGGCAGTGGTCCTGCCTATCCCGGTGTCTTTCCGCTGGAACACATTGGTGAGCGCAGAGAGGGACATGGCGACCACCTCTCCGTCGGCATCACCAAGCCGCTCCAGGAGGCTTGGAAGCAGGCTGCGTACACCTCCGGCCTGTATGGAACACAAGGCTGTGCTGGGAAGCCACCAACAGCTGCAGCGCCAACACCGCCCTGGCTCTGCTAGCCCACCCTGCCGCTGCTGGGCCCAGAGGCCAAAGGCCTGTCCCGAAGCACTCGAGCAGCTGGAGCAGGAGGCAGGAGAGCTGGGAGCAGCTGCCTCAGCTCCTGAAGCCCAGCCAGCCCAAGGGGCTGCTTTCCCCAGCGCAGCTTCAGCCGCTGCCCCCTTCTCACCATCGGGGGGCTCCTGGCCGTGGCCTGAGGGGGGCTCCTGATCCTGGGAGGCCATCAGCCCTGGCCCCAAGCTGCTTACCTGCTGCTGCAGAGGAGTAGCAGTCTCTTTGATAAGCTCCATAGTGGGAGCATTACTCTCAGTCCGAGTGGGCACGGCATCAGTATTTGCCATGCCCTGAGTCTCTCCCGTGTTGGTGTCTCTGGAGCCCACGGCCTCAGCCACTGCCACGTCTGTATTTGCTGCGTCATTGATTGCAGCATCCGCGTCTTCTGAGCGCTGAGCCAAATCTGGGCTGACATTGGGCTCTGCCTGGAGCTCAGTCAGCCTGCGGTCAGGCTCAGCTGTTGCACGGGTTCTGGTCGTCCTACGCCGAATGGGCACGAGCCTCCGGAACATCTGCAGGAGAGCAAAGAACAGGGAAGGGAGACACGTTCCATGGAGTGCTCCGAGCGCGGAGCTCGGCCGAGCAGTGACAGCAGGCCCAGCCCAGGCGGGGATGGCTGCACGTACCTTCAGTGATCTGCGGAAGCGGCCACGGGTGGGTTTCTTCTCCTTTGTCTGCTCCATGGTTGCATCTGGCAAAGAGCGAGCGCAGCCAGAGCTGAGGGGTTGCAGGAGAGGCCAGAGAAGGCAGCCCTGCTCTCCCCAGGCAGTGACAGCCCCGGGATGCCCCAGGGGATGGAGCACAGCTGCTGCAGGGGCAGCCTCGGCCCCTCTTCCATCCTGTCAGTGGGCGGAATGGGAATGGGGATGGGATGGGATGGGGCCAAGCTGTCCGCAGCCATCAGCCCTGTGGCCCGGCTCTGCCACTCACCATCCTGCTGTGGCTGGAACTGCTCCAGCTCTTGAGGGTGTTGTGCTGGAGCATCTCCAGGGCTTGTATTTCTTCTCCCCCAGCAAACTGTGAAGAGGTTGCGAAATCTGCCCGCCATGTCAGCGTCTGGTCTTCAGGGCACCTTCAGACAGATGTCGCTGAGGAACCGAGGGAAAGCTCTGAGGCAACAAGTCGTGCAGTTGTGCCTTGAAGGCACCTGCGACAAAGAAGCCTCAGGAAGGCTGCAGGACAGCAAGTCCTGCACACTGGTCTTGAGGGCTCCTGCCACAACGACAGGAGACTCCTCGTGGTGCTTCAGGTCACCAGATCCTGTGGTCTGGCCGTGAGGGCACCGACCGCAGGGTTGGGAGATGCCTCGGGAAAGCTCCGAGTCACCAAGTCCCGCAGTCTGGCCGCGAGGTCAGCTGCAGGAGCAGCGCTTCGGAAAGGCTCCGGGTCGGGCACAAACGAGCGGGCTGTGTGGGAACTCCTCACAGCACCTCTCTGGCGCGTCCTGTCCTGTCGCGTGCTCCGAGCACTGTGGCGTGGCTGCGTTGTTGCCAGCACCTATGTCACCGCGTGTCACAAAGGCTCCTCGGACACCTTGTGCCTTTCCCTGCCTGGGACCACGCTGCTGCACCGTGCCACAAAGGGCCCATGCACACCCTGCCACCTGCCCCGGCCCTGCCCCCGCTCCACCCAAAGTGGCCCAGGTCGGAAGGAATCCCTCGGCCCAAGTGTCTAAGAGAGCCCAACAGGACCTTGAATGATTTGATGGCTCGAGCCATCGGCAACCGCTGCCCTGCTCTGCGGGCTCAGGGCGGCAGAAGGAGCCCCCAGGGCTGCCGACGCAGCCACAGCGGGAAGGGCACGGGGCCTGCCGCAGAAGCTGGCACGGCCTCCCTCCTCTCAGCTGACAATTGTCTTCAACCAAAGTCAGGCTTTCACTTCAAAGCCAGCTCAGTGCAGGCAAACCCTTGGGCAGCTAAGATCTCCAAAAGGCTGCTCGATCCAAAATGACCAATTCTTCTTTAATTTCTCTTTTTGGGTCACTGCTGATCCTCTCCTCCTCTTCCCCCTTCCACTCAGCTGAGTTGGCAAAGGCTGGATTCGCCACTTTATCCTTATGGATGAGCATAGCAACTTGTTTTCGTTTGGGAAGAAAGGTATTTGCTAGGTAAAAGTTGGAGGTTTTTTTGGAATGAAGAGTGTCAACTTGTTTTTTTAAATATAAATTTACAATTAGAGGTTTTTAGGCAAAGATTTGGGAAATGGGAATAGCAGTTTTTTATTAGTATGTATTACAAAGTAAACAAACAAGCCCCCTTCAAATAACTACAGTATTAATAACAAAAACAGTATTAAGAACTTTGAGGGCTTTGTTTTACAAAACTTAGGGAAGTTTGGTTTTGGTGTTCTTGCAGGATTTTTAGAGCAGCAAGCTGAAATAGTGGAACGTTTCGGGCTGGTAGCTGGGATGGCAGGGTGTCCCGGCAGCGCGGGGCTGCAGGGTCACTCTGCAGCAAGAGGAGCAGAGCTGAAGAAGCCGAAGGCGGGGCAGGGCTGGCTTAACTCCTGCGGGTGGCAGAGAAGGCTCCGGATTCCGGCTGAACTGGCCAGAGTAGATTTTTGAGGACTGGATTTTTTTTGGCTACAGTGAAACTTTTTCAGTTAGCAACAGTTTATCCTTTTTTTGTCTGGGTTTTTTTTTTTTTTTTTTTTTTTTTTTTTTTTTTTGATCATGGGAAAAAAACCGGACAGCTTCTAGCTGCTTTAAGCTTTGTTTTTTACTTGCCTGGGGGTTTTTTTGTTACTTTGTTTCTGTTTTTGTTTTGGCTAAGTATTTTGAAGTATTTAACATTTGGTCTCTTTGGTAACTTATGGGGAAAAAATTCTTTTGAGAAAGAAGGAACAAACCTAACTCTCAACATTATCTACTTTGAATTTTTTTTCATACTAACATATTATATTGAGTTTAAACTGTAAAATATATATATATATTTATATATATATATACATGCAAGTATGGATACAGTCACATTGTCATGGGTAGTTTACTTTAAGACAAGGTTTTTTTGAGGTATGCATTGGTGTTTTTTTTATTTTTTTGCATTATTTGCCAGGTGCAACTTGGTTTCTGAGCGAAGACAATTTCACGGATGGGATTGTTTTTGCTGGAGGCAGGATTAATTTAAACAGTTTTTCTCAGTATACTTTTCATGTGTACTATTGGAACTTTATTTTTTGTTGTTGTTTGCACGGGCTTAGATTGGGCAGGATTTGCTCGGTTGGTGGAACTTCGAGTGTTTACTAGCTATGTGGCTTTTGCTAAATTAATACTTTAGTTTTTGAAAGTTTTTTTACTTAGTGCTTTTAAGGTAGCTTTAAGCAGGTTATTGCACTGTTTAATTTTTTCGACCGCTGGTGCATGATACGGAATATGGCATACTTACTTAATGCTGTGTTTTTTAGCTTAGGTGCTTATAAGACGATTTTTGAAATGGGTTTTATTGTTTGATTTGATTTTTTCAGGGGTGCTATGTTTTCACAGGACTTGTTTTTTTAGGCTCAGGATGGTGTTTTGGACAGTAGAATGAGGCACAGGGTAGATTTTTAACTATTTAGTGATGGCTTTTACTATGGTTAGTACATAGCGCCTGCCCTGGCGGGTTTGGGGAAGGGTGATGCAGTTAATTTGTTAGGTTTTTAATATTTATATTTGGACTACTGCTTACTATACTATAAGGGCTTTACTTGCTTGGCTTGCTTGATTGCAGCACATGTTTTATAGTTATGGATAACTTGAGAAATACTGTCTATGGTTAAATTTACTTCTTGGTTTTGGGCTCACTTAGAGGTGGCATTTTTGCTTGGATGATTCGAGGCATTATGGGCTTATTGAGCTAGGAACAACTTTTTTCTGTCTTGCTAATTGAAATTTTGATACTTTTATTTTGGCAGCTTGATTGACTTGCTTATTATTTTGGTGGTTTTTATTAGCTTGATTCTTGGGAACATATGGGAATTACGTGGCGGATTTTACAGGTAGTTTTTTACGCGAGTGGCAATGGTTTTTTATTCATCAGCAGCCTAGATTTTTTTTTTTTTTTATGTTGCAAGTTGGCCTTTTTCTACTTTTTTAGCCAACTCTACGGAGCATTGGCTACTACTTACGAATTAGTGTAGAGCTGGAGCTTTGGCTACTCTTTGTTTTTAGCAATGTCAAGGGTTAATTGGACAGCTTTGAGTTTAGCAAGCTGACTTGATTTTTTTTTTCCTTTCAGTGGCTTTTGCAACTTGTCATGTGGGGTTTTATACGGCTGCTTTCTACTTGCGGTTCATTTTTACGATGCGACAGGAATCGTCAATGAAAAGGGCGTAGTGTGGTTTTTTTGCAGGCAGTTGGTTGTACGAAGGAGCTTTTTTTGCTTGTGTCACTTGTTCTTGCTTTTCTTTGTCTGTGAGACTAAAGTTGGTTTTTTTTTTTCTTTTCTGGTCAGTTTGTAATTATTTTTAAAATTTATGGGTGATTTGTGTTTTTAATACGGGTGCGCTGTGTGATGAGGGCAGTCTATTTGCTCTATGTGGCGTCGGTGGCATGGTGGGTGGAGGCAAATGAGGATTCGGTACCTTCAAATGTTCACAGAACCATGGAATTCCACGCTGGATGGGTTGGAAGGGACCTTAAATCTCTCATTCCCAAGCCCTGCCATGGGCGGGGACACCTCCCACTGTCCCAGGCTGCTCCAGTCTAGCCTGGGACACTTCCAGGAATCCAGGGGCAGCCACAGCTTCTCTGGGAATTCCATCCCAGCCCTCACCACCCTCCCAGGGAGGGATTTGGGTTATAATATTTGCGTTTGGCTTAGGATATAAAAGCATGTCCAGGACGGGTTAGGTAATTTGGGTTTTTTTCCAAAACAAAAATCCCTTCAGAATTGTGGAATTTTATTCTTCCAGGTTCTAGAATGTGCTGAACTATTTGTATGGATGAAATGAATGAAATTATCCCAGATGAAATAATTTGCTGCCAGTTAAGAGCCTGCTGCTATAATTATTTATTAAGCATAGATCTCTTTAGATTGGTGATGTGTTTACCAACACCACAGTGCCACATCTACATAAATTATAAATAAATACATCTATATACATAGTGTAACCCATGATTGAAGTGATGTTGTGCCTGAACCCCTGATATCACCCACCTTTCCCTCTGGAAGGATTTTTAATTTGAGTATTTAAGGGAGAACTTTCCCCTTTCTGTGTGTGTTAGCCATTGCAGAGTTTCCCTGCAGAAAGCTCCAACCTGTGTTGACATTTTGTATTCCTTTTTTCCCCTGATCCTGCCTGCCCTTGATTCCAGAGGAGAACAATGGGAGGGGAGTGAGTGCTGAGGGTATTTACAGCACAATCATGGCAAACGCTCCCCTCACCACTGAGCCCTTTTCCTTCCCCTGGGAAATCCTCTGGCTCTGCTCCAGCCTCGGGATCCACGAGCCTCTTCCCTGAGGGAATTGTTATCAACCTGGAAAACTCCTGTATTCCAGTGGCACAAGGAGACATCCGAGATCCACCTTCCTGGTGCATTCAGAAGGTGCTGCTGGGGGAGTTACACTGATCTGAACAGCTCCAAAGGTCAGAGATTTCTTTGTAATCAATTCCTTCTCCCAGCCTTCTGAAGTCTAATGATCAGCTTTCCATGTTTGTTGTGGTGGTTGCAGGGTTTGAGGGGCAGCAGAGTAAATTGGATTTAGGGATAAATTGCCATTTCTTCACAAGACTGAAAAGGGAGGGGAGGGATGTTAATATTTCATGTGGCTGGGAGAGGAAATGCCTGGCAGTGCCAGGGGAAGAGTCACAGCACCTGGGCTGAACTCACCCAGGTTTTTTTGGCAGCAATGATCTCATTGATCAACATGAAGGGAACAGAAAACAATTCTGCCCCAGGGCAAGAGAAGCCTGGCTCAGGAGGGGCCATCACTGCAGTCACAGAAGGTTTCAGTGAGCTGGAGAAGGCAACAGAAATGGGATGTGTGCTAAAAGAAATGTGAGGGGGTAGAAGGTCAATACCAAAAATCAAACCAAATTAATCCTTCCTTCTTTTGTTTTTGCTGTGTTTCCATCTGTTTCCATCTTTCCATTTGCTGGGTTTCCAAAGCAAGGAAGGGCCAGGAGTTTAGGAGGGGCTGGTTCAGCTCAGCCTTGCTGATAAAGCAATTTGGGTTTTCCCTCATCAATCTGTTTCATTAACTAAAAATGCAGAATTGGAGAAGTTGTTGGATATTTTTGCGTTTTTCTGCAGCTGGCTGCAGGAGACTGCTCAGACCGGGGGTTGGGGCTGTCCAGCCTGGAGAAGAGAAAGACCTGGGGAGATTTCATTGGGGCCTCCCAAGACCACAAGGGAGCCTGAAAGAGCTGCAGAGGCACCTTGGACAAGGACCTGGAGTGCCAGGACAAGGGGGAATGGCTTTAAACTACAGGGGGAGAGATTTAGATGGGATCTTGGGAAGGAATTCCTCCCTGGGAGGGTGGGGAGGGCTGGACTGGAATTCCCAGAGCAGCTGTGGCTGCCCCTGGATCCCTGGGAGTGTCCAAGGCCAGATTGGAGCCCCTGGGACAGTGGGAGGTGTCCCTGCCCGTGGCAGGGTGGGGCTTGAAGGTCCTTCCATCCCAAATTCCATGATTCCAACCCAAAGATAACCTGGATTGGAGGCAGCAGTGCCTGGGGGCTAAAGCACCTTCCCAGCTGTTATCAGAACAGGAGTTGCAGACATTTTATCCCTGGGTTTTCTTCATTGTCCCTCAGCTGGGAGGTGATGGGAACGACCAGCAGGAGCTTCCCCAGGCCCTGGGAGTGGGACACTGGGAAGGGGACACTGGGAGTGGGACACTTTGGGAATGGGATACTTTGGGAGTGGGACACTGGGAGTGGAACACTGGGAATGGGACACTGGGAGTGGGACACTGGGAGTGGGACACTGGGAGTGGGACACTGGGAGTGGGACACTGGGAGTGGGACACTTTGGGAGTGGGACACTTTGGGAATGGGACACTGGGAGTAGGAGACTGGGAATGGGACTCTTTGGGATACTGTGGGAATGGGACACTTTGGGAATGAGACACTGGGAATGGGACATCTTGGGACAGTTTGGGAAGGGGACTCTTTGGGAGTGGGACGCTTTGGGAGTGGCACTTTTACAACCACTATTGGCTTTGTGGTTTATCCTGAGACAACAGACCCAACCATAAATTGTCACTTCAGGGCCAGCATTTAGTGCCAGCTCAGGGAAATGCAGGGTGGTTGTGGCAGGTATTAAACACCCCCAATAAATCCTGGAGGAGGATCCCAGGGTAACCATGCCTGCTTGCCAAATCTGTTTGCAGAGCGCACAAAAGCAACGAGGAAAACATTGCAACAGCACAAAGGTTTTCTCACAGCTCCACCACAGGCTGCTGCCTCGGCAAAGCTGATTGTTGGTGCTTTTCTTCCAGCCTCAAACTGGGATTGAGCCAGGCCCTGCATCCATTGGGACTGGGATGCTGTGGCTGTAGGATAAACCCCCAGCCAAGCCCCCCAGGGAGCCATTTATCCTGTTTGGAGCCCGTTTATTTTTCCTCCTTCCCCTGAAGATGTGTGTGAGGAGCAGAGATTCAGCCAGGCCCTCTTCCCAGGCCCATGCGATGTGTGTTTCTTTCCTGTTTCCTGGAAGCGCTCGGTGTTTGGGGAAGGTTGCTGGGCCACGAGGAGCTGCTGGACACCATCCATAGCCCCTCTCAGGCATTTTCTGCTGGGTGGGACTCCCTGAAAATCCCTTCAGCTTTGTAGGGAAAGCACTTTTTCTACGGGGCACACAGGGTGTGAGGCTGGCTCTGGGAAAGAAATATTCCCAGGGAAAAAAGGCTGGGAACGTGCTGACGGCACCACTGCTCTTTCAGGTGTCACTGTAAGAAGCTTCTAAAAAGCTCCATTTCTGCTTGGTGGGCAGAAAGTGCAGGAAAAAGTGCTGGGAATGTGTGGAGTAGGAGCTGAAATGATGTTGGGACAGCTCGGGCTGGAGGCAGGAATGCTCAGCAGGGAAGGAACAGGCAGCCTTAAAAGAAGAGAAAGCTTGAACATGTGAATTCTAGACAAAAGAATTTATACAGAGCTGATGAATTATGACCGATTCGCAGCGTGTTTGGGCTCCTGAAGACACAGATTTGGGGTCCCTGACTGTCAGAGCTGTGCTGTGAATTTTGTGGTGGTGCCATCCCCTCCTCCCCAGCACCCCCAGAGCAGGGCTCAGCTGTGCCTCATCCCACCCCTTATCTCCGGTGCATCTGCTGGCTCCAATTCCCCGCAAGAATCAGATTTGAAGGTGTGACAAAAGCCCTCATCGGTTGTTTCTCCTCTTTTGGTGGGGATGCAAACTCAGAGAAGCCAAGGAAAAGAGCCCAGTGCTTCGCAGGGCTTGGGCAGAGTCCCAGGGGTGAATTCCCAAAGGAATGAGGAGTCTGTTCCCCAGCAGGCTCCATGTTCAGTTGGATCCAGGGAATTCAGCTGGACATCCTGGAGCCAAGGCCTGCCCCAAAGCTTTTCTTGCCGGGCTGAAACATAAGAAGTGTGAGTTCCCAGTTTGCCAGGCAGCTCAAACAAGGCAGCAAACACTCCACTGTAGGCTGGGATGTCCATTCCTCGTGCTGGTGGTCAGGGGTGGGTGGAATTCAGGATTGCCCAAATGGAAGAACTAAAAATAGAAAGAAACCAAGTTGTGAGGGAAAGCTTCTCACAATTTCCACTAAAACAATCCGAGAACTTGCTTTACTCATTTCCTTCTGCTCAAACCAGGTTCTTGTCAATGAATCCTGTTCTTTTTCCTCCTTCTCAAGGAGCATGTGGAGCCCAGGCCCAGCTGTGACTCAGGTGAAAGCACAGCACCATTTTTCCTGCCTCGGGGGAAGAAGGTGAGTCCTGGAGGTCCCCTAAGAAATGACCAAATTTTGCAAGCCAAGGAAGCTGGGATGAATCTTTCCTTGAAACTCTGGGCTGGGAATAATTCCCTTCGCATTTCCTGAGTGGGGATGAGCTGGTTGTGGTGCCAGGAAAGGCCAGGGGAATATCTCAGATACTCACCTGTAGGATTTGTGTTTTATACACTTGGCATTTGTGGGGAACAGCAAGGCGAACACACTCGTTTCCTTCTCTCAGGCCGTGAATAACACTGAGGAAATTGTTTGCACTTGGAAACCACAAGGTGGGGAGCTCAGGGACATCAAAATGCAAAGAATTGTAATCTGTGGGTGAAACTCTGAAATCGAGTGTTGAGCAAGTTGCTTCTAAAGGAAACAATATATTTTCAGAATTAGATCACTAGGGATTTTTTTCTGCTGTGCAAAATAATTTCTCATTCACTCTTTGAAGGAAATAAAGAAGAAAATTGCATTTCACCTCCCTCTCCAGCTCCTTACTTTAATGTATACCTAGGCAGAATTTCTTGTCCTCTAATTTGAATTATCAGTTTGTGAAATGGTTTTTTCCTCCCCTCTTCCAGCTTGTTTCCAATTCTTTGCCTATAAGGAAATGATTGTGCTCCCCCTTTCCCACCCTTTTCTCATCCAAATTAGAGCTTTTTGTCATTTTTTTCCCCCATGGTATCACTTTCTTGGGTTACGAAGCAAAGCCTCATGCTCTGAGATAAACCTGGATATGTGGAGATGACTCAGGATTATTGGAATAATTGTGACTTTTCTTTTTGGGTTTTATTTTAAACCATCTCAACCCAATGAGAACATTTAACACAACCATGTCAGCTACAGGGGTAGAATTTAATTGAATTTCCTCAGATCCAAGGCCTGGCAGAGCTGCTGAGAAGGAATTCCACAGAGGGGAGGAATTAATCTAAAAGTGAGGGATCAGGTGTATCAGCAAAGGAATTCAAGTTGAGGAAACAAGGGGAGCACTGAATCAAGTTGTCTGCTTGGGAAATTCTCCAGGCTGCAGCAGAGAGAAGGAAAGAAACCCAGCCCACCTCAGCCAGGTCTTGGAAAGTCTCCAGCAAAGTTCAGGCACTGGAGGGCAGAGGAAATGCCTGAGGAGGAACTTCTGGATGTGCAGAAAACGCTCAGCCCTGGGCGCGGGAGAAGCAGGAGCCTGCCTGGAGCTCTGCCCTTGGGATAAAGAACTGAGGGAGAGAACACAGAGCTCAGAGGGGACAGCAGGAGCCTGCAGTGAGGAGCTGCTGGGCTGTCCCACAGCCCTGGATTTGGGAACAGGATGGTTTCTGTGTCAGCCCTGCCACGTGGGGAGCAGTTCCCTGTCCCATCCATTCTGTGCTCCCAGAGGATGAGGAGCCCTGGTGACAACCAGCTCTCCTCGGCCCTCAGCCAGAGAAGGGAAGCAGAGCCCTTGCCCAGGCTGGGAACTTCCTTCACTCCCAGCCTGGGTGACACCAACCTCCAGCATCTGATTCAGGATCAAAGCTTCCTCCTGCAATTCCAGCCCTTAGCGACGCAATCCTTCGTGTCCATCCCGCTGGAAGAAACTGCAGAGTTTGAAGGAGTTTAAATCTTTTCAGAATGCATCTTTTCAAAGGTGAACTACCCAGGAAATGCTTTGCTTCAGTGGCTCTCAGGCAGCTGCAGTTGTTCAGGATTTCCACCAAATAACCTGGAAGATCCTCCAGGAGTTTGTGTATGTTGAGGAAAACAGGCACAACAGGAAAGTTTGTGCATGGAGCCAAGTTCAGGTGTTACCTAGAAATTCAATTCCGGTCCCCAGAGCCCAAAGCTCTGAATTCCCAGGATCAAGGAACCCCAGACTGGTTTGGGTGGGAAGGGACCTTCAAACCATTCACCACACCTTCCACTGGACCAGGCTGCTCCAAGCCCTGTCCAACATGACCTGGAGCATCAAAAAAAAAAAAAAAAAAAAAAAAATTCCTCCTGGAAGTCCTGGCTCAGCTGAGAAGCTGCACATCATTATTGGTGCTCCTGCACCCTCCCAGGGGGTGTTTTTCACTCCATTCCCTGAGCTGGCTGCTGGAGAAGGAGCCTGGCACCAGCTGCCCTCGGGAAAAACTGTGAATTTTGGGGAGGATGCAGAACAGCATTTAACAGTGTGGGACAGCCATAAACCCACCCTGCTGGTGTGACTCAGCAGAGGCAGGAGCTGTTTGCTTTGGCACAGGAGCTTCCTCAGGCCAGGATCTTTGCTCTCACTGAGATTTGTGGGGCAGAAAAGCTCCCTCAGCCTCTTCCCAGCACTCTGAAGACATCAGACTTGTCTTGGGATGGTGCATAAACGCCCAATAACATTCGAGTGATACAGAGAGGTTTATAATAACCCATTCCTCAGCACACGGAGTGATTCAGAACTGTTTGCATGCCTGTGTGGGACAGATCCTTCATCCTCTGAGGGGAAAACGTGAGATTTTTCCTCCAGAAACTGGATAATGGGGTACTGATGGTGGAGTCAATTTGATCACGTGAAATACAGCTCCTGCTTGGCTGCAGTTTTGAAGCACCTTCCCAAAGACAGCAATAACTCTGAGGAGCTGAACCCTGAGACTCATCCTTGTCTCCTGGGAGTTTTTACTGCCCTCAGTGCTCCCTGCACCTGCACTGCAAGGAGGGCAGGATTTTATGGCCCCTCGAAAGTCCTGTACACAGCTTTTCCTGCATTTACTGCTGCTAAACACAGCCTTTGTGGGATCATATGGCACTTTAAGTGCTCTGATTTACAGAGAGGCAGCAACTCCATCTGTAACAAACATCCTAAAGCTGAGTTTAAGAGCGATCCACTGTATTTATTTGGCACATAAACACTCCCCTGCAAGGCATGTGCCTGAACTCACAGGAACATCACGGGCACAGCAAGGTCACAGCCAAGCTGAAGGTGACAGGGGAGAAAGGCAAATCTTGGGAATTAGCAAATGGAAAACCGTCCTTTTCTCCTGGTAAATATTCCGGATACGTGGCTGAGATTTCTTCCTCAGATAAAGAGCCTGGTGTTACACAGAACAAGAAAAAGACAACCCCAGGCTCGGTTTAGCTTTAGCTTTCCAAAGTTATGCGTTTTATCTGTGGATAGAAATTGTTTCCCTGGAATTAGGAAACTCCAGGTGGCTCTGCGAGGTCAATTATCTTTGAGCTCCCTCAAGCGGCACTGAAACCTTGGGGTTTGTCACAGAAATCCTTGAGTTTCTTACAAAAAATTCTCGAGTTTGTCATAGAAATTCTCGAGTTTGTCATAGAAATCCTGGAGTTTGCAATAGAAATCCCCGAGTTTGTCACTGCAATCCTCAACTTTGTCACAGAAACCCTCGAGTTTTGTACAAAACCCCTCGAGTTTGTCACTGAAATCCTTGAGCTGGTCCCTGAAACTTCCCAATTTGTTGCACAACTCCTTTCCTAATGAAGCCCTGTCATTCGAACCCGTGTTTTTCACAGCAGCTGTAGCAAACGGAGATGCTCGGGTTTCCAGGAATCGAAACCACTTCAGAGCAGTTGAAGGCGATCCATTTAATAACACAGTTCTCTTCTGACAGATCTCTGAAAAGACACGGATCAAGGGAAATGAAGCGTTTTATGTCCAAGAGGAGTTTGCAGCTGATTCCCAACATGATACCTGTGTGTTGTGAGAAGTTGTTTTGACCTTTTTTTTTTTTTTTCTTCTGTGGTTCCTTCTCAAATTCATGCCAGAGTCGCTGGAAAGTGAACGTGTTGTTCAACATCTCAGGTAAAACTCAGCCCTTTGCTTTCTACACCTTGAAGAGGTAAATAAATCCTCTGGCTTCAATCCAGAGGTTTTTTAATGTGGTTTTGCCTCGTTAAAAGCACATTTTATTTAAGAAGAACATCTTTTAATCAGAAAGCAATTGATGGGCACACAGGATTCAGGTCGTTTTTGGTGCAAGGAGATGAAATTTGATAGCAGACTGGAGCTTTTCACAGTTAAAAAAAAATAGCTTTTTCAAGGGTTTGAATAATATGGCAAGAACCTTTTGGAGCAAAGAGCTCAAGAACAAAATGACTTTGGAGAAGAGAAAACTTCCAGTGTTTGAAAGATCTACAGGGAAACCGGAGTGGGAGTGTTCATCAGGGACTGCCAGGACAGGAGGGAATTCATTTCCACTGTGTGAAAAACGAGCTCCACTCTCTTTTCAAATGTTTATGAGTTTAATAAAAATTAAAGACAGACAATTAGGAGACATAAGAGCAAACGTTTCAGCTGGGGTGCCTCACCAGAAAGCAACGCCCTTCTCTTTTCAATGGCTGTGTTTTTAAGGATTGCTGTTTTGCATATTCAATAGATATTAAAACTTTTTGTTTGCTTGTTTAAAGTTTTGCTAATTATCTTATTTGATCGATTTGTTTGTGGGCCTTTTTATTGTGTTTGGTAACATGGGTTTTGGCTGGTTTTATTTTGATAGAGAAACTAGAAATCCAGCAGCTTTTATGTAGGGTGATGACCTCTCCCTCATAATTGTTGGCTTGGTCAGTCTCAGATGTCACAAAGAAAAAATGAATTTTTCTACTATTCACACTATGTCCCAATCAGAAAATACACTCATCACCTTTCTAAAGATTGACATTTATCTTTACATTGACACTTCTGAGAGGAATGACAGGTTAGTCTTTACAAACAAACTCTGGGTCTGCTGGTGGATAAAACCAGCACTGAGAGAGAAAAGAAACAATGGGAAGGATCCCACTGATTGATGAATGGAAAAGATGTTTGCCTTCACAAACAAACGGTGGGTTTGCTGATAAATGAAAATGGATGTTGAAAGATGAAAGAAACAATGGGGAAACCCCATAAATTCCATAAAAATTCAAAGTTTAAAGGGGGTTGTACGTTAAGGAGGAATTTTGGGTATTGGGCACTCTGGGAAGTATGTAACTCTCAAGTACCTCAGGCAACGGGGGAAAAGAGGGAAACTTCTGCTTCTGCCCCAGCCCAGGGGCATTTGTTATTTCTATCACCTGCTAGTTTGACACCATGAACCATTCTGGTTTTACCTAAGATGTGAATCATGAGCATTGTGGTGCTTTTTTGTCCACAATGTGCTGCTAAGAGCAAGAACACCCTGTTCTTACAGCTGGGATGGTGGCTGTTCTACACCATTGATTCCACACTGCATGACTAAAGAAAATCTCTCCTTTTCCTTACTAAGTTGAAGCTACAGCTTAGTGCAAATAGGTGTTAAAAGAGAATGAATGCAATAATCCCCCTTTTCTTTTTTGGTCTGTAGTGGATACCCCCTTGAAGAATCCAGAACAACTCCAAAATGTTGTGCATACAATGAAGAAAAGGGAACACTAAATTCCCTTTGGATGATGAGGCTAGAAAACCTGTTTGAATCACTGTCACTGTTTCTCACCACACCTAATGTAACTAACAAGAAATTCAGCTGATTTTCTCTGTGAAAAACACAGTTCAGTTTTTGTTAAAATCTTAAAAGTTTAATAATAAACAATAAGACAAGAAGAGACATAAGAAAAGCAAAATGACAGACATCTGGGTGCCTGGTGTTTCCACTCAAGGCATGGCTTGCCAACAAAGGACCTTTAAATACCATAGGTATGGCATATTCATACATTTCATCCGCGATTTAAACATTCCTTTTGACTTTAGGTGTTTCTGCTTAATTGTAACTTTTCTCCCCCACCATTCTTTCCTGCACATAAAGTTTTTGTGGCTTCACAAAGTCGCAAATCTCTTGATAACGAAGGCAATAAATTCTTCTTGTTGGAGTCCTTGGTGTCCTTGCTGTTATGTCTATCCACATGAGAGGCTGTGAGGAATTTCTTAATTGCTTCTCCCATTTGTTTTGTTTGTTTGTTTGTTTTTTGGTTTTGGTTCTTTTATTTTTATTTTTTGAGCTAGTTACAAAAAGCATCTGCTATAGCCTAAAAACTGTATTTATCCCATTACTACAAGAGGGTATATTACTGTAGCATAACTTTCTACCATAACGCATATAAGATTCATTTTCATATTTGTAAAAAGCCAAACACTTAGTATGTATTTATAACAACACTGAGGCAGTTTTGCAATGAAGCAGCAGCGTGTCATGGTGCTAAATAGGAATTTGGCATTACCTCTAATGTTCACTGCTACAAAGTATAGCAGGACACAGCAAGGCAGACTGGGTTAGCACAGTCATTCCTCCCCTGCCCTTCCCTTCCTCCTGCCCATCCCATTGTCTCCTCTGCAGAAGATGCAGGCTATGAAAACAAGGCAAGGTTGCCAGCTATTTTTCTTCTGCCACAGGACTTGTTAGACACCGTGTTTTTTCAAAGGACTGCATGTGCCTCCCCCCAGCTTGCTTCTTTCTCATTCTATAAAAGAAGAGAGCTGAAGGAGTTTCAGGCATGTGAGTGCCTGACCTCTCTTTCCCTCTAAAGGATCTGCCTCCCAAAGCCCTGGTTACCTGCTGTGCTTTGGCACGAGAGCCATTCCAGCCCGAAACACAAGGGCAGTGGACTTCAACTGCAAAGCCTCTCTCTGCAATGGGATTGCTTTGAGCCTGCAGCCTCCATGGGCAAGGGCTTTGTGGGGCAGGGGCCATCACAGCCTGTGCCCTGCACACAGAGCCAGGAAAAGCAGCAGATCCTGCTGGCTTCTGCTGCTGCTGATCCGAGCAGCAACTCCCCTGGGAGTTCCTCCAGGGAACTTCACACCAAGGGCTTCCATCACTGTTGTGGCTGTGGGAACTTGTTGCTTGCCAGTTCTTCACCATCCTTGTGGATTTCTGAGCATGTCAGCACAGGTGTCCATGGCCCTTCCTTCATCCCCAGCCTGCAGCACTCACAGCCCCTGCGGCCTCCCCCTTGCTGCAGCTCATTTGCAAAGTGCTGCCAAAGGCAGCGGAGCTGGCTCAGGATCCCTGTTGGCTCCTGGGCTCCAGGATGACCTTCAGAGGGACACTTGGAGCGCTTCCTGAAGAGCTGCCCGTGGCATGGTGGGTGGATTTGCCCTCCCTGGGTGGCTCTGGTTGGAGCTGGATGCTCCGTGGAGTCCCGGAGTTTTCTCAGCTGCCTTTGCAGCGAGTTCTCAGCCAAGGTGTGGCTCTGCTGCCATCCCAAATCTGCACCTGCCCTGCCCAGCCTGAGTGCAAGTGGGGCATGTGCTGGGCATGGATGAAGATTTCCACGGCCAAAATCCTCCAGGATTTACAACTGCTCATTGCTCTGGACAGCACAAATCACAAAACACCCATCACAGTTGACAATTGTAATTTCTTGCAGATTCCTACAGCTGCGCTGCTGATCAACAAATACACCAGAATTGATTTCACATGGAAAATGTCATTTATTACAAATCGCTACACCCGTGCTGACAATACAGAACTATGCTGATGTCAATTTAAGTTTAAAAAAAGGAATTTATTAGATTTTTACAACAATGCTATGTAAAAATATAGAAATACCCACTTCAGTTAAGAAAACCTTAATTTATTGCCAACATCTACAACAACTCACTAGACACAAAGATCAATTAGGTGTTTAGCAACTTAATTTATTACATATTACTGCAAGCCTAAAGCCCATCTAGGAATACAAAAATATCAGTATTTCTATCTAAACAGTCATCTACAAAGATCTCAATCGATACAATGACACAACTATACATCTCCATACATGTTTAAATAGAAAGATACACCCAGATACACCCACCTCAAAATACAGAAGTCAATACACATATGTAAATAGAAAACTAGATACATTTACTTCTAGGAATACCAATATACCTATTTAAAGAGCCATATAACTCCAACTGCATAAATAGAAATACCTACACAACTGTATTCATAGGAAATAGAATTAAAACACACATAGAACAGCGTACTTACATATACATATACTTACATCCATATATACATATGTTATTACAAAGATGTATGCATATGTACAGACACATATATATGTAGCATACATTTATAAATATACCAAGATACATACAGAAATATTCCTATACAAATAGTAACTTGCATATATAAATATCCATGTAATTATTCCTCTCTATGCTACAGTCCATATATCTTTAAACAGAAATCTAAGCAGAGGGATTCCAGTCACCCCATCTTCAAAGCCTTTCACTCTGTTCTTGCTTCCTCCCCTGCAGAGCAGCACCCCTGGACAAGGACAGCAGATGGCACATGTGCGAAAGCAAAGGGAACACTGAGTAAGAATCCAGATGTTTCCCTTGGCAGCACCTGCCCTTCAGTCAGGGAAGGGAAAATCTCAGCGCCTCCCCAGGAGGGTGAGAAAGAAAAAATTTGGCCAAAGCCCACGGCCAAAGCCCAGGCCACCCTCACCCCCAGCTGCCTCACCGGTCCTGCGGCCTCAGCCGGGCTCTGGGCTGGCAGCAGCAGCTCCCTGGTCCCTGCTGGAGCTGGTGGCCTTCAGCTTCTCCCGGCTGCCTCCTGTCACTCTCTGCCTGTCCTCAAGGTCTGCAGGGCAGCCATGGCAAAAGTGGAGCCTCTGGAATTGGTTCCAAGGCCTGGCAGAGCTGCAGGCCCGCAGCCCTCTGTGCTCCCTGCTGGCCCCCTCCATCCCCTCAGCCCCACCGTCCCCTCGGCAAACCCCCGGCCCCCTTGGGTTTCTTCAGCCCCTGCCAGTCCTCTCACCCCACTCAATCCCTTCTGACCCATCCCGGCCCCTTAGACCCCCCTCAGCCTGCGCCCCTTCCCTGTCACCTCAGTGCCACCATGGCCCTCTGCTCCCCCACAGCCCTCAGTGCCCCAGCAGCTCAAGGTCACCGTCCCTGCAGCGTCAGCGCCTCCTCGGCCCCCTCAGCCCCCTGTGTCTCCCCGTCCTTCAGCAGCTCCTCAGGGGACAGTGCCTGGGGCCACCGGCAGCTCCCAGCGCTCCAGGGACACCCGGGGCTGGAACTGCTGCTCCGCCCGGCCCGGCCGCCAGCTCGGACCCAGCACAGCAACAGGGGACACAGGGGGCACAGGGGGAGAAACAAGAGCTGAAACAGGCAGCTGAGCGGGGAAAGAGGTAAAAATGCAGCCTAGGCCTACACAAACATCAGTCTCTCCATCTGTATCAACTCACAGACCAAGGCAGAGCGTTTGCTTTGTGATGTCAGGGCACGGTTGTCACGTGGTCGTGGTGACATCACAAGGTTGCCTTGGTGCACGGAAGGCCTCAGGGGTGTCAGAGCAGCTCTTGGCCTTGCTCAGTGCAGGAACTTGGTCCTGTGCTTGAGGCTTTTGTCAGGGGGCAGCTGCTGACTGACAGGAGACTTCTTTTAGCTAGCGTTAGAGCGCAGTCTGCAAACTTGCACAGCAGTTGCCACAATGATTGGGCAACTCGCCGCTGCAGTTTTCACTGTTTATGGAGTTGCCTATTCCTGCTATTTCCTAACTAACCTGGCAGGTAAGTAGAGGTTTTCCCTGAGTGTCACCTAACCTGGTTTTTGTGTCTTCCTGCTCTTTCTTAGTGACTGAGTTCATTTGGAAACAGAAAGGCCATTCAGATGCCGCTTGGGTAAAGCTCCTGTCAACATGTTCAGCTCCAAAGGGGGTGTGTGTAGCCACGGCCGTGCGGGCAGCATTTGCAAGGGAGCCTGCAGGGGTTGCGTTCCCTCTGTTGGAGAGTCTGTGGCAGCAGAGTTTGCCAATTCCTCCCTTGCTGGGTCAAGCAGGACAACTTTGAAAATGTAGACTGGGAGGCCTTGGAAGGTCTTCTAAAAATGCTCTGGTTGTCTCCAGTTTTCTCAAAGCATCTGCTTCATTTTCCCTTGCCCACTGCAGGTCACCTGAGCCGGGTATTCAGAGGTGCTGATCCCAGGGTGAGTAAGGAAAGAACATTTGATGTTCTTGGCGTTTAAGAATTGTGCAGCAAGCTGTGAGCTTGGCCTGTGGCAGTAGAGTGTAGAGGGCCAGCTGAGTAGGCTGCAAGAAAATCCATTTCCATGTCTACAGCAGCAAGAGCAAAGGCATCACTGCCTATTTCCTAATTTTCCATTTCAGAGCTTTAAAAGAACTAAAAGATAAGTTTTGCAGAGAGAATGTGCTTCCTGATAGTAGTCAGGGGGGAATATGTAATTTGGAGCAATTTGCAGTGTCCAGTTGAATCAGCCCATTAGAATTTAGTCTGAGGGACTTAGAATCCCCTTGCTCTGCAAGTTGATGATTTGTGCTTAGTAGAGCTGGTTCTAGAGCTGAAGAGAAAGAAGGTTCTAAATGATAGGTCATGGCCTGTGTCTAACGCTCCTGTCTGTCCACAGATCCCAGAACCAAGAGCAGACTCTCCTCTGGCTTCCTCTGCTCCTGGACGAGAAGGCAAAGAGGAGCCAAATGACCACAAGGCTCCAGCTGTGGTCACACCACAGCCGCAACTTTCCAAGACGGTAAGTGCCACTTCTGGAGGGCGCTGTCTTTAGTGCGAGGCAGAGCTGCAAGTTTCTGAGCAGCCAGCTCTTGCTGTTGGTGGCTGAGGATGCCGAGTGCTGCAGTCCTGCCAGACCTAGCCATTCCCCTCAGCCAGTGACAGCTGGAAAATGGGCTTTGAGCTGCCATGTTTAGGCCCCAGCTTGCTGGGATTCTGATAGAGGCCAGCCTGGAGCAGGAAGGTTCCCTGTCTGCAGAGGAGGGAGCATGTCAAAGGCACTGTGCTCAGCCTTGGTGGATACGTAGGGGACGCTGTGGTCTGGGGACACCTGTCCCCCTCCACAGACTCGCCAAGTACCCACAGGCACAAAAAGTATTGATGTGACAACACAAGCTTTTTGGGGCGGTTTGTCCCCACGAGCTTCTTGGCTGTGCTTACCTGGGAGCATTTCAGAGACACACTGGGGACGTGGAGTTTCTGCTTCAAGTCAGGGATTTTGGTGCCTTGGTTGCCAGGTTGTTCTTTTGGTAAAATGGAAGCAGAGGTGGGCAGGGAAGCAGAAAGAAGTGGCTGAATTAATGTGAATTGTGGGCAGAAAGGTGAAAAAGCTGAGCTTGACAGCAGCTCCCAGTCACTGGCTGACAGCACCTTCCTAAGGGCTTGCATTTAAAATGGGATCTGGGGCTAATCTCTGCCAGCCACTTTTCTGACACAAACTCTTTTGTTGTCTCAGATCTCCACAGGCTCTTCTATTGAAGCTGCAGCAGCAGGAGCAGCAGTGTCACCTGAAGGGGCCTGGCCTGGCCCAGCTGAGCAGTGGAGCCTGGGCAGTTCCTTCATCTCCAGCACTGACAAAGCTGCTGCTCAGCAACAGGAGATGGAGTATGAGGAGGATGACTTCCTGGGGTTCATGAGTACGTCTTGTGTCTTTCTTCTCTGAGGGACAGTGTATTGTGAGCATGTGTCAGCATAGCTGGACCCATTGATCCTCCTCATCTCAGTGCCCTTTGTGATTGTACAGCACAAGTCATTGAAGCTGCTTCTTGCCCAGAGCAGCTGCCCGTCCTGTGCCCTCAGATAAGACTTGGTGGGGCTGAGAAGAGAGCCCAGCTGACTCTCTGCCTCCCATCACCTGTTGGCACAAAAGGGCACTGACGTGCACCTGGGTGTGTCTGCTCTCCAAGCCAATCCTGCTGTGTCCTCAGTGGGGGCACCAGCTTGGAAGGGGCTGGGTGTGGCCGTGCCTTCTTGCCATTGCTTGTCAGTGCTGGTGCCTGGGCTTTGGCAGCTTTGTGGCGGTGGCTGCCCTGGCCCTGAGGGCTGGTGTGAGCGCCGAGGCTGGAGCCTTCCTTAGCTGGGAGAGTGCCGCTGCCGGCCGGCCGCTGCAGCGCGGAGCTGCCCCGAGGCAGCAGCCCCTGCTCTGGGCCGGCTCCTGCACGGCCTGGGCTGGGCTCACAGAGGGTCAGCATCTCCTCTGGGCAGCTGGCCGTGTCCCGCCGGCACCTGAGGAGCACTGCTGTCCTTGCTGCCCTTGCCCGCTGCGGGAAGGTGGGCACGTGTGCGGGGCTGAGAGGGCGAGTGCAATGGCAGGGACTGATCCCTGCTGTCAGGGGGAGGAGAAGCAGTGTGGTTCTTCACGTGGGCCACGGGCAAGGGCGTCTTCCAGCTCAGCCTGCTCATCAAGGGTGAGGGTCCTGCTGCTGAAGGCCCCTTGGGGTTGGTTAGAGCATGAGCTGCTTGGGTTTACAAAGGGAAAGGCATTCCTTTGGGAAACTGCTGCAAGGTGGGGAAGATGCCCTCCTCTCCTGCGAATGCATCTCCCTGTGCTTTGTTTTCTGCCAAGGCATCTCTTCAAAGGACTGTAGAAAATCATTCTCTGTGCTGACCTGCTTGTACTGCAGAGCTGCCTGTCTTGTTGCAATTGTTGTTGTTGTTGTTGTTGTTACCCAGCTGGCCACAAAGGACTCAGAAGGCCAGACTGTAGAGCCCCAGCAGGGCTGCCTTTTGTATCTCTTGGATAGTGGGATGTCTGCTTTCAAGTGAGCATTTTGCATTTTGTTTCCCTCAGGGCAAATGGTGAGCACAGAAAATCCCCGGAGGAAATACACTGAAAAGGAAATTGTTGGCAGAGGGTGAGTCCAACCACAGTTGCTTCTACACAGTCATGGGGCAGCTGATTTGCTGCTGGAATATCTGTCAAGTGTGAAGTCAGGCAAGCTGCAAACATATTCAGACACTGGGGTTAGTCTGCCCCATCTCTCAGTACCGGCCAGAATTTGGAAGTGTGGTCAGAAGGCATTATCAAAGACACTTCTATTTCATTGCCAGAAACAGCAACCTACCCCCTATCATAGCAGTCAGATAACACTTCTCAGGAGCATTTCTTCCCAAGAGTTTGCTGAAGGAAATAGTCTGTGGTGAGGATAAAAACCGCCCAGTTTAGAAACTGAAATCCACGATGAAAGAATCACCTGGCCTTTGGAGCTGAGGCACTAAACCCCAATGCTTCAGAAACAGGCCCAGTGCCCATGCACTGGAGAGGAACATGCATCATCTGCCTTCTGGCAGTGCCCTCCTGCATGCTGCAGGTTGGAGGCATTTCCAGCAGACATCTCCTGTCTGGGCTGGCTTTCACTCCAAGGTCTAAATGGCTTCTCCTTTCTTTGCTGCTGTTTTGTTTCTAGGGCTTTTGGAGAGGTTTGCAGAGCGATCGACACTGCCACGGGCGGAGAGGTAAATGTCAAGAGCCCCTGCAGATTCTGCTGCTCTCCAGGGCTTTCCTGTCTCGTGTCAGCTGCGGCTGCAGCTGTGGCTAGAGCTGTGCTGCAAAGGCACAAGAAGCACAGACTGGTGCCAGCCTGCCAACTGCATTTGGGGCAGTCTTTGTCCTGCTCAGCTGCCAGAAGGAAGGCAAGGAGGGCAGCGGTTCCTTTCAGAGAAGGATGCTCTCCCTGGCTCTCAATTGCTCAGACAAAGGAGCATCTCACTGCTCTCTGGGGCTACGGCTTCAGAGTCCTGAATTCTCATTTCTGGCTGCCAGCAAATACATCTGAATGTTCCTGGCAGTTCCTTAGCCACCTGCAGTGCTGCACTTGGGAACTGCACGTAGGGAGAGATCTGCAAGGTGTCCCTAAAAGCCCCAAGCCCTGCCTATAGCCCGAGATGTATCCACAGAGTACCAAGTCACGCATTACTTCTTCTCAAGTACAGACAGACAGAGAGTGTGCTCAGAGCTTTGGGGGGGGTGAGAGTTGACACACCATTGCTAACAAGTGGACAAGGCAAAATGTGGTCAGTGGCCACGTGTCCTGGATCTGGCCCCCAAAGGAGCAGAGAAATGGGCTGTAGGAATGTCACTTCCTAATTACTCCTTTGTCTAATTACAAGGCACTTTGGCACGGCTTGGCGGTGTCATTGCAAAATCTCTCTCCCCATGTGTGTTTTGGTCTCATTCCTCCAACTTCTAAAGTTACTGATTTTCAATGTCATTCTAGGTGGCTATCAAGAAAATCTATCTTCGGGGACCGAGCGAGATGGAGGATATTGTTACTGAAATCACGGTCATGAAGAGGAATATGAGTCCCCATCTTGTCCATTATTTAGACGGGTGAGTGGTCATGGTCTCATCCCATGAAGGTTTGTTTACATAGTAAAAGTATGCAAGGTTAAAACCCCACTTTGGACACTAGCAGAAAAGAAAGCTGTTAATTATTGCTTCATTATTATTTCTCTACTCATCTCCAATGGATGGGAAGAGAGTGCAGTTTATCTCCGTGAGTCATCCCTGGCTTTCCAACACATAGTTGAAAAATTGTTCAAAAACCTGCATCAACTCTACCATAAGAAGTCAGTACCCTGTAAGTTGGCTGCCTCCATGTTGTCTCAGGATGGATTTTTTAAGGTTTCTTCAATGCTGATGAAGCATGCTAGGGAGGATTTCCCTTGGATTGTTGCCCCTCTTTTCCAGGGCTGTCCATTTCCATGGCACTAGGAGCTTCTTTCCAGAAATACCACGCGGGACAGGTTTTTCATCTTGGCTGTTACTAAACTGCACTTTTTGATTGCTGGCCATCAGAGACATCTCCTTTTCACAGATGTGCTGTTCTCCTTGAGACTGCACAGACTGCAAACAACCCACAGCCCGGAGGGAATGTCTTTAATTCTTTTAATTCTGTCCTTGTGTAGTAGTTTGAAGGCAAAACAAATGAGAGGCTCTAAGTCAGAGATACAATTTAATAGGGGAAAAAAAAAAAAAAAAGGAAAGAAAGTAAAATAAAATCGATGCAATAATACAAAAGACCACTGTCAGAGTCAGAATACAACCTGAGCGTAGTGATGGAAGCAGTTTAGATGAGGTGGTCTTCTTGAAGCAGTGATCTTGTAGAAAGGTCTGGTAGCTCGGGTCTTCTGGGAATCCAGTGGGTAAGCGCCCCTCTGGTGTTCAGAGTCTCAGCTTATATCCAGGCTGGAATGCTTGGTTTCTCCTTCTGGGTGGAGCATCCCACAATGGGATGGTGAGTCATGTGATAAGGCTTGATGGGCCCATTAACAGGAGGTAGTCCAGGAGGGGGTTATCTGTGAGCTGTGTAGCAAAGGTGCTGATGGCCCATTAACAGAAGATAAGCCAGAGTGGAGGAGGCAGGGAGCACTGCCTCACCTGGTTTCAACAGTTCATGAAGATGGTGATAGAATATACTTCAACCCAGGACATTATCCACCCCTTATTTTGTTACCATCTACATCATCCCAAATCAATACCTTCCTTAAACTACACACACACACACATATACATATATAATGAAATCCTACACACAGTTCTCACTTAAAATAAGGTCTCCTTGTGGTACACAGTGGGTGTCTTCATCTTTTTGCATCACCCACCAAGTGTAACTAGGTCCTTGTGCAAAGACAACCTTACGGATGGGTTTGCCCTTGCTTGAGGTGGGATTAATCTAAACAGTCTTTCTTAACATACCTCTCATGTGTACTACAGGGACTCTATCTCCATCCACTCTGTGCAAGGATTCAGACTGGGCAGGACCAGCTCGATTGATGGACCTTCGGGTATTGACCATCTAGGTGGCCTTCGCTAAGTTCTGTTTTCAATTTTTGAAGGTCCCTCCACTAAGTGCCTTAAGGGTAGTTTTAAGCAGTCTATTGCAGTGTTTTACCTTCCCAGCAGCTGGTGCATGGTATGGGATATGGTATATCCATTCGATTTCGTGTTCTGTGGCCCAAGTGCTTATGAGGCCATTCTTGAAATGAGTCCCGTTGTCTGACTCAATTCTCTCAGGGGTGCCATGTCTCCACAGGACTTGCTTTTCCAGGCCCAAGATGGTGTTCCGGGCAGTAGCATGAGGCACAGGGTAGGTCTCTAGCTATCTAGTGGTTGCTTCTACCATGGTGAGCACGTAGCGCTTGCCTTGGAGGGTTTGGGGAAGGGTGATGTAGTCAATTTGCCAGGCTTCTTTATACTTATACTTTGACCATCGTCCGCCATACTACAGAGGCTTCACTCGCTTGGCCTGTTTGATCGCAGCACAGGTCTCGCAGTCATGGATAGCCTGGGAGATGCTGTCCATAGTAATGTCCACTCTTCGGTCATGAGCCCATCGATATGTTGCATCTCTCCCTTGATGACCAGAGGCATCATGAGCCCAACGAGCTAGGAATAATTCTTTTTTGTGCTGCCAGTCTAGATCAACCTGAGATACTTTCACTTTGGCAGCTCGATCCACCTGCTCGTTGTTGTGATGTTCTTTATTAGCCCGACTCTTGGGTACGTGCGCATCTACGTGTCGAACCTTCACGGTTAGCCTTTCTACTCGGGTGGCGATGTCCTGCCAAATCTCAGCAGCCCAGATGGGTTTCCCTCTGCGCTGCCAGTTGGCTTTTCTCCAGCGGTCCAGCCATTCTCACAGAGCATTAGCTACCATTCATGAGTTAGTGTAGAGATAGAGCCTTGGCCACTTCTCTCGTTCAGCAATATCCAAAGCCAGCTGGACAGCTTTAAGCTCTGCGACTTGATTTGATTTACTTTCTCTCTCGGTAGCTTGTGCAACTCGTCGTGTGGGGCTCTATACAGCAGCTTTCCACTTCTGGTTAGTACCTACAATTCGGCAGGAACTGTCGGTGAAAAGGGCATATTGTCTCTCACTCTCTGGTAGCTCGTTATATGGTGGGGCTTCTTCGGCCCGTGTCACTTGCTTTTCTTCTTCTTCAGAGGATAATCCAAAGGTCTCACCTTCAGGCCAGTTTGTTATAATTTCCAGAATCCCAGGGCGATTCAGGTTTTTAATACGGGCGCGCTGCGTGATCAGGGCGATCTATTTGCTCCACGTGGTGTCGGTGGCGTGATGTGTGGTAGGAACCTTTCTCTTGAACATCTACCCCAGCACCGGTAGTCGAGGTGCCAGAAGCAGCTGTGCTTCAGTACCAATCACCTCTGAGGCAGCTTGGACTCTTTCATAGGCGGCTAAGATTTCCTTCTCTGTGGGAGTGTAGTTGGCTTCGGATCTTCTGTAGCTTCGGCTCCAGAATCTCAGTGGTCGTCTCTGAGTCTCACCCGGCACCTTCTGCCAAAGGCTCTATGACAGACCATGGCTCCTGGCTGCAGAGTAAAGCACATTCTTCACCTCTGATCTCGTCCTGACTGGGCCAAGGGCTACCGCATGAGCGATTTCCTGCTTGATCTGGGCGAAAGCTTGCTGCTGTTTTGGGCCCCAGTGGAAATCGTTCTTCTTGCGGGTAACCAGGTAGAGAGGGCTCACGATTTGGCTATACTCGGGAATGTGCATCCTCCAGAAGCCTATGGCACCTAGGAAAGCTTGTGTTTTCTTCTTGTTGGTCGGTGGAGACATTGCAGTGATCTTATTGATGACTTTAGTGGGAATCTGACGCCGTCCATCTTGCCACTTCACTCCCAGAAACTGGATCTTTCGAGCAGGTCCCTTGACTTTGCTCCTCTTGATGGCGAAGCCGGCCTTCAGGAGAATCTGAATGATCTTCTTTCCCTTTTCAAAGACTTCTGTTGCAGTGTTTCTCCACACGATAATGTCGTCAATGTATTGCAGGTGTTCTGGAGCCTCACCCTTTTCCAGTGCAGCCTGGATCAGTCTATGGCAAATGGTGGGACTGTGCTTCCACCCCTGGGGCAGTCGGTTCCAGGTGTACTGCACGCCCCTCCAGGTGAAGGCAAACTGAGGCCTGCATTCTGCTGCCAGAGGAATGGAGAAAAAGGCATTTGCAATATCAATGGTCGCATACCATTTTGCTGCCTTGGATTCCAGCTCATACTGAAGCTCCAACATGTCTGGTACAGCAGCGCTCAGTGGTGGTGTGACTTCATTCAGGCCACGGTAATCTACTGTCAGTCTCCATTCTCCGCTGGACTTACGCACGGGCCATATAGGGCTATTAAAGGGTGAACGAGCCTTGCTTACCACTCCTTGGCTCTCCAGCTCACGAATCATCTTATGGATGGGGACCACAGAGTTTCTGTCGGTGCGATATTGCCTACGGTGCACTGTTGCTCGGGCGATCGGCACCTGTTGTTTTTCAACTTTTAGTAGTCCCACAGCAGAGGGGTCGTCTGAGAGTCTAGGCAAGGTACTCAGTTGTCTGATGCCTTCTGTCTCTAGAGCAGCTATGCCAAAAACCCAGCGGTATCCTTTTGGGTCTTTGAAATACTCATTTTTGAGATAGTCTATGCCCAAAATGCATGGGGCCTCTGGACCAGTCACAATGGGGTGTTTCTGCCATTCGTTCCCAGTTAGACTTACTTCAGCTTCTAGTACAGTCAGCTCTTGGGATCCTCCTGTCACCCCAGAAATGGAAATGGGTTCTGCTCTCACGTACCTTGATGGTATCAGAGTACACTGAGCACTGGTATCAACCAGAGCCGTATATTTTTGTGGGTCAGATGTTCCAGGCCATCGGATCCACACAGTTCAGTAGATCCGATTGTCTCTTTCCTCTACCTGGCTAGAGGCAGGGCCTCCCTATTCCTGGTTATGGCATACATTGCTCTCTTCTTGTAAATATGTTTCTGAGGTTCTTTCAAGAGGATCAGTCATATCATCATTCCTGTACTGTCTGGAGTTCTGTGCACGAGAGACCAGAGCAACATTGATTCTAGATGGGCTCTTTGTGGTAGGTGTTTCTCTTTTCAGTTCACGTACTCGGGCTGCTAAGGAGGAGGTGGGTTTTCCATCCCACTTCCTCATGTCTTCTTCATGCTCCTGAAGAAAAGACCAGAGGTTACCTCGGGGTGTGTATCCTCTCTCCCTGGCTGGGGAGCGCCTGCTCTTAATGGCAGAGACTCTCATTGGCTCTGGCTGGATATGGTAAATTTCTTCCTTAAGTTCTTTTTTCAGTTTCTGATGGCCTTCTTCAATCAAGTTTCGGACTTGCTTAGCCAGTCTTGTCTCCACAGACGAGACATGGGTACGAACTGGGGCAGTGACAGTGTCCTCGTAAATTCTTAGTTTATTAGCCAAGACACCTACTCTGTCTTCACCTTCTTTCCATTGCAGTGTTGCCAGGTAACGTGAGTACATCTCGGGTCCAAGCCGTGCAAATCTCAACCACATCCGTGATGTGCACTGGACACCATCTGGGTTTTTAGGAAATCTCTCATCTTCTGAAAAAATGATTTCCAACACAGCCAATTCCCTCAGGCATCGGATACCTTGTTCTATTGTGTTTCATTTTCCTTGGTGCACTTGGAGGTCTTCTTTACAAAGGTATCTATCTTTCACACTTGTTAGCAGTCGCTGCCAGAGGCTGAGAGGTTCTTGGCTTTTTTTAATCCCCTGGTCAATGACCACATCCCGGGACAACGATCCCAGTTGCCTGGCCTCACTTCCATCCAGAATGGTGTCATTGGCTGCAGCGTCTCAGATGCGGAGCAGCCAGGTCAGGATGGACTCGTTGGTCTGGCGGGTGAATTCCCTTCGCAGGTCACGCAGCTCACCCAGAGATA
The DNA here is from genome assembly GCF_029207755.1 of Chamaea fasciata. Classification (NCBI taxonomy): domain Eukaryota; kingdom Metazoa; phylum Chordata; class Aves; order Passeriformes; family Sylviidae; genus Chamaea; species Chamaea fasciata. Next base: position 527,292 of record NW_027094148.1, on the reverse strand, counting down.
GAGAGCGAGTGATGATTTCTGGCTCTGTCTCTTCTGCTGATTGTGAAGGTCCTGTTGCACTTTCATCAGTCACTATGCGGACTGATTTGGTCCTTGATTTCTTCTTCTGAACGGGGGCAACTGCTACTGGTTTAGGCTGTTCCGGTTCGGTGATGGTTTGTGTGGAGATGCTGATGGCACCCTTAGTCCCTTTCTCCTCTGTGACAGTCTGTGTAGATGAGGACACTGTTGCCTCACTTTTGGCTTCTTTTTCTTCTGTGACGGTCTGTGTAGATGAGGACACTGTTGCCTTGCCTTTGGTTCTTTTCGCCTCTGTGACAGTCTGTGTAGACACTGATGCTGTTGCTCTGCTTCTTTTTTTCTCTTCCTCTTCCTTCAGAACACGCTGTATCACACCATGTAGTGTTTTGATTCTAAGCATGGTGCGGGCCGTGCAGAGAAGACAAAGCAGGACTAACAACAACATCATGCTGTCCTTGGCATCCAGAGGGTATTCTATATTTTCAAAAACTGCTGTGTCATGCCTGAAAAGCTGGAAAAAATCATTCTTCACCCCTCCCCACAGGGGCTGGGTGAGATTGTTGAGGCCCTAGATGTAGCATCCTAGACCAGAACAAGAAAACAAAAGTGGGTGTATATTCTGAATAATGTTCATTGCCTCAGAGTTTATCAAGCAATGGACATAATAGACTACTAAAGCAATTTTAGTACTATACCCTGGTCTACGCAGGAGCATTAAGACTGGCAGATAGTACCCCAGTTGTGGAAAAATATAGAGAGATAGATATAAGACACATGTAAGCATGTTGAGCATCATAGCGAACAGGTGTCTTCTTCAATACAAAATTGTAATTCTGACTTTTCTCAGTGCCTTGTGCCCCACGTTGGGCGCCAAAAATGTAGTAGTTTGAAGGCAAAACAAATGAGAGGCTCTAAGTCAGAGATACAATTTAATAGGGGAAAAAAAAAAAAAAGGAAAGAAAGTAAAATAAAATCGATGCAATAATACAAAAGACCACTGTCAGAGTCAGAATACAACCTGAGCGTAGTGATGGAAGCAGTCTAGATGAGGTGGTCTTCTTGAAGCAGTGATCTTGTAGAAAGGTCTGGTAGCTCGGGTCTTCTGGGAATCCAGTGGGTAAGCGCCCCTCTGGTGTTCAGAGTCTCAGCTTATATCCAGGCTGGAATGCTTGGTTTCTCCTTCTGGGTGGAGCATCCCACAATGGGATGGTGAGTCATGTGATAAGGCCTGATGGGCCCATTAACAGGAGGTAGTCCAGGAGGGGGTTATCTGTGAGCTGTGTAGCAAAGGTGCTGATGGCCCATTAACAGAAGATAAGCCAGAGTGGAGGAGGCAGGGAGCACTGCCTCACCTGGTTTCAACAGTTCATGAAGATGGTGATAGAATATACTTCAACCCAGGACACCTTGTCACAAAGCAACCCGGAAACAAGAATCAAGCAAAGGAGCCAACGAATGCATGTTCATCTGCATGGCCTTGTTCCCTTCTTTCAGCTACCTTGTGCATGAAGAACTGTGGCTGGTGATGGAGTACATGGATGGAGGCAGTCTTTACGACACAATCCAAAAGACTCGCCTGACAGAAGACGAGATTGCCATCATCAGTCGGGAGGTCAGTCGGGGATCCCAGCTGTGCTTCCCAGAGCTTGGGCAGGATTGTCTGGGAAAGGGGCTCAGAACAGGAGCGATTCCATGAGCCAGGCTTTGTTTCTGTGTGGCTGATATGCTCTGGGCAAGCAAGAGCCTCTCAAATGAACTGCCTGCCAGTGCCCCTGCACTCACTGGACTCTGTTCTTGTCCTCTTGTCTCCTGCTGTTGCATTTTCACTCTGGCTCTTGTATTTGCTCTTCTCCATCTTGCCTCTCTAAACTTTGGTCTGTTGGCACTGCATTCCTTGCCTGTAAAAGCAAAGGTGCTGATGGTGGGAGCATTTGAAAGGAACAGCAAAGAAGAAAGAGAGACTCATTTCTCTGAGTCCTCAGCTGGAAAGGTTAGCAGTGCAGCCAGAGTGCTGTGTGCTTCTGAGCACATCCACTGCAGCAGCAGTCATCCTGGCTGGTTTGCAGGGCAGAGTCTACACCAGCAGTTGCTGTTGCTCTTTGGCAAGCTGACATGCCTTTCTTTAGAAAGGTGCTGCTCTGCCTGTGTTGGAGCAGCGAGCTCTTCCCCTCAGTGGCACTGTGTTCTGCCATTACTCCTCATTCCCCTGGAGAGGGAATCTTGGAGAGCTGTTTCCTTTCTTGTGTGATGAAATCACATCACTGATTTTTGCCCTCCTGTTTCTGGTTTCTCTCTCAGTGCCTGCAAGGACTGCATTTTCTCCACACCAACCATGTGATGCACAGAGATTTGAAAAGCCTCAACATCCTTCTCAAAACGGATGGCTCTGTCAAGCTGGGTCAGTATATTCTTGGGCAGGTGCAGCGTTCCAGGGATATGTGGGCTGTGGGGCTGCTTTTGAGTGAGTGCCGGCCCCCCCAAAATGGCGCTGGTGGCAGTGCAGGGAGCCTGTTGTGAGCTGACCACGCGGTTGCAACGTGCACAGACCTATGGCAAGGCTCGAGCAGTCCACAGTGGCATTGCTCTGTGCGTGTCCCTTCCAGAGGGAGGGAGCTACATGTCTAAAGTTTGAAAAGCCCCTGCTGGAGGCCGTGTAAAAAATGTGGGGATTTCTGAAGCAGCCAGCACCATATTTCCTTGGCTAAAGTCTTGAGGAAACAAGGCAGGGACGGTTGTCCAGGAGATTCAAGAGCACATTCTCAAACTTCTACCGGGAAATTCTTTTGCGTGCTTTCCTAATTGCACAGGATTCAAATAAAAACGGTCTTTTGCTCTCTCCCCAGCTGATTTTGGCCTCTCTGCTCAACTCACCCCTGAGCAGAGTAGACGGAGATCGGTGGTCGGGACTCTTCAGTGGATGGCACCTGAAGTGAACGGTGAACCCTATGGGCCCAAAGTGGACATATGGCCTTTGGGAATCGTGGTCATTGAAATGGTGGAAGGAGAAGCTCCTGACTGGGAGGAAAATTCTGCCATGGTAAGGTGTAAATACTCTCTGATCCCGCTGTCTTTCTCCCCCATCCCACTTTGTGTGTGCCACTGGACAAAATCCCATTGCCATCCGCTGGAACTACTTCCACCACAGTCCCTTTCTGAAAATGTCCCGGCAGCACATCAGCATCTGCGGGGGTTTTGGTTGCATCCGTGGGGGAACTCAAGCCTTAGCCCACGCAAACAATCTCCCTTCTCAGGCAACACTGGGCTTTGGCTTAGAAGTCGTTCCAGCTCTTTCGGCTTTGTAGACAGCCCTAATAGCAGCAAACAAGCATCTTAGAAGTGGTGTTATCTTTCCTGAAATGAAGGAAAGTAACCCAAACCCGAGGATGTTTATAAAACAGTGGTTTGGAGAGAAGAAGTGCACCCCCATTCTTCTCACAAGGAAATTTGCCTGAGACCTTGACAAGAGGGTGTGAAGGCCACAGAGTCTCTTGTGCTTCTTGTGCGGTGCTGCTGAAACACTCAGTGACCGTCTTTCTTTCCTAACCCAAGCCGTCACCTCCATGTCACTAAGATGAAGCCTGGCCATGTGGAGCGCCGGCCAAACCCACCCCTTTGTTTCCAGGCACTTTCTAGGATGGCCATGCCATTAATGCATTGACTTGAGTGTCCAAATGAGCAGAGGGCTACCACATGGATGGCGTTTCTCCCTCTTCTGCTTTGACCACCAAAATTTTCCTTTTGCTGCCTAAGGGAAGCTGAAATTTGCAGTCTGATGAGAGACGGAGCTGCAGGTGTTTCCTGTGTGCCCAAAGAGGCATTTTCGTCCCAAGACATTTGTGCATGCATCTTCATGTGTCTGTGTGGAAGATGAGATTCCAAATGTTTGTTTCCTTACCTGAGGAATAACTGAGGGATTTCCTTTCTTTGCTTGCAATTCCCATTGTTTTCAAGAACCAAGGAAAAAGCTTGATGACTTTGGTTTGATGGCAGCTGTGCTTAAGGGACCAACAAGAGCTGCAGAGATGCTTTTCATGTAATTATCTTTGGAAATAGTAGAGTGAGTTAGTAGAGCAAAGTCCCTCTTCCAAATAGCCTGTCAAGCTGCTCAGGTGAACCCTCAGAGAAGGAAACCTGCTTTTGCTGCTATTGTTTCCACTAACAAGGCCAGTCAATGAAATCAACTGCCAAGGCAAGAGCTGCTGGATGCTGGGAAAGCTGTGGCTGCATCGGGCTTTGGGTGTTTTGTTGGTCAGGAAAGTCATCTCTGCCTCTGTGCCACGGCAGAAAGTGCCACTGCAGAGTGCACCTGAAACAATGGGATCTGGGAGAGCAGTTCCAGATGTGAAAGAAGCGTGTGAGAAACTCGTGTTTCCTTTCTCTTCAGGCTCAACTCCTGAAAGCCACCAAAGGGATCCCAAAGCTGCAGCAGCCCAAGCTCCGCTCCCCTTTGCTGTGTGACTTCCTGAGCTGCTGCCTGCAGAGAGACGAGGCGCGGCGCTGGTCTGCCAAGGAGCTGCTGCAGGTAAAATGCCAAGGGGCTGCAGGGGAAACAGTGTCCCAGGGACGGGCTCCTCCTGCACTGAAGTGCAAGGCATCAGGGGAGCCTCCTCCTCCTCACCTCCACTCTTGGTGCTGTTCAAATGAGAACAGTCAGGAATCCTAGACTGGGCTGGGCTGGCAGGGGCCTGTAAGGGTCATCTGCTCCAAGTGCCCTGCAATATGACCAGGGACCTCTTTCAAGAGATCAGGATGCTCAGACCGGAGATATTTCCAGGCCTGGGGCACATAGCAGCTCTTGCAGCAAGCTGTGCCAATGTGGCCCCACTGTTGCTCCTTAGACGTACTCTGATTCAATCTCCTTTTCCTTTGAAAAATATTGCCCTGCCTTTGAGGCTCTTAGCTTGCAAAGTAATGGTTCATTCTTGTTTTGTTTTTTTTTTCTTTGTGCAGCATCCATTTGTAACATCAGCCAAGCCTGTGTCCAGCCTGGTGCCACTGATCACTTCAGTGAAAGAGTGGAAAGAGGAGACAGGAATCAGACAACTGTTTTCTCCAACACCAGTATAGAGAAGGATTGTAGAATAGGACTGTAGAGTAGGATTGCAGCTAGGACAGTGGAGTAGGATAGTAGCATAGGATTGGAAATAAAGTTTGTGAAACCTCAACTCCTTTCAAAGATTCCCCTCCTTCTGAGCCTCTGAGAAAGCTCAACATTTTCTTCTGAAGTGTCAGTTTTTTCTTAGAGGTGGAGAGTGACATTGATGGCTTCTTTGGTACAGTTGGAAAGTGGGGAAGGCTCTCCTGAGGGGAAGCGTGGCCGTGCTGGGCACAGCACAGACCGGTGGCATCGGCCGTCCGGAGCGTGCACAGGAGCAGAGAAAGGCAAACCACAGGCGAGGGCTGCAGGCCTGGCTGAGGATTGCCACCCTTGTGCCGGCTGCCCTCTAACTCCTGGCCAAGGTGAGCAGTGTGTGCAGCGCTCTGGGCACAGGGGAGGGAGCCGGGCTGCTCCGCAGGCTCCGGCACAGGGCAGCCTCCTTCAGGCACGGCGCTTCTGCCGGGGGAAGCGAGGCCAGCGGCAGGCAGGGACAGCTTGTCAGCTCACATCTGCAGGAGCCGGGGCCTCACACGGCTCTGGGAGGAAGCGCCTGCAGTGCTGGAGTTGTGCACCGAGCCAGAGCAAAAGAGTGAAATGCAGAGTGTTCTGCAGAAATATTCCGGGGCGCCAGGCCAGCCTGCTTTGAGCTCTCTGGCACACAGCAAGCACTGTGCAATGCAGCCCTGAGCTGCTGGGAGATAGAGAGGTGTTAGAGAGGAGCCAACTGTCAGATGAAATTTAATGGGGTGACAACGTCATCAAAGCCAAAGAGAACTGTTTTTTAGGATGGATTCACCTGAGCTGGGTGTCTATCTCCCTCTCCCAAGAGCCAAACACACACACAACACACACACAGAAAATGCTGCTTTTTATTGCCTTTCCCAGCCCAGGGCGAACCGTGTCCCCTTTCCCTTTGGCCGGGAAATAGGAAACTTGTATTCTGTCCCCACCGCCTCCTTTTCTGTCCCCTCCCCTCTTCTCCTACTTCCCTTTTGGTTTGGTCTTCACGCTGGCCCCTCTCCCAGCTCACAGCAACACCCAACAAATCAACTAGAACAAACCCAAACCCTAAATAACAACCCCAAGAACCAACAGCTTTCGTTCTTTCTTCTCATAACCCTGCAGCTGCAGCAAAATATTACCTCCTATCTCACAGAGGGAATCGGGCAGGAGCCTGTGGCTCGTGCTTGAGCAGTGAACTGATTTGGAAGGGAGCAGAAGGGTTTCAGCAGGCAGTTTGTGTTTTTCTTCTGAATTGCTGAAGGAAAGACACAATGTGGCTTCAGTCAGCAAAAACATTTTCAAGGTGAATTAAAGAAATGCTTGTGAGCAATGCCCAGAGAAGGCAGGTTTTGAGAAAATATTGAACTGTAACAAATTGTGAATTCCCTTTGCATTAACAGACTGTTGAGCCCTCTATTCCTCCAGAGCAGTGATTGATGTGTGCAAGTGACTACCTTAGCCTTGAGAATAGTCTTCCCAAGAATGTAGCTGGAATGCATTCAAGGGGAAAAGAGTGGTTGTAGGAGGCTCTTGAGCATCAGAGGAGAATTGCAGCAATGGGATGTTCCCCAAATGACCACCCGAGACTCTCAAGAGAGCCCTACTCTCCTGTCAGTAACTTCTGAGAAGTGATTTAAATATGTCAACTAATTTGAGGGAATGTTTAGCCTGTGAGTTTCAGCAAAGTAATGAGTAGGTCTTATTTCCATGGTTACAAATGAGTAGGTGGGATTTCTGGCTGAGCACGTGTTAGGAAAGTGATTCCCCACGCACCCAGCACTGAAATAAAGTCATCTATTGACAGGTGAAAATGAAACCTTTTCCAGCTGTTCCCCTCGGGTTTGCCTTTCTGGGGGCCAAAGCTCTGTGCTGCAGGTGGCCCGGGTGTGTGCAGAGCAAGGCAGCCTCCACAAAGCCCTTGGTTTCCCCACAAGTCGTCATGATTTGTTGCCAGGTGTGCCCAGCTGTGGCAGGAGAAAGAGCCCGCAGTGCAGTGGGCGCCGTGCCCTGCCCGGCCAGGGCTCTCTGGCACAGAGGAGCAGCAGCAGCACCTTTCAACCCACTCCTGCCCTGGCCTCACCTGGGACACAGAAGCCTCTGGAAATCAGCACCACCTGGCCCCTTCCCAGCTTGGAGCAGCTCCTGCTGGTGGGCACATCCTGCACTTCTACTGCTTCCAAACAGGAATCAAGGCACAGGGGAGACGGACATACAGAGAAGCCCTGGGCTAGTGCAATAAATGGGCAAATGCATGGGGGAATGTGTTAGGAATCATTTCAGCTGTCATGCCAATCCTGCCTTCTCTCCTTTTCTCCCTTCACATTTCCTGTTCTTTTCCCTCTCACATTTCCACCCCTTCCCCCTCTCGAGTCTCACAGTTTTCCTCTCATGTTTGCCTCCCACGTTTTACTCATTTTCCCCACCCTTTTCAGCTCCCTTTCCTCACGCTTTGCCTCTCACATTTCCCCAACTTCCTGCTTTTTCTTGCTTTTTTGTTCTCTCATGATTCTCACAGTTTTTCCCTCACTTATCCTGCCCTTTTCTCCCTTCATGCTTTTCTCCTTTCCTCAGTCATTTTTCTCCAAGTTGTCTCCTCATGTTTCTCACTTTTGCCCTCATGTTTCCCAGGCTTTCCCTCTTACATTTCTCCCACTTTTCCCCTCACGTTTATCATTCTTTCCCCCTCATGCTGCTTCTACTTTTCCTCTAGCATTTTCTGCCCTTTTTTCACTCCTGTTTTCTGCCACTTTTCCCATCCAACTTCCCACCCTTTTTTCCCCCCTAATGTTTCCTGCCTTTTTCTGCCCTCTGGTTTCTCCCTCTTTTCCCCTCAGGATTCTCACAATGTTCCCCTCACATTTGCTGCCTGTTTCTCTCTCTCTGCCAGTAATTTTCTCACTCTCTTCCCCTCACATTTCCCTCCATTTTTTCCTCTATGTTTTTCAGCCTTCCCTGATCATGTTTCTTAGAATTTTCCCATCATATGTCCTGCCTTTTCCTCCTCTCACCTTCCTCTCCTACTTTCACTCACATCTTCACCATTTTCCCCTCCGTTTTCTCACCCTTTCCCACACAGGTTTCCTACCCTTTTCTTCCCTCACACTTCCCTCCTTTTTCCACTCCCATTTCTCACACTTGTCACCTCATGTTTTCTGCCTTTTTCCCCCTCACATTTCTTAACCCACTGCTTCCTGTCAGTGACTCTTCCTCTTCAGTAGTTGATGAGCTTCTTTTCTTCTTTCCTGCAATCCCCTCCTCCAAAGAATGGGTGCCAGAGCAGCGCTCCAAGAAGCCCCTGCCCGTGTGTCTGCTGAACAGAATGGCTGTGCTCGACTTGAACAATCTCGTGAAGAACAACCTAAACTGCAGTGGACTTTCAATTCCCTCTAGTCTTCATAGTGTTCTAAAGAAATAGGTACCCTGAGGGATACACGTCGCAGGTGCGCAGCCGCTGCACCATCCGCCTCAAGCAGATCCCATCTCCGTTTTCATCACCTCACAGTGACTGTGACTCCTGCCTGGACGAAACCACTTGTGATGCTGCTTGATGCTAATTGGAGTCCATGTGCACAAGGAGTGCTTTTAGCCCTCTTTCAAAAAAAAGAAAAAAAAAAGTTTTTATTTTAAAACATTCAATACCTGGAGTTTCGTATTTTCACCTATTTGAATTGCCTTGACATCAAAGTACTGCCAGTTGGCGTTCCAAACTGGCTGGTCTGTGTTTGTGTGCACAGAGCAAAGGTGCCAGACCGTGTCCTTTTCCCGGGTGTCCGTTAATGTCCATTTCAACAGGCACTGAAGGGGGGCTCTGCCTGCCCCACACAGGATGGCAGCCAGAGGGCTGAGGCTGCGCCTCCTAGTGAGATCAGCCGCCCTGGCAGCCCAGCCCCAGCCGCCATCTTGTGTGTGGCTCTCCAGCCCTGGCCGCCATCTTGTGTGTGGCTCCCTCAGCCCTGGCCGCCATCTTTTGCACTGACCTAGTCCAGCTCTTAAGCGAATGTGTTGCTGTTTTGTCGGCAGTCAGGGTCCGCCCCAAAGACACCAACACCAGCAGGACAGGCTACAGGGAATGGCACGGGTTTGGCTCAAAGCAGCCAGCCCTGACTTGTCACTGTCCTTTATCCATGAACACGTGCCCATATGCAGCCACAGCAAATGTCCAACAGCAGCTCCATCAGCCACTTCCTCCCGCTGGCGTTGGCAGACACGCGGCAGCTGCAGCTCCTGCACTTCTGCCTCTTCCTGGGCATCTCCCTGGCGGCCCTCCTGGGCCACGGCCTCGTCACCAGCGCCGTAGCCTGCGGCCACCACCTGCACAGCCCCATGTTCTTCTTCCTGCTCAACCTGGCCCTCAGCGACCTGGGCTCCATCTGCACCACTGTCCCCAAAGCCATGCACAATTCCCTCTGGGACACCAGGACCATCTCCTACGCAGGATGTGCTGCACTGCGGAGGATTTCGGCGAGGGAAGAATGCAATCAATCAATATGATTGGTAAAGCATTGTTCAACTTTATTGCTCATAACATCCGTTCTTATGCTTTTGCCCCAAGCATTCAGCATACTTGTCAAATTATAATTGGTTAGCATACACTACTCGTCTATACTTGATTGGCTATATCAAGCGTGAGAAGGTTCCTCCCCTTGGCATGCTGAAAACTTTGTATACGTGCTTACTGCTACGCTCTATTAAGCACAAGTTCTTTTATCTTTGGCCTGTATCCGTGCTTACTGCTGTCCCAAGGACAGCTTATCTTAGCAGCGCGTAGGCTGCTAGCACTTGGTATCGGGCCATGAGGCCTCTAATGATCCGTGGCCTTGCTCTGCTAACCATTCTTCAACAATTCCCTCTTTTTTATTTTGTGCAGCAAACGCAGGGTGTCGAGTAGTTACTGTTTCTGCTATGCGATACATCATCTGTTGCAAGCAGCAAAAAAAGCAAGATACAAAAAGTACAAGCAGTATAATAACAATCACAATATTGATTACATGTTGCAGTAGGGAGGTTATCCAAGGCCCTAGCCCGAAAGATCATAGCCAATCTGTTAAAGCCAAGCCTGTGTCTTGCTGCAAATGACTAGTGAGTTCTTACAACTTAGCTATTTGGGTATGAATTGACATGGAGTGATCTCTCTGTACTACCTTGTCAAACTGCCAGAGCAGTTGTAGGTTTTCTCTTGCCCTTAAGTCTTCAATTAAGTGTACCCCCTCTAACTCTGGCTGTCCAGTATCGATGTCGCTCTTGCAGGGTCATTAGCAGGACGGATCCATTTACTAGGTATCCATTGGGGCCCTGTGGGGGTAAGAACACAAACATAACCTCTACCCATGTACTGAACCTCTGCGGGACCTTCCCATACTCCAGTTTTGGGATCTCGGTACATGACTTTAAACAATGGCTTAGTTGCTTCCTCCTTTACTCCGCCTGAGTGGATGACCGCAGGGGGCTCCGAGTGGTCCCCCATTACACACAGATAGTTTAATACAAATAGTGTTTTTGATAGCATGGTCTGCACATCCACCTCCTCCTTATATTTTAACAGATAATCCTTGAGTGTTTGGTGGGCTCGCTCCACAATCGCCTGACCTGTTGGTGAATGTGGGATACCTGTGATGTGTGTCACACCCCACTTCTGTAAGAACCTTTGGATCCTGCTGCTCACATATGCAGGGCCATTATCTGTCTTAATCTGTTCTGGCACCCCCATCACCGCAAAGCAAGTAGTTAGGTGTCGTACCACGTGGAGAGCTTTCTCTCCCGGCTGCGCTGAAGCCCAAATAAATTTACTGAAAGTATCAATTGTAACATGCACATATTTCAATCTACCAAAGGAGGATACGTGAGTTACATCCATTTGCCAGATCTGATTGGGTCCAAGGCCCCGTGGGTTTACTCCCATCCCTAGTCCAGGCCCATGCTGACTACAGAGAGGACAGGATCTGACAATACCACGGGCATCATTCAGAGATATGCGAAACTGTTTCTTTAGGCCTCGCGCATTCTGGTGAAAAGTCTCATGAGCAATACGTGCCTGCTGAAATCCGTCTTGTGGTACTGCAACAGAAACCAACTGATCAGCTATGGCATTACCCTGACCCAAACCTTCTGACCATTTGTGGCTTCGAATATGCAAAATCGCAAAAGGAGCTGAGCGCAGCCGAACAGCTTGCCTCAGCTGCCTCAAAAGTTCCCATAACCTGTCATTCTTTATATCCTTTATCAATGCATCCTCAATCCGCAGCACCACCCCTACTACGTATCATGAGTCTGTGACAATATTTACACCCTGATCAGGCCAATTCATAATGATCCAAAGGACAGCCCTTAATTCTAGCATCTGCAATGAGTCCTCAGTAGTCGAGTCCACGTGCCCTCCTCCATCCATCCAGATCAAGGCAGAGCGTTTGCTTTGTGATGTCAGGGCACGGTTGTCACGTGGTCGTGGTGACATCACAAGGTTGCCTTGGTGCACGGAAGGCCTCAGGGGTGTCAGAGCAGCTCTTGGCCTTGCTCAGTGCAGGAACTTGGTCCTGTGCTTGAGGCTTTTGTCAGGGGGCAGCTGCTGACTGACAGGAGACTTCTTTTAGCTAGCGTTAGAGCGCAGTCTGCAAACTTGCACAGCAGTTGCCACAATGATTGGGCAACTCGCCGCTGCAGTTTTCACTGTTTATGGAGTTGCCTATTCCTGCTATTTCCTAACTAACCTGGCAGGTAAGTAGAGGTTTTCCCTGAGTGTCACCTAACCTGGTTTTTGTGTCTTCCTGCTCTTTCTTAGTGACTGAGTTCATTTGGAAACAGAAAGGCCATCCAGATGCCGCTTGGGTAAAGCTCCTGTCAACATGTTCAGCTCCAAAGGGGGTGTGTGTAGCCACGGCCGTGCGGGCAGCATTTGCAAGGGAGCCTGCAGGGGTTGCGTTCCCTCTGTTGGAGAGTCTGTGGCAGCAGAGTTTGCCAATTCCTCCCTTGCTGGGTCAAGCAGGACAACTTTGAAAATGTAGACTGGGAGGCCTTGGAAGGTCTTCTAAAAATGCTCTGGTTGTCTCCAGTTTTCTCAAAGCATCTGCTTCATTTTCCCTTGCCCACTGCAGGTCACCTGAGCCGGGTATTCAGAGGTGCTGATCCCAAGGTGAGTAAGGAAAGAACATTTGATGTTCTTGGCGTTTAAGAATTGTGCAGCAAGCTGTGAGCTTGGCCTGTGGCAGTAGAGTGTAGAGGGCCAGCTGAGTAGGCTGCAAGAAAATCCATTTCCATGTCTACAGCAGCAAGAGCAAAGGCATCACTGCCTATTTCCTAATTTTCCATTTCAGAGCTTTAAAAGAACTAAAAGATAAGTTTTGCAGAGAGAATGTGCTTCCTGATAGTAGTCAGGGGGGAATATGTAATTTGGAGCAATTTGCAGTGTCCAGTTGAATCAGCCCATTAGAATTTAGTCTGAGGGACTTAGAATCCCCTTGCTCTGCAAGTTGATGATTTGTGCTTAGTAGAGCTGGTTCTAGAGCTGAAGAGAAAGAAGGTTCTAAATGATAGGTCATGGCCTGTGTCTAACGCTCCTGTCTGTCCACAGATCCCAGAACCAAGAGCAGACTCTCCTCTGGCTTCCTCTGCTCCTGGACGAGAAGGCAAAGAGGAGCCAAATGACCACAAGGCTCCAGCTGTGGTCACACCACAGCCGCAACTTTCCAAGACGGTAAGTGCCACTTCTGGAGGGCGCTGTCTTTAGTGCGAGGCAGAGCTGCAAGTTTCTGAGCAGCCAGCTCTTGCTGTTGGTGGCTGAGGATGCCGAGTGCTGCAGTCCTGCCAGACCTAGCCATTCCCCTCAGCCAGTGACAGCTGGAAAATGGGCTTTGAGCTGCCATGTTTAGGCCCCAGCTTGCTGGGATTCTGATAGAGGCCAGCCTGGAGCAGGAAGGCTCCCTGTCTGCAGAGGAGGGAGCATGTCAAAGGCACTGTGCTCAGCCTTGGTGGATACGTAGGGGACGCTGTGGTCTGGGGACACCTGTCCCCCTCCACAGACTCGCCAAGTACCCACAGGCACAAAAAGTATTGATGTGACAACACAAGCTTTTTGGGGCGGTTTGTCCCCACGAGCTTCTTGGCTGTGCTTACCTGGGAGCATTTCAGAGACACACTGGGGACGTGGAGTTTCTGCTTCAAGTCAGGGATTTTGGTGCCTTGGTTGCCAGGTTGTTCTTTTGGTAAAATGGAAGCAGAGGTGGGCAGGGAAGCAGAAAGAAGTGGCTGAATTAATGTGAATTGTGGGCAGAAAGGTGAAAAAGCTGAGCTTGACAGCAGCTCCCAGTCACTGGCTGACAGCACCTTCCTAAGGGCTTGCATTTAAAATGGGATCTGGGGCTAATCTCTGCCAGCCACTTTTCTGACACAAACTCTTTTGTTGTCTCAGATCTCCACAGGCTCTTCTATTGAAGCTGCAGCAGCAGGAGCAGCAGTGTCACCTGAAGGGGCCTGGCCTGCCCCAGCTGAGCAGTGGAGCCTGGGCAGTTCCTTCATCTCCAGCACTGACAAAGCTGCTGCTCAGCAACAGGAGATGGAGTATGATGAGGATGACTTCCTGGGGTTCATGAGTACGTCTTGTGTCTTTCTTCTCTGAGGGACAGTGTATTGTGAGCACGTGTCAGCATAGCTGGACCCATTGATCCTCCTCATCTCAGTGCCCTTTGTGATTGTACAGCACAAGTCATTGAAGCTGCTTCTTGCCCAGAGCAGCTGCCCGTCCTGTGCCCTCAGATAAGACCTGGTGGGGCTGAGAAGAGAGCCCAGCTGACTCTCTGCCTCCCATCCCCTGTTGGCACAAAAGGGCACTGACGTGCACCTGGGTGTGTCTGCTCTCCAAGCCAATCCTGCTGTGTCCTCAGTGGGGGCACCAGCTTGGAAGGGGCTGGGTGTGGCCGTGCCTTCTTGCCATTGCTTGTCAGTGCTGGTGCCTGGGCTTTGGCAGCTTTGTGGCGGTGGCTGCCCTGGCCCTGAGGGCTGGTGTGAGCGCCGAGGCTGGAGCCTTCCTTAGCTGGGAGAGTGCCGCTGCCGGCCGGCCGCTGCAGCGCGGAGCTGCCCCGAGGCAGCAGCCCCTGCTCTGGGCCGGCTCCTGCACGGCCTGGGCTGGGCTCACAGAGGGTCAGCATCTCCTCTGGGCAGCTGTCCGTGTCCCGCCGGCACCTGAGGAGCACTGCTGTCCTTGCTGCCCTTGCCCGCTGCGGGAAGGTGGGCACGTGTGCGGGGCTGAGAGGGCGAGTGCAATGGCAGGGACTGATCCCTGCTGTCAGGGGGAGGAGAAGCAGTGTGGTTCTTCACGTGGGCCACGGGCAAGGGCGTCTTCCAGCTCAGCCTGCTCATCAAGGGTGAGGGTCCTGCTGCTGAAGGCCCCTTGGGGTTGGTTAGAGCATGAGCTGCTTGGGTTTACAAAGGGAAAGGCATTCCTTTGGGAAACTGCTGCAAGGTGGGGAAGATGCCCTCCTCTCCTGCGAATGCATCTCCCTGTGCTTTGTTTTCTGCCAAGGCATCTCTTCAAAGGACTGTAGAAAATCATTCTCTGTGCTGACCTGCTTGTACTGCAGAGCTGCCTGTCTTGTTGCAATTGTTGTTGTTGTTGTTGTTGTTACCCAGCTGGCCACAAAGGACTCAGAAGGCCAGACTGTAGAGCCCCAGCAGGGCTGCCTTTTGTATCTCTTGGATAGTGGGATGTCTGCTTTCAAGTGAGCATTTTGCATTTTGTTTCCCTCAGGGCAAATGGTGAGCACAGAAAATCCCCGGAGGAAATACACCGAAAAGGAAATTGTTGGCAGAGGGTGAGTCCAACCACAGTTGCTTCTACACAGTCATGGGGCAGCTGATTTGCTGCTGGAATATCTGTCAAGTGTGAAGTCAGGCAAGCTGCAAACATATTCAGACACGCGGGTTAGTCTGCCCCATCTCTCAGTACCGGCCAGAATTTGGAAGTGTGGTCAGAAGGCATTATCAAAGACACTTCTATTTCATTGCCAGAAACAGCAACCTACCCCCTATCATAGCAGTCAGATAACACTTCTCAGGAGCATTTCTTCCCAAGAGTTTGCTGAAGGAAATAGTCTGTGGTGAGGATAAAAACCGCCCAGTTTAGAAACTGAAATCCACGATGAAAGAATCACCTGGCCTTTGGAGCTGAGGCACTAAACCCCAATGCTTCAGAAACAGGCCCAGTGCCCATGCACTGGAGAGGAACATGCATCATCTGCCTTCTGGCAGTGCCCTCCTGCATGCTGCAGGTTGGAGGCATTTCCAGCAGACATCTCCTGTCTGGGCTGGCTTTCACTCCAAGGTCTAAATGGCTTCTCCTTTCTTTGCTGCTGTTTTGTTTCTAGGGCTTTTGGAGAGGTTTGCAGAGCCATCGACACTGCCACGGGCGGAGAGGTAAATGTCAAGAGCCCCTGCAGATTCTGCTGCTCTCCAGGGCTTTCCTGTCTCGTGTCAGCTGCGGCTGCAGCTGTGGCTAGAGCTGTGCTGCAAAGGCACAAGAAGCACAGACTGGTGCCAGCCTGCCAACTGCATTTGGGGCAGTCTTTGTCCTGCTCAGCTGCCAGAAGGAAGGCAAGGAGGGCAGCGGTTCCTTTCAGAGAAGGATGCTCTCCCTGGCTCTCAGATGCTCCAACAAAGGAGCATCTCACTGCTCTCTGGGGCTACGGCTTCAGAGTCCTGAATTCTCATTTCTGGCTGCCAGCAAATACATCTGAATGTTCCTGGCAGTTCCTTAGCCACCTGCAGTGCTGCACTTGGGAACTGCACGTAGGGAGAGATCTGCAAGGTGTCCCTAAAAGCCCTAAGCCCTGCCTATAGCCCGAGATGTATCCACAGAGTACCAAGTCACGCATTACTTCTTCTCAAGTACAGACAGACAGAGAGTGTGCTCAGAGCTTTGGGGGGGTGAGAGTTGACACACCATTGCTAACAAGTGGACAAGGCAAAATGTGGTCAGTGGCCACGTGTCCTGGATCTGGCCCCCAAAGGAGCAGAGAAATGGGCTGTAGGAATGTCACTTCCTAATTACTCCTTTGTCTAATTACAAGGCACTTTGGCACGGCTTGGCGGTGTCATTGCAAAATCTCTCTCCCCATGTGTGTTTTGGTCTCATTCCTCCAACTTCTAAAGTTACTGATTTTCAATGTCATTCTAGGTGGCTATCAAGAAAATCTATCTTCGGGGACCGAGCGAGATGGACGATATTGTTACTGAAATCACGGTCATGAAGAGGAATATGAGTCCCCATCTTGTCCATTATTTAGACGGGTGAGTGGTCATGGTCTCATCCCATGAAGGTTTGTTTACATAGTAAAAGTATGCAAGGTTAAAACCCCACTTTGGACACTAGCAGAAAAGAAAGCTGTTAATTATTGCTTCATTATTATTTCTCTACTCATCTCCAATGGATGGGAAGAGAGTGCAGTTTATCTCCGTGAGTCATCCCTGGCTTTCCAACACATAGTTGAAAAATTGTTCAAAAACCTGCATCAACTCTACCATAAGAAGTCAGTACCCTGTAAGTTGGCTGCCTCCATGTTGTCTCAGGATGGATTTTTTAAGGTTTCTTCAATGCTGATGAAGCATGCTAGGGAGGATTTCCCTTGGATTGTTGCCCCTCTTTTCCAGGGCTGGCCATGCCAGGAACACTAGGTGCTTCTTTCCAG
This sequence comes from Chamaea fasciata, assembly GCF_029207755.1. Classification (NCBI taxonomy): domain Eukaryota; kingdom Metazoa; phylum Chordata; class Aves; order Passeriformes; family Sylviidae; genus Chamaea; species Chamaea fasciata. The sequence continues at coordinate 510,498 of NW_027094148.1, read as the reverse complement.
AAATACCACGCGGGACAGGTTTTTCATCTTGGCTGTTACTAAACTGCACTTTTTGATTGCTGGCCATCAGAGACATCTCCTTTTGACAGATGTGCTGTTCTCCTTGAGACTGCACAGACTGCAAACAACCCACAGCCCGGAGGGAATGTCTTTAATTCTTTTAATTCTGTCCTTGTCACAAAGCAACCCGGAAACAAGAATCAAGCAAAGGAGCCAACGAATGCATGTTCATCTGCATGGCCTTGTTCCCTTCTTTCAGCTACCTTGTGCATGAAGAACTGTGGCTGGTGATGGAGTACATGGATGGAGGCAGTCTTTACGACACAATCCAAAAGACTCGCCTGACAGAAGACGAGATTGCCATCATCAGTCGGGAGGTCAGTCGGGGATCCCAGCTGTGCTTCCCAGAGCTTGGGCAGGATTGTCTGGGAAAGGGGCTCAGAGCAGGAGCGATTCCGTGAGCCAGGCTTTGTTTCTGTGTGGCTGATATGCTCTGGGCAAGCAAGAGCCTCTCAAATGAACTGCCTGCCAGTGCCCCTGCACTCACTGGACTCTGTTCTTGTCCTCTTGTCTCCTGCTGTTGCATTTTCACTCTGGCTCTTGTATTTGCTCTTCTCCATCTTGCCTCTCTAAACTTTGGTCTGTTGGCACTGCATTCCTTGCCTGTAAAAGCAAAGGTGCTGATGGTGGGAGCATTTGAAAGGAACAGCAAAGAAGAAAGAGAGACTCATTTCTCTGAGTCCTCAGCTGGAAAGGTTAGCAGTGCAGCCAGAGTGCTGTGTGCTTCTGAGCACATCCACTGCAGCAGCAGTCATCCTGGCTGGTTTGCAGGGCAGAGTCTACACCAGCAGTTGCTGTTGCTCTTTGGCAAGCTGACATGCCTTTCTTTAGAAAGGTGCTGCTCTGCCTGTGTTGGAGCAGCGAGCTCTTCCCCTCAGTGGCACTGTGTTCTGCCATTACTCCTCATTCCCCTGCAGAGGGAATCTTGGAGAGCTGTTTCCTTTCTTGTGTGATGAAATCACATCACTGATATTTGCCCTCCTGTTTCTGGTTTCTCTCTCAGTGCCTGCAAGGACTGCATTTTCTCCACGCCAACCATGTGATGCACAGAGATTTGAAAAGCCTCAACATCCTTCTCAAAACGGATGGCTCTGTCAAGCTGGGTCAGTATATTCTTGGGCAGGTGCAGCGTTCCAGGGATATGTGGGCTGTGGGGCTGCTTTTGAGTGAGTGCCAGCCCCCCCAAAATGGCGCTGGTGGCAGTGCAGGGAGCCTGTTGTGAGCTGACCACGCGGTGGCAACGTGCACAGACCTATGGCAAGGCTCGAGCAGTCCACAGTGGCATTGCTCTGTGCGTGTCCCTTCCAGAGGGAGGGAGCTACATGTCTAAAGTTTGAAAAGCCCCTGCTGGAGGCAGTGTAAAAAATGTGGGGATTTCTGAAGCAGCCAGCACCATATTTCCTTGGCTAAAGTCCTGAGGAAACAAGGCAGGGACGGTTGTCCAGGAGATTCAAGAGCACATTCTCAAACTTCTACCGGGAAATTCTTTTGCGTGCTTTCCTAATTGCACAGGATTCAAATAAAAACGGTCTTTTGCTCTCTCCCCAGCTGATTTTGGCCTCTCTGCTCAACTCACCCCTGAGCAGAGTAGACGGAGATCGGTGGTCGGGACTCTTCAGTGGATGGCACCTGAAGTGAACGGTGAACCCTATGGGCCCAAAGTGGACATATGGTCTTTGGGAATCGTGGTCATTGAAATGGTGGAAGGAGAAGCTCCTGACTGGGAGGAAAATTCTGCCATGGTAAGGTGTAAATACTCTCTGATCCCGCTGTCTTTCTCCCCCATCCCACTTTGTGTGTGCCACTGGACAAAATGCCATTGCCATCCGCTGGAACTACTTCCACCACAGTCCCTTTCTGAAAATGTCCCGGCAGCACATCAGCATCTGCTGGGGTTTTGGTTGCATCCGTGGGGGAACTCAAGCCTTAGCCCAGGCAAACAATCTCCCTTCTCAGGCAACACTGGGCTTTGGCTTAGAAGTCGTTCCAGCTCTTTTGGCTTTGTAGACAGCCCTAATAGCAGCAAACAAGCATCTTAGAAGTGGTGTTATCTTTCCTGAAATGAAGGAAAGTAACCCAAACCCGAGGATGTTTATAAAACAGTGGTTTGGAGAGAAGAAGTGCACCCCCATTCTTCTCACAAGGAAATTTGCCTGAAACCTTAACAAGAGGGTGTGAAGGCCACAGAGTCTCTTGTGCTTCTTGTGCGGTGCTGCTGAAACACTCAGTGACCGTCTTTCTTTCCTAACCCAAGCCGTCACCTCCATGTCACTAAGATGAAGCCTGGCCATGTGGAGAGCCGGCCAAACCCACCCCTTTGTTTCCAGGCACTTTCTAGGATGGCCATGCCATTAATGCATTGACTTGAGTGTCCAAATGAGCAGAGGGCTACCACATGGATGGCGTTTCTCCCTCTTCTGCTTTGACCACCAAAATTTTCCTTTTGCTGCCTAAGGGAAGCTGAAATTTGCAGTCTGATGAGAGACGGAGCTGCAGGTGTTTCCTGTGTGCCCAAAGAGGCATTTTCGTCCCAAGACATTTGTGCATGCATCTTCATGTGTCTGTGTGGAAGATGAGATTCCAAATGTTTGTTTCCTTACCTGAGGAATAACTGAGGGATTTCCTTTCTTTGCTTGCAATTCCCATTGTTTTCAAGAACCAAGGAAAAAGCTTGATGACTTTGGTTTGATGGCAGCTGTGCTTAAGGGACCAACAAGAGCTGCAGAGATGCTTTTCATGTAATTATCTTTGGAAATAGTAGAGTGAGTTAGTAGAGCAAAGTGCCTCTTCCAAATAGCCTGTCAAGCTGCTCAGGTGAATCCTCAGAGAAGGAAACCTGCTTTTGCTGCTATTGTTTCCACTAACATGGCCAGTCAATGAAATCAGCTGCCAAGGCAAAAGCTGCTGGATGCTGGAAAAGCTGTGGCTGCATTGGGCTTTGGGTGTTTTGTTGGTCCAGGAAAGTCATCTCTGCCTCTGTGCCACGGCAGAAAGTGCCACTGCAGAGTGCACCTGAAACAATGGGATCTGGGAGAGCGGTTCCAGACGTGAAAGAAGCGGGTGAGAAACTCGTGTTTCCTTTTTCTCCAGGCTCAACTGCTGAAAGCCACCAAAGGGATCCCAAAGCTGCAGCAGCCCAAGCTCTGCTCCCCTTTTCTGTGTGACTTCCTGAGCTGCTGCCTGCAGAGAGACGAGGCGCGGCGCTGGTCTGCCAAGGAGCTGCTGCAGGTAAAATGCCAAGGGGCTGCAGGGGAAACAGTGTCCCAGGGACAGGCTCCTCCTGCACTGAAGTGCAAGGCATCAGGGGAGCCTCCTCCTCCTCACCTCCACTCTTGGTGCTGTTCAAATGAGAACAGTCAGGAATCCTAGACTGGGCTGGGCTGGCAGGGGCCTGTAAGGGTCATCTGCTCCAAGTGCCCTGCAATATGACCAGGGACCTCTTTCAAGAGATCAGGATGCTCAGACCGGAGATATTTCCAGGCCTGGGGCACATAGCAGCTCTTGCAGCAAGCTGTGCCAATGTGGCCCCACTGTTGCTCCTTAGACGTACTCTGATTCAATCTCCTTTTCCTTTGAAAAATATTGCCCTGCCTTTGAGGCTCTTAGCTTGCAAAGTAATGGTTCATTCTTGTTTTGTTTTTTTTTTCTTTGTGCAGCATCCATTTGTAACATCAGCCAAGCCTGTGTCCAGCCTGGTGCCACTGATCACTTCAGTGAAAGAGTGGAAGGAGGAGACAGGAATCAGACAACTGTTTTCTCCAACACCAGTATAGAGAAGGATTGTAGAATAGGACTGTAGAGTAGGATTGCAGCTAGGACAGTGGAGTAGGATAGTAGCATAGGATTGGAAATAAAGTTTGTGAAACCTCAACTCCTTTCAAAGATTCCCCTCCTTCTGAGCCTCTGAGAAAGCTCAACATTTTCTTCTGAAGTGTCAGTTTTTTCTTAGAGGTGGAGAGTGACATTGATGGCTTCTTTGGTACAGTTGGAAAGTGGGGAAGGCTCTCCCGAGGGGAAGCGTGGCCGTGCTGGGCACAGCACAGACCGGTGGCATCGGCCGTCCGGAGCGTGCACAGGAGCAGAGAAAGGCAAACCACAGGCGAGGGCTGCAGGCCTGGCTGAGGATTGCCACCCTTGTGCCGGCTGCCCTCTAACTCCTGGCCAAGGTGAGCAGTGTGTGCAGCGCTCTGGGCACAGGGGAGGGAGCCGGGCTGCTCCGCAGGCTCCGGCACAGGGCAGCCTCCTTCAGGCACGGCGCTTCTGCCGGGGGAACCGAGGCCAGCGGCAGGCAGGGACAGCTTGTTAGCTCACATCTGCAGGAGCCGGGGCCTCACACGGCTCTGGGAGGAAGCGCCTGCAGTGCTGGAGTTGTGCACCGAGCCAGAGCAAAAGAGTGAAATGCAGAGTGTTCTGCAGAAATATTCCGGGGCGCCAGGCCAGCCTGCTTTGAGCTCTCTGGCACACAGCAAGCACTGTGCAATGCAGCCCTGAGCTGCTGGGAGATAGAGAGGTGTTAGAGAGGAGCCAACTGTCAGATGAAATTTAATGGGGTGACAAAGTCATCAAAGCCAAAGAGAACTGTTTTTTAGGATGGATTCACCTGAGCTGGGTGTCTATCTCCCTCTCCCAAGAGCCAAACACACACACAACACACACACAGAAAATGCTGCTTTTTATTGCCTTTCCCAGCCCAGGGCGAACCGTGTCCCCTTTCCCTTTGGCCGGGAAATAGGAAACTTGTATTCTGTCCCCACCGCCTCCTTTTCTGTCCCCTCCCCTCTTCTCCTACTTCCCTTTTGGTTTGGTCTTCACGCTGGCCCCTCTCCCAGCTCACAGCAACACCCAACAAATCAACTAGAACAAACCCAAACCCTAAATAACAACCCCAAGAACCAACAGCTTTCGTTCTTTCTTCTCATAACCCTGCAGCTGCAGCAAAATATTACCTCCTATCTCACAGAGGGAATCGGGCAGGAGCCTGTGGCTCGTGCTTGAGCAGTGAACTGATTTGGAAGGGAGCAGAAGGGTTTCAGCAGGCAGTTTGTGTTTTTCTTCTGAATTGCTGAAGGAAAGACACAATGTGGCTTCAGTCAGCAAAAACATTTTCAAGGTGAATTAAAGAAATGCTTGTGAGCAATGCCCAGAGAAGGCAGGTTTTGAGAAAATATTGAACTGTAACAAATTGTGAATTCCCTTTGCATTAACAGACTGTTGAGCCCTCTATTCCTCCAGAGCAGTGATTGATGTGTGCAAGTGACTACCTTAGCCTTGAGAATAGTCTTCCCAAGAATGTAGCTGGAATGCATTCAAGGGGAAAAGAGTGGTTGTAGGAGGCTCTTGAGCATCAGAGGAGAATTGCAGCAATGGGATGTTCCCCAAATGACCACCCGAGACTCTCAAGAGAGCCCTACTCTCCTGTCAGTAACTTCTGAGAAGTGATTTAAATATGTCAACTAATTTGAGGGAATGTTTAGCCTGTGAGTTTCAGCAAAGTAATGAGTAGGTCTTATTTCCATGGTTACAAATGAGTAGGTGGGATTTCTGGCTGAGCACGTGTTAGGAAAGTGATTCCCCACGCACCCAGCACTGAAATAAAGTCATCTATTGACAGGTGAAAATGAAACCTTTTCCAGCTGTTCCCCTCGGGTTTGCCTTTCTGGGGGCCAAAGCTCTGTGCTGCAGGTGGCCCGGGTGTGTGCAGAGCAAGGCAGCCTCCACAAAGCCCTTGGTTTCCCCACAAGTCGTCATGATTTGTTGCCAGGTGTGCCCAGCTGTGGCAGGAGAAAGAGCCCGCAGTGCAGTGGGCGCCGTGCCCTGCCCGGCCAGGGCTCTCTGGCACAGAGGAGCAGCAGCAGCACCTTTCAACCCACTCCTGCCCTGGCCTCACCTGGGACACAGAAGCCTCTGGAAATCAGCACCACCTGGCCCCTTCCCAGCTTGGAGCAGCTCCTGCTGGTGGGCACATCCTGCACTTCTACTGCTTCCAAACAGGAATCAAGGCACAGGGGAGACGGACATACAGAGAAGCCCTGGGCTAGTGCAATAAATGGGCAAATGCATGGGGGAATGTGTTAGGAATCATTTCAGCTGTCATGCCAATCCTGCCTTCTCTCCTTTTCTCCCTTCACATTTCCTGTTCTTTTCCCTCTCACATTTCCACCCCTTCCCCCTCTCGAGTCTCACAGTTTTCCTCTCATGTTTGCCTCCCACGTTTTACTCATTTTCCCCACCCTTTTCAGCTCCCTTTCCTCACGCTTTGCCTCTCACATTTCCCCAACTTCCTGCTTTTTCTTGCTTTTTTGTTCTCTCATGATTCTCACAGTTTTTCCCTCACTTATCCTGCCCTTTTCTCCCTTCATGCTTTTCTCCTTTCCTCAGTCATTTTTCTCCAAGTTGTCTCCTCATGTTTCTCACTTTTGCCCTCATGTTTCCCAGGCTTTCCCTCTTACATTTCTCCCACTTTTCCCCTCACGTTTATCATTCTTTCCCCCTCATGCTGCTTCTACTTTTCCTCTAGCATTTTCTGCCCTTTTTTCACTCCTGTTTTCTGCCACTTTTCCCATCCAACTTCCCACCCTTTTTTCCCCCCTAATGTTTCCTGCCTTTTTCTGCCCTCTGGTTTCTCCCTCTTTTCCCCTCAGGATTCTCACAATGTTCCCCTCACATTTGCTGCCTGTTTCTCTCTCTCTGCCAGTAATTTTCTCACTCTCTTCCCCTCACATTTCCCTCCATTTTTTCCTCTATGTTTTTCAGCCTTCCCTGATCATGTTTCTTAGAATTTTCCCATCATATGTCCTGCCTTTTCCTCCTCTCACCTTCCTCTCCTACTTTCACTCACATCTTCACCATTTTCCCCTCCGTTTTCTCACCCTTTCCCACACAGGTTTCCTACCCTTTTCTTCCCTCACACTTCCCTCCTTTTTCCACTCCCATTTCTCACACTTGTCACCTCATGTTTTCTGCCTTTTTCCCCCTCACATTTCTTAACCCACTGCTTCCTGTCAGTGACTCTTCCTCTTCAGTAGTTGATGAGCTTCTTTTCTTCTTTCCTGCAATCCCCTCCTCCAAAGAATGGGTGCCAGAGCAGCGCTCCAAGAAGCCCCTGCCCGTGTGTCTGCTGAACAGAATGGCTGTGCTCGACTTGAACAATCTCGTGAAGAACAACCTAAACTGCAGTGGACTTTCAATTCCCTCTAGTCTTCATAGTGTTCTAAAGAAATAGGTACCCTGAGGGATACACGTCGCAGGTGCGCAGCCGCTGCACCATCCGCCTCAAGCAGATCCCATCTCCGTTTTCATCACCTCACAGTGACTGTGACTCCTGCCTGGACGAAACCACTTGTGATGCTGCTTGATGCTAATTGGAGTCCATGTGCACAAGGAGTGCTTTTAGCCCTCTTTCAAAAAAAAGAAAAAAAAAAGTTTTTATTTTAAAACATTCAATACCTGGAGTTTCGTATTTTCACCTATTTGAATTGCCTTGACATCAAAGTACTGCCAGTTGGCGTTCCAAACTGGCTGGTCTGTGTTTGTGTGCACAGAGCAAAGGTGCCAGACCGTGTCCTTTTCCCGGGTGTCCGTTAATGTCCATTTCAACAGGCACTGAAGGGGGGCTCTGCCTGCCCCACACAGGATGGCAGCCAGAGGGCTGAGGCTGCGCCTCCTAGTGAGATCAGCCGCCCTGGCAGCCCAGCCCCAGCCGCCATCTTGTGTGTGGCTCTCCAGCCCTGGCCGCCATCTTGTGTGTGGCTCCCTCAGCCCTGGCCGCCATCTTTTGCACTGACCTAGTCCAGCTCTTAAGCGAATGTGTTGCTGTTTTGTCGGCAGTCAGGGTCCGCCCCAAAGACACCAACACCAGCAGGACAGGCTACAGGGAATGGCACGGGTTTGGCTCAAAGCAGCCAGCCCTGACTTGTCACTGTCCTTTATCCATGAACACGTGCCCATATGCAGCCACAGCAAATGTCCAACAGCAGCTCCATCAGCCACTTCCTCCCGCTGGCGTTGGCAGACACGCGGCAGCTGCAGCTCCTGCACTTCTGCCTCTTCCTGGGCATCTCCCTGGCGGCCCTCCTGGGCCACGGCCTCGTCACCAGCGCCGTAGCCTGCGGCCACCACCTGCACAGCCCCATGTTCTTCTTCCTGCTCAACCTGGCCCTCAGCGACCTGGGCTCCATCTGCACCACTGTCCCCAAAGCCATGCACAATTCCCTCTGGGACACCAGGACCATCTCCTACGCAGGATGTGCTGCACTGCGGAGGATTTCGGCGAGGGAAGAATGCAATCAATCAATATGATTGGTAAAGCATTGTTCAACTTTATTGCTCATAACATCCGTTCTTATGCTTTTGCCCCAAGCATTCAGCATACTTGTCAAATTATAATTGGTTAGCATACACTACTCGTCTATACTTGATTGGCTATATCAAGCGTGAGAAGGTTCCTCCCCTTGGCATGCTGAAAACTTTGTATACGTGCTTACTGCTACGCTCTATTAAGCACAAGTTCTTTTATCTTTGGCCTGTATCCGTGCTTACTGCTGTCCCAAGGACAGCTTATCTTAGCAGCGCGTAGGCTGCTAGCACTTGGTATCGGGCCATGAGGCCTCTAATGATCCGTGGCCTTGCTCTGCTAACCATTCTTCAACAATTCCCTCTTTTTTATTTTGTGCAGCAAACGCAGGGTGTCGAGTAGTTACTGTTTCTGCTATGCGATACATCATCTGTTGCAAGCAGCAAAAAAAGCAAGATACAAAAAGTACAAGCAGTATAATAACAATCACAATATTGATTACATGTTGCAGTAGGGAGGTTATCCAAGGCCCTAGCCCGAAAGATCATAGCCAATCTGTTAAAGCCAAGCCTGTGTCTTGCTGCAAATGACTAGTGAGTTCTTACAACTTAGCTATTTGGGTATGAATTGACATGGAGTGATCTCTCTGTACTACCTTGTCAAACTGCCAGAGCAGTTGTAGGTTTTCTCTTGCCCTTAAGTCTTCAATTAAGTGTACCCCCTCTAACTCTGGCTGTCCAGTATCGATGTCGCTCTTGCAGGGTCATTAGCAGGACGGATCCATTTACTAGGTATCCATTGGGGCCCTGTGGGGGTAAGAACACAAACATAACCTCTACCCATGTACTGAACCTCTGCGGGACCTTCCCATACTCCAGTTTTGGGATCTCGGTACATGACTTTAAACAATGGCTTAGTTGCTTCCTCCTTTACTCCGCCTGAGTGGATGACCGCAGGGGGCTCCGAGTGGTCCCCCATTACACACAGATAGTTTAATACAAATAGTGTTTTTGATAGCATGGTCTGCACATCCACCTCCTCCTTATATTTTAACAGATAATCCTTGAGTGTTTGGTGGGCTCGCTCCACAATCGCCTGACCTGTTGGTGAATGTGGGATACCTGTGATGTGTGTCACACCCCACTTCTGTAAGAACCTTTGGATCCTGCTGCTCACATATGCAGGGCCATTATCTGTCTTAATCTGTTCTGGCACCCCCATCACCGCAAAGCAAGTAGTTAGGTGTCGTACCACGTGGAGAGCTTTCTCTCCCGGCTGCGCTGAAGCCCAAATAAATTTACTGAAAGTATCAATTGTAACATGCACATATTTCAATCTACCAAAGGAGGATACGTGAGTTACATCCATTTGCCAGATCTGATTGGGTCCAAGGCCCCGTGGGTTTACTCCCATCCCTAGTCCAGGCCCATGCTGACTACAGAGAGGACAGGATCTGACAATACCACGGGCATCATTCAGAGATATGCGAAACTGTTTCTTTAGGCCTCGCGCATTCTGGTGAAAAGTCTCATGAGCAATACGTGCCTGCTGAAATCCGTCTTGTGGTACTGCAACAGAAACCAACTGATCAGCTATGGCATTACCCTGACCCAAACCTTCTGACCATTTGTGGCTTCGAATATGCAAAATCGCAAAAGGAGCTGAGCGCAGCCGAACAGCTTGCCTCAGCTGCCTCAAAAGTTCCCATAACCTGTCATTCTTTATATCCTTTATCAATGCATCCTCAATCCGCAGCACCACCCCTACTACGTATCATGAGTCTGTGACAATATTTACACCCTGATCAGGCCAATTCATAATGATCCAAAGGACAGCCCTTAATTCTAGCATCTGCAATGAGTCCTCAGTAGTCGAGTCCACGTGCCCTCCTCCATCCATCCAGATCAAGGCAGAGCGTTTGCTTTGTGATGTCAGGGCACGGTTGTCACGTGGTCGTGGTGACATCACAAGGTTGCCTTGGTGCACGGAAGGCCTCAGGGGTGTCAGAGCAGCTCTTGGCCTTGCTCAGTGCAGGAACTTGGTCCTGTGCTTGAGGCTTTTGTCAGGGGGCAGCTGCTGACTGACAGGAGACTTCTTTTAGCTAGCGTTAGAGCGCAGTCTGCAAACTTGCACAGCAGTTGCCACAATGATTGGGCAACTCGCCGCTGCAGTTTTCACTGTTTATGGAGTTGCCTATTCCTGCTATTTCCTAACTAACCTGGCAGGTAAGTAGAGGTTTTCCCTGAGTGTCACCTAACCTGGTTTTTGTGTCTTCCTGCTCTTTCTTAGTGACTGAGTTCATTTGGAAACAGAAAGGCCATCCAGATGCCGCTTGGGTAAAGCTCCTGTCAACATGTTCAGCTCCAAAGGGGGTGTGTGTAGCCACGGCCGTGCGGGCAGCATTTGCAAGGGAGCCTGCAGGGGTTGCGTTCCCTCTGTTGGAGAGTCTGTGGCAGCAGAGTTTGCCAATTCCTCCCTTGCTGGGTCAAGCAGGACAACTTTGAAAATGTAGACTGGGAGGCCTTGGAAGGTCTTCTAAAAATGCTCTGGTTGTCTCCAGTTTTCTCAAAGCATCTGCTTCATTTTCCCTTGCCCACTGCAGGTCACCTGAGCCGGGTATTCAGAGGTGCTGATCCCAAGGTGAGTAAGGAAAGAACATTTGATGTTCTTGGCGTTTAAGAATTGTGCAGCAAGCTGTGAGCTTGGCCTGTGGCAGTAGAGTGTAGAGGGCCAGCTGAGTAGGCTGCAAGAAAATCCATTTCCATGTCTACAGCAGCAAGAGCAAAGGCATCACTGCCTATTTCCTAATTTTCCATTTCAGAGCTTTAAAAGAACTAAAAGATAAGTTTTGCAGAGAGAATGTGCTTCCTGATAGTAGTCAGGGGGGAATATGTAATTTGGAGCAATTTGCAGTGTCCAGTTGAATCAGCCCATTAGAATTTAGTCTGAGGGACTTAGAATCCCCTTGCTCTGCAAGTTGATGATTTGTGCTTAGTAGAGCTGGTTCTAGAGCTGAAGAGAAAGAAGGTTCTAAATGATAGGTCATGGCCTGTGTCTAACGCTCCTGTCTGTCCACAGATCCCAGAACCAAGAGCAGACTCTCCTCTGGCTTCCTCTGCTCCTGGACGAGAAGGCAAAGAGGAGCCAAATGACCACAAGGCTCCAGCTGTGGTCACACCACAGCCGCAACTTTCCAAGACGGTAAGTGCCACTTCTGGAGGGCGCTGTCTTTAGTGCGAGGCAGAGCTGCAAGTTTCTGAGCAGCCAGCTCTTGCTGTTGGTGGCTGAGGATGCCGAGTGCTGCAGTCCTGCCAGACCTAGCCATTCCCCTCAGCCAGTGACAGCTGGAAAATGGGCTTTGAGCTGCCATGTTTAGGCCCCAGCTTGCTGGGATTCTGATAGAGGCCAGCCTGGAGCAGGAAGGCTCCCTGTCTGCAGAGGAGGGAGCATGTCAAAGGCACTGTGCTCAGCCTTGGTGGATACGTAGGGGACGCTGTGGTCTGGGGACACCTGTCCCCCTCCACAGACTCGCCAAGTACCCACAGGCACAAAAAGTATTGATGTGACAACACAAGCTTTTTGGGGCGGTTTGTCCCCACGAGCTTCTTGGCTGTGCTTACCTGGGAGCATTTCAGAGACACACTGGGGACGTGGAGTTTCTGCTTCAAGTCAGGGATTTTGGTGCCTTGGTTGCCAGGTTGTTCTTTTGGTAAAATGGAAGCAGAGGTGGGCAGGGAAGCAGAAAGAAGTGGCTGAATTAATGTGAATTGTGGGCAGAAAGGTGAAAAAGCTGAGCTTGACAGCAGCTCCCAGTCACTGGCTGACAGCACCTTCCTAAGGGCTTGCATTTAAAATGGGATCTGGGGCTAATCTCTGCCAGCCACTTTTCTGACACAAACTCTTTTGTTGTCTCAGATCTCCACAGGCTCTTCTATTGAAGCTGCAGCAGCAGGAGCAGCAGTGTCACCTGAAGGGGCCTGGCCTGCCCCAGCTGAGCAGTGGAGCCTGGGCAGTTCCTTCATCTCCAGCACTGACAAAGCTGCTGCTCAGCAACAGGAGATGGAGTATGATGAGGATGACTTCCTGGGGTTCATGAGTACGTCTTGTGTCTTTCTTCTCTGAGGGACAGTGTATTGTGAGCACGTGTCAGCATAGCTGGACCCATTGATCCTCCTCATCTCAGTGCCCTTTGTGATTGTACAGCACAAGTCATTGAAGCTGCTTCTTGCCCAGAGCAGCTGCCCGTCCTGTGCCCTCAGATAAGACCTGGTGGGGCTGAGAAGAGAGCCCAGCTGACTCTCTGCCTCCCATCCCCTGTTGGCACAAAAGGGCACTGACGTGCACCTGGGTGTGTCTGCTCTCCAAGCCAATCCTGCTGTGTCCTCAGTGGGGGCACCAGCTTGGAAGGGGCTGGGTGTGGCCGTGCCTTCTTGCCATTGCTTGTCAGTGCTGGTGCCTGGGCTTTGGCAGCTTTGTGGCGGTGGCTGCCCTGGCCCTGAGGGCTGGTGTGAGCGCCGAGGCTGGAGCCTTCCTTAGCTGGGAGAGTGCCGCTGCCGGCCGGCCGCTGCAGCGCGGAGCTGCCCCGAGGCAGCAGCCCCTGCTCTGGGCCGGCTCCTGCACGGCCTGGGCTGGGCTCACAGAGGGTCAGCATCTCCTCTGGGCAGCTGTCCGTGTCCCGCCGGCACCTGAGGAGCACTGCTGTCCTTGCTGCCCTTGCCCGCTGCGGGAAGGTGGGCACGTGTGCGGGGCTGAGAGGGCGAGTGCAATGGCAGGGACTGATCCCTGCTGTCAGGGGGAGGAGAAGCAGTGTGGTTCTTCACGTGGGCCACGGGCAAGGGCGTCTTCCAGCTCAGCCTGCTCATCAAGGGTGAGGGTCCTGCTGCTGAAGGCCCCTTGGGGTTGGTTAGAGCATGAGCTGCTTGGGTTTACAAAGGGAAAGGCATTCCTTTGGGAAACTGCTGCAAGGTGGGGAAGATGCCCTCCTCTCCTGCGAATGCATCTCCCTGTGCTTTGTTTTCTGCCAAGGCATCTCTTCAAAGGACTGTAGAAAATCATTCTCTGTGCTGACCTGCTTGTACTGCAGAGCTGCCTGTCTTGTTGCAATTGTTGTTGTTGTTGTTGTTGTTACCCAGCTGGCCACAAAGGACTCAGAAGGCCAGACTGTAGAGCCCCAGCAGGGCTGCCTTTTGTATCTCTTGGATAGTGGGATGTCTGCTTTCAAGTGAGCATTTTGCATTTTGTTTCCCTCAGGGCAAATGGTGAGCACAGAAAATCCCCGGAGGAAATACACCGAAAAGGAAATTGTTGGCAGAGGGTGAGTCCAACCACAGTTGCTTCTACACAGTCATGGGGCAGCTGATTTGCTGCTGGAATATCTGTCAAGTGTGAAGTCAGGCAAGCTGCAAACATATTCAGACACGCGGGTTAGTCTGCCCCATCTCTCAGTACCGGCCAGAATTTGGAAGTGTGGTCAGAAGGCATTATCAAAGACACTTCTATTTCATTGCCAGAAACAGCAACCTACCCCCTATCATAGCAGTCAGATAACACTTCTCAGGAGCATTTCTTCCCAAGAGTTTGCTGAAGGAAATAGTCTGTGGTGAGGATAAAAACCGCCCAGTTTAGAAACTGAAATCCACGATGAAAGAATCACCTGGCCTTTGGAGCTGAGGCACTAAACCCCAATGCTTCAGAAACAGGCCCAGTGCCCATGCACTGGAGAGGAACATGCATCATCTGCCTTCTGGCAGTGCCCTCCTGCATGCTGCAGGTTGGAGGCATTTCCAGCAGACATCTCCTGTCTGGGCTGGCTTTCACTCCAAGGTCTAAATGGCTTCTCCTTTCTTTGCTGCTGTTTTGTTTCTAGGGCTTTTGGAGAGGTTTGCAGAGCCATCGACACTGCCACGGGCGGAGAGGTAAATGTCAAGAGCCCCTGCAGATTCTGCTGCTCTCCAGGGCTTTCCTGTCTCGTGTCAGCTGCGGCTGCAGCTGTGGCTAGAGCTGTGCTGCAAAGGCACAAGAAGCACAGACTGGTGCCAGCCTGCCAACTGCATTTGGGGCAGTCTTTGTCCTGCTCAGCTGCCAGAAGGAAGGCAAGGAGGGCAGCGGTTCCTTTCAGAGAAGGATGCTCTCCCTGGCTCTCAGATGCTCCAACAAAGGAGCATCTCACTGCTCTCTGGGGCTACGGCTTCAGAGTCCTGAATTCTCATTTCTGGCTGCCAGCAAATACATCTGAATGTTCCTGGCAGTTCCTTAGCCACCTGCAGTGCTGCACTTGGGAACTGCACGTAGGGAGAGATCTGCAAGGTGTCCCTAAAAGCCCTAAGCCCTGCCTATAGCCCGAGATGTATCCACAGAGTACCAAGTCACGCATTACTTCTTCTCAAGTACAGACAGACAGAGAGTGTGCTCAGAGCTTTGGGGGGGTGAGAGTTGACACACCATTGCTAACAAGTGGACAAGGCAAAATGTGGTCAGTGGCCACGTGTCCTGGATCTGGCCCCCAAAGGAGCAGAGAAATGGGCTGTAGGAATGTCACTTCCTAATTACTCCTTTGTCTAATTACAAGGCACTTTGGCACGGCTTGGCGGTGTCATTGCAAAATCTCTCTCCCCATGTGTGTTTTGGTCTCATTCCTCCAACTTCTAAAGTTACTGATTTTCAATGTCATTCTAGGTGGCTATCAAGAAAATCTATCTTCGGGGACCGAGCGAGATGGAGGATATTGTTACTGAAATCACGGTCATGAAGAGGAATATGAGTCCCCATCTTGTCCATTATTTAGACGGGTGAGTGGTCATGGTCTCATCCCATGAAGGTTTGTTTACATAGTAAAAGTATGCAAGGTTAAAACCCCACTTTGGACACTAGCAGAAAAGAAAGCTGTTAATTATTGCTTCATTATTATTTCTCTACTCATCTCCAATGGATGGGAAGAGAGTGCAGTTTATCTCCGTGAGTCATCCCTGGCTTTCCAACACATAGTTGAAAAATTGTTCAAAAACCTGCATCAACTCTACCATAAGAAGTCAGTACCCTGTAAGTTGGCTGCCTCCATGTTGTCTCAGGATGGATTTTTTAAGGTTTCTTCAATGCTGATGAAGCATGCTAGGGAGGATTTCCCTTGGATTGTTGCCCCTCTTTTCCAGGGCTGGCCATGCCAGGAACACTAGGTGCTTCTTTCCAGAAATACCACGCGGGACAGGTTTTTCATCTTGGCTGTTACTAAACTGCACTTTTTGATTGCTGGCCATCAGAGACATCTCCTTTTGACAGATGTGCTGTTCTCCTTGAGACTGCACAGACTGCAAACAACCCACAGCCCGGAGGGAATGTCTTTAATTCTTTTAATTCTGTCCTTGTCACAAAGCAACCCGGAAACAAGAATCAAGCAAAGGAGCCAACGAATGCATGTTCATCTGCATGGCCTTGTTCCCTTCTTTCAGCTACCTTGTGCATGAAGAACTGTGGCTGGTGATGGAGTACATGGATGGAGGCAGTCTTTACGACACAATCCAAAAGACTCGCCTGACAGAAGACGAGATTGCCATCATCAGTCGGGAGGTCAGTCGGGGATCCCAGCTGTGCTTCCCAGAGCTTGGGCAGGATTGTCTGGGAAAGGGGCTCAGAGCAGGAGCGATTCCGTGAGCCAGGCTTTGTTTCTGTGTGGCTGATATGCTCTGGGCAAGCAAGAGCCTCTCAAATGAACTGCCTGCCAGTGCCCCTGCACTCACTGGACTCTGTTCTTGTCCTCTTGTCTCCTGCTGTTGCATTTTCACTCTGGCTCTTGTATTTGCTCTTCTCCATCTTGCCTCTCTAAACTTTGGTCTGTTGGCACTGCATTCCTTGCCTGTAAAAGCAAAGGTGCTGATGGTGGGAGCATTTGAAAGGAACAGCAAAGAAGAAAGAGAGACTCATTTCTCTGAGTCCTCAGCTGGAAAGGTTAGCAGTGCAGCCAGAGTGCTGTGTGCTTCTGAGCACATCCACTGCAGCAGCAGTCATCCTGGCTGGTTTGCAGGGCAGAGTCTACACCAGCAGTTGCTGTTGCTCTTTGGCAAGCTGACATGCCTTTCTTTAGAAAGGTGCTGCTCTGCCTGTGTTGGAGCAGCGAGCTCTTCCCCTCAGTGGCACTGTGTTCTGCCATTACTCCTCATTCCCCTGCAGAGGGAATCTTGGAGAGCTGTTTCCTTTCTTGTGTGATGAAATCACATCACTGATATTTGCCCTCCTGTTTCTGGTTTCTCTCTCAGTGCCTGCAAGGACTGCATTTTCTCCACGCCAACCATGTGATGCACAGAGATTTGAAAAGCCTCAACATCCTTCTCAAAACGGATGGCTCTGTCAAGCTGGGTCAGTATATTCTTGGGCAGGTGCAGCGTTCCAGGGATATGTGGGCTGTGGGGCTGCTTTTGAGTGAGTGCCAGCCCCCCCAAAATGGCGCTGGTGGCAGTGCAGGGAGCCTGTTGTGAGCTGACCACGCGGTGGCAACGTGCACAGACCTATGGCAAGGCTCGAGCAGTCCACAGTGGCATTGCTCTGTGCGTGTCCCTTCCAGAGGGAGGGAGCTACATGTCTAAAGTTTGAAAAGCCCCTGCTGGAGGCAGTGTAAAAAATGTGGGGATTTCTGAAGCAGCCAGCACCATATTTCCTTGGCTAAAGTCCTGAGGAAACAAGGCAGGGACGGTTGTCCAGGAGATTCAAGAGCACATTCTCAAACTTCTACCGGGAAATTCTTTTGCGTGCTTTCCTAATTGCACAGGATTCAAATAAAAACGGTCTTTTGCTCTCTCCCCAGCTGATTTTGGCCTCTCTGCTCAACTCACCCCTGAGCAGAGTAGACGGAGATCGGTGGTCGGGACTCTTCAGTGGATGGCACCTGAAGTGAACGGTGAACCCTATGGGCCCAAAGTGGACATATGGTCTTTGGGAATCGTGGTCATTGAAATGGTGGAAGGAGAAGCTCCTGACTGGGAGGAAAATTCTGCCATGGTAAGGTGTAAATACTCTCTGATCCCGCTGTCTTTCTCCCCCATCCCACTTTGTGTGTGCCACTGGACAAAATGCCATTGCCATCCGCTGGAACTACTTCCACCACAGTCCCTTTCTGAAAATGTCCCGGCAGCACATCAGCATCTGCTGGGGTTTTGGTTGCATCCGTGGGGGAACTCAAGCCTTAGCCCAGGCAAACAATCTCCCTTCTCAGGCAACACTGGGCTTTGGCTTAGAAGTCGTTCCAGCTCTTTTGGCTTTGTAGACAGCCCTAATAGCAGCAAACAAGCATCTTAGAAGTGGTGTTATCTTTCCTGAAATGAAGGAAAGTAACCCAAACCCGAGGATGTTTATAAAACAGTGGTTTGGAGAGAAGAAGTGCACCCCCATTCTTCTCACAAGGAAATTTGCCTGAAACCTTAACAAGAGGGTGTGAAGGCCACAGAGTCTCTTGTGCTTCTTGTGCGGTGCTGCTGAAACACTCAGTGACCGTCTTTCTTTCCTAACCCAAGCCGTCACCTCCATGTCACTAAGATGAAGCCTGGCCATGTGGAGAGCCGGCCAAACCCACCCCTTTGTTTCCAGGCACTTTCTAGGATGGCCATGCCATTAATGCATTGACTTGAGTGTCCAAATGAGCAGAGGGCTACCACATGGATGGCGTTTCTCCCTCTTCTGCTTTGACCACCAAAATTTTCCTTTTGCTGCCTAAGGGAAGCTGAAATTTGCAGTCTGATGAGAGACGGAGCTGCAGGTGTTTCCTGTGTGCCCAAAGAGGCATTTTCGTCCCAAGACATTTGTGCATGCATCTTCATGTGTCTGTGTGGAAGATGAGATTCCAAATGTTTGTTTCCTTACCTGAGGAATAACTGAGGGATTTCCTTTCTTTGCTTGCAATTCCCATTGTTTTCAAGAACCAAGGAAAAAGCTTGATGACTTTGGTTTGATGGCAGCTGTGCTTAAGGGACCAACAAGAGCTGCAGAGATGCTTTTCATGTAATTATCTTTGGAAATAGTAGAGTGAGTTAGTAGAGCAAAGTGCCTCTTCCAAATAGCCTGTCAAGCTGCTCAGGTGAATCCTCAGAGAAGGAAACCTGCTTTTGCTGCTATTGTTTCCACTAACATGGCCAGTCAATGAAATCAGCTGCCAAGGCAAAAGCTGCTGGATGCTGGAAAAGCTGTGGCTGCATTGGGCTTTGGGTGTTTTGTTGGTCCAGGAAAGTCATCTCTGCCTCTGTGCCACGGCAGAAAGTGCCACTGCAGAGTGCACCTGAAACAATGGGATCTGGGAGAGCGGTTCCAGACGTGAAAGAAGCGGGTGAGAAACTCGTGTTTCCTTTTTCTCCAGGCTCAACTGCTGAAAGCCACCAAAGGGATCCCAAAGCTGCAGCAGCCCAAGCTCTGCTCCCCTTTTCTGTGTGACTTCCTGAGCTGCTGCCTGCAGAGAGACGAGGCGCGGCGCTGGTCTGCCAAGGAGCTGCTGCAGGTAAAATGCCAAGGGGCTGCAGGGGAAACAGTGTCCCAGGGACAGGCTCCTCCTGCACTGAAGTGCAAGGCATCAGGGGAGCCTCCTCCTCCTCACCTCCACTCTTGGTGCTGTTCAAATGAGAACAGTCAGGAATCCTAGACTGGGCTGGGCTGGCAGGGGCCTGTAAGGGTCATCTGCTCCAAGTGCCCTGCAATATGACCAGGGACCTCTTTCAAGAGATCAGGATGCTCAGACCGGAGATATTTCCAGGCCTGGGGCACATAGCAGCTCTTGCAGCAAGCTGTGCCAATGTGGCCCCACTGTTGCTCCTTAGACGTACTCTGATTCAATCTCCTTTTCCTTTGAAAAATATTGCCCTGCCTTTGAGGCTCTTAGCTTGCAAAGTAATGGTTCATTCTTGTTTTGTTTTTTTTTTCTTTGTGCAGCATCCATTTGTAACATCAGCCAAGCCTGTGTCCAGCCTGGTGCCACTGATCACTTCAGTGAAAGAGTGGAAGGAGGAGACAGGAATCAGACAACTGTTTTCTCCAACACCAGTATAGAGAAGGATTGTAGAATAGGACTGTAGAGTAGGATTGCAGCTAGGACAGTGGAGTAGGATAGTAGCATAGGATTGGAAATAAAGTTTGTGAAACCTCAACTCCTTTCAAAGATTCCCCTCCTTCTGAGCCTCTGAGAAAGCTCAACATTTTCTTCTGAAGTGTCAGTTTTTTCTTAGAGGTGGAGAGTGACATTGATGGCTTCTTTGGTACAGTTGGAAAGTGGGGAAGGCTCTCCCGAGGGGA
Source organism: Chamaea fasciata (assembly GCF_029207755.1). NCBI lineage: Eukaryota > Metazoa > Chordata > Aves > Passeriformes > Sylviidae > Chamaea > Chamaea fasciata. The sequence goes on along the minus strand of NW_027094148.1, from coordinate 490,883 downwards.
AGCGTGGCCGTGCTGGGCACAGCACAGACCGGTGGCATCGGCCGTCCGGAGCGTGCACAGGAGCAGAGAAAGGCAAACCACAGGCGAGGGCTGCAGGCCTGGCTGAGGATTGCCACCCTTGTGCCGGCTGCCCTCTAACTCCTGGCCAAGGTGAGCAGTGTGTGCAGCGCTCTGGGCACAGGGGAGGGAGCCGGGCTGCTCCGCAGGCTCCGGCACAGGGCAGCCTCCTTCAGGCACGGCGCTTCTGCCGGGGGAACCGAGGCCAGCGGCAGGCAGGGACAGCTTGTTAGCTCACATCTGCAGGAGCCGGGGCCTCACACGGCTCTGGGAGGAAGCGCCTGCAGTGCTGGAGTTGTGCACCGAGCCAGAGCAAAAGAGTGAAATGCAGAGTGTTCTGCAGAAATATTCCGGGGCGCCAGGCCAGCCTGCTTTGAGCTCTCTGGCACACAGCAAGCACTGTGCAATGCAGCCCTGAGCTGCTGGGAGATAGAGAGGTGTTAGAGAGGAGCCAACTGTCAGATGAAATTTAATGGGGTGACAAAGTCATCAAAGCCAAAGAGAACTGTTTTTTAGGATGGATTCACCTGAGCTGGGTGTCTATCTCCCTCTCCCAAGAGCCAAACACACACACAACACACACACAGAAAATGCTGCTTTTTATTGCCTTTCCCAGCCCAGGGCGAACCGTGTCCCCTTTCCCTTTGGCCGGGAAATAGGAAACTTGTATTCTGTCCCCACCGCCTCCTTTTCTGTCCCCTCCCCTCTTCTCCTACTTCCCTTTTGGTTTGGTCTTCACGCTGGCCCCTCTCCCAGCTCACAGCAACACCCAACAAATCAACTAGAACAAACCCAAACCCTAAATAACAACCCCAAGAACCAACAGCTTTCGTTCTTTCTTCTCATAACCCTGCAGCTGCAGCAAAATATTACCTCCTATCTCACAGAGGGAATCGGGCAGGAGCCTGTGGCTCGTGCTTGAGCAGTGAACTGATTTGGAAGGGAGCAGAAGGGTTTCAGCAGGCAGTTTGTGTTTTTCTTCTGAATTGCTGAAGGAAAGACACAATGTGGCTTCAGTCAGCAAAAACATTTTCAAGGTGAATTAAAGAAATGCTTGTGAGCAATGCCCAGAGAAGGCAGGTTTTGAGAAAATATTGAACTGTAACAAATTGTGAATTCCCTTTGCATTAACAGACTGTTGAGCCCTCTATTCCTCCAGAGCAGTGATTGATGTGTGCAAGTGACTACCTTAGCCTTGAGAATAGTCTTCCCAAGAATGTAGCTGGAATGCATTCAAGGGGAAAAGAGTGGTTGTAGGAGGCTCTTGAGCATCAGAGGAGAATTGCAGCAATGGGATGTTCCCCAAATGACCACCCGAGACTCTCAAGAGAGCCCTACTCTCCTGTCAGTAACTTCTGAGAAGTGATTTAAATATGTCAACTAATTTGAGGGAATGTTTAGCCTGTGAGTTTCAGCAAAGTAATGAGTAGGTCTTATTTCCATGGTTACAAATGAGTAGGTGGGATTTCTGGCTGAGCACGTGTTAGGAAAGTGATTCCCCACGCACCCAGCACTGAAATAAAGTCATCTATTGACAGGTGAAAATGAAACCTTTTCCAGCTGTTCCCCTCGGGTTTGCCTTTCTGGGGGCCAAAGCTCTGTGCTGCAGGTGGCCCGGGTGTGTGCAGAGCAAGGCAGCCTCCACAAAGCCCTTGGTTTCCCCACAAGTCGTCATGATTTGTTGCCAGGTGTGCCCAGCTGTGGCAGGAGAAAGAGCCCGCAGTGCAGTGGGCGCCGTGCCCTGCCCGGCCAGGGCTCTCTGGCACAGAGGAGCAGCAGCAGCACCTTTCAACCCACTCCTGCCCTGGCCTCACCTGGGACACAGAAGCCTCTGGAAATCAGCACCACCTGGCCCCTTCCCAGCTTGGAGCAGCTCCTGCTGGTGGGCACATCCTGCACTTCTACTGCTTCCAAACAGGAATCAAGGCACAGGGGAGACGGACATACAGAGAAGCCCTGGGCTAGTGCAATAAATGGGCAAATGCATGGGGGAATGTGTTAGGAATCATTTCAGCTGTCATGCCAATCCTGCCTTCTCTCCTTTTCTCCCTTCACATTTCCTGTTCTTTTCCCTCTCACATTTCCACCCCTTCCCCCTCTCGAGTCTCACAGTTTTCCTCTCATGTTTGCCTCCCACGTTTTACTCATTTTCCCCACCCTTTTCAGCTCCCTTTCCTCACGCTTTGCCTCTCACATTTCCCCAACTTCCTGCTTTTTCTTGCTTTTTTGTTCTCTCATGATTCTCACAGTTTTTCCCTCACTTATCCTGCCCTTTTCTCCCTTCATGCTTTTCTCCTTTCCTCAGTCATTTTTCTCCAAGTTGTCTCCTCATGTTTCTCACTTTTGCCCTCATGTTTCCCAGGCTTTCCCTCTTACATTTCTCCCACTTTTCCCCTCACGTTTATCATTCTTTCCCCCTCATGCTGCTTCTACTTTTCCTCTAGCATTTTCTGCCCTTTTTTCACTCCTGTTTTCTGCCACTTTTCCCATCCAACTTCCCACCCTTTTTTCCCCCCTAATGTTTCCTGCCTTTTTCTGCCCTCTGGTTTCTCCCTCTTTTCCCCTCAGGATTCTCACAATGTTCCCCTCACATTTGCTGCCTGTTTCTCTCTCTCTGCCAGTAATTTTCTCACTCTCTTCCCCTCACATTTCCCTCCATTTTTTCCTCTATGTTTTTCAGCCTTCCCTGATCATGTTTCTTAGAATTTTCCCATCATATGTCCTGCCTTTTCCTCCTCTCACCTTCCTCTCCTACTTTCACTCACATCTTCACCATTTTCCCCTCCGTTTTCTCACCCTTTCCCACACAGGTTTCCTACCCTTTTCTTCCCTCACACTTCCCTCCTTTTTCCACTCCCATTTCTCACACTTGTCACCTCATGTTTTCTGCCTTTTTCCCCCTCACATTTCTTAACCCACTGCTTCCTGTCAGTGACTCTTCCTCTTCAGTAGTTGATGAGCTTCTTTTCTTCTTTCCTGCAATCCCCTCCTCCAAAGAATGGGTGCCAGAGCAGCGCTCCAAGAAGCCCCTGCCCGTGTGTCTGCTGAACAGAATGGCTGTGCTCGACTTGAACAATCTCGTGAAGAACAACCTAAACTGCAGTGGACTTTCAATTCCCTCTAGTCTTCATAGTGTTCTAAAGAAATAGGTACCCTGAGGGATACACGTCGCAGGTGCGCAGCCGCTGCACCATCCGCCTCAAGCAGATCCCATCTCCGTTTTCATCACCTCACAGTGACTGTGACTCCTGCCTGGACGAAACCACTTGTGATGCTGCTTGATGCTAATTGAAGTCCATGTGGACATTCCCAGCACTTTTTCCTGCACTTTCTGCCCACTAAGCAGAAATGGAGCTTTTTAGAAGCTTCTTACAGTGACACCTGAAAGAGCAGTGCTGCCGTCAGCACGTTCCCAGCCTTTCTTCCCTGGGAATATTTCTTTCCCAGAGCCAGCCTCACACCCTGTGTGCCCCGTAGGAAAAGTGCTTTCCTTACAAAACTGAAGGGATTTTCAGGGAGTCCCACCCAGCAGAAAATGCCTGAGAGGGGCTGTGGATGGTGTCCAGCAGCTCCTCGTGGCCCAGCAACCTTCCCCAAACACCAAGCGCTTCCAGGAAACGGGAAAGAAACACACATCCCATGGGCCTGGGAAGAGGGCCTGGCTGAATCTCTGCTCCTCACACACATCTTCAGGGGAAGGAGGAAAAATAAACAGGCTCCAAACAGGATAAATGGCTCCCTGCGGGGCTTGGCTGGGGGTTTATCCTACAGCCACAGCATCCCAGTCCCAATGGATGCAGGGCCTGGCTCAATCCCAGTTTGGGGCTGGAAGAAAAGCACCACCAATCAGCTCTGCTGAGGCAGCAGCCTGTGGTGGAGCTGTGAGAAAACCTTTGTGCTGTTGCAATGTTTTCCTCATTGCTTTTGTGCGCTCTGCAAACAGATTTGGTAAGCAGGCATGGTTACCCTGGGATCCTCCTCCAGGATTTATTGGGGGTGTTTAATACCTGCCACAACCACCCTGCATTTCCCTGAGCTGGCACTAAATGCTGGCCCTGAAGTGACAATTTATGGTTGGGTCTGTTGTCTCAGAATAAACCACAAAGCCAATAGTGGTTGTAAAAGTGCCACTCCCAAAGCGTCCCACTCCCAAAGAGTCCCCTTCCCAAACTGTCCCAAAATGTCCCATTCCCAGTGTCCCATTCCCAGTGTCCCATTCCCAAAGTGTCCCATTCCTAGTGTCCCATTCCCAAAGAGTCCCATTCCCAGTGTCCCATTCTCAAAGAGTCCCATTCCCAAAGAGTCTGATTCCCACAGTGTCCCCACTCCCAAAATGTCCCAATGTGTCCCATTCCCAGTGTTCCACTCCCAGTGTCCCACTTCCAAAGTATCCCATTCCCAAAGTGTCCCACTCCCAGTGTCCCATTCCCAGTGTCCCCTTCCCAGTGTCCCACTCCCAGGGCCTGGGGAAGCTCCTGCTGGTCGTTCCCATCACCTCCCAGCTGAGGGACAAGGAAGAAAACCCAGGGATAAAATGTCTGCAACTCCTGTTCTGATAACAGCTGGGAAGGTGCTTTAGCCCCCAGGCACTGCTGCCTCCAATCCAGGTTATCTTTGGGTTGGAATCATGGAATTTGGGATGGAAGGACCTTCAAGCCCCACCCTGCCACGGGCAGGGACACCTCCCACTGTCCCAGGGGCTCCAACCTGGCCTTGGACACTCCCAGGGATCCAGGGGCAGCCACAGCTGCTCTGGGAATTCCAGTCCAGCCCTCCCCACCCTCCCAGGGAGGAATTCCTTCCCAAGATCCCATCTAAATCTCTCCCCCTGTAGTTTAAAGCCATTCCCCCTTGTCCTGGCACTCCAGGTCCTTGTCCAAGGTCCCTCTGCAGCTCTTTCAGGCTCCCTTGTGGTCTTGGAAGGCCCCAATGAAATCTCCCCAGGTCTTTCTCTTCTCCAGGCTGGACAGCCCCAACCCCCGGTCTGAGCAGTCTCCTGCAGCCAGCTGCAGAAAAACGCAAAAATATCCCACAACTTCTCCAATTCTGCATTTGTAGGTAATGAAACAGATTGATGAGGGAAAACCCAAATTGCTTTATCAGCAAGGCTGAGCTGAACCAGCCCCTCCTAAACTCCTGCCCCTTCCTTGCTTTGGAAACACAGCAAATGGAAAGATGGAAACAGATGGAAACACAGCAAAAACAAAAGAAGGAAGGATTAATTTGGTTTGATTTTTGGTATTGACCTTCTACCCCCTCACATTTCTTTTAGCACACATCCCATTTCTGTTGCCTTCTCCAGCTCACTGAAACCTTCTGTGACTGCAGTGATGGCCCCTCCTGAGCCAGGCTTCTCTTGCCCTGGGGCAGAATTGTTTTCTGTTCCCTTCATGTTGATCAATGAGATCATTGCTGCCAAAAAAACCTGGGTGAGTTCAGCCCAGGTGCTGTGACTCTTCCCCTGGCACTGCCAGGCATTTCCTCTCCCAGCCACATGAAATATTAACATCCCTCCCCTCCCTTTTCAGAGTCTTGTGAAGAAATGGCAATTTATCCCTAAATCCAATTTACTCTGCTGCCCCTCAAACCCTGCAACCACCACAACAATCATGGAAAGCTGATCATTAGACTTCAGAAGGCTGGGAAAAGGAATTGATTACAAAGAAATCTCTGACCTTTGGAGCTGTTCAGATCAGTGTAACTCCCCCAGCAGCACCTTCTGAATGCACCAGGAAGGTGGATCTCGGATGTCTCCTTGTGCCACTGGAATACAGGAGTTTTCCAGGTTGATAACAATTCCCTCAGGGAAGAGGCTCGTGGATCCCGAGGCTGGAGCAGAGCCAGAGGATTTGCCAGGGGAAGGAAAAGGGCTCAGTGGTGAGGGGAGCGTTTGCCATGATTGTGCTGTAAATACCCTCAGCACTCACTCCCCTCCCATTGTTCTCCTCTGGAATCAAGGGCAGGCAGGATCAGGGGAAAAAAGGAAAGCAAAATGTCAACACAGGTTGGAGCTTTCTGCAGGGAAACTCTGCAATGGCTAACACACACAGAAAGGGGAAAGTTCTCCCTTAAATACTCAAATTAAAAATCCTTCCAGAGGGAAAGGTGGGTGATATCAGGGGTTCAGGCACAACATCACTTCAATCATGGGTTACACTATGTATATAGATGTATTTATTTATAATTTATGTAGATGTGGCACTGTGGTGTTGGTAAACACATCACCAATCTAAAGAGATCTATGCTTAATAAATAATTATAGCAGCAGGCTCTTAACTGGCAGCAAATTATTTCATCTGGGATAATTTCATTCATTTCATCCATACAAATAGTTCAGCACATTCTAGAACCTGGAAGAATAAAATTCCACAATTCTGAAGGGATTTTTGTTTTGGAAAAAAACCCAAATTACCTAACCCGTCCTGGACATGCTTTTATATCCTAAGCCAAACCCAAATATTATAACCCAAATCCCTCCCTGGGAGGGTGGTGAGGGCTGGGATGGAATTCCCAGAGAAGCTGTGGCTGCCCCTGGATTCCTGGAAGTGTCCCAGGCTAGACTGGAGCAGCCTGGGACAGTGGGAGGTGTCCCCGCCCATGGCAGGGCTTGGGAATGAGAGATTTAAGGTCCCTTCCAACCCATCCAGCGTGGAATTCCATGGTTCTGTGAACATTTGAAGGTACCGAATCCTCATTTGCCTCCACCCACCATGCCACCGACGCCACATAGAGCAAATAGACTGCCCTCATCACACAGCGCACCCGTATTAAAAACACAAATCACCCATAAATTTTAAAAATAATTACAAACTGACCAGAAAAGAGAAAAAAAAAACCAACTTTAGTCTCACAGACAAAGAAAAGCAAGAACAAGTGACACAAGCAAAAAAGGTCCTCCGTACAACCAACTGCCGGCGAAAAAACCACGCTACGCCCTTTTCATTGACGATTCCTGTCGCATCGTAAAAATGAACCATAAGTAGAAAGCAGCCGTATAAAACCCCACATGACAAGTTGCAAAAGCCACTGAAAGGAAAAAAAAAATCAAGTCAGCTTGCTAAACTCAAAGCTGTCCAATTAACCCTTGACATTGCTAAAAACAAAGAGTAGCCAAAGCTCTACCTCTACACTAATTCGTAAGTAGTAGCCAATGCTCCGTAGAGTTGGCTAAAAAAGTAGAAAAAGGCCAACTTGCAACATAAAAAAAAAAAAATCTAGGCTGCTGATGAATAAAAAAACATTGCCACTCGCGTAAAAAACTACCTGTAAAAATCCGCCACGTAATTCCCATATGTTCCCAAGAATCAAGCTAATAAAAACCACCAAAATAATAAGCAAGTCAATCAAGCTGCCAAAATAAAAGTATCAAAATTTCAATTAGCAAGACAGAAAAAAGTTGTTCCTAGCTCAATAAGCCCATAATGCCTCGAATCATCCAAGCAAAAATGCCACCTCTAAGTGAGCCCAAAACCAAGAAGTAAATTTAACCATAGACAGCATTTCTCAAGTTATCCATAACTATAAAACACGTGCTGCAATCAAGCAAGCCAAGCAAGTAAAGCCCTTATGGTATAGTAAGCAGTAGTCCAAATATAAATATAAAAAACCCTAACAAATTAACTACATCAGCCTTCTCCAAACCCGCCAGGGCAGGTGCTATGTACTAACCACAGGAAAAGTCATCACTAAATAGTTAAAAACCTACCCTGTGCCTCATGCTACTGTCCAAAACACCATCCTGAGCCTAAAAAAACAAGTCCTGTGAAAACACAGCACCCCTGAAAAAATCAAATCAAACAATAAAACCCATTTCAAAAATTGTCTTATAAGCACCTAAGCTAAAAAACATAGCATTAAGTAAGTATGCCATATTCCTTATCATGCACCAGCGGTCGAAAAAATTAAACAGTGCAATAACCTGCTTAAAGCTACCTTAAAAGCACTAAGTAAAAAAACTTTCAAAAACTAAAGTATTAATTTAGCAAAAGCCACATAGCTAGTAAACACTCAAAGTTCCACCAACCGAGCAAATCCTGCCCAATCTAAGCCCGTGCAAACAACAACAAAAAATAAAGTTCCAATAGTACACATGAAAAGTATACTGAGAAAACCTGTTTAAATTAATCCTGCCTCCAGCAAAAACAATCCCATCCGTGAAATTGTCTTTGCTCAGAAACCAAGTTGCACCTGGCAAATAATGCAAAAAAATAATAAAAAAACCCCAATGCATACCTCAAAAAAACCTTGTCTTAAAGTAAACTACCCATGACAATGTGACTGTATCCATATTTGCATGTATATATATATAAATATATATATATATATTTTAACAGTTTAAACTCAATATAATATGTTAGTATAAAAAAAAATTCAAAGTAGATAATGTTGGGAGTTAGGTTTGTTCCTTCTTTCTCTAAAGAATTTTTTCCCCATAAGTTACCAAAGAGACCAAAGGTTAAACACTTCAAAATACTTAGCCGAAACAAAAACAGAAACAAAGTAACAAAAAACCCCCACGCAAGTAAAAAACAAAGCTTAAAGCAGCTAGAAGCTGTCCTTTTTTTTTTCCCCCCCCTCCGGACCTTCAAAAAAAAAAAGAAAAAAACCGGCTAAACTGTTGCTAACTGGAAAAGTTTCACTGTAGCCAAAAAAAATCCAGTCCTCAAAAATCTACTCTGGCCAGTTCAGCCGGAATCCGGAGCCTTCTCTGCCACCCGCAGGAGTTAAGCCAGCCCTGCCCCGCCTTCGGCTTCTTCAGCGCTGCTCCTCTTGCTGCAGAGTGACCCTGCAGCCCCGCGCTGCCGGGACACCCTGCCATCCCAGCTACCAGCCCGAAACTTTCCACTCTTTCAGCTTGCTGCTCTAAAAATCCTGCAAGAACACCCAAACCAAACTGCCCTAAGTTTTGTAAAACAAAGCCCTCAAAGTTCTTAATACTGTTTTTCTTTTGTTATTAACACTGTAGTTATTTGAAGGGGGTTTGTTTGTTTACTTTGTAATACATACTAATAAAAAACTGCTATTCCTATTTCCCAAATCTTTGCCTAAAAACCTCTAATTGTAAATTTATAATTTAGCAAAAAAAAAGTTTACGCTCTCCATTCCAAAAAAACCTCCAACTTTTACCTAGCAAATACCTGTCTTCCCAAACCAAAACAAGTTGCCATGCTCATCCATAAGGATAAAGTGGCTAATCCAGCCTTTGCCAACTCAGCTGAGTGGAAGGGGGAAGAGGAGGAGAGGATCAGCAGTGACCCAAAAAGAGAAATTAAAGAGGAATTGGTCATTTTGGATCGAGCAGCCTTTTGGAGATCTTAGCTGCCCAAGGGTTTGCCTGCACTGAGCTGGGTTTGAAGTGAAAGCCTGACTTTGGTTGAAGACAATTATCAGCTGAGAGAAGGGAGGCCGTGCCAGCTTCTGCGGCAGGCCCCGTGCCCTTCCTGCTGCGGCTGCGTCGGCAGCCCTGGGGGCTCCTTCTGCCGCCCTGAGCCCGCAGAGCAGGGCAGCGGTTGCCGATGGCTCGAGCCATCAAATCATTCAAGGTCCTGTTGGGCTCTCTTAGACACTTGGGCCGAGGGATTCCTTCCGACCTGGGCCACTTTGGGTGGAGCGGGGGCAGGGCCGGGGCAGGTGGCAGGGTGTGCATGGGCCCTTTGCGACACGGTGCAGCAGCGCGGTCACCGTGGCAGGGAACAGCACAGGGTGTCCCGAGGAGCCTTTGTGACACGCGGTGACATAGGTGCTGGCAACAACGCAGCCACGCCACAGTGCTTGGAGCACGCCACGGGACAGGACGCGCCAGAGAGGTGCTGTGAGGAGTTCCCACACAGCCCGCTCGTTTGTGCCCGACCCGGAGCCTTTCCGAAGCGCTGCTCCTGCAGCTGACCTCGCGGCCAGACTGCGGGACTTGGTGACTCGGAGCTTTCCCGAGGCATCTCCCAACCCTGCGGTCGGTGCCCTCGCGGCCAGACCACAGGATCTGGTGACCTGAAGCACCACAAGGAGTCTCCTGTCATTGTGGCAGGAGCCCTCAAGACCAGTGTGCAGGACTTGCTGTCCTGCAGCCTTCCTGAGGCTTCTTTGTCGCAGGTGCCTTCAAGGCACAACTGCACAACTTGTTGCCTCAGGGTTTTCCCTAGTTTCCTCAGAGGCATCTGTCTGAAGGTGCCCTCGAGGCCAGACGCTGACATGGCGGGCAGATTTCACGACCTCCTCACAGTTTGCTGGAGGAGAAGAAATACAAGCCCTGGAGATGCTCCAGCAAAACCCCCTCAAGAGCTGGAGCAGTTCCAGCCACAGCAGGATGGTGAGTGGCAGAGCCGGGCCACAAGGCCGATGGCTGCGGACAGCTTGGCCCCATCCCATCCCATCCCCGTTCCCATTCCGCCCACTGACAGGATGGAAGAGGGGCCGAGGCTGCCCCTGCAGCAGCTGTGCTCCATCCCCTGGGGCATCCCGGGGCTGTCCCTGCCTGGGGAGAGCAGGGCTGGCTTCTCTGGCCTCTCCTGCAACCCCTCAGCTCTGGCTGCGCTCGCTCTTTGCCAGATGCAACCATGGAGCAGACACAGGAGAAGAAGCCCACCCGTGGCCGCTTCCGCAGATCACTGAAGGTACGTGCAGCCATCCCCGCCTGGGCTGGGCCTGCTGTCACTGCTCGGCCGAGCTCCGCGCTTGGAGCACTCCATGGAACGTGTCTCTCTTCCCTGTCCTTTGCTCTTCTGCAGATGTTCCGGAGGCTCGTGCCCATTCGGCGTAGGACGACCAGAAGCCGTGCAACAGCTGAGCCTGACCGCAGGCTGACTGAGCTCCAGGCAGAGCCCAATGTCAGCCCGAATTTGGCTCAGCGCTTGGATGCTGCAATCAGTGACGCAGCAAATACAGACATGGCAGTGACTGAGTGCGTGGCCTTCAGAAATACCAACACAAAAGAGACCCTGAGTCTTGGAGGCCAGGAGAGTGTGGCGGGAGGGGAAGCACTTCTTGGGGAAAGCTGCTCCCTTGGACAGCGCTCCAGGTCTTCCCCATGTCTCCTCCAGGTGCCAGCCATGGTGAAGGACCTTCACCAGAGACTGGCAGCCTGTGTCACTTTGGATGCCAGGATGCGCTTGGACTTTCTGAGGCTGGCCGAAGAGCAACCTGCTGATGTTGTGCTGACCCTCCTGCGCTGTGCCCCAACGTGTGACAGGTATGGGGCCCACTTGCCTTGAGAGCTCAGGGCTCAGCAGCCTTTAGGGCCCATTGCCCTGCAGAGCCTGTCCAATGGGCTCTGCCAGACAGGCGGAGCGGTCCAGGACCCTTGGGCCCCTCTGTTCCACCAGCCTGCTGCCATGCTCCCTCCCTGCCCCTCAGGGCACCCGGGCTCTGTCACCTGGGCCTCCACAGCTGCACAGGGCATGCTACTGTGACTGAGACGGCCCTGACACAGAGCTCCAATCCCACAGAGCTGCTGCAAGCATGTGGAGAGCCATAGGCTCGTCAGCTGTGACAGCGGAGAAGGTGCTGCCAGCACTCATCCGCGTGATGGAGGATTGGCCTCTGCATACAACGACCACCTCCGATGGCGACGACGAGGACGTTTTTGCCCTGGCGGTGAGCTTCTGGAACCGGCCTCTGCTCGCTCCCCGGTTGCCTCTCCATCAGCTCTCCGTCCTCTCCCTGCCTCAGGCACTGGCTTAGGGCAGGCTCAGGGGGCTCCAGGCCCGTCGCTCCCCCTGCGTCTCCCCTCGGGCCCTGCCACACGGACATCTTAGCACTGAGCTCTGTCTCGGGCTGCTTCTTTTGCAGGCAACTCTGGGGCTGTGGCTGACTGTCCAGGTGCCCAAATGCCACAGGGCAGTGCTCCTTCATTCAGCCCGTCTGTTTGTTGCTCTCCTCTTCCACATTGTCATCACCACACAAGAGATGCCAGTGGAAGTTGCTAACTTCTGGAGAGCGTGCCAGGAGGAACACGGCCTTCCCAGCAACCCCAACAGGTGCCAGTCCTCCTGTCTTTTCAATGTCCTTGTGGCCGGCGCCAGCGCTCGCCGTGTGACCTGGGTTTTGCTCTGCACACAGGTTTGCAGTGCAGGCCATGAAGGCTCTGTTCAGCCAAATGTGGTGGAACACAGAGATGATGGCTATGGAGCGCAAGCGTGGCTGGGACACGCTGCTCTGTGCTGACACCCAGCACTATGCCGTGGGTCTGCTGGCCAGGTGAGAACCCCTTCTCTCCCACATTTGTCCCCTGTGCCCCACACAGTCCCTGTGCTCATGGCCTCGAGGGCCTCGTCACCGAGGGCCGGCCAAGCCGACTGGAAAAGGCTGGCAGAGGAGGGTGCCCAGAAGGGGCCGCCTCCCAAAGCGCCCACATCCCCCTCCAGAGATACTGGGGAAAGACCGGACCTGTGAGTTAGACCTCCTGGGAGAAGACTGTCCCCCCCACCTCAGGCTCTTGCTGCCTTTTTCCCCCTGACAGGGAGATGCGCCGTCACTTGGGCCACACCTGTTCCCGCATTGGCTTCTACCTACTCCAGCCACTAAGCAGGGAGGAGCCACGCTGGGATCTGCCCTCCCTGGCATTCCTGGTGGAGGTGAGCCAGCGCTGCCTCGCTCAGCTGCCTCTCAGCCCTCTGCCCTCTCGTAGCTGCAGCTGCCTGGGCCGGTGCCCGAGCCCTGTGCTGCTGCTGCTGCTGCTGCCTGGGCCCGGCCCTGTGCGCTTCTGGGCTCCTGCTGTTCGGGTCACCTGTCACTGCCCTGTGCCTTTCAGGTCATCAAGTTCCTGGACCTGAGGGAATGCGCAGGCCGCGTCCTGGAGGAGATGTCAAGGCACCTGCGGGGCACGTGCAGGCAGAGACGTCACCTGGCGCTCAAAGGCCTTGTGCTGCTCAGCGAGGAGCCCTCGATGGTGAGAAGGGGGCAGCGGCTGAAGCTGCGCTGGGGAAAGCAGCCCCTTGGGCTGGCTGGGCTTCAGGAGCTGAGGCAGCTGCTCCCAGCTCTCCTGCCTCCTGCTCCAGCTGCTCGAGTGCTTCGGGACAGGCCTTTGGCCTCTGGGCCCAGCAGCGGCAGGGTGGGCTAGCAGAGCCAGGGCGGTGTTGGCGCTGCAGCTCTTGGTGGCTTCCCAGCACAGCCTTGTGTTCCATACAGGCCGGAGGTGTACGCAGCCTGCTTCCAAGCCTCCTGGAGCGGCTTGGTGATGCCGACGGAGAGGTGGTCGCCATGTCCCTCTCTGCGCTCACCAATGTGTGCCAGCGGAAAGACTCCGTGATCGGCAGGACCACTGCCCTGAAGCTAGCCGACCTCCTCCTGTCGCTCTTTGGAAACGTAAGGCTCTGCGTGCCACGGGCATTAGCTGCTGCCCAGAAACTTTGTGCCCTGGGGATTTTTAGGCTTTTGCCCGGCTGGGCTGGAGAAATTGGTGCTGAGGCCTCCTCCGCTTCCTTTCCTTCAGGACAACAGCCAGGTGCAGCTGCTCTCCATTCAGCTTTTCCAAAAGGTGATGGGCTTGGTAGCGGATGAGGGCAAAGAGCCACTGAACACAGTTGTGAGCCAGAGCCTGCTCCCACTCTACTTGCACTGCCACGAGGTGAACGAGCGCGTGGCCAAGGTGAGGCGTTGTGTGATGCCGGTGCATCCCTGACAGGGGGCTCGGCTGCCTCCTGCCCGGGCACCTCTCCCGGCTCGCAGCCTCCTGCTGGCCCTGGCGCAGGGACGCAGGGCCCGTGCCCTGGGCTGGGCTGCGCTGCCAGCTCCCGTCTCTGCTGCTCTCCAGGCCTCTCGGGAAACGCTGCATTGTGCGGCCGGCTTCCTGAAGAGGAGCGACCTCGAGCACGTGCTGAAGACGGAGAAGCTGTTCAAGTTCGCCGAGTGCGTGGTAAGGACGGCCTCTGGAGAAGCCCCCTGACGGCGGGGCTCGGTGTGCGGGGCTGGCAGCCGTGGCCCCTGCCCAGCGCCGCACGCAGGGGCTCCGGCCTGCGCCCCACACGCCGCTCCCTTCCGTGGGGCCGCGCGGGCTCTTCTCCAGGCTCCTGTGCCCCGAGTCGGGCGCCGACGGAGCGCCGGCCCAGCGGGGCCGCGGGGCGGGGCGGCACCGCGGCTCCCCGGGCAGCACCCGGCCCTGCGCCCCCTCCGGAGCCCGGCGCCCGCTGGCCGGGCCTCGGGGCTGTGCGGGCAGCGCAGGCCGGGGCTGGGCGCCGGGAGCGCCCGGCCGAGGGGCTGAGCCCGCGCCAACCCTTCCCTCCCTCCTGCCGTTCTCTCCAGCTGGCAGACGACAAGAGCCGAGCGGCCGAACACCTGCGCCTGGCCCTGCCCTACCTGGAGCACCCACAGGAGCCCCTGCGAGAGGCGGCCATCAAGCTCATCGGTGAGCCACGAGCCCGGGCTCCCTCCCAGCCCCAGCCCCAGCCCCCGTCCCGGCAGCGGCATCCGCGCCCGGCGCCGTGGAGCCGCGCCTGCCCTCGGGGCTGCTGCCGCCCTCTGCGGCCGGGCCCTTGGGCGGCAGGATGCGGCAAGGGCCCGGGCCGAGCCCTGCCGGGGCAGGAGGCCGTGTGGCCACAGGGCTGGCAGCGCCGCTGGCAGGGCGCCGTGCCGCTGGGGCCCTGACAGGCTCTGTGTTCCCAGGGATCGCCGGGGTGCGCCTGAGGAGGCAGAAGGAAGAGCTCCAGGCCCTCAGCGAGGGTGAGTGAGGGCAGCGGGTTCTCAGCGGGGCTGCCGGGGGGAGCCGCAATGCTCGCGCAGGGGGCTGCAATCCCTGTCCTGCCTGCGGAGGGCCTGGCTCCCTGTGCGGACAAGGGCTGGCGTGCGCAGAACACGGAGAGATTTCGGGGACGCGGGCGGGGCGATTCGTGTTCAGCACCTTGCGGCGAATCCCGTTGGCCCCTCTCTCCTCTCTTGTGGTGGCCACGGCAGGAGCTGGCTCGGATGGCCCTTGGCAGGAGGGTCTCCTTGGACTCCCGCACATCCGGGCTCTGACCGGGGCTCTGTGCCTGTCTCTTCCAGCTCTTCAGGCCCTGAGAGACGACGACAGCCCCTCCTGGATAAGCCTCTTTGTCCAGCTGATGTTCGAGGAGCGAATTGCAGAACTGCAGTCATCTGCTGGCTCAGAAAAACCGGTGGCCTTAGAAGACCTTCAGGGGCCACAGAAGATGAGACCGCCTGGAGACGGAGGAGCCGGAGCTCCAGGCACAGCTGATGATTGACGCAGCTGATGCCTGTGGGAAGCTCCCGTGCTTGTTTGTTATCCATAAATGGAAAGCATTTAGCTTGTTTTAACAACTTCCTAAAAAAAAACAAGATTCAATTGCAACATTTATTATCTAAAAGTGTTCTGGTCAAAATAAAAATGAAACTCAAAATTATGAACCCTTTTTATGAAAATAGCTGATACTTATTAAGCAATAAACTCTTGCTCTCTCCTGTTTTTATTTCCTCAAAAAAGCAGCATAAACTAAAACAATGTAATCTCATGTGTTCAGGCTCCATATTTGTTGTTTTGAGAAAAGGCTTTATAACAGCTTCATTGAAGGCTCTTTAAGAAACTAAATCTTTCTAGTTTAATAGAGTGACAAGGTGTACATGAGGGCATCAAATGAAAAGGAAAATTAGCTGTCACAATAAAGTACTACTGAAAGCCTTAGCACAAACTGCATGACAAGCTAAAAGAAAAAGAATTATTTTGTTCCTTTTGCTTTAACCAAAGTCCTAACACATAGGACCTGCAAACCGCTGCCATTTTAGAGACAAACTGTATTTTAAGTGGATGTAACTAGCCCTAGCAAACGTAGCAAAAAGTGAAATGTTCTCAAATTGGTCTTAGCATGTGCACTAATCCATCCACACCACATCAGATGTATCTTGTAGTTGATAATATTTTACATGCTTACAATAATTACTGTAATTCAGAACCTTGACACCCATTTTCCTAAGATAAATCAACGTAAGAAAAATTATTCAACCTCCCTTTTCTTCTAAGGGTAAATGCAAAGCAGTTTGAAGCTCACTGTAGGTTTAAATTTTAATCCAAGCGCTGATGGTCTGCAATATGATTACAGTCTTTCCAATGTCAAAAGTTAACAGAGGAGTGGAGTCTATTTCAAATGACTGGCTCTAAACATCTCATAATTACATTAGATAAATTACACTTTACACATAATTGCAACAAGTTTTTGCCGTATTAGGCACCGGTCTGAAATACTTGGCAGTTTCGCAGTGAAACACTATTCCTCTTGATGCATTTGGATGAGGTCCTTACCCTTCTACCATCACAGTCAGGGATCTGCCACTGGCATAAAATTCCAGATGGATAATGCCAGCAATCCTAACTACTTCACAAAACAACAGGTAAGGAGGGAAATAGATTAATATGCTGTTCTTATCCCCTTTCAACTGACAGAAGTTTTGCATGCTTAAAAAAAACAATCCGGTTTTTCCATGACATCATTCGGCTTGAATACTAATGCTTTTCCTTAATGCAACTACATGTACATGGATGTACAACTTCTCTTCACACAGAAGCAATGCCCAACTTTACATGTTTTTCTTTACTCTGTTTCCCCTGATTATAATTCTAAGATCCTTTCTGATTTTTACGCCATTTCCCTGTCTTAATTCTTCAGTGTTGTTAAATGAAGTGCCCCTCTCCATTCTGTGAAGATAGAGTGATTTACAGCAGCTGAGAATCAGGGGATTGTCCAGTAATTACAGCTTTTCTCAGTAAAGTAGTAGTATTGGATTCATTAACAGTGTTTGGATTCATTAACAATTAAAGTTTATTTCACTGAACAACAAGTACAAAGCTGGGTCAAGCTCCCTTGTTAGGCTTTGACACTTCCTTCAGGAAGACTACAATTCAACCCAGGGTTTCATTTTCTGTTTGGCTGCTTGTAAAATAGAAGGCATCTTGAAAATGATACTTCCATTTAGGGCTCTTACTGTGGACCTTACAGGCACTGTAAATGTGGAGTGGCTTTGTCTTAAACAGCCTAATCCTGCCCATTCCACAGAACAGACATTTGGAGTACAACGACGATGGGAGCATGAAAACGCAGCATTAACAACTTCTCCATTGCAAAGAGTAAGCACAATCCAAGTCTTGCTGTTTCCTTGGTAAGACCATAAGAAATGAGGCAGGGAAAGTGAATGTTTTGGGCTTGCAAGTCATTTTCCTTGAGCTGGGACATCTGCTGATTGCAAGGGGTTTCAGTTTGGAACTGAAGGCATGCTTTTTACACCGCTGCCATTAGACAGATTCTATCTGACACCCTACTTCAAAATTAAAACAGCAGGCAAGTGGGTAAATAGGAGCAAAAATTGAAATTTTCAGTACTTGCTCACCCCTTATTTTCAGATATTCTCCAAAATAGGGAGCAGCACCAGTGAAAAGCACGTTTGCATCAACAGGGCCTGGATGGACTATCCCAGGTGATACAACCACTAACCCACAGATGACGTGAGAGGTTTCACAGCACAGTGTTTAAAATTCAAGCAGCAGAAGCCCTTCCACCAGAATTTCACCCTGCTTTGGGAACAGATCTTCTCTCTGTATCATTAATTTCTTTGTTTTCCAACTGAGTTGCCGTGCAGCAAGTATTGCAGCATCACTAAAGAAACAGAGCTGGAGCACAGAGCAGCTCAGCTGAGTGAACTTGCAGCTCAAACCATCAGAACCACCAAGAAAAAAAAAGGCTGGGCCAGCTTTCTCAGCAGCCTGCTTGTGGCACTCAGACCTGAAATTACTCACTGCAAGTGTTCTCTCTAGGGTCTGACAGGACTTACATATATTGGAATATATATAACAAAATGATAATGCAGCTTCAAAGAGTGACTCACAGAAAACCAGTGCTGGAGCACTCAGAATTCATAAGGGACTTTAACCACAGTCACAACCCTCAGTTATTTGGTTGGCCTCCTTTATTCCTTTATTCTTGGGCTTTTCTTCCAGCTTTCTATCAACTGTGATATAAAACCATACTAATTAATCCAAATAAGCACATGTGCTATGTATTTCTTTCAAGATGGGATAACTACATACTCATCATTCCTGAAAACAAGCCCACAGTAACCAAAACCGGTCAAAGCAACACTGTTGTTATAAATTATAGCCCACAGCCATGGGTGTTCCTTGATGGAAGAACAAGAAATATCAACCCAACCTCCTGGTCTGCTATGAGAACATTTGTTATAAATCATGTTTTTCCAGTGTTCTATTTCAACTGCATAGATCAGTATCCAATAGAGAGCTCCTTAAGTCACAGACAAACCCACAAAAACTGCTTAAGACCAACATTCCACAAAAACATGACAAAAAAAATTCAAAGCAACCTTATAGTAGAGAAAATGCGGATTTAATAGGAGCTTAACATTAAGAATCCCATCCTCAAAATAATGCAAATTGATTTAAAGTGGATTTAGGGTTTTAAATGTTAAGAGCATAAAATTGAAGAATTAATTGAATTTACTGTCGGTTCAACATTGCTAATGTAAATGATAGATAACTGTATCGGTCATTCTTGACTAAATTAAGCGCTATCTACCATTATTACATGACTAAAGGCTTTAAAAAATTCTGTTGTTAAATGCAATCAACTTTAAATTAAACTATGTGCATTCAGTCAGTGTCTTAAGCAATGATGAGGCAGAGATGCCTTAAGGTGGTAGTAGGGATTTAGACCTCCACAACTTCTGATGTAAAATTTAAATAAGTTAGAATTTGAAAAAGCAAATTAACCTGTACTACATTTTGCCCACAAAGCTCTTCCTTCCATTTTGATTTACCACTGGTCTCCACTCATTAGATCAAAGCTCACAAAGTATTTTTTAGACCAACCAGCACTTTCAGCCCAATTTAAAAGTCACTGAAGGCAATGAAAATTACTTCTGTCAGCTTCAGTAAGGCCTTCCACAATCTCAGTACTCAGTAGCTACAAGGAGTAGGACTGAGAGGGTCTGACCAATTTTGTTGAGGATATCACTTGGCAATCAAACATCATTGGAAAAAATCAGAGATTACTATTTATATTGCTTCAGCACAGCCACTGCTGTTCTGAGATTACCTGCTGCACCATGGAAAAAGCAAAAAAAAGGATGTGAAAATACATATACCAACACCTGACTTATACACATCAGTATTCATCAATTAAAAGAGCCTGTGATGACTTCTCCAAACTGTCACTGGGGAATGACAAGCAACAGTCATTTCAGCCAAACTGGTACTCACATATCCTCTTGGCTGTGGGAATTCTGGGTCACACCCACTTCTTTTACCATTTTTTCCTGCAATGTAACTGAAAGTGACATTGACATTTGTCCCTTGGAAAAGTTACTGTTATCCTCCTTGTTGTCAGGACAATTCTACTGCCTGATCTTTTGTTTATTTTCTAAGCAATTGCCAAGAATACTGTCTGTGCCTGTCATCTGTCTACATGTTGACTGGTATCCACGCATCACACTGGAAGATCAGAATCCTTAAAAGAAACTTTCCTTCTCAACTCTTGGAAAGACATTCCCAACACCACCGGTAGAATCTGAAGATGCCGGCTATTAGGAGACAGAATTGACCACAATTTAGTCAAAGTGCACCATCACACCTCCTACTAAGAAGGTTTTAAGAACTGGAAAGTCCGTTCTTGTGGGAAATCCGCAGCGGGAGAAATGTGGCACTCAATATGAGTGATCGGCAAATCTCGTTTATTGTTAATTCACACAATGCTTTTAATAATAACACTAATAAGCTCATGCATATTGCAAAAGTTAAGCTCAGGATTGGTGCTCAGACTAAAAGTCAGCTACGCCTCTTTCTACATTTCTTTGTGGTTACATAGTTTGAGTAAGTTTTTTGTTTTACCGTGCTTCTCCCTCATATCTTTCAGCTACAAGGTCTTGTTATCGTATCCCAGCTGTGCTCAAGGATATGCGAAGCTTACCGCCTTGCTGGTTCTCATGAGAGTGCCTGCGTGCTCAGCAAAGCTCTCTCATGTCTACGTGACCTTTTGCAGCTAGCCAGTTATCAATCATACTCTCCACATGTTCTATTCCAACTGTACAAGTCCTTGACCACGTAATTCCCATCTTGTGCGCTGGCCACTGTCAGCTTTTCTACACAAAGTACATTAAGCAATCATCAACTCATTCAAGTTTGACTGCTGAAAAGTGCCATTAAGTATTAGCAAACATTAGACACAATTAGTTTTGTCTGAGGGCAGGTAATGTTCCTAATCACATTTCCCTCACTCCCACATTTTAGGGATGAAAGTAGATCTTCTGACAGACCTGAGCTTGCTTCCATCATAAATCAAACGGGGTAAATTCCTGCAGCAATGGGTTCAGAGATCTCTTCCCTGCTTTGGAGGAAGGAGGAGGCTGGACAAGCACGGATGGGGTTGCTGAGGATGCAAAGAGACTCTCCACAAACACTGGATGCACATGTCAGACCCCTGAATAGCTCCGCTCCTGTGAAATTCCCAAGCTCAAGGCATGATTCACTAATAAATTGTATGGATTATGCAGCATTTGCTTGAGGACAGATGTATCACTGCCTTCTGCAGGAGAAACTGTCAGACCCTCTCTGTGCTCATCAGTTTACAATTTTCACACCTTCTAGTGGCTGATCTGGAAAACACATCAGCCATTACCACGATGGATATAAACAACTAATATCCAAAATTCTTGTGAGGCAGCCCCTTCAGTACAGCTTGATAGCACAGGACATAGGTAGCCTAGGATAAATGCCAAACAGAGCAGAGAATTTCACCCCTGAACTGACATTTAAGAGTACATTTCAATGGCTTATGCAGTGCAGACTTTCTGATGTTCTTTCTCCATCATTTTGTTAAGATTACACGTCCAAACTTTCAAAGCACAGCATCCAAAATACAGAAATGCTCTCCCTAGACCGAATTTCTCCCCAGAGTTAATGTTAGGATCAGATCAGCTGCAAAGCTACTGGTATTCAGATGTAAAACTTTTCAATTGAAGCAGACTATTGTCTTGGACAAAATCAATTAAGTGCAATAAATTTCATACATAGACCCCAAGGCTGGCAAGTGTCCCCTAATGTCACACTGAAGAAACCTGAGCCAAACAAATACCACCCTCCTCAGTCCTTTTCACGTACTCTTTTTGCTCATCAGTTGCACGAGAAAAGAAAATGCCCGTTTTTCCTGCTTGCTGGAGAATAGAGATACACATACCTTCAGTTAGACGTGGTTTTGGTAACACAAGTGATCTATAAAGTGTTCCTTTCCGGGTACAACAAAGAAAATAACACCTTCCAACAGTTTCCAACATAACCTTAACCAGCTGAGGAGACAATTCAGAGAGAAGAGCATTTAAATTACTGTACACGCTCAAATAGAACATTTTTGTTCCTCAGCACATTGCTAAGGTACAGACTGCTGTACCTTGTTACAACACCATGGAGACGAGCTGCTAAAAAACTACCCTTTATTTTTTATCTTCTATTAGTAAGGGTGTACGACTTTTCATATGCTCCCAGATAGATGCAAGATAACAGAAACCCACTCCATAAAATATTTCAAAACACACTCAAGAAATTTACATTCCAGAAGCTTGGATTCTTGATGCCTATTCCTGCTACCTCATGTAAAGACCTTTTAAGGAAAGCACACAGTAAGCAGTATTTCTGATTCTGTTTTGAAGAACTCCACCATTAAAAGGAATTATTTATCTGCTTTTTTCTACAGCTTCCTAAGAAAGTATCATTTATATTACACACTTATATTATTTAGACTAAAAAGGACTGATTTCAGCATCAAGACTGTGTAGTGATCTCAGTTTCATCTTTCTATTCAATCCCTTTAAACTCACATTAAAAGAATATTTAAATGCATAGACAGAATATTTCAAATGCAAAAAAAACTATGGCAAACACATGGATACAAATGTACAACTAAAACTTAGCCTGCCACGCCCACATGCAATATTTTTCTCTCTCTCTTAGGTTAACTGTGCAATTTAACAAACACAAAAAATGGCACGCAAATTATGGATATTGAATGTGAATGCTCTTGTAAATTAGGTGACACAGCAAACAAATCAAAATGAAAATACACTAAGAAAAAGAAAAATTGGAAATATTAACATAAAGCAGGCTTCACAAATGTATTCAGGAAATCCTAACAGTTGCTTAGGAAAAATGGGAAATTAGCAGCTGCATTTTTAAGGAACTACGTAGTATTTCAATAATGTATATATGTGTGTGTGTGTGTGTGTATATATATATATCTCAAATATACAGAAACAAGAATGGGGGGAACAAATTTTGAAAACACCTTAATGTACCTTGATAATGTTGAAAGGCAGAAGTCATTTAAACAACAGGAAACCCACAAACCCAATAGCCAACATGAAAGAAACAATACTAACACTTAAGATATTGATAACAAATATTAGTTTTCATTAGGAATGTAAGTGTACCATCAGGCCCATAGTTCCATTTAACCCCATCAGAAGGGGTTAATTAACATTAATTTTTGGTAAATTTCTGCATAAGAGTTGAACTAGTAAATGCTGAACCTCTCTGAGCAGAGGTGAGCAGGCAGGAGCAGTACAGCATTACTCAGATCACGAAGGCCATCGTGACCCCAAAGAGCTGTGACAAACCTGCAGCAAGCAGAGGGTATGGCTCTCAGATGTGGACACCAGGAGGATTAATGGTCAATTTAGTCTAAGACACAGGGTTCAGAGGGCTTTGCTCCCCAGACTGTCCTTTAAGCCCTACAGGATCTCCAGATTTATGGATTTATGCAGGGAGTCACAGAAAATACAACTCCCTTCTTTTAGAAGGTATATGGAAATGCAAAATACAACTCCCTTCTTTAAAAAGGTGTATGTAAATATATGGAAAACCTACACATGGACCCACCAACACAATCCAGTCATTTCAATGGTGGCCTGAATGTACCACCAACATGTAATTTTAGAATACATTCAAGTTACACTAGAAATGAGCATTAAAAACCACAGAAAATCCTGCCATATTTCTGGCATTCCTTGAACGTTAGGAGACTACATTATTTTCCAACTTATTATCAACTGTATGAAAATAGAGAGTGACATTCCTTC
Source organism: Chamaea fasciata (assembly GCF_029207755.1). Taxonomy (NCBI): domain Eukaryota; kingdom Metazoa; phylum Chordata; class Aves; order Passeriformes; family Sylviidae; genus Chamaea; species Chamaea fasciata. Next base: position 467,771 of record NW_027094148.1, on the reverse strand, counting down.
TAGCTGGAAGAAAACATGTTTATATTTAGTTTACTCAGAACTGCAACATTGAAAGAACATTTATTCTCCCAAATGTGAAATAGCCTCCTACCTTGAATGATCTGTTCAGCGTGTTGCTTTTCAAATCAGCAAAATGATCTTTTTTGTTTTTTGACAGATCACTAAATAAGCTGGAGAAGGCAGTGCATCAGCAGCACAGGACAGTTATTGCCTCCGACACCTGGCTGCAGCAGAGGAATTCCTTTGCAATGGAATGGAGAGTAACTAACCCATGCCTCTGCTGACTCCAGCTGTCAGTCAGCACTGCCAGCTGGATGCATCACACACCTCAGAGATGGAACCAGAGCCCCACACTGGACAGACAGCAACATTACGGGACTGGATTTGGGCAGCCAGAGGAACACGAGTGGCATGATACAAATCATACCAATCAGAAAACTGGAACTGCTGTTGAAAAAGCACTAACTGAGGCTACAAATTCAGGATTTTTGCAGAGCAACACTGGTTTCACACAGCTGACTTGCAAAGCCATCCTACTGCCTGACTGCAGACCTAGTGAGCTGCTGCACATGTGTTATTGTTACATGGTCTCTGCACTGAGTTAAGTTTACAAGGGCCTTCAGCACTGAATTAATTTAGATTCTACAAATAAGTCAATGCTTTTTTAGTTCCAACACTTCACTACAGAAACAGTTTTCCAGCATTTCACTAACTAAAACAAAGAACTAAATGTATTCTAAATGTATTTACAAGGTATTTTTAAAGCGTATTTAAGTCTAAATGACACAGAAAGCAAGCATTCCCCGACAGCTAACATGTTCTTGTAACTGTGTAACTGTGACTCTTCCGTCTTTGTATCAGTCGGTTATTTCCCAAAACAGAGCAAACAAATCAGGCCAGCAGACTCCTGGGCTAACAATGCCCATCAAGATGGATCTACAAGATGGACAAATGCAGCATCACACCAACATTACCATGCTGCCCCTTGGACTACTTGATCCCTGTCAGGACAGCAGTCACAAATCATTCCTAAATCTCCACACCCATTCTTCTTGCACCTTGACTGCCCATGCTTTTCCTCTGTTCCTTGGGGTATTCCTTCAGTCCATTATCCCAGACAACCGAGAGCCACCCCATTTGACAGAAACAGGGGATGCTTCTGCCATGTTTTTAATGGACTTCAGGAGAAAAATTATTGGTGACTTTATTAACATGTTGTTACATTCCACTGCTCCCAGGCTCCCAAGCTGGTTTATCAATTCAGGCATCATTCAGCCTGAATAAAATTGGGAGCCAATGTAATTTATAAAACAGTTAAAGACAGAAGTAGACATCCACATCAGAAGAATCCCAGCACTCCAGTTAGTTACCTCAAATCAGTTATAAATACTTGCCAGAGATATCTCCTGTTACAGAGAAGGAAAAGACTTCCCAGGAGAGCTAATGGAACTGCAATTTGCAGCAGCAAGGGACACAGTTGCATTCAGAGCAGGTCCTCACAAGTGCTTTGCACAATACCAGAGCTGGATGCAGAGCCCAGATGCCACTACTGCAATTTTCAATATTTGACCCGAGTTACACTATGCAGATGACATTTCTGGCAGATTCCAGCTGAAGACAGATTAACTAAACTAGAGCAAAGGTACCATACTACTGTATTTGCATCTAATGCATGACTGACATGGCTTGTGGCATCAGGTTTATCAAGAAAATGACCTTGAGTGCTTTTTTCATCGTAGTAAACGTGATTAACAGTTCATCATAAACTAGAAAAGTCTCAGTTGCTCCAACACATGCAGAATACTGTCTCTTCCTTTACTGTAGCATCCATGTCACTCCCACTGGCCCCTTTGTACAATCATCACAATCCACATCACTGGCTCCAAGCAACAGGCACTGCAGAGCTGCAGCAAAATGCTTGAACAATAAAAACATCAAAGTCAGATCAAGTTAAAAGGGTGCCAGTTGCAGGATGATAGCCACCATTCAATAAGAAATTGTTCCATAGGCATTAAGAAGCCTAGAATGGCTCACAGGGGGAATTAGTAGAACAAGAGGAAAATGAGATATCAAGTTACAGGTCTGATTTACTGGGCTTTTCAGTAGGGTTCATAAGAAAATTGCTTAATGCAGAGAAGGTCACAGAGTAGCTTAACTTACTATAAAGGAAAAACCTGACAGAACATTTCCCTTTCAAAGGCAAGTGGAGCACAAGCCCGGGTATAACACTGTAATCACATGAACTGTTGGATGCAGAAATCTTTTTGTAGCTGCAGTTTCCGTATTTTCCCCCCTACATTTGGATCCTTGCTGTTTTTCACCCCCAATAGTATGTACTAAGACATTGTCATAGGAATGAAGTTTTGAAAAGTTATTGCAAAACCTAAACACTTAGAAAAGACCCCTGGGAAAGCCCATGCATATCACATATCCAGCACCAGCTTTCACAAAATATATGTCAATACAATAGTAACAAATTTATTATCAGATAAGACCCCAAAGAATTTTTGACTTTAACGTTTACATGCTAGATTTTGGGGGTTTTTAGGCATAGGAAGGCATGCATTAATTGTGTTTTGGTATTTTCACACATCAGTATTTGATGTCAAACACTCTTTCATCATATAAGCCTTGAACCAAATATAGATTAGAAGGACGATAGGTTCTATTTAGACAGTGTATGAAAGTGTAATTAAAGGAAAATTGCTGCAGACAGGAAACAGCTCTTGGTCCCAGTAAAAACAAGTCACCTATACTTAAGTCTAAAATCACTGATACAATCCAAGTACAGGTGATTTCCCTAAATTTCAAAAAACCCTGTTATCAGAAATGCAAAATGAACTTCTGGCACTCAGAAGAATTCTCTCACCCTCAGTCTAATGCATCAAAACAGAGACCAGAGGCCAGCACAGCAGGAAAGAGCATCTGTCCAATTGGTCACCACATCCAAGCGACTCAATGTCACACCGAGCAGGACCAACAGAGATCCTGAAAATCCTGAGAAACTGGTTTTATGGAAAAGAAAAATCAAATTCTGTCAAATCTTGTTCTGCTAAGGTTTATATGCTGGAAATTATGCCTCATTATGCCTCAGAAAATAAATTCCTATCACATGGATGTCATTTCACATCATTTAAGTGAGAAACATGTACTAAGTATATTAATACCCACATTACCTTTAATTTCATCACTTTTGCACTCATAAGCAAACACAGACCCAGTGTCTCCTTCAGCCAACCACATTTTCTTCTGGGCTGCAGAAGCAAAGCTGTCCCTGTCACAGGAAGGGCCAAGGGCATCCTGACACACCAGGGTTGTTTTAAGCCTGTTTTATAGACAACTGAAACTTGGATGGGTCATGTGAGTATGAAAACATCTGCTGACACTGACACGGGAGACCATTCCTGAGGCCACACAAGTTTTCTTCAATGTTTTAAGCAGGAATGAGAAGTATTACAAAATCTTTGGAAATACCTTCCCAGTATTTGTAGGCTATCGCTTATTATGCTGAAATCACAGGTTTTTAAACTGCTTCCAGTTTTCAGCTACAAAACCCTGCTTTTTGATTCAATAAAAGAAGTTATTTCATCTTAATTTGGCCCTTTTACACTCTTTAGTTTTTATCTCAACCACTCCTATTTTATTTTGAAACTCCATAATTGTGAATACAAACAGCTCTAATCTATTGAATGAGTCATCATGTTATTTTTAAGTTCATTCTGTGGTTTTTGGGTTCTCTATGACATTTTCATGTAGGCTACAGAACACTGAATATTCCAGCACCAGATAAGTACAGCAGTAATTGAATATTAGTCCAGATGCTTGTGGGCAGGGTACTTATGAAAAAATATCTGTGGGCAAAAAATGAAAAATCTTTTTGCACTGTGCAAAGCCAGTCAACACACTGGTTACTAAAAGGAAAGGATTTTCAGTGCAGTTATTAAAATTTGATTTCCTTCACCTTCAACACTCTACTACTGTGTATATTCTCCAGTTTTCCAAACCAGTGCAATTAGAGAACGGTTCACAGACACATTAAGATGGACATGGAAAAACTGAGCAGATCTCTAAATCCTACAGAGATAGTCCTCAGTCCTTTAATAAGTTTGAGTCAAGAAAACCTGGCGCTCTGGTGGAGCCTGTGACAGTAACAAAGCTCCTCAAGCTTATTTCAAAATATGATTTTACAAGTAAGAACTACACATTAGATTGAAAATTTGGCACTCTGCTTGAAGATCTAATTCTACATTCAAAAGCATTTAGTAATAAACTAAGTATTACTCTTCCCTTTCAAAACATTGATGACTAATTCATGCTCACAGTTTGGATTCAGCCAGCAGGGAAATGAACACAGCTAAATGCAATCTTTCAAATTAACAGGCTCTCTCTATAAACCATACAATTATTCTTTAAACAGAACTACTGTTTTATTACTACTGGGATCTTAGGTTCATTATGTTGTCATAATACTCTCAAACATATCTATTAATCTGCAGAATTACAACAGCCAAGAATTAATTTCAGACAAATGCAATAAGTTGCTTATTCATTCTTGATTTCAGCAACAATTTTCACTACAGATATATTTCAAAGAAATTTCCAGTGTATAATAAAAATTCTGTCTTATTCCTAACATCACAAGCGTGGCTGCCAACACAAATACCAAATGTAACAAAAATTAAGTGCACCAAGATTTTCTTCTGAGTCCCAAACTCCACAAAATTCAATATTTCCACTGAAATGAAATGAAAACCTTTTTTCTTTTCATCTACAAGAAAAAAAAAAAAGTCTTAAAATTCTTTAAGCTTAGAGGTTCAAATTTTCATCAATTACTTCTGATATTTCTAGGTAATAATTTCCCCACCTGCACATACACCAGTGCACCCTTGAAAGCAAGAGCCATGATTATAAATTCTGTTAGGTATGACAACAAATGCAATTCTGGGATACAAACAAAGAACTTAGACAGTCCAATTCTCATCTGGGAAAAGATGTCTTTTTGGGATGGGAGTGTTTTTTTCCCAATCCTAAATTCAGTTTAGCTAAGTCAAACTTGAAAAATGCCCCAGGGAAAAGTGAAAAGCATGGCAACACCCAAGACCCTCCACATGTGAACTACCAAATAGTTTGTGTCCAAGCTCTATGAAAACACATTATTCTCCAACTTCCTCCTCAAAATACCAGGAAGACACTAGCTTTTGCTCCAACTGCTGCTTCCCTTGCCTCTCTCCCCACCTCTACTAAAATGTATTTCTATAGTTATGACACGTTAAAATACATATTTACACTGGCACAGGAGTTGAAGCACAACATCACTGACATGGGAGGTGCTGGTGTGTAAGAGACGGTCCGAAGATCCCTCATCTGCCTCATGACCATCGTCAAGGACAGAGACTGAAACCCCTAAAAGGGACTCTAAAATCTCAGCACAGGAGTTCTGGCCTGGCTGAGGTTGTTGGGATGTTGGCCAAGTGCTGCCTGCAGGTGTGTTTGATGGAAAAACCCAGCACGCACTTCTATCGGAACATCAGAACCTGAGCAGAAACAATGGGCAAGTCACGGTGAAGTGACCGCGCCTGCTGACTCGTACTGGTTGACACTGTACCTGCTGACGGCTGACATGTTCTGAGTTCTCAAAATGAACACGCTGTGATGATTTCCCCCACCTTTTTGGCCAACTGCCTGTCGCTTCAAAGAGAACTATAAGGACCCCTGAATTAAGCACAGACTTTGAGATCTCCCCACAGAAGACAGATCTATTGGCTGGACCATGAGGATTTCGTCTCTCCGTTGGTAGCTATAACCCACTCCCTCTTTCTCTTTTCTCGCTATCCTTTATTTCCCTTCAAACTCCCTCTATCGCATTTGTTGGCACTAAATAAAGCTGCATTTTGGATTGAGCAAACTGAGTTGTCCCCCGCTGTGTCTTTTGCGCCTTGAGATCCCTAAAACGAACCATCAGGTTCCCCGCATATATTTGCGGACCCTGACATGGTGCCATACCCTTTTGGTCCACAGAGCTACAAAGTGCTTTCAACATGTGAAAGGGAAGTTGGGGACAAGAGAACTATTTTTTACACTGAGAGTACGCAAATGAAACTCAGGTTATTTGTGCCCTAGATCCAATTTGCTTTTGCCAGCCTTGATAGTGCACTTAGGTGAACAAATACTTATGGTCAAGTATTATTAACAAATAAATAAAGCAAAAGAAAACTTTGAAGAAACAGAAAATTAGGCTAGAAAGGCAATATAAACTATCCCCCAGAGAGAGCAAAGGCAGGCAAGCCCCATAACACTTAGGTTCAGTGCATGATGATATCCCAGAACTCAGAACACCAAACCATGCACTGTCTTTAGTGGACAAGTGCCAAAATTACATGTCGTAAGTGTGAAGAAAAGGTGACCAGTAAACTGGAAAACAACCACACCCTAATAGCTGTTGGAACTGTTTCCATCATCCTAAACCCTCCGGACAAATCATTTCTGTCTCTGCATTCTTTCTGCTTTACTTTATGGGCTGAGAAAAGCCCATGGTATTTTATATGATGGCTTGTTCCAGAGGCTGAATCAATTCCTGTTCTTGGTGATGTTTCCCTGATGTGAACTGTGGTTGGGAGTTAACCAAGATCTCGTAACAAGAATATTTTTAGAGTGTAATCTACTTGCCTAGTTATTATTTCAGCCTGGCAGTTTGCATCGAGGAGAAAATACAAGGAAATAGGATACATTGAAACAATGAACCAAATAATGGGGTGGGGGAAAGAAATCAGGGCTGAAAAATGAACATGGAATTACTGACTGCAAAGGATCAAGCAGGGATTATTTTTCTTCTCCTCCTTCCCCTCCTATTTTAGTTCTTGATTTAAGAAAAAAAAATGAAGTAAATATTAGGTGCTGTGTCTGTAAAACAGGGATAAGTCAATCATTCAGTTAATCCTTACTATCACCTGCAAATAGTTTAATGATTTGATGAAACAGTAATAGAGTTTTTAGAGCATCTTCCACAACACAAACTTGATAAGCAGCTCATAAATATTCAAAAATCCTACATTTACCCTGAAAGCTAAGAAAAGTATATCAAAAATTCCTTTAGTGTGAATCCAGAGGACCAGAACCAGATTCTTCACCTCCTCCATCAACATTGACACGAAACATAATTGTTTGTGACTGATCTGAACAGAAAATCCAGGTGTTTCTTTCCACATGATATCAGTTTAGGGTGGTTGCCCACTCTGATCTCCCAGGCTGTTTCTGCAGTCTGTCATTCCATCCCTGCTTTTACCAAGTACAGAAAATTAGCAAAGTTTAACCACAAATGAAGTTGAAAACCGGGCCTATATGTGACCTTTTAATTACCTCTTACCACTTTGTGTACATAACTTGTGCTATGTACCAAATTCTGTTCAAAATTTTCAAGGATTTTTGTGTCTTAGATGTCGCCTCTACCTCAGTTTTAAAGTTCCTCATGTTTGCTTTTCCCCCCTCTAAGTAAAACAGCAATGCATTTATTTAAATACCTGCATGTTTAAGACTTAACTATTTAATTACTCTCATCTCTCTATTTAGCAGCCTTTTTGAATAACACCCTTGTTCATGCTTGGTTTTTTTGGCTCTAGGGCTGCAGAATACAATTTACAGTGTTTTCTTGATAATAAATGTAATTTTGTCATTGAATATACTTAGGACTCCTGTGATTCTGCTACAGAAAACACAGCATATCAGGGAAACCACACTGTACAAGTGCTTTAACAATGATTTGCTAACAACTTCATCACTCTTTCTTAGAAAAACAATAAAACACTCATTTTATATACTCAAAACCACTTCTCTCCCTTTCCCTTCTTCCCCAGCCTTTCCAAAGTCACAGATGCAGTTGTAATAAGCGACATAGTGCTGGCAAAAGTTCGTTCCAAACCTCATAGAAAGCAATCAGCTCCAGCTCCCCTAGAAAAATCATTCTGTTTAATGCAAAATGCACTGAGGTCAGAGGGAAGATGATACTTCCACTGGTATAAATGAATCGTTTCTCTGCACAGGAGACAAAAGTCCTACACCATCCAGGGCACTCTTTGAAAGCTTTACCAAGAGGGCTCCCCAGTTGTCAGTCACAGCACAAAACGGCCCTCCAGAGACATTACAGACGGTAAATTGTTTCATGATACATCAGCTGCTGTTGATAAGAGGCACTCCAGCATGCTGAGCCTTGTTACTTCTCCTCATTAGCGAGAAGCTTTTATCTGTTCTCAGACTGAGACAACTGTCTTCCAAAGTCTTCATCCACAACATGATGAAGTTAACTAAACAATCACTTCACTCCTGAAGATCATCTTAAATAAGAGCTGAACAAATGCTTGAAATTAAAAAACAGAGCTGCCAAAGATACAAATAGACTACTACTAGGCAGATAGCTATTTGCTTAGTTTTGGAAGGAGTAAGACAACTCCTCTCCTACAATGAGCTCAGGAAGCTCACTCCTCAAATTACTAACCAGGCAGAGGACCACAAAATTGCTGGAATATTCTCTCCAAACCTTAGTCTCAGCAGAGGAATCCACTAGGGAATAACCACAGGGCATTATGCACCAGCATTAAGTACAACGGGCGATACATGCATACAGATTATATTTGCAATAAACAATAGGCATGAATCTTCAAATCCATCTTCCCTGCAAGCTACAAAATGCCTTTTTTTAAATGAGATGACAGCAAGATATAGGAGAGCCACTCATCTTTAAACTGAGTCTGGGAGTGTCCAATTCCAATGTTTTTTGGGTTGATTAAAAGGGACTAATCTTTGCTGTTATTCATGGGTTACTGTTCATTAGCACGATCATTTTTATCAAAGTAAAATTTGCTCCTCTCTACATGGAAATTGCCATACGGCCTTTCAGCCTTTCGTTGATTAGGCATTTTATAAGTATAACTTCTCCTTTCTTGAAAGCCTTTTCAGGGTACCAGCCTTTACAAACTAGAAAAAGCAGAGTTCCATCTCCAGATAGCCAGGCTGAAAGCCTAAACACATGCTAACATTCAGTTTCACCACTAGGATCTCATCCAATGTTGACTCTTAACACGAAATTCTTATCAAGGAGTGATGTGCCTTATTTCAGGTTTAGTTCTAGTGAATAAAAATGTAAATTCTTGAATATTCTCAACTCGGTCACAAAAGGGAGGGTCAAGCACCACCTGTTTACTTCATTACAAATCATCTATTTGAGGAACATTACCTAAAGGAAGATGAGCTCACAGAAAAGTCTTCGTCCCTTAAGGTCATTTCTTCACTGGAATTTTTCATTTTCTTTGTTTTTTGTGGGGCCGGGATTTGTCTGGTGGCTTTTTCGTATGGTTGGGATTTTGTTTCGTTGGTTTGGGATTTTCTTTGGTTGGTTTTTCATTTGCTCATTTTGGGGATTTTGGTTGGGGTTTTTTTGATTTGTGGATTTTATTTGAGTGGGTTTTGGTTTCTTGGTTTTATGGTTGGTTGGGGGATATTTTTGCTTTGTTTTGTTGGGGTTTTTTTGGTTGATTTGGGGATTGGCTGGTTTTTTCATTTGGTTGGTTTGGGGGATTTTTTTCTTTTTTTGGTTGTTTTTTCATTTGGTTGGTTTGGGGGATTTTTTTCTTTTTTGGTTGTTTTTTTCATTCGGTTGGCTTTTTGTTTGGTTGGTTTGGGGGATTTTTTTTGGTTGGTTTTTTGGTTGGTTGATTTGAGGGATTTTTTTTTTTTTGTTGGTTTTTAGTTGGTTGGTTTGGGGGATTTTTTGGTTGATTTTTTTTTTGTTTGGTTGATTGTTTTGGTTCATTTGGGTATTGTGTTTGTTTCAGATTCAGTACTAGCACCTGTAAAGAGTAGAATACAGGCACATGAAATAGATTTTTCATATACAGAAATTCACAACACATTTACTGCTAAATACAACTCATATCTAAGCAGCCCTGCAGCATGGACACAGCACAGTTTGGAAAAGCTCTGGCCTGCAGGGCAGCATCACTGTATTTTGTGATGATATAACACAGCCCTAATAATCTTCATATAAGTAAAACCCTGCTTCCACTCTTAGCTCAGAAAACATCTTTCAGAAGTATTTCCAACTGCACTAAGCACTCTGAAAAGAGTTGTCTTCCACTGCACAGTGCTAACTTTCACAGTGAGCATTGGGGGATGCAAGAGCACAGGGCTGGCTCTTCCTGCCCAAAGCTGAAAACAACTCTTCCATCTCAAACTTCTCTTGCAAAATTGCTACCAAGCTTCATTGCTTTGACCTCACAGGCTAAGGACTAATGAGGACCAGAGTCATCACTGCTGTCTGTACGACCTCAGCTCAGTGCTACTGGATACTTACAGAGGACATAAATTAACAAATTAATCTCATAAAAGCTCAAATTTAAAACTACTATGATTGTCAGTCTTTACAGTCACCTGACTCTAATAAGAAAAATTCACACTTTGTTATTTCTGTGGATGGACAGAAATATTATTCTGTTATTCCATGGATAGACATGCTCAGCTGCAGCACTCTTCTGAGAAGTTCTTTGCCTGGGTTTGTGTTATTCCCAGTCAGCTGCCGCCTCCCTACCCTGAGACTAAAACCCCACCAAAAGCCTTAACAGCAGCAAATAAAGGGGAAGGCAGATGCCCCAAGTCTTCAGTTTCGTACTCCGTGCCCAAAATGACCAGCTTCTTCTACACTTTGCAACTTTCACAAAGTACCTTTCACTGCAATATATATTTCAGCCCCCCAGAAATTTGGGCAATTGAACAATTTCCCAAATTGAGTATGAAAACAAATGAAAAAAGTTTGACCATGGTACCTAATAAAAGTAATATCAAGAAAGGAGCATACTGATTCCTGAATATTCACCATTAACTTGGCAGTAACTGCCTTTTTAAGGATAATTTTCTGGATGCTGTCACAGAATACATCAAGACGCCTGAAATTAGCATTGTTAACCAAAAAGGCCAGTGACTGTGCATTCTCTGCCTGGTTTGCAACTATGACCATGAAAATGAAGCATTCAAGTTTCTTGTCCCTGCTATATAGATGGCAGATGGTTTTCAAGTTATCCCATATAGGACCTTAAGTTTTTATATTCAATATTTCTAAGGGTTTTCAAGCCAGGTATTAAGAGACCAGATAAATGGCTTACTTCAAGTACAGAATTTCTCTGAACCTTGATGGGGGCACTTCAACAAATGCCATTCCAGCTAGTTGCACAAACAACCCAGACACTTCAGATACCCACATCTGTCGCAACCTTCCACTCTATGAATAAGCAGCACATCACTACATTCAGGAAAGCACAACTTCATGGAGTTATTTCCATGTCTTTAATCTTTTTCCTGTGCCCTAGTGTTCTATACAAAAGGAGACAAAGATGGAAGCAAACAAACTGCGGCACATTAGGCTTATGATCCCATCTCTGGAAGTTAAGATCATCATTAGCTGATGTTGTATAAGAATAATTACAATTGTTTTATTTGGTCGGATTTAAACATATGTTTTCAAAATTTTCATATCAATGAACAATTACAGCATAATTAGGTACCAAATCTAAGTAAACACTCTGCTAGAACAATTTTAATTAAAGGAGATACTTAAGAAATGGTTTAATAAAGCAACCCTCTAGTCAGAGAAGCAGTACTTCTACTGTATGTATTCTTTTTGCTATTCCAGCAGCCAGTTACTGTCTCAGCCATGCCTGCCTTTGCCAAATTAAGAATATGACTTGAATTCTACTCAGTGTAAAAATATACTCAAGAACACAAGAAAGAAGATGTTATCCGATGGCTATAATTTCAAAGACTTCAAAAATTCATCTTCATATTGACCTCAACTTGTCCAAAAATCTGGATTGCTAACAGGCTGTTTCTTCCAGAAGACCTAAATTTTTCCTTGTGTTCTTAAGCACTGCAGACTCTCTGATAATAAACCTTTGCCAGAGTGGACTTGAAAGAAAGAGAAGGGCGAAGGTGCTTTTATGCCAAACATAACAGTTAAGGGTTTATACAAAAATACTAGTGGGCCCACGTGAAACAATACCTGGTTAGTTTTACATTACCAATCATTATCATTATCAATTTCATAAAATATCATATCAACATCAATGCTTACTAAAGAGAAGAGCTTTGCAAAAAAAAAAAAACCTTAATTTTAGAACACCTCAAGAATAAAATATTTCTATGATAATAATCTTAACTTTTAAGTGAGGAGACTGAAATACAGCACTGCGGTTTGGAAACCACGTTACATGAGGTCTAATGGAGATGTGGAAGTGTTTACTAGCAGAGATGGGATATTTTTTCACTTGATCAGAGGAGAAGTAAAATAAAACCCAAAAGCAACAGCCCAAAGTAAAAGGACAGAGACCAAATCAATGCTAGTCTGTGTCAGACTGAGCACCTGAATATCTTGAAAATACCTCACCAGCCTTCTGTTCACCGTTTTTGCTCTTTACTGCTAGCAAGAACATTTGAAAATGAGTTATAGGTAAGTGACAACATTGACTTTAGTGCAACACTCCTCACTCCTTCAGGAACTGCAGACCCATCTTTAATGAGCAGTGTCACTTAGCCACAGCGTGAGTGGCTCGCAGTCAATCAAAGCAAGTCAACTGGAAAATCCACCCCTGCTTCTGCTAACAGAGAGAGAACAACCAACACTGAAGCAGCAATTAAACTACCTTGATTTATCCCCTTCCTTCCTGTGCAGAATTGTCCCTGTTTTAGATCTTCCCTACCTTTGCTCCTTCATGGAAATTCAATGTGCTGCATCATCAGGCCTTCCCTAATCCATTTTCTATTCCAGAAGATGAACAACCAAACAACCGTCCTTTCCAATAGCTTTCAGCTGCCCAACCCAAGCCCTCTAGCTGAGAGTTTCATCTTTATTTAACTTGTTCCTTGGCCTAAAAAATACTGCTCCTACAATAAATGAGAAGACTATGCATTTCATCGTGTAACATGATTATGGAGCTATCGACTAATGCTTAAAAAGTGACTGAAAGAAACAAAAAAAGAAACACTTGAAAAGGTGTGCCTCTCTTTCCCAGCCTCCTAGTTTCCCTTTTGCTCTTCAGTTGCAGTTTCAAGTCATTTAAGATAATATTTGTAGAAAAGTATGAAGAAAAAATACTTTCACACCGCATTTGTGACTACTGTAAACTTTAAAAACTATATCTTCTACATGAACAAGAGAGTATTCAACAGCTTTGTGCTTCTGCACTCCAGAAATGATTTCAGGACAGTCAACTTCTGAACATCATCTGATATTTTAGGAACTGAGGTTTTTCACTACACATTAGTGTAACTGCTGAGCCCTTAGGTTTGCTGCTAAATAAATACTCCTGCCTATTAAAATTATTTCATCACTATTGATCCTCAACTTGTGCTTCTCAGACTGTTATATTTTAGTACATTTCAAGTGCCGAGTTCTGAAAACACAAGTCAGTATGGATGTGTTTAAACCACTTGAAAATGTTCAAGAAGTTGCCAAAGTTCACACTCCTTAAATATCACCTAAAGCGTTCATTAAAATTCCTTTCCAGAGGGGCTGAAGAAATCCTGTTATACAATGGCACCTACCTCTAAACTTGCTAAAAGTAGAGGATGCATTTCAACCTCTGTAATTTGATGCTGGCAGTGAAGTTACACAACAACAATCTCTACTGCCAAGGTAAAATGTGCAAAGAGGACAAACAAAAGGCTGAAGTTCAGAGTGGGTAAGTTGGATTGAAAACTGGCTCAGCTGCTGGGTTCAAAGTGCTGTTGTCAGCAGCACAAAGGCCAGCAGTGGTAGAGCCCAGGGGCAAAAACTGGGGCAAATATTGCCATCCTTCACTAACCACCCTGATGATGGAATCACATGGGCCTTCACCACTTTGGAGATACCAAACTAGAAGATTGGCTGATAGAAAAGCTGGTGGTGCTGACTTTCAAGGACACCTCTCCAGGCTGGAGAAGTGGTCAGACAGACTGTATCAGAGACAGAACTTCCTTAAGCATCAGGACGATTGTCAAGTCCCAAATTTGCTGCTATATTCAAAGTATATATATATATATATTCAAAACTCAGCTGGACACAGCACTGAGCAACCTGCCCCAGTTAACTTGCTCCAAGCAGAGCAGTTGGACTCAGCCACCTCCAGAAGTGCCTTCCAACCACAACCATCCCCATGATGCAGCTGCCTTCAGCTTTTGGACAGACTCTGTGGACAATAGTACACTTTTTCATTAGAGTCCATTTAAAAAAACCCCATGAGTTTTTCTGTTTTTCACAGAAATCCAACAAAAACCAACAAAGACTGTCCCATCTTGTCTCACATGATCAAATTTTTCTTAAGGAAGTCTATTAAGGGCCAGTAAGGCTTTTTCTCTTCTGCATGCAGTTTTTTGAACGTAAATAAGAAAACATTCCACTGTCTAAACACCTTTTTGAGGCTGAGGATTTTGTAAATATTTGTTGTGAGAATGAATTACATCTGGGTCCTTTCTTTTTTTTAATTTTGTTTGGTTTGGGGTTTTTTTTTCCCTGTTAATTGCCCCTAGGGCCCCCTGAGGGAGATTTTCTTTGCTAAGAAAGCCTGAGGCACATAACTCTGTCAAGCTCTGTTTGCATCTCTGCCTCCTAAAAGGGTTACTCAGGTTGTTTTTATTGCTTTGGACACACACCTGCACACAAGATACTACCTGCAAAAAGCTGGAGCAACCTTCTTCCCCAAGCACAAAAAAAATTTAAATATCAAAGAAAGACACTTTTCTTGAAAGAATATACCCATTGTTTTATGGCAGCAGAGATCCTACTACCAGCAATGACTGGCAAATGCACAAAGTACAGACATGACTCTGCTCTCCTCCAAAACCTACTGTTTTACTCGTTCTGGTTTGTTCATTTGGCAGTTTGTTCTCAGCTCAAACTCTCCCTGTGCCACATGCTCAAGTTGTCTTTCCTCCCCTCTGCAGTTTTCCCTCACAGCCCTAATCACAGCTGACCTCTTGTGGATTGACTACTTATCAACACCCACGAAATTCCTACTCAGTCATTCTGCAGAGCTGAGATGCCCTGGGCAGAGTCCCTGCCCATGCACAAACTGTAGGAAGAACAAGAGCTGAACTGATATTGCTTCTCTTAAAAGCATATTTAGGGAAAACACAGGCTTCCAATCCATTAAATGAACATAGAAATGAGACAAAACAGACTAATGAGATCAGGCAATAAAATTTTCATAAGAATAGAACATTTTGACTAAATTTCCTGTGCTAATTAAGGTCACATTCTGAGCTGATAAGACATATCCATTTCATAGTAAATTAATTGCTTGAGCAATGTGAATATTTTACATGTACTCTACAGTAGGTGTCCAAGATGCACACTTTAAAGTCAGCAGTGACTTTTGATAACTGTAAGCTTAAAGAACTGACTGCCTCTGTTCTATCTCTAAATTTCTCATCTCAACTTTCCTCCCAGTGCTGCCCCTGTTTGAGTTCCTCATTTTCCAGGTAAGGGGGACTATCCCAGGGGAGAGACACACAAGCACGGGACTGATACTCATCCAAGAATGTTTCCATGGTTCTAAAAGTTACTCAAATTATTACAGATTGACAAGTATTTGAAACAAATATGGGTGAAAATGCAATTTTGTGCCATCAAACCAAACAAGGACAGGCTTCTTATGTCTCTACTTGCACTTGACCAGAAATAAAGCTTCCCTTTGCTTATTTCTGCTGCCCTCTGTGCATGCAACTTCTGAAATTCAGGCAATTTCTGCCTCTGACAACAAGAATAAACTTGCACAACTACTCAGGGCTGTGTCTCCTCGAAGGAGGCAGTTTGATGCAATTTGTCAAAAGCCAAAAGAGTGCTTTAATGGACAATTGACTTCAAATGACTGCAGCTGTTGCCTAATAAAGGAACAGAGACAAAAGATTAAAAGTGCTTCTACCCATGCCAATACAATTCTCAATGATCAATGAATAAAACACACCCTTTTCTATCTCCCCTTTTTAGTCAAAAGCAATAACAGTAAGGAATCATTCTGTTTCTGTAGTTTGCTACACGTGATGTTCAATCAAAGCACTTGGGAAAATTTCAGTAGGTATTGTTAACAAAGTACACATACGCATTTTGAGCTTATTGCTTTGTCTTGAAAAGTAAAGCCAGATACTCCCTCTTCTGTCAGAGCTCAAAAATGTCACTGAAAACGTCTCTGAAACTCCACATATCAAACAAAGCTCTAAAAAAAAGCCACCAGAACCTCCACACCCTGATCTGGTCCCAGGAGAGCTTGTGCTCTCACACTGCAAGAGTCTCATGTTCTTATGTATGAAGCTCATACTTCACTATCAGACAATATTACAAGCACAGTTGGAGCATAGAGAATGAATAATCTTAAGTGTTCAACACGAACTTAATAGAAAGACAGCTCATTATTCATTTTGAGGGCCTTTCTTTGCCTCGCCATCTTTCTTTGTTGAAATGATGACAATGAAAATATTACTCAACAGCAAACACAGGGAAGTTAGGACAGCAGCATCTCCTTAGACCACAGGGAATATCTGGTATTTCAAGGGAGTGAAGGAAGAAAATATAGATAAACATGAGGCAGAGCTAACCACAGCATTTGAATGTTACCCCAAGAGCTCCTCCGTGCAACCCCATCCTTCAGTCATCCAATTTCAATTACCCCTTGAGCTACTCAGGCATATTCATCTACAAACTAAGAACAGAACTCGCATCAGGGTGATATTATTCCTTTTCAAGGTTCCAAGTACAGTTTTCAGTATTTCTACTCCTGGGAAGCACTTATGCACTGGAGCAGCCCCACTGCCGATGTTTATTCTTTCCCAGGACTGGCAAGTCTTTGAGCTCGAGCTCCTTGGGAGTACCAAAACATTACATTTCCTTCAATTTTGTCTTCACCTAATCCAATACCTGCCTAGCATTTAACAGAGAGAATACTTCCATATCATCATTTACTGCATGTAGAGATGAGTTAGGCACATAATTAATTTTCACTTTTACCCACGAATTTATTTCCAGATGTTCCCAATACTGCTGTGCAGCAGGCAGGCTGCACATGGCAGTGTGCCAAAAAATACATGAGCTGTGAGACTAGAATGCAGTTTTTGTTGACTAATGTCACTTTTCCATCAAACTCAAGGAGTTCCAGTGGGCTTATGAATTCATTTGAAGAACAGGGTTGGGTTTTTCTTATTATGCTTATTACTGACTTCCCACCAGGACAGGCACCTTAAAATTTCAAAAACAACACACGTGGACGTGCTCAGAAGAAAAATTGCCTTCCAAATGCATCAAATCCAGAAAAACACTGCTCAATCACATTTTATAAATCCCAATACAAAGTATAAAGATAAAATCTGGCTTCAGGCATACAGGAAGCCATTGCCCACATTAGCACCACCTCTGGCACTCAGCGCTCTGGCTATCTGTTCAAAGCACTGGATTCAACTCTTCACATTTGAGATGTTCATACAGTTACAAGGGGCCAGCTAACACTGCTGTTTTAAGTGAAAAGTGCCAGTCAATATGTAATAAATGCTAAATAAAAAGCCACGGTGAAGAAATCCGGTCTTGTCAGTCAGGAAGATTCTAAATGAAATAAAGGAGAATCTAACCAGCACCTGTGAAGGCGTGTTCGTCCTGTATTAACACCACATCTAGCTGTGTTACCTTACAGCCACCAACAAACATCAAATTTACACCAGATAAGGACTTTTCTTTTAGGCTCATATTAACACAAACTTGTTGGTCTAAAAGCATTTCTGTACACACTTACACAGAATATAAAATACCCTAAATGCACAATACTTAAAGGAACAAAGCATCAGGTGACAAGCACTCTTTCACTATCACTCACAGTTACAGAAGGAGCCCTTTACTGCTTATTCCACATGGAAAGCATTTGTTCCAAACTACTAAGTCACAGGTTGCCTCCAAGGAAAATCTGATATACCAGAGTATTTTCCCCTTTAATCTTCCACCAAAGGTAAAGCACACCAAATTAATTTGTCAGAAAGCAGAGCAGTCAGGACTACCTGCACCCCCCTAAAGATCCATGAAGGAATCACTAACAGAATCTCTTGCTAACAGGAGAAAAATAAAAATACATTTCCTGTATTTCATAAGCACAGAAACTTTGCTAGACCAATGGACGCCCATATTTCAGCCTAATGAGGCCACTCTTACTTCTTCAGTATTATATTTTCATGTACGATAGTTAACAAAAATACTCAAATGTCACCATTTACATTACACAACTGAAAGATTCACTTTGACCTATGCATTCAAATTAAGATGAGGTACAACATGGAACTATTACCTGAATTATGTTCAAAGCCCTGGAGAGACAGGTCTGACCCCTCATTTCTCAGAGTAGACATGTAGAAGTATTTAAACACACACGCTCAACCCCCACACAGCTATTCTAAAAAATATTAAGTACTTTTACTACCAAACAAACTCCAAGTTACTCTTTCATCCTGTCACGAGAATCACATACAAAATTTTCCATATCAGATTATCTCTGACTAGCTAAACTATATGCTTATTTGCGCTATTAACACCTTTAACAGAACTGTTTAATAGCTATTTAATAGCTGTTTAACTGTTTAATAGGTAAACCCATACAACTTTGGTAGACTGATCAAATAATTTGATCGAAGTTCATTAATGACAGGGTGGGAAACATGGAGGTTTTCTTCGAATAATAAATCACTGTGTAACTTTTTCTTAAACTTATCTGGCGTAACAAATGGCTACAAATTAAGTCAAAACCATACGGTAGAGGCTAAAGCAGAGAGCACGAGTTGAATTTTATTATACAGAACCATATGCTGCACTTAACGTCTGTGATGACTTTGCCTTTCGCCACAGACGATGCCTATAAATCAGCACTGCAGATGTGAGAACTCCACTAAACTCTACAACTGAATGATCTTGAACACACAGATTCACTATTTTCCTTTATCACATTGTCTCAAAGGGTTACTTGTGTTATGGATCACTTTTGTGCTGTTGCAGAGTGCCATTTCTAGCACAGCCAGCTCTTCGAGCAGCACTCCAGCAATGCTTAAAGGATAACTGAATAACCCATTCCAAGACCAGGGCTCCTTAGAGTTCTCCACATAGATACTCCAAATAGCAGAACACTGGGCAGAACTTTCCACAGAATCGTTTCTGAACCTAAGGAGCTGAAATTGTGAGTGCAACTTGCACATCTGCAAGATTGGGACTCAATGCTCTGCTCCAAGGCAGCTCACTTCTGCAGCTCATGCCGAGTTTGGTATTCCACATACTAAAAAACCAACATCCAACATCCTAGAATGAAATTGCTTTGATGTCAGGTAACCAGGTGAACCCTAAACAAAAAAGGAACTTGACCACAGCAGCCTGACACAACTTTAGGCAGTGGCTGCACAATAGGAGCAAAAATAAGCCAAATACGTGAAAGGCACATGCTGAGTTGAGAGGTTGATCTTCTGCTGTCTATTAGACCACTTATCTACAGTTCGGACATTTCCCGCTTTCCACACAGAGATTATGACATTAGAACAACACTAACATTACTGAGCAACACACAATCCCTTCAAATGGCATTTCAGTTTGGAGATCTAAAAACACTAAGCAGAAACAGCAATACAGTCCACCTGACTGCTCAAAGTGGTAATTTCTGGTGAAATGAAGGGAAGATGCTTTCAGAGAAGTAGTTTAGCAATCCCTATTTTAAGAGTATTTAAAAATACACTGCATTTTCATTGCCAGTGCCACAGGGCACATCACATGGAAGATGTTTCAGAAAACTGCTCACCGCAAAGGTCACATCTCAAGGTAAAGCACTTGCACTCGTATTGAAAAAGGCACTTTTCAAAAGGAAAAAGTGAAGGTTATTTCCTTGTTCCCACTGACCACAAACCCTCTTTTTTTAAGCCAGAATAACTTACACTTTTTTTTTCACTTGGCCACTTTTCACCGCCACCTGGTTTTGGGTTTTCCCCCAAAACCAGCTAATTTTATTTAGCTAAAGTCAGTTCCTGCTACTAATAACATACAAGTCAAAACCCCCACTGATTTTTGGTGAGATCAAAGGGATCAATAACTTTTCATCTCAGCCTGCCTATTCTTTCCTATTTCTTTCCCTTAAGTGTAGATTTTTCATGAGTTTGAGGCACTGCTACAGACAGCGCCATGCTGTTTCCTTAGTACATTTTATCCAGAAAGTACTTGAAAAATACCATTACAAATAATGCCCAAGTAACATTTTAAGAAGAAAATGGGGCTACCCTGAGCAAATTATCTTCCTCCTTCTAAATTTGATTCCATAATTTCATCTTAATTAAAATAAAACACAAGATTTATCCAGCAAACATCTTTAGAAAAACATTTCTACAAAGAAGGGAATTTATATATTTAAGAATTTATATTTAAGAATTTATATTTAAGAATTTATATTTAAGAATTCATATATTTAAGAATTTATATTTAAGAATTCATATATTTAATAGTTCTGCTCCTGCCTAAACAATTAATAATCCAAATACTCACTTCAATATCTAACTGGATAACAAGACACAACCAAACACAGTGAGGAGGGTGTGCATGTTCACTTTTCTGGCCTCTTCAAAACACTGTCAAATTAGCAAAAACATCAGCAAGGGAGAGAGAAGAATGAAAACTTTAAACTTTGCAATTCCTGTTTTTCCTGACTGTGGACCTGAAGCTCTGTTATGAGTACTTGAGAAGCACAGTAACCAAAACCATTCGCCAGTTGGGATTCTCAGTGCCTAATTGTTCCAGCCAGAGAGGATTAACACAGTTCAAGGCACCTGACAACTTAATGCTTCCCTCATACTACAAAGACTAAAATCACCATTACTGGAAAACAAACAGACAAACAAAATAAAATCCACATTTAACCCCCTAGAACTTTCCCACAACTCCCAATACACTTTTCATAAAACTGTGCCCCATGAGCCAACATCCAGCTTTCGCACAAGTCACTGAGTGAGCAGCAGCAGCAGCAGTAATCACTGCATTTTATAGTCATGTTAGCAGAGGCACAATTTTGTGGGAGAATTCATTATTTTGGTTTTGTCTGTAGTTGGGGATAGTAATTGTTCTCCAAAGAACTCACCCACAACCAAACCTCCACCAACGTCAATGAATGAACAGATCATGGCCCAATATGAAGGGTAGTAGCAAAGCCATCTGTAAAGAACAGCTGTATTTGCTCACTGCAAGAAAGCAGAGAAGCAGACAAGCATGGTGGCTTGTGGAGTGCCCTACTTAACAATATTTTATACCCCAAGCTTGTATTTCAAGCAGGAGAGGCCTGAAAACTCACCCTGCCCAGCTATCAGGCAGAAGATCAGAAAATACCAGGAATCTCACTCCTGCCCTCCCTGCAGGACCTGTGTGCTGCCAGCCTGAACCCCAAATTCTCCTCGGTGCTCTGAGCAGCTGGAGCCAGGATAAGCAGTGACCCACAGCCACAGCCCAGGCCAGATCACCCTGGAGAAACTCCACTCACCCAGCTGCAGTTTTCAAAGGAGATTTCTTCTACAGAATAACTGGAAAAATAACTCAAACCCAACTAGCAATCTAGTCTCAGACATTTTCAGCATCCGTCCACAGTAAACTGCTCTGCCACTTGGCTCTCTCCAGTTGCTATAAAAGCCAGTAACACAGAATTGGAACTGAGACTGTCAAGAAAAGCAACTACAGTTGCACAGGTCCAGATTATGAACCGTACCATCAACACCTGGGAAGTATTATACGGGGAATCCATCAGAACACAGTTATCTTGGTTTTAAAATATACATATTCTGTCTAGTAACACTGCTAAAACTCCTTGCAGATATCCACCTCAGGACCTGCAGTTCCTCTCCTAAAGGAAGGCTCAGTCTGGGACTCATTCCTCTCACTTCCAAGACACTACTTTAGAAAACTGCAGCATTCCAACCTAACCCTTCCTCAAACACGGGGGCTGGAAAAAAGATTCAGAATTTCTAGCCACCACCATAGGTTCAGTCATACAGCTATGGCAAAATGCATCTCTTCTCTGCAGTCTTCTCACGTAAGATTTGTTTCTTTAATAAACCTTTCCTCGCAGGAGCAGTCTTACATCAGTAGGAGATTTATAATATTTTAAGTAAATTTATAAACCAAGAGTTTGTAGTTGTACATACAGCAGAGATTCCAGATGAGAGCAGAGCAGACCAAATGCAGCCAGCCTGGTGTTTTAAAACTGAGGTCATTGACTGATTCCTGTGATCCACAATCCCAACACCAGGCCACACCTGGTGTTCTTGCCTCTCTAGAGAAAAGCACACAACCTATTATCTCTGCTAAGCTCATCTGGTACCATTTAATACATATTTATTACACACTCACAAAATGGCAAGTGTGGTTGCATCACTACCACAAAATGTTCTTGGGGATTTACTCAATCATTGATGATTACAGAAATGGTGAGAAGAGAGGCCAAACAACAGGGTGAAAAGGTGGATTTGCCCTACACAGCATCCAACTTCTTAACAACAGTATGGACTTTGCCACTTATTGCTAATGCTAACTAACTCACATAGAAGGATTTACAAGTTTGATCTTCAAGACAGTTCACACAAGGCTACAAAAGAAAACAAGCACTTTACATGTTGAATTTCACCCCTGTTTATGAGGTTTTCTCCTGATATTTAACTTCAATTATCAAACACAAATTTTCAAACATACTAGTGAACATCCCTCAGTCCAGAGTCTGTGCCTATTTCTTGCTGTAAGTTAGATGAGTAAACAGATAAAATTGTATCAGTTCCTTTGAACCGACCAATTTCAATTCAATTGTGGTTACAGCATTTCAACGGCGAACAAAAAGCATGCACAGCTGAGTTTCAGAAGACATAAATACTCACACAAAGCAACATTTTCAACTCCAAGAGTGTTTAGTATGACACACTTAACTACCTCCAGTACCTAAGAGATCTGTATTGAAAAATCTGAGCCACGTTACTAGTTTTAAGTGGACATTAAAAAACCAAACCCAAACATTAGCATGCCACATGTCCTGGCTCTGTTAGCACTGCATTGGCCATAAACACACAATATTTTGATTCCAAATATTTCTCAAGGTTTCCTGGGTTTTTGTTGTTCCTACAAGTATCCCAGCTTGTTTTTACTCACTGTACCAGTCTCAGGTTGTAAACACAAGTGGGCTGTGACTCTCCCATAAGCAAGTTTTTTCATGTATTTGCAAAACTGACCGCATGAACGTGGTTACAGCTGCTCACATGCTCTACTGCCTGCACACACTGAAATGCCAAACAATTACAGAAGGCTCCAATGAATTATCAAGATTTGGGATGTTTTTTAAGAGCTATTTCAAAAAATAACTAAAACCAGTATTTGTTGATGCATTTACTACCACGTAATTGTACTAAAGCCCGTTGAAGAGACAAATTTGAGCGGTTTTTTTTAATGCCTAAAGAAAGTATCTTTACCAAACACAAGAATTGGTTTACACTAGCAAAGCATCAGCCCAGGTCCTGCATTTCATCAGTGCTTGGACAGATAAAATGAATTTTGTCTATCTATCTACCAAAGGATTGCTATTCTTGGCAGCTTATTATCCTGACTGGATCAATTAATTCCTTGCATTGGGGCAACAGGATGATGCACAGATAGATACAGAAGCTCAGAAAACCCTTAGAAATACCTAGTGACTGACCATGAGACTCTGGCCAACCTCAGCCCAAGCATTTTCTCAATATCCTCTGTACACTAATCTAGGGGAGCTATGAAAGACAAGAAATCTCCCCTAATACAAATTACCACTCACCAGTGGCCAATATTACAGCCCTGACCTGATAAAAATATCCAGGAATCATCCAAATCAGATTTTTCTCCCTATCCCATCCGCTGACAAAATTACACAAAGCAAAGTGTTTAAACTGCCATTATGTACCAAGACGCATGAAGATGCACAAGATCCTGTATTTGGTAACTGAAGTTTCCTCATGCAGCAAGGGGAGGACAAACTGGGGGAAGCAATCTCTTTGTCCTAGCATGGACACAGAAGAAAACCATTTAGTCTGAGACTAAATTCATGTCATAATGAACTTGTACCTTTGTTTGTTCCCACCATTTTCCAAATATTCCTCTCTTAAAATAACAATCCTTATCTTCAGGCTGCATTTTCACTTTCTGTGTTAAACACTTCCAAAATAACTTTGAATATCTGAGGAATTCAAGTGGTTGAAAACAGGGGCTGGGAGGAAAACAAATTAAACAGATTTGTTTAAGCCCAGTGTGCTTATATGAAAATCTTTCATTTGGCTTTCCACAGCTCCATCTGCATGGCAATCTCTGTAGACTCACGGACAGATTTAAACTTGACATTATCTAATGTATCTTGGGAAAAATCCTGCACAGCAAAGTGAATTTTTAAAAGTGGTACTGCGCATTCAATGAGCAACTAATACATTACATTTACTTGAACTGCAGCAGAAGAACATTAAGGATAAGAAGCCCATTTGGAACGTTCTTTAGCCTACATTTGAATATACATTTCAGGTGTAGATGTTACAGTATTATGGGGGGGGGGGGGGGGGTTGAGTCCAGGCTTTGTGCAAAAATTAACAACTCCAGTATATTTGGTGAGGGGAAGCAGCAAAAAAATCCCATAAACACACTGTACACAACCTGTGTCTTGTTCAATTCTAGTAGAGGTCATTGCTTTCATTAAAAATAACAAAATAAACCCTTGTTAAAAATGAGCACATACAACTTCCACTTAGAATTTAGTTTCAATCCAGTTGCTTGCCACTTTAATTCAGCCCTTGCTCCCACTTTGTGATATGCAAATATTTCTCATCCGAGCCCCTCTGGCCAACACAGGGTTTGAAAATAACCAAACAGAACAGTGTGCAATTTAAGGTCCTGACAACAAGCACAGAAATGTTGTTTTACGCTTGAGGGAGCTGTGCACAGACCATCTGCCGCCTTTGTGATTCCCCTGATGCCTGTGTCACAGCGAGAACATACGAAAAGGCACGGAATGCAAACAGAGCCAACACCATGGAGTTTGGGAGGAGAGCCTGAGCCAGCCCAGCACCTCTGATCCCAGAGACAGCACTGCGATCATCAGATCCCTGTCAGGTGATGGGAGCTCGCCTCCAGTACAAGGCCCCCCAGGGAACAACCCCACTGGGCATTTTTTGTTATTAGAGCAGCATTACATACTTCATGCAGAGGGATTTGGGCTAATGGGATCAGATAGCACTGAATGACACAAAGCAATAGAAATCAGAGAAAAATACAACAGCTGGAAATGCAGAAGATTTGGTTTAGATGTATTTAGTATTGTAAGAAGCTCTATGTAAGGATGAGCTTATACTACTTTATAACCTAATGCCTCCTCCCTTTCCCTTCTCTCCCTCAAGGAATGAAAATGACACTGCCTGCAGAATCCAAGAGCTGATATCCAATTGCCTCAGATCACCCATGTTTATCTGAGAGAAACAGATAAGTCAAATTTACATCAAAGCATAAAAGGAAATCAATTCCTTCAGGATTATATTTCACATGGAAGATGAAGAGATTCCTTTCAAGTATCCCCACTCTTCAAACCATCCTATTATTGCATCTACTTGAAGCATTGTTGAGTCCAACATGCTCTTCTGATTCCTAAGCTCTGTTTAGAAGAAAGACACCAATCCTCCACTGTGCACACATGCTATGATAAGGATTTTAAAGCTTTTACCTATTTTATTATTTGGTTTGGAGATTTTCACCAAGGATCCAATATTAGATTAACTGGGATTCACTAGAAAACCTGCCTGTTATGGAGATAAACACAACATAGCTCAGAGTTAAAATCGATGTCCCTTTCTCATACTTTCAGTCTTCTATCCAAAGCGATGACAAATACACTCAGAGGAAGAGAACAACTTTTCTTTATACATCATCTTGATTTTACAATACTTTTTTCTCTTTTTTTTTTCTTCTCGAGAAAAATCGCTTGTGTTAATACTTTCCCTAATACATGCCAATGAAGCAAATAAAATGAGTTTGAGCCATCCAGACTTCAAAATGAAAGGTGTAGAGGAAAAGGAATGCAGCTATATAAGACAAGTACAGCCTCCTAGCCCGTTTTATACATACCAGGACCAGAGAAAAATTCAAGGTTCTTGTCTCTTCTAGAACAGTTGTGAAAACAGATGATCCTGGTGTCAGACCAATGTTCTCCCCACCCCAAATGGAAACTCCAGACAAAGGCAAACCAGGAAAAGCACAAAGACAGCCTAACTTCTGACACGCTTCAGAGAAGCCTTCAATACACCTTTGGTAAATGGCGGCCACAGAGTCCTTAACTACATTAATAATCCACTTTTCTTGGACAGACTCCTACACTGGATTCCACAACTACGAGAAAAGACTCATTTCAGAAAGTCTTCCACACACCATATTTAAATGGAAATATCTACAAGTGAAATAATTCATGGTAAATGCCTCCACTAAGGGGATTTATGCCTCCATCACGTTCTAAGCAACACCTTGCAGATGATCTCACTTCAGCATGACATCCCTGCTTCAGAATAAGAATAATTCTATGCTGTTTTTTCAAGTGTTTCTCAGAATAATTCTACGCTGTTTCTCAGCTTCGATCCATTTTCTTGTACATGCCATGTTTGTGACACTAAAATTTATGATCCAGAATAAAAGAAAGCTGTTTCTTTTCAGAACTACTACAAATACTATTTTCTTGAACTGAAACTAACAAGTCTATAAACACAGTAGTATTGGACATCTTTTCCAGAACCTTCTAGAAGCTATAAAATTGAGGTAAGTAATATAGTTTCAGTAAGGGAGAAAATCAACAGCAATAAGTCAAACCTGGCATTGCCCTGCCAATCCCACATGTGACTTGTGGCCTGACAGTGTTGTCAGCTCTCCATCTTAAAACAGCTTGGTTTTCCATTCCACTGAAACCAAACCTTTTCCACAGCATCAACACATTCCCTGCTTATGGCCAGCCTGTTGTGACCCAGTACCTTCACAGCTGCTTGTTGGGTGGGTGGGTTTTTTGTTGTAAAAACTTCTCCTTCACAACAATTCTCACTAGCACAACAACTTCACTCCGTGTCACTCAACTGTGCCCTGCTTTACATTCCAGGCTGTTGAGACCATCCAGTTCTTCCAGGAATTATCTGCTCCTCCAGCCTACCAAAGTCTCTTAATCCTGTGCCATAGCATTTAGTTCATCCTGAAGAACAGTCTCAAGACAAACCCTGAGGATCTGTATTAACAGACCAATTCTTCCCTTCCAAGTACAGCTTCTTGCTCTCCCCTTCAATCATTCCCTGTCCACTTTACCAACCACCATTTTAACACCTTATTTTGTAATTTCCCATAGAGTACTACACAGACATGTTTCTTAAGTGTAGATAATGAACTTCCTACACCGAAACTATTATTTTATCAAGTTAAAGGATGGGCTACATCTGGCACCAATTACTTTGGAAAAAAAACCTCTCATCCATGTGTTATTTGCTGTTGAATCTGTCAATATTTTTTCCAGATAGGCTCTAGAAAGTCATCCATCCTCTTCAGACCAGAATAATTCTCTTGCCCCTCTCCCTTCCCCATTTTTTTTTCTTCCTTTTACACATTTCTTGTCTCTCAAAATGTAGTCATGATGTTTGCCAATAGATTTCACAAATCTCTAAGGGCCTAGTTCTTGAGTAAAAACAAATTAGAGATAGATGCAGATATTTGTCACAAATACATTTAATTCCTCATTTCAGACAGAGCCCTTCTTTGGTTTGTTTAATCTCTGCAGTGCAGGCAACCTCTTGCACATATATCGACTCACTTAATCCTTGCCTTCTTCCCTTTCTCTGCCCTCTTCTCACCCCCACACACAAGCACATGGCTCTACAGACCTGATAAAAAATCAACTTTCATGAGCAAGCTACTTTACTCTGCAAATCATCCTGAGCAAAATATTGCCAAGTAAGGGACACACTACAATTAAACATTAAGAAAAAGCTGCCCTAAAAAAGTGAAAAACGCTTATTAGAAAGGATAGACAGGAGTCAGGAAAAACTAAACTTAGAGCAAAATCTGGTTTCTTCAAATAATTAAATTTGAAGCAATACAAAAAGAAAAAAAACCTATTTCTGTGTTTCCAACTGTCTTCGTATTTGTCCAATTACTAACCCAGATATGGAAACAAACCAATGTAATGCACTTCAACTTGATCCCTGGAGATGCCTCCTTGAAATAAGATTCAAAATCACAACTTCTCAATTCCTGTTGAAAATTCATTTCTTCGGAACACTGTTAGGCAGAACAGTGAGACAAAAACCTCTGAAAAAGAATGCACCACCACAGACAGAAAATTATTTTGAATCTATTGAAAGCATTGATATTAAATCTTGTTACAAGCTGAAGTCTGTAACAAAAAGTACTATTTCCTACAGGACACTTAAGGACTGTAGGACACCATGTCTCCATAGGCCCGGGAAATATGTTTTGAAAGATACTCCTTCAAAGGCTTCATCCAGAGTTTGGACAAAACTAGGTGTCCAAATTTCCTGTCTCTTGAAGTAACAAGTAAAAACAATGGTTTGAAGACTGTTAGGACAATCCTGGAAACATAAGAGCAGTCCACACAACCTCAAATCATTCTCTTTAAGGAAAATGCTGGAACTGCAAGTTGTCACAAGGCAAATTTGCAAACCTTAAACATTTCCACAAGTTTTCTCAGCTGTTCTGCAGTGTTGCTGCAGTGTCCGCTGCTCCCAAAAAACAGGCTTTCCACCGTTTTTAGCTGCAGCTTAGCAGTGGTGGGAAAAACTGGGTTTTTGCAGACAGAGCCATCAGCTGGAAGATTTGAAATACTTTTCAAGACAAAGTTCCTCCTCTCTCATTCCCCAAAAGCAGTGTTATAGAGAACCTACGTTATGGAAAACTCTCCACATACAAACCTCTGCACATTAACAGGGAAAGAAAGCAAGATTAAGAGAACACTACAAGGACTGTAAAGTAAGAGGAATTCCCCTACAAATTGTTTTGGTTCTAATACTACTTCTAGTATGAACAGTTTTTCACTTCTTTGATAATATCTTGCTTCATCCCCAAGTTCCCCAAAGCATAACAACACCTTCAGAAAAATAAAACAAGCATTGGGTTTTGTTTTGGTTTTTTTTTTGTTTCAAAACACAGCAGAACACAGCAATATTTTCACAACTAAGCAAGACAAAGTCACATTGTTCATTGCCACTCTGCCTTTTCTAATCTCCTGGTGTAAGCAAAAGAGATTGCTCTAGCCTGAAAACAGGAGTTATCATCCAGCATCAAACTCAGCTTAAGGTATTAGCTCACGTCTGTAATGATGATTCAAAGCTGCAGTGATCAATATCACATCACAAGTGTCTAATCCAGAGGGCATTAAAGGATCCTGTTACTGCCTATCTGAAGGATCACGCCTGAGTTTCAGATGATATCAATGCAAAGGTAGAGAAAAGAGAAAATTCTCACCCCACAGAAGCAGCAAATTAAACTCTCTCTAGGAAGCTTCAAGCTTCTACTTTATGTGGAAACTATTTTACTGAAATTTGTCATTTCCATGTTAAGACACAAGTTTGTCCCATGGAGGAGAACCCCTTCATAACCATCCACCACTACCTGAGGGGTTTTTTTTTTCAGATGAGTGTCTAAATATTACACACACAAACAGCAGCAGGTAAACAGAACTTTGTCAACCCAGCTCAGCACGGAATGGAAAAGAAAAAGCAGACACAGGGAAGTCAAAAGTCAACTAACAAAACTCAAAGCACATTAAAGAGAGCTGTATTTAAGCCAACACAGCTAAGAACTGCCAGCTGCACAAGATACAGGATTTTGTTCAGTGTTACAAAATGCCATTTTTTTTCTGCTGATTTACTAGATTTTGTGCAATTCTCTATTTTTAATAGAAAGATAAAGCTCATGAGTCACCCTGAAATCTGCAGCCAGGTTCCTTCACTCTCTCCTTTCCAAAGTGGCAAACATTTCAAATTAAGCTCTAATACAAAGAATACTACGTGCACTAAAAGCTGTCTCTTCTTGTGTACTGTATCAAGGTATGAAAATAGCACAACAGTGTCAAAAAAAAAAAAAAAGTGTTCTCTGGTACACAAAAAATGAGAATAGGCTAATTTTTACTACAGTGACTTTGCCACAAATCACTTTTTGCCCAATGCAAAGTTAAAATGCAAAGGGCAAGAAACGGTTCCCTGTAACTGGAGCAAGATCTACTTGACAAGTCAGTCACATTAGTGATCTTACAGTCAAAAAAGGAACTTTTACCAAAACACAATATTCCCGCCCTGTTACACAGAGGGACTATTTGTAGATCTTCCACTGTACTGCAGTCTGAAAACTTTTAATTTCCATTTCTGGCTAAAATTATTTCTTTTATCTTGATGTATGTTTGACATCAGAGAAATATTGGATGTGTTTAAAGTACAAGTAGGGCTTGTCTGCCCTCCTTTTCCTAAATTTATTCAGCCTTTTCCTTTGAAAGCAAACACCATTCTACATCTACAAATTCTACAAATCCTGCATCATAAGTCCCACACCTACAACTTCCCCACAATTCCTATGCAGCTCCATCCTTGTTGGGGGTTGGGTTTGTTCCTTCTTTCTCTGGGGAATTTTTTCCCCACGGGTTGCCAAGGGGACCAGGTGTTGGATACTTGAGAGTGCTTGGCTGAAACAAAGAGATGAACAAAAGGTGGAAGGAGGAGATAACGCAGGTAAAAGACACAGCTTGAGGCAGCTGCGTGCTTTTCTGCTTCCGGCGTTCGGGAGACGCGTGTCGGCCGCTCCTCGAGGATCTCAGCCGCCGCAAAGCACGCCGAGCAGAAGCTGGGGGCCGTTTTTTACTGCCTCGCCTTCGACTTCTTCGGCGCTGCTCCTCTTGCTGCAGCGTGACCCTGCACTCCCTGCGCTGCCGGGACATCCTGCCCCTGCCTGCCGGGACACCCTGCCATCCCAGCTACCAGCCCGGGACTTTTCCACTGTTCCAGCTTGGTGCTCTGAAGATCCTGCAGAGACACCGAAACCAAACTGCCCTAGGTTTTGTGAAACAAAGCCCTCAAGGTTCTTGGTACTGCTGTCGTTTGTCATTAATGCTGTAGTTGTTTGGTAGGGAGGGAGTTTTTTTTTTTTTGTGTTTGTTTGCTTTGTATTACATACTAGTAAAGAACTGCTATTCCTATCTCCCAAATCTTTGCCAAAGAGCCTCTGATTGTAATTTTACCTAGCAGATACCTGTCTTCCTAAACCAAGACAGATCCTCTACTGCCACAAGTACCTGGCAGCTCACTGGAGGAAACCATCACTTTTTTCGTTTCCCAGTTACTGTCAATCTTTCACTCCCTGTTCCGATGTAGTGGCACTACCCTTCTAAACTCCTATTTGGTTTGTGTCACTTCTGCCCACTTCTTTTTCCTACCACATTGTCAGCCTCTTGCTGCTTTCTCTCTCCCCAGTCTAGCATGCATGAGGACCCTTTATGCCCAAGATATAATTCAGAGAAGCTTCCTGTCACATTTCAGAACCTGCAGAAAACCCACTTGTCATTAGGTGTAGCAGACTTATTCCAAGAGCAAAATGAAATCAGAGTTCATTATTTCTAAATATACTTGGGAGAGCTTTGATGGTTTTTTCCACCTCATTCCTCTCCTTACAGTCTAAAACATGAAGGCCTTAACCTTCTTTGTTTAGTAGAGAGTCAAGTTCTTGACTACAAGCACAGTCAAGAGGGCAAAATTTTCCACAGCACATCCCTGACAATCAGCAGAAACACACTGTGCATGTACAACATCAGAATTGTAGGCAATTTCAAACCTTATTCTGCATCCCGACATATGAGTGACACTATACACAGGGCATGAAATGAAAAAATGGCAAGAACTTTGTACACAAAACGTAGAAGGCCTTTGCCAGGAGCGAAGAGTAAAACTTTGTGCAACACAAGCCTCAAATGTAATGATATTTACATGCTAAAACAATGACAGCCACAAATGACATAACCTTGCTTTTCTGTATTACAGAAACAAAGGTCACTATTCCAAGTGGAACATGAGGGCGGTCTGGCTGAAAAATCCATCACCTCACTGACCTCCACGGTTGATTGAACTGATTTGGAAGGCTAGATGAGTGCCCCATACAACACCAAGTCTGAGGGCATCCATCCTAAAGCTGTTTGCTCGCAGAGAACAACCCCCCTGAGCAGACGAAACCATTCATGTGTCAACAGCACATGGTACCTGCACTCCCCAGATACAGCAGCCAACGAGGCCCAGGTGGATTTGGAAGAGAACGTGAGTAGTCCAGCTTCCAGGACTGCAGGACACATGGAAGTGAGACCACCCCCAAACAAGCTCCAAACCAATTTCTAAGAGAAAAACGGGTAGTCTATCTTCCAGGATTGCAGACACATGAAAGGGAGAGCCCCTAAACAAGCTAAGATCCAGTTTTTGGAGAAAAAAGGGTACTCAAACCACCATGACTGCAGACATACATTAGTTAGACCACCCCAAACCAATTCCAGTTTTATCTGCAGGAGAATATCAGGTGGTCAAGCTTCCAGGAACAGAGACACATGAAAGTGAGATGCCAACAAACAAGCTCAGGGTCCAAATGTAGGAGAAAAAAGGGTAGTCAAGCTACTCAGACAGCAGATATATCAAAGTGGCACCACCCCCCAACAAGCTCAAAGTTTAATTCTAGGAGAAAAAAGGGTAGTCAACATTCTAGAACTGCAGACACATGAAAGTGAGACCACCACAAAACAACCTCAAGGTCCAAATGAGGCAGAAAAAAGATTAGTCAAGCTTCCAGGACTGCAGGCACATGGAAGTGAGATCCCCAAAAAGAAGCTCAAGCTCCATTTGTAGGAGAAAAACGGGGAGCAAAACTTCCAGGGTGTTCTCACTTTGATGTCTCTGCAGTTCAGGAGGTTTGACTATCCTTTTTTTTCTCCAAAAATTGGACCTTGAGCTTGTTTGGGGTGGTCTCCCTTCCATGTGTCTGCAGTCCTAATAGTTTGACTACCCTTTTTTCTCCAAAAATTGGACCTTGAGCTTGTTTGGGGGTGGTCTCACCTCCATGTGTCTGCAGTCCTGGAAGCTTGACTACCCTTTTTTCTCCTACAAATGGACCTTGAGCATCTTTTTGGGGGTCTCACTTTGATGTGTCTGCAGTCCTGGAAGCTTGACTACCCTTTTTTCTCATACAAATGCACCTTGAGCTTTTTTTTGGAGGGTGTCACTTTTCTCTGTCTGCAGTCCTGGAAGCTTGACTACCATTTTTTCATTTGTAAATTGACCATAAGCTTGTTGACAGCAGACACATGAAAGTGCCACCCCTCTAAGAAGCTGCAGGTGCAATTTTTAGAGAAAAAAGGGTGGTCAAGCTTCCAGGACTGCAGACAAATGGAAGTTAGACTGCCAAAAAGAAGCTCAAGGTCCATTTGTAGGAGATAAAAGGGTAGTCAAACCCTCAGGACTGCAGACACGTGGAAGTGAGACCACCCCCAAACAAGCTCAAGGTGTATTCATAGGAGAAAAAAGGGTACTCAAGCTTCCAGGACTGCAGACACATCCAAGTGGGTTGCTGCATGGGCCAGTGTTTTTTGGTTTGCTTGTTTTTCTTTTTTTTTCCTCCTCTTTTTTTTTCCTTTTTATTTTTATTTTTCTTTTTCCTTTTTTTTTTTTTTTTTTCCCCCAACAACCTCCTGGAGTACTACAGGAAAAGGGCAGAATTGCTGGACAGTGCCCAGTCAAAAAGGGACCTGGGGGTGCTTGTTACAGCAGCTGAACATGATCCAGCATTGTGCCCTTGGGGCTACAAAGGCCAACAGACTTTTGCAAATATTAAGAATATGCTAAATTTTATTCAGAAAACATTTCCTTCCAAGTCAATATCAATTAAAATATAACAGTGTTAAGCAACTTTTGAAAAGCTGTAACTAAAGCTCCCAAGGTTTTATTACTTTTTATTACTGAGCTTTTAACAGAGCTGTTCCAACATTCCATAAGTTTTTGCCCGAGATTTTATCTTGCCCTCATTCACATGGAATGAAATTCAGGAGGATCAGAAGTTGTTCCACGAGTCACAGAAAGGCCACTATTCCCAAAGGAGTGCAGAGTTTTTAGGTTGCTTCTCATGTACCCCCAGGAAATATGCAAGAGTCTGGTTTAATAAGCCAGAGCATTAACTAGAAGCATGACATGTAAGATTTGATCTCTTCCCCTTTCCCTCCTCCTGCATTTGACAGTCTGGAACTGGGAGAGTGGCAGGGTTGCCCTCTTTAAAGTTTCACTGAAATGAAGTCTACAAAACAAGCTCCCATTTTTATGAAATCACATTTCCCCACTCCAGATAAATCCTGTTTCACCAGAAAACCTCTGCTCAGCTCCTTTTGTACATCCATTCTATGGGATATCTGCTTTCTGGTCCAGAAGCACTCTGGACTGATGAGGTAAAACAGGTAAGAGAAGAGATCACAAAGACTTAGTAAAGGAAGACCTTCCCAACCCATTTGAAGAGTTAGACATAACTAACAGCATCTCCCACGTGAGCATCAATGAAGAAGTGACAAAGGGACAACACCTGAAAAAAAGCCTTCAGCAGACTTTGCCTGTCAGCCCCATCAGCCTCACTAACATCATTTTTATAAGGAGGACAACCTGTGTTCAAGGTTCCTTCCTGAACTCACTTCTCCAAACTGTCTGACCTGCAAAGGTGATGGCTTTGTTGTCACTGACCGCACCAACTGTCCTGATGGATCACTAAGCTCTCCAGCAGCTTCTCAGTATTTTTTAATAGGCACAGAAATGGGAAAGCAAAGAAGCTACAATAAAAAATTTAAAACACACAAACAAAAAAACCACAAACAAACCGTGGAGAGTCTTTGAACTTCAAAAAAAAAGAAGGCAAATTGTTGTTAAAAAACCATAGCAAGCACCCAGTGCCAACCAAATTAATGCTTAGGAAAGCTTACAGAGTCTAAAACACAGTATTATTCTGGCTTCCTAATTTAGTGATACAGAGTCAAAGTTTCTATTTGACATATCCCACATAATTGCACTTGATTGTAGCACTGCCATTCAACAGAAGCCAAGGATCCAGAAATGGAAAGAATTGCCCAATGTGGTATATTCAAGGATCTCTCCTTAATATCGAACCAGATCCATGGCCTATGTTCTCATCACTTATGCCATGTGTTATACAATGCACTTAGGCTTAGAAAGTATTATCAGAATAGCTCTAAAAGTAGTATTTCTGAAAAGAAAGGGAAGAAGATTAAGACGAAAAGAACGTCTCTTCCAGGTGTTCCCAAACAGGGCCCAACTCTTCTGACAGACGCTTCAGTTGGCTGCCTTTACCTTGGTTTGTCTTTTAAGCAGAGATACTCATTCCAAGCTCTTCACTTCCCTCTAGCTCCAAATAATTTGTTCATTAGTGAACGGGACATTATTTTTTATGCAAATCAAAGGCCCAAAGGAGTTTATTTTATCACCAATACTTCTATCTGTACAACAGCTATTAAGAGAGCAGTACATCCACCCTAAACCTATCATCAAGGTATTCTGCTGTGCTGCTGATCAATGATACTCTCTCCAGTTCTGCCCCTCAAACAACACAGGGAAGAGTATTCCCAACAAGCTGAACTTTTTCAGGAGTAAAGTTGACCTATTCCTTCCAATAATGAACTCTGGATCCCTGGTGAGTAACTCACATTTAACCGGCAGCATTCTGGGCTGCTCCTATTAACTGCAACAGCCTGGACAGCTTGAACCTCAACAAAACGTGCAGTAAACGACTGAGCTAATTTAACCTCATTGATCCTCAAACCAGTAGAACAATTTGATGTCCACACAGCAGCTTGTGCACCGCCTCCAACATAAACATGGCCCTGCAGGAAATCCACACCAACAATGTGCTGCAGCCCAGCTGCCAGAGCTATCAGGCTGGGAGAATCACTGCACAGTCTCCGAGCCCCCTCGCCAGCTGCACGGCATGGGTCACACGCTTTGTTTGTTCTTGTTAACAGTCAAGGGCTTGTTTCCAAACTGGATGTATCCTGACATCTCCCCAGTGCCGCAGTTTTATGGAGGAAGCTCCATTTTATCTGTAAACTGTTTACCTCCAGTTTCGACATGATCACAAAAAGCATTGCTAGGAGAGGCAAACACAGAAAACCACGCAGCACTGGCACTTCTCAGGCAGATACTTAGCTGGATTTAAGCTCCCTATTAATCATTAATTACAGCAGCATTTCAAAAATTTAGGTTTTGAAATAATTTCAGCACTACTTAATCACAAAGGATGTAAGGTCTCCCTGAATATTTAGGGACATCTACTTTCAGGGAGGCATTTTAAGAAATGTTCTTTGTATATAAACTATTTGTTATTTAAAGTACTGCTGAAAGTCAGGTGCTTTATTTTGTTCAATACAACACATTTAAAACAATAACGTGAGATTTTAATAGCAAAATCACCTAGCCCACAAAACACCGTTCTATGTTGACTAGGGTGGCAAAACAAGGGTAGTTTCTAAACACAGAAAAATAAATTTAAAAAAAGGATTTTTTCTAAGCATGTAAATGCAGGTCTTGGTACCACATACCAAGAACTTCACTTGCAAAGGAACTTGGTCTTGCTAGAGTTTTAAGTACAGTGGTTTTTTATCAGATCTGGCCTCATTCATGCTTTATGCCACTTGTAAAATGGAACAGGGCATTTTAGGAAAGAAGTACCTCCCTTCAACTCCTAAAAGCTGTGACTGAAGCCTGTTAAGTTTCAGTAGCATTGCAAATATACCAGGGCATCCTCAGCTTTACCTTCTTTATAGGACAAGGTACAGAAACCCACTGGCAGTCAGAGGAGCCACATAATCAGTGTTCAGCATTTCTACCAACCAAATTATCTCTGATAAATAGATACGACCTAGCATGAGAATTCACTTTGACTTCAGCATATTAAAAGTTATTTATTTTAAGGATAAATATATATCTCTTTCACAACTACACTGCAACACAGACATGAGTCCAACAGCGAAACAGCGTAACAAAAATACATCCCCCTAATAGAGCATATCCACTGCTTTTTCTTCATCAGCCATACAATATTGATGGAAACAGGAGAGATTTCTCTTTCCTTCTAACACAGCAGGTTAAGCGTCTTGAGAGAAGTCAGATGTCACTATTAACTGCAAGCACACAAGAAAACAAACTCATGCCAAAACAAGGGATAATAAAATTGAAGTCTAAATGGAAGTTGAGAGAAAAAAAAGTCCTGCTCCAACAGGTTAATCTCTAGCTAATTCCTCTTGTGACAAGTAGCTTTAAATAGTCATTTCACTCAAATTCTCCTACAACAAGTTTTCCTTGAAAATGAAACAATTTCTAGAACAAGCATAACTATCTTTGACCACACAAAACAGCATTTCATCTTGAACTACTCTAGCAAAAAGTCAACTTTTTAAAAAAGATTGACTAAGAAGACAATTGGAAAAGTAACTTCAGTCAGAAGTGATAGAATCAGCTGTAAATACTGGATGGGAAATTCCTGAAGAGACAAGTTTTCCCTTAGAGAGAAATGAAATACAGCAATTTACATTTCCCAACAACAATACTGCCTTTCTTTCCAAGTTCACCCAGAAAACTCAGAGTATAAATCAATAGCACAGATTTGGCTCTTACACGCACCCAACTCCCAGGACATTTTGTCATGCTCATCGTGCTGCATTCACTGCCTCTCCAAAATATTAATTGCCTTCACTTCTTTCTTCGGTAGCTACTCGTGACTTGGGGGATTTTGCTTCAGGTTTTAATGCTTGGGATTTTTTTACATAGGACTATACACCTCAATAATTGTATCCAGGAAAGACTGGGTTTGATGCCATTTTTACAGTAGAACCCAAATTTTCAGTACTTTCTACCTACTTGTCCATTAACTGTTCATAGAACAGAAGGACAATAAAAGCCATAAACCTCTTACTTTAGTAGACTTCTGGAGGTGTAATTCAATAACTTCTTGCAAAATAAAACAGCAGCTTATAAAAATTAAAAAAAAAAGTCTTCACCACAGTAATCATTACAGCAGGGCAGATGCAACAACTATGCATTTGTTTAGTCCATCTAGACGTGGAAAAGGATTAAAACATGTAGACAGTAGCACAAGTCACCATCACTTATTATTTAAGCCATAAACCTAAGCATACTTCTGCGGGAAAATTAATTACAAACCTGGGGGAAATCAGATCAGTCACTAATCAGGCAAAGTGAGCAGGAAAATACAGCTATGTTGTCCACTCCTGATTGAGTCACAGGATCAAACAGCACTAAGTGCAAGTGGACTGAGGGGGAATTATTATTACGCCTTTTCATCACTGGAATCATGCTGCCCCAGACAACCCCGACTTCTGTGTCTGGGCTAATTGCAGCCTGTTAAACGTCACAAGGAGACTGCAGCACAGCAGCACCTCAGAGGAGGGAGAAAGACAGTTTAAGGAGGGAACAAGGCAACGAGAAAATTCTGTCCTACAGCTGAAGGAGAAGGAAATAGCCAAGCTAACAGGACACCTGCAAAACAAACAAGGGTCACCACCAGGCTGTGTGCACACACCCGCATGCACAGCCACACCAGCACTGCCTACTGGAAACACCTTCCCCTGTGATAAAATATCAATGCCAAAGGTCAAAGGCTTTGAGAAAAAAATATAAGCTCAGTGATAAGGCAACTTTTCTAAATCCATTTCACAAATACTTGTTATTTCAAGCCTTAAATCACTTGTGGTAGGATAATACAGCAGACTCGGAGATATAGATTTATGCAATTTGCAGTTACTTAAGAAAAGGGCTTATTTATACCTGTGTATTTTCACCAAACCCAACAACTGCAGGTGTCATTAGGCTACACTAAAAACTGCTCCCCCTTCAGTTCAATCACAGCCATGTCCTACAACTCATGCAGTCTGTTCTACCTCTAGGTCCACTAAGGATTGATTTCCAAACTGTCACAACTTCAGGATGACACAGCATCCAAGTATTACCAATAAATAAATAACAAAAGCTCTGTTTTTGAAGATGAGACACTAATTTACCAGCACATAATTGTAACTGAGCTGTTTCATACTCCAGCTGAAACACTCCTGGTTTGGTGTTGGTAGAAGACATTCACTGCATATGAAGCTTTACGCATCACATTAAACTAATTTAACTGTAGGTGAGCAATTCTCTCAAGTTCCTGACTGAACTTCCCTATTGATCAGTTATTTCTCCTTAAAAAATATACACCTGAATTTTACTCTCCCTCCCAACTCCCATAAAGAGGAGTGGACTAAAACTGGTTATAAAATGTTAGTAAGTGTGCCAGCCAGCAAGTATCCGAGTGGCTTAATCATTAAAGCTGCCGTTCATTTCCACTAACCACGTGGATGCTTTCAAATGTCTCAGTCCCAACCAGAAACTGTAATATTTTTACAGACCATAGGAAAGCAAGATGGAAAATTACCTGCTGTACACTATGTTTATGCACGTGAACATGGATGCCATTGGGCATAACAATGGCAATTCTGGAGTTGGATGTCCTTTCTGCTTGTTCAGTGTACTCTATACAGCTGCCTTACAAACATGTCAATGTAGGGTAGCAGTTAGGTTTAAAATCAGTTGCAACATGGCTTAAGGAACGAGTTATTTTTGTAATCCAAACTCACTAGGATCCACATCTGCAAGAATTTCACAGAAAACCAGACAAGTGTATCTGCACATCAGCAGCTCCACAGCACAAACTGTGAGGAACAAAGGCCAGTGGCTGCTCAGGGACCCTTCCCATGAGGCAGCTGATGCACAGGAGCTGCTCTGTTTAGGGTGGGTTGATTTACCCAGCCAGTGTTTAAAACGCCCATATTACCTGATATCTGCGCCTATTTTAAGAAGGGGAAGTACTGGGAGCAAAGTCCCTCATGGATTCCATGCAGAATTACAAATTCCTCTGTTTGGGTGCAGAAAACTGTCTTTGCTAAGGTGACTAACTTAAATTTTTCCACATTTAATTTCACTGTTCCTCCTACATCCAGTATACTGTCAGAATGAGAGAAAACTGCATTCTACCCTAAGTGCCATTGCTACGTCAAACAATTCTTTCAAATGCTGGTTTTGTTGAGCATCCTAGTAATTGTCCTATCTCAAAGACCGGCTTAATCCTTTCTGAAAACAGCTTCTCCTTTATGCTTTTAGAATTACTAAATTTTTTAAGTAATTAACATTTTCCCTCTGACTAGTTCTGTTGGCGGACATCAGCAATTTGAGGCTGTCCCCACAATTCACTTGCTTTGTTCTCTGCATTATCCCAGACTGACATTTAGGTTTAGTCTGCAGGAGGTTTAAATCCATCACTCACCACGAAACCCAAATCAGTGATTTCAATAATGCCTGAAACACCAAGGAATTGGGGAAAGGACAGGAAGGCACTCCCACACTTTAAGGGACCGGAGAGAAAGCTTTAAGCAGTTTCTCAAGCGTTCCCCCCTTTCTGACCACTGACATTTGGTCTTGCTTGCTCTATGCTGGGTGTTTCTCCTTGGCATTTCTGTAGGAATGGGCACTGCTCCAGTGAGAATAAATGCACAGTTGAGTGTCATTAATATACTGATCTGTAAACATCTAAAGCAGGTATTGAACCACTGTCTGACTGGAGAAAAACAGCCTGTGGATCAGAAACAGCAATTCATTACCAAGACTTTTTTTTGCTGAATTGTGCATACAAAAAAACCCCTGAAAGATTCAATCAAATTCATTTTACTGTGAGCCTTTCAAAGATGAACAAAAAGCCTCTTGGTCCATTTGAAAACATAGGGATAACTGTGCTTTCTTTTAGAGTATCACAAATTTACAAAAGTTGCCAGAGGAAGTAAGAAAACAGTAACAAAACCCACCACAGATAAAACTTCACAAATCCCAATTCCAAGACACTGACAGAAATGGTTTATATCTAGCTTTGCTACTGAAGGCTCATTTGCAAAAATTGTGACCACAAAATGCATCACAAATTGGTTTTCTACCTCATGACTGCTGATTACTAGGTAATAGAATATTAATGGTGCTTTTTAAACATCTAATTTTTCTCAAGGTGCATAAATCTCTGTAAAATTGCTTTATCTTACTTTCCAAACATTTGAAAGGCTGCTCTTCAGATGTTTGAACAGCAATCTTTCCACTACAGGGCAGCACACTTCCTTTTCACACAAGTAACACACTCATCAGATTATTTCCACCTCCTGATACAAAATCAGATGCACTCTCCAAAGAGGGAAATGATTCTCCAGCTTCTGTACCTGAAGTATATTTGCAAATTATTTACGAGTGTGACCAGATTGTGCCATGTCCCTTCCTAAGAGCTTCTAAAACACACAGTGAATCCAAAGGAAGCAAAACAAGATTTCTAAAGCAGCTGAGTCAACTTTCATAGAAGCTCTTTCTTTATCCAGAAATACAAATACTTTTTAGAAACCAGCAAGGGTATTGATGTTACCAACACAGAGCACATGGTTTGGTGTGACTTTTATGAATTTACAGCCTAAACTACTACTACCACTTGGGCATCTGGCTGAAATACTTCTCTCCACTAAACATGACTGTCTGCAAAGAGATAAAAGTTAAACAGACTGTTTCCTTGAGGTTCTCAAGAAACCTTTCTTCAAAAGGATAAGCAACTGAAGTTATTTTGTCAGCAGCAGCTCCCTCAGAAGTACCCATTTTCCTGAGCAGGGGATATTTGTCAAGAAAGCAAACTGCAAAGCCAGAGCAGGGAGTAGTTCAGTCACACCATCAATAGTTCAAGGATGAGAGACCCAGTACTTTGGTACCAAAGCCCATCAGCCAGTGAGAATCTGCATGAAGCACAACTGTCAGTGCTGACCGGGACATGAACTGAACAGGGCTGCCTTTCACTGCTCTTTCCTTACCATAGTTATTATACCTGGAAGTGAAAGGTTTTACACATTGTACAACCTACCCAAAAGAGTACCTCCCTGCAATGAAGCAAAACGTGAAAAACTGTTCTCACGGTAGTACTCCAAGGGAGGAGAAACACATCCCTAAGAGCTCTCTCTGACCTCCTTTTTTTGCAAGCTTATATTGGGATGGGGCAGGGACAATACCTAATCAAATGCTATGAAGGATCTTTTCAGACAAAAAGGCAAACTTTGTCAATACCAGATAGAGAAGTTCAGACAGACCTTTTGAGAAAGAAGTAGAAATTTACAGTAAATACCACCACTACATCTACTTTCAGATGAGAATATTCATTGAGAATTTAACAGAAAAATAGATTTCAAAGACAATAAACCATAATCCTTAGCTCTAGACAAACTCCCCACAGTACCAAGACATGGCTCAATTCAAGTGATTTTGAGCAAAAAGCTCCTTTGAATGAGGCGCATGAAAGGCTTGACCTCAATTTTGCATTTCACAAGGCAGGTTATTTTTCAGGACATCAAATAACCAACCAAAATACGGGTCAGTTGTTTGACCAGACTATGTTTTGTGAATGAAATCCAACAGCTCAATTACAACTTAGCAAACTCAAGCCATTTAATTTCAAAATCCTAAATCACGTTGGACATCTATGAATTGCAAAACTGCACAAGGTCAGGACCTCTCTTCTGATCCTTGGCCACTTGGAAGAAGGGAATTGCAGAAAACACCTACTGAACAGTACAAAATTTGAGCACTGTTTTCTTTTGCAAGCACACCATTCTCTCTCTTGTCTCACTGATGGCAACGAGCTTATTTCAATCAACATGTTTTCTGAAACACTTAAAAGATTAGGAAAAAAACATATTGCTCGTGCTCTGAAGATACTATCATTCACTGCCACAAGACAGCCTGAACTCCAATAGAGTCATTAACAAAGTGGCCAACTTGGATGGAGAGTGAATTTTAGAAGAGTGGAAGGACTGAAACCAGAAACAGGACTTGAAGTGCTGCCTAATCTGCCCCTAGAGCTAGAGAAAAGCAGACAGTATTTGAGCCTGAATGCTCTCACTGTGTCATTCGTGGCTCCAGGCAGTCCACACAAATTTGAGATTTGAATTTGGGAGTCAGCAAACAGGATTCAAGGCTTTGTAGCTACAGGTGGTCTCAGAGCTCTGAGATTTGACTTTCTTTGAAAGATATTCAAGAACTAAAAAGACGCAACAAAACTCAACTTATAACAACGTTCAAAGTTTTACTTTACCCTATATTTGCCTGGTCATTAAACCTGGAAGAGGATTTAAATTTATTTCCACTCTTTTAGAACTATAAATGCTTACGCCAGCCAGGTTATTGTCCAATTTCTATTCCTAGCATTCTGAATGATAGTGATGACTTTCTTTTTACATTTATTATAATACTTACATGGACAGAAGTAGTGGTGATGCATAATTTTGGCTTTGTTAATTCAGCCGAGACTGTCTTATGGATTTAATTAAAATTCTGCTACCAAACTCTAAGCTTTTGACGTATTGGCAATGCAGAACTATCACCTTTTATTCATTTAATTGTGTAACCACCTCAACCCAAAAGTATCTTCACCCACAATCTGCTTGGTCATTCCATCACAACTATTAAGGACAACTGAGTAACCTGTTCCCATAAAGCACAAAGATTAACAAATGTTTGGTTGGGGGTTTTTTTTTGCCCGCCACACAAAAAAAGT
The DNA here is from genome assembly GCF_029207755.1 of Chamaea fasciata. Taxonomy (NCBI): domain Eukaryota; kingdom Metazoa; phylum Chordata; class Aves; order Passeriformes; family Sylviidae; genus Chamaea; species Chamaea fasciata. The sequence goes on along the minus strand of NW_027094148.1, from coordinate 424,000 downwards.
GCACATTTTCAACACATCTTTTGGGCTGAATGACAATTATACACACAGCATATGCTGTTTCCCTCTGTAAGCTGTAGACAACATTTCTATTCTTTCCTCTAACAATAAATTTGAAGTGTGTGCTACATTCATATAAGAAGAATATATAACCCAAGAGTGCCGGCTGCAGCCCCACAAAGCCACCAAAAGTTTATTTTGTCTCGCAAAAGAAGGCAAGCACCTTTCAGAGGCACCACCACTTCCTTCTCTCCTGGATACAGATCCCTTCAGGCAGATTTGGCACACACGCTTGCATTAAGAGGACAAGATGGAGCAGTTCTGTCAGTGCAGCAGATTAAAAAAACCTGCCACCAAGAGGCTTTATTCCAAAGGCAATTCTCTGATTCACAAAAGGTCTGCCTACCATACAGCCAAGCAGAGGCTCCCAGATGGTGCTGGCAAAGCAATCTCCACTTTCACCCAACAGCACAGCAGCATGTTGATGTCCAGTAAAAAATATTTCTAGTCCTGATCCCTTTGCTGTCAGTTCTGTAACATGCACTGCCCTGATTAAATAAATAAAAGCCTATCAACCACCAGCAGTTTCAAGACTTACATGAAGCTCTCCTACTCTTAGGGAAAAAACCCCATGACGTCAGCATTTAAAACCAAGAAAAAGTGCTTGGAATTACATCTCTTTCTTAATGACAGTCCCACTATTCCCTAAAGTTTGGGGAAGTTCTTTAAAGCAGCAAAATGTTTTTGGCCAGGTGATCAATAGCTTGCTCCAGTACGAGACAGGACGAACACTGGACAGGTACCTCTAAAGTCACCAGAAACCAGCAGATTACAGTTGGCTTCTCTCACAGACACACCTCTAAGCGATCTTGGCTCCCAATTCCAGTCTCCTCCACCCTGGCATCCACACATGAACAAGTGGACTAAGCAGCATTGCTCAAATCCTGCTGCACTTGCTTAACCTCCATAAGATCTCCCAAAAGAGCTTTGCTTTGTGTCACTTCTGCTCTCCTTCAATCCTGCAGCTCTTCTGCAAGCTTCTGCTCAAGACTTAGCACTGACTACTCAAAAAATCAGAACACAGGAACTCAGAAATATTTCAACAATTAAGCTTTCTTCTGGAGTAGAACCAACCATAGAAATCATACAATTAGAATATTTCCCTGATTTTTATTTTAAACTTTAAAAAAAATCCACACTAATAAAAGGACCTTAATACATTGATAAACTATTCACCAGGTCAATGAATAAAAAGGTTGAAGTTTCTCTCAAAGGAAAAAAAAAAAACCACCAACCAAACAAGTCTAGGTGGGAGATAACAGGCACAGCACCCTGTGTCACATTTTCTGTCTTGAAGAAAAAATAATGGGGATGTTTGGACAAGTATTTATCAGAACAAAGCCTACAGTGGCCCCTGAGGATAAAGTCAAATTTTTCCAATGCCAGCTAGTCAGTAACTCATTGAGACTGTTAAAAAAATGAACTCAAGGACACCGGCAAAAGCAAGATTTGAGAACTGTAAATACACTATCAAATTTCTACCATGTGAAACCTATTTTGATGGCCACAACCAGCAAGACACATTCCCTCATGCACACATTTGTCACACTGGGTGATTTAAAGTGACCCTGCAGAAAAACTGGTTTGCAAAGACAGCAGACAAGAAAAACTTAGAGGCCACAAAGACTACAAGAGGAAAAACTGAACTTGCTAATGATAGTTCAGTTCATGCACTTGTGTATGCAGACCCAGCCAAGCCACCAGAAGGTGAATGAAAAATCTGAAAGCACAATTGAGCAAACCTTCAAAAAATACCTATCACTTAAGAGACCAATTTCATATGCACGTGATGCTGAATCAAAAGAATTGAATACTTAAGCAGGAGGATAAGAGTCCATACCATTGACACGAGATCATTTTTTCCTCTTAAAACAATGGGAGAAATGTCTTGTATTAAAACAATTGTTTTCTTTAGGACTTCTGAATTGCACTAAATATTAACCTTCCTAAAACTGCAATGGCAACCCCAAATTTAAAAAAAAAAAAACTTGGGACAAGAAAAAACAGTGATATATATGAACACAGTTCAACAGATCTCCACAGACACTCTTACGTTTCAGAATTGAGTTCATATTGACTATCATACACATTAATTTGAAATCCCAGCTTCAGTCTTTCATACAAGTTCTACTTCTCAGCATTTTTAATGAGGAACTAAGATCTTAATAAAGACATTCATTTCGTTGTATCAGAAAGTCCTTTGCCTGCTGTACATTTTCTCTGCAGCTGTAGGCATGCATGAGTATGCCTAGCATGTGCATCTGCGTATTTCTATTTACACTAGGAGTACTTCAATATTCATCTGCAGTTATGTATTTATGTACACAGCTAAAACCCCATAGCTAGGTTAGACATGAAGCGATGTATTTTAATGGGGGTCAAATCTTCAATCCAGGCTGGGATTTTCTGCTATTTAAGAGAAACAGGCTGTGGAGCATTTGACCTTTTTCTCCAAGAGCAAGATAAAATGTCCCAGATGTGCCAAATTCTCGAATGCATTGTTTGTATCTCTTGTAAGAACAAGTCTCCAGGCACCTGAGGAAAGATAACCCACCTTACATGGACAACTCACAGACTGGCAGCAAAGTGCTGTCATCTTACCAAACAATATTAAAAGCAGGCTAATGCATGAGGCTGCCAGAGAGCCTTAGGCAGCGCTGTTACATCTCACATTTCACACTTGGTTTGCTACAAGAAGCAGCAAAAAATAGTATTTTTGGCTCACCAATATCAACAGGAAAAGACCAAGTGCTTTCCGTAAAGAAGGATTCTCACCTGACACCAGGAGCCCCCTGGAATCTTGGATACAATCAAGCTCTATCAAACACACTGCTGATATATCTTGCAGGTAAGACAGAATTTTACACCAATCTCAGTTTCCCAGCTTAATATATTCTCTTTGCTGTGACAGGTAATTATGCAGAGCAGGACAGCCCTCTCAATTCCTGTCTTGTAAAACAAAGATCGCCTGAATTAACATAACCAGTACAACAAAACACTTTCTAAACTTCCACTCAAGAGAAAAGATTCCCTTCACAAAGACGGCCGCTTAAGGGCATTGAGAGGAGTTTTTGGACTTGGGGGACAGGGACAGAGCAACATTACTTGTTTGTTTTCAGTTTTGTGCAGCTCCTCATCTGCTTCACCAGCTAGTGAGAACTGACAGAAATGCCACCTATCTTACCTAAACAGTTCTTACCTGACCTTTTTTGGCTTCTCTTGAGACAGACAGCAGGACTCTGGTACTGCTAAAGGAAAAAGTACTGCCTGGGATCTCTAAAAACACAGATTCTCAGAAAGAAAACAGTTTAATGCATCAAACAAGAACACTTTCTTCCCTCAATATTGCTTACATATTTTCACCTTTTCAAAGTCTCCAAATAAAGCTTAGAAATTAAACACATCAATGCTACATTCAAATATTTCTCTCTTCTAACCTAAGCCAGAAAAAAAAGAAAACCAAATCAGGAAAAGAAATCCTTATTTTTACTGCAAGAAGTCTCGGTTTTCCACATGAGAAGCCACATTCTCAACAAACAGATGCCAGAAGAGTCAACATTATTGAAGAGGGTTGAAGTGAGCTGTCAAATTACCTTCCGTCCTCTGAGGATGTGCACTACACTTCCAGCATGTTTCCAGCTCTCACATTCAGATTATGATTTTAGCCAGGACTAAAACATCTGCTGGGCCTAACGAGGTCCCTGTCACATCTTTGTGATAACACATTGCTCATGTCTATCATGTAACACAGGCAGAACATATTCTCCTGGTTTTAGTCCCTTAGATTCCTCGGTCTAGGCAAGAAATTGGCAGCCTGCCAGGCTTCCTATGGACCATTCTGGGGTGGGACCACCAGGTAAATCTCCCCGAGTCCGGCCATGATATCCTAAAGAGAGACACTGCCCTCCTTCCCCATGGATAAATGGGATGATGAGCAGTGCAGCAGGAGCAGGAAGCTCTGCTAAGTTTCCACCACTGCCATGCATTTTCTCTTCACTAAACACCCATTTACTTGCAGGAAGAAAGGCTCCCCTAATAGAACCTGTTCTTTTTATTGCAACCAAGAGGGAAATGGGCAAAAAATAGCTTGAAACTATACCAGTGTCAAGCTATTATTAACTAGCAGGCATACACTGACAGTAGGAGAGATGAGGGGGCAAGAGGACTTTCAATAGCCAAAGAGCCCTTTCATCATCTGACCAGCTTCATCTATTGTATTCAAATAAGCGTTAAAATACAGAGAAATCACACATATCTAGTGCCTTTACAACGAGTATCCAGTTGCAGATTTCTTTCTGCACGTGACTAAATTTAATGCATCCTTGCCGTGTACAAAAAAAAAAAAAGCCTTGTGAAATGAGAGGTGCTAACACTTTCTAACAAATGGGATGATATTACAGAACAGGATCCTTTTTGTTACTCATGAAAACAACATGCTCTTGGTGCAATTGATTTCACACATAAACGGCAACAGTTTCAAAGCCCAACATCGCTATTTTGGGCCAGTTAGTAGAAACCCATTTCTAAAGCTGATAGCAGCTCTGACAATTAATTACAAGCTCAAGATCAAGCAGGTCAAATCCTTGTGAAATCCCTAGACATCAATCAGAATGACTCCTGAGGGCCTCCATAGAGTTCAGAGCAAGTATTCCCTCTGTTTGCAGATCATCTTTCAGTGCCTCTGAGCTGCACAGATTATCAGCATGAAGATTTTATGGAATAAGATCAAGGTAAATAGGGCCAGGAGGTGTACAATTTCCTGAGTTTAGGTTCAACAGACTTGCCACAGGTAAATAACTGCTCACTTAGGCACTTATACATCTTACAGCCAGGTGAGGGGTGGGGAAACACTCACAAAGGAGATTAAAACACACTGCAGGGCAAACTGCAATTCCACCAGTCCACATCTGCAAAACTCACTGACCACAACCGTGCTCAGCATTCCATAAAGACTCTTAACGAATTTATGCAGCAGCAGTACAAGTTGACAAATACATTAAAAACATTTTTAAAAAAATAACTATTATGTCATGATGTTCCTCATGCTGATCTAAGTCAGGGTAAGAGCTGAAGGGCATTTCCTTGTGAGCTGACAGGCCCACAGAAATAACCCAGCCATGACTGTCCCCAAGGACTACAAATGGGGCAGACCCCACTCTTCCAACAGGCTGAGCTAATCAACAGATCTGCACAGCTACTGCAGAATCTGCAGAAGAAATCGATTGAAACCATTTCTTGTTATGGATTCATTTTGCCAAAAAATTAACTGTGACGGGCTGGCACGGTAATGACTTGAACTCTTCCACAATACCATGAAGTACTGATGCTTCTGGAAAAACAAAGCAGATTCTGATGTGCCATTTAGCCTTCCTAGAAAGAAACCACGCCAACAAGATGAGATAATCTTGAAATTGCCATCTCCAAGCTTCCTAAAACTGGAGAGAAGCTTTGAAATCTATTCGGACTCTGATTAAACTCAGCAAGCAACACGGTAAAAAATATATTAAATAGAGCTTTTAAATAGACAAACTGCAACAGTATTTACTTATTTTCTTCTATTTCTCCTCCCTGGAATCCAGTACTCAGGCAAACTTCTCACATCTACAACAGCATATTGACTTTTTGACACTATGATCATTAAAGTCAACGTGGAAAATACATGCCCAAATAGAAAATCTAGATGCTGAAAGGAATATCAACCAAGTCAAATCCAACTTCTAAAAATAAAATCCTCAAGAAGTGAGTCACCCACCCCCAAAACTGTACCACTTATAGCTACTTTATAACAGAAATGCAGGAAATATCAAAGGCCTTTTTCCACTTTGGAGGTTTATGCACAAAGCTGAAGTCCAGCACACGTTTGTTTGTTAATGGTTGAGACCTCAAGCAGAAAAAAAACCCACAAATAATCCCCAGCCAACAGTATAAATCAACCTAAAGAAAGCTCATCATTTACTGAGTATCATGGCCATAAAGCTGCCCAACAAAGAGAGGGCAAGACAACCTTCATACTTGTATAGCAATCTAAACTGAAAAGCATCCAAACATACCACGTGGAATCACTAGTGCGACAACCAAGACAAAAAAAAATCTCTGCTATCAATCTTCAGCAGCCAGCTCACACTTTTTTACCCTCTTTTATAAGCCATTTCTTCTTACAGAGTCACTTCCAGGCCCTCACTTTGAGTCTACCGTGTTTGACAGATCAGCTACAACATTTTTCTTCTGTAAAACAACAGAACTTAGACCAGATTTTACTCAGCCACAGACTCTGCAAGCTCAGGTGTCGTTGCTTTACACTCACTGTGTCAGGTTCTCCTTCCACCAAGCCTGAAGGTGCCACAGTGAAGGAGCTCTGGAACTTGCTGCTCTGATGAAGGCACTTGGTCCAACTGCAGTGTTTCCACTCTGTCTAACTGCAACCTTGATTGATGCCAGCTGCACCTCATTTGTTCCATCACCAGGTTTTCCTGAAGAGTAGCACTCACCCTCCAAATTTTAACCCTGTAGGGGACAAAATTAAATTATATAAAAATATACAATGAACATCTATATTATTTATAAACTGAAATATTTATGATTTATTTAATGAAACTGGAAAGTTTAGCCCTCTAGGGGCTAAAATTAAGGGGACAACAAGTAGAAAGACAAGAGAAGCACGGTCTGTCCAAGAAGTAAAAATCACTCAAGGCCCATCAGGAGTTTGAAAGTTTCCCTCAAATAGTAAAGATCACACAAGCAAAACAGAAGTCTCCAAAGTATCTAACAGAATCATTTTGTATAGATTACATCACTACATCCACCATTTAGTTAATTCATTAACAAGTGCTAAAACCCCTCCTTTATCTGTACAAAGACCAATCATGCACAGAAAAGAGGAACATATGGGAAAGAAATACAGTCTTGCAACATGCAGGCACGTGGGAGACAGACCTTTTGGGGATCCCGAAGGTGGCAGCACAATTACTAAATTACCTAAGCAAGAGTCAGCCGCCAAAAACTCCTGGGGAAGCACCACGGCCCACCGCTGCCCCTGCCAGTGTCATATGGGACAGCTGCAGCTTGTTTGGAGGAATACCTAAAGGTGATCCACCCAGAAGGAAAGTGATCCTGCTTTAAGATAAGTCTCTAGTTCTTAAAGGATTGCTGAAAGTAAGAGTACATTTATTTGTATGTTTTACACTTAACACTTGCTTGAATACCCCTCCAGAAATGTTGTTAATCTGATAACTAAGAACATGCCATTAAAAAAAAATGGCATGTTTTTGTCTCTTTCTTTCAAAAGTAAAATATTCCTTGTTGTTTAATGGAAAAGCAGGCTCCTCTCCAAACACATCCTGTGAGGCCTTTTCCAGTGAAGCAGTGTGCATAATGATAAATGAAAAAGGGAAAGGTTCTTGCAAGTATTTTTATCTGTGTTATGCAGGGGTTGATCTGTTACACCCCAAAATTATTTTCAACTTCAACAATTCACCTTTGCCAAATCCCTAACTCACTGTAAAACTCTAATAGGTACCCACAACATTTCTTGTGAATAAGTTTGCAACAAATCCTACAAGTTCACCCTCAGGAAAGGTGGCAAACACCCCAAGGGAGTATACAACACACAATATACACTCCTTGGAAGTGGAGGGAGCGAGATTTGTCCTTCCTCCTCCTACTTTTTTTGCCAAGAGTGAGGGAGTCCCAAGGAACCATTTCAACACTTCAAGGAATGGCTCACATGCCAGGAAAGGCTCTGACACACTGACTGAAAACACTGGGAGGAGGGAGGACACACAACACATCAGCCAATGCAGATTTTCGGCTGCCTTGGACATTATCCCTTCACAACAGCCACAATCTTTTTCCATAGACATTCTCCCCAGGTAAAAATCCAGGCGTGATGGTGAAGGGGCTAATTCTTTACCCCATTTAGAATTAGTCAGAGATCTTCACTGTGTTTGTGACTCGTGCTCTCTTCACTTGAAACAGCTCCCACAAGACCTTGAGGGACAACTTGCTTCAACTGCCAGGAGGTCAAACTTGATAAAATCTTCAATATTGTCCTTTCCGGTGTATTTCCTTATCCTCCTGCCCTTATGAGATCTGCCTATACTGCAGGACCAGCTATCTGCCCTAAAAACATGGTTCTTGTATGAAAAATACAAGCCAAAATAGAAAAACTAGATGCTGAAAGGAATATCAACCAAGTCAAATCCAACTTTTAAAAAAAAAATCCTCAAGAAATGATTCACCCACCCCAAAACAAATGCAGCAGGAGAGGCAACTTATTCATCTCACAGAGATCATTCTCCTATCTCTCCATGCTCTGCTCCAAAGTGTGTTCAAATCAAAGGATCTCATTTTTTCCTCTTCCCCTCAATTGTATTTAATTAGGCTTTTTTTTTTTTTTTTTCCCTTTGAAGTCAAGGGAAAGAGGCCTATTTATTGCAAGGAATATTTAGCCTGGCCTTTTCCTTCCAGTGGTCTACCTCACTGCATCTTCAAACCCATTGTTCCATAGGGACAGGGAGGCATCCAAACAAAGATTAAGAAAAAGGCAATTCCTGTGGTGTTATCAATTGAAGAAACAGGATCACTTTTCCCAGTGTCAATCAACTTCAATACACTAATAAAATTAACAAATATCAAAGTGGTTTGGGTCTGAAATAGAAACATTTCCACTAAATCTGAGTAGCTTTTCCAAATACTGGGCCAATAGTTTGATACACTTTGAAATACTAAAATATCTCCAGTGCTCCAAGATGAAGCTGAGCAAATTTCACTGAGTGAAATGAGAGTAGACATTGTTTGCACCTTCGAAGCATGCATTATATTTTCATCTTGGTGTTTAAAACAAGGCCACTACAAGGAGAATTTCCACTGTCCCAGCTGTCAGTAACTGGTTTTGTGACTTACCTGCTGGGGAATTACTCACTTCCCATTGCAAATCTGAAATCACTGTTCATATGGACAAATTGCTCCTGACTGCACCCTGATGATGTGTCCTCAGTCCAGCTCATGGCACTGGCAAGATAAATGTGTAGAATGAGATTAGGGGCAAAACACTAACAAAATTTGCTTAGATCAAAGAGATGCACTCACACCCTGTCAGTACTACCTGACATCTTCCTGACAATATTATGAGGCAATTAATGTCTGTATGTATTGGCTGATGGAGGTGAATTATGGTAAGTTCTAGGAGGCAACTCTCTAAAGCAGGGGAAGCTGATTAATTACCCAGCAATAATTCATTATTGAGACATTTAGGTCGACTTGTGCACCACAAAGTCAGAGGGAGCAGGAAACAATCAAACCGATGAATACTGTTCAGACTAAACTCTTTGCAGCTATAGCCATAGAGGCACATTTACAGAGAAAATGACACCATCTCAGAGAAATTAGGTGCCTGGAAGCAAATCCTCAAACCAAGTGGGCAGTCTCCATCCCATACAAGGGATGTATCAGCACATGCAGCAGGAGCCCCTGTGCTGGCATTCTCACTGTTTCTCAGGTCTACCTGTTCCCTGCCTCAAACAATGATCACACACCCGGGGCACAAAGGAGGAGCCAGTCTGCAAAGCCTTGGGCTTTCATCTCACACTGCTACACTGAAGCAAATGGACAGGAAAATAGAAGAAGCCTGAATACACCTCTGCTGATAAAGATCTGTATGTTAATACCATTAACATTGACTACATCTAATTTAAAGCCGATATCTGCCTGCATATCACATCCAAGTCTCTTTTCAGGTGTACAAAAAATGTGTCTATTTCACAGCATTTCTTCCTTTACTTCTCCACCTGGATCATACAGAAAATACACTTCTTGGCCACCAGCAAATCATTACCCCTTATGGGGACTGTTCCCCAAAGAGTTTAAGTACCAGAACAATGGACTACTGCACACCACCAAATTTCAATTGTGACTTAACCATTCCACAAAGGGGATTTACTGTAGTGACACCTCTCAGGAAGACACAATTATTGCAAATTTCACTGACATTTTCCACTAACAAAACACCACTTCTACTTTAGCAGTGATTCGAAGATGGAAACTTTCCATAAAGCCTTTTCTTTCCTCTGGGTGTCAGAGTTGTCCTCAAAGTCCTTCTGTGTTAAAAATTAATTGTCTGGTTTGGTCTAACACACCCAATGTATTAGTTAGGGAGTACATGCGCAGTAATATTTCAGAAAGGTTACAACCCTCCTCCCCAAGATCTTGGATGGCAATTTTGGGTTACTCTGAACCTCTCTCCAGCTTTGGCTTCTGAACTTTTCCTTTAATCTACTTTTCAATTCACTTCATGTACACCGATACAGTAGTTTTCCTCTTTTTGTAACCTGGTGTCCAAATACCAGAACGATCGCTTGACCATTTCCATAAGCAAACCATCCTCTGCAAAAGCCTTCAGTCAGAATCTTATTATTAAAGCAAGTTTTTCCAAACAGTTTCTGCTGCAGAGTCAAAGGGCCCTCTGCTCAGAATCCTTTTCCTTAAAAGCATGGGGATATGGATGATTTCTGTGCCTCGCAAAGGTCCAGTGCCATTCACCTCTGGATACCAACCTGTTCTTCCATCTGACTGGGGATGGAGTCGCGGAAGATGAGAGGATTTCTCTCTAGCAATGATATCCTGCCCCTTGGCAGATATCAGGCAGTTCAAATCAAATTTCAGGTTTAGCTCACAACACTCAGGATGCTGACACATGCTGGAAGCACTGTCACAGCAGCTCTAGCTTGACTTTCTGTGTACACTACCGCACATCTTAAATCACTTCTGAACAGGATCACTAGAAATGGGCAGCCATCCCTAAATCATCCACGAAAACACAATGGCATTCAACAGGTGTTTGCTTGAGTTATCCCCCTAAGGGAAGGCAGTACTTCAACAGGCATATAGAGGATAAAAGGAATAATTCTGTTCCTAAGAGCTGCCTCCTTCTCCTGTCTCCTCATTTCACATCAACATCTAAGAGGTCAACATTCAAGAGCTTTTCCTACAGTCTCTTCTTGAACCCCTCGGACTTGTTCTCATCTCAGGATATCCAGGTAACTCAGTTTAGAGTTAGTATATCTAGGTAACTCCATTTAGAGTTACTGAAGATTTGTTCATCACCTTTATTATCTTCCAAGCTACTAGGCAAACCAAGTGGGCTATCCTGTCTTATAAATTCCAGCTCTGCCCGACCAATGTATGACAGACATTCACTCCAGGAAATACTGCCAAAAAGAAGACATTTGCCTGATCTTCTGGCTAGAGTGGACACCACATAAAGGTACTAGAGTAGAGCCATGAAAACCAGAGCATGGCAAACAATGCCTGGCCTAAAATTGTCTCTCTCACACAGAAAAAAAGTCAGAACAATTAGGAGGAAGTCCAAGATTATTTAGAAGATAACCATGCGTCCACCAAAACACTGCACTGGGGAAATGGATGGAGTCTAGAGAATTAGAGCAGCTGCCAACATGAGACTGAAGTTTGTAAACACACTTTTCATTGCAACTCTCCACAAAAAACCTTGGGGCCTTTCACTACTCTCCCCAGAGGTTTTGGCCTTGTTATTAGTTTGCTTGGTGCCAGTTTGAGTGCCACTGAACCCACCTTCTAATTTCTCTTCAGAGTATTTAATTAGATCAATTTTGTGCTATATTATCATGCTTGGGTTTAACTTTTTGCCTTATTGACCATTATAAAGTCGAGAAAGGATAGGGCCTATCATTGTTCACTTCATATTAGGCACAATTTCTGCATTCTCTGAATGCTTCCTCATGAGCCTTTCTCTGCTTGCTTAATTTATCCACTCCAAAAGACTGAATTCATAAACTACAATTACCATGCTTATTGTCATTGGAATATTTTTATGTACTTATAATTAATGTCTTTTAAACATACAGTCAAAGGTTATAGATTTGAAATCATGTGTAACCTTCTGTATTGATATCAAGATTTAGCTCAAGAATATGACTGATCATTTAAATATTTTCCTTTCTCAAGTCATGGAGCATAATTACATAATTACCAAAAAAAGATATACTGCCATATCATCCTATCATCATGCCTATTCTATTATTCCTGTGGATTGTTTGAGTAATCCAGAATAATTAAAGTTCTAAAGAGCAAGAATTAAGAGAAAAGATACAGGATAGTTCCTCCCAGTTTTGATACCATGAGACCTGTAAGGTTGACTCTGAAGGCCTCCGACGGGGGTTCAGAATAATTCATTCTGTGTATGATATTCCTTATTTATAGCCAAAGCAGGGATTATGCTTCAGCTTCTAAACATTTACAATCTCTAATCCATTTTTTTCCAACAGGAGTAATTTACCTATCCAAGTCCAAACTGAATGAAAACTACCTTTTGATTTACTAAAATCTCATTATTCTTCTAATTGCAATACCCACGAGATTGTACAGTAGTAAATCCCTCCAATTTCCACTAACTTCACTGAATACCACACCTTAACTTGATGGGGGATAAAGATATTGAAGGAATTCTATACTGTTTGACAGTTCTAAGATCACGCTTTTGCCTTTGCAAACTCTATTCCAACTGCTCTTTTCAACATCACCTCATGCTACACAAAAATCACAATGCAACCTGCACAATGCCGGGCCCCAGCTTCTCCCGCTGGCCCCGCTCACTCACCAGCTCGCCCCAGTGCCGGATGCGGGCCCGGGGCACGCATTTGATGGCCACCTGCGAGCAAAGGCCAGCAGCGGGCTCAGCTCGCCGCCTGCCCCGCCGCGCCCCGATCTTCTCCTCCTCCTCCTCCGCCCTCCTCCTCCTCCTCCGCCCGCCGCCAGCCCCGCCGCTCACCGGGGCGCCGTCCGAGAGCCGCGTCCCCGAGCAGACGCTGCCGAAGCCTCCGCGCCCCGGCAGCGAACCCAGCCGGGACCGGTCCTGCAGGGCCTCCCGCGCCTCCCCTGCGGGCGACACGCGGCCCTCAGCGCTCGGCCCGGGGCCAGACACGGCCCCCGACCGCCCCCCGAGCGCCCCGGGCCGGCCATCCCCACCCGCCCCGGGCCCCGGCGGCTCGAGGCCGGCGGCTGCGCTGCCGAGCGGCGGAGCTCGGGCCGGGCAAGCCGCGGCGGAGGCGGCGGGAGCGGCCGCGCCGCGTCGCGTGTGTCCTCCGCGGGGCCCGGGAGGAGCCGGGGCGGGGCCGGGGGCGGGGCCGCGGGGCTGGGGGCGGCGCCGGGGCGTGGCCCAGCCCTGCGGGGGGAGAGGGAGAGGCCGGGACGGGGACGCCGAGAGGGGCCGGGGGGGTCGGGAAAGGGACACCGGGAGAGGCTGCGGCACACCGAGACAGAGTGCGGCACAGCGGGAGAGGGAGAGGAGGAACAAGAGAGGGACGGGGAGGGGTCGTAGACGCCGTAGACTCCGTAGACTCGCTGCTGCCGCTGCCGCCGCTGCAACTGGAGCCCTGGGGCCGTTTGTCCGCGTGTCCGTTCCACGCTCCAGCCCCGCGCTCCCCGGGGGCAGCCCCCGAGCCGCTCCAAACACGGCAACTTGGCCGTGCTGAGCCCAGATCCAGAGGCCTGACTCCTGCGCCGTGGCGGAGGAATTCCCTCGGTCGCTGCTGTGCATTGTCCCTGCTGAGGGTCAGACACTGTCAGGACGCATTCCCTGCTTGTAGGATTCGTGCCCGACCCAAGCACTACGCTTATGTCTCCAGCATTACTTTGCAACAAAAACAGGGGAAGGCAAACTCTGTGTACGGCCCACGGTATTTTCGAGTGTCTAAAACTCACTAACACCACTCGTGTTCCTCTGGCTGTCCAAATCCAGTCCCGTAATGTTGCTGTCTGTCCAGTGTGGGGCTCTGGTTCCATCTCTGAGGTGTGTGATGCATCCAGCTGGCAGTGCTGACTGACAGCTGGAGTCAGCAGAGGCATGGGTTAGTTACTCTCCATTCCATTGCAAAGGAATTCCTCTGCTGCAGCCAGGTGTCGGAGGTAATAACTGTCCTGTGCTGCTGATGCACTGCCTTCTCCAGCTTATTTAGTGATCTGTCAAAAAAAAAAAAGATCATTTCGCTGATTTGAAAAGCAACACGCTGAACAGATCATTCAAGGTAGGAGGCTATTTCACATTTGGGAGAATAAATGTTCTTTCAGTATTGCAGTTCTGAGTAAACTAAATATAAACATGTTTTCTTCCAGCTAGAAGGAATGTCACTCTCTATTTTCATAGAGTTGATAATAAGTTGGAAAACAATGTAGTCTCCTAACGTTCAAGGAATGCCAGAAATATGGCAGGATTTTCTGTGGTTTTTTATGCTCATTTCTAGTGTAACTTGAATGTATTCCAAAATTACATGTTGGTGGTACATTCAGGCCAACATTGAAATGACTGGATTGTGTTGGTGGGTCCATGTGTAGGTTTTCCATATATTTACATACACCTTTTTCAAGAAGGGAGTTGTATTTTGCATTTCCATATACCTTCTAAAAGAAGGGAGTTGTATTTTCTGTGACTCCCTGCATAAATCCATAAATCTGGAGATTCTGTAGGGCTTAAAGGACAGTCTGGGGAGCAAAGCCCTCTGAACCCTGTGTCTTCGACTAAATTGACCATTAATCCTCCTGGTGTCCACATCTGAGAGCCATACCCTCTGCTTGCTGCAGGTTTGTCACAGCTCTTTGGGGTCATGATGGCCTTCGTGATCTGAGTAATGCTGTATTGCTCCTGCCTGCTCACCTCTGCTCAGAGAGGTTCAGTATTTACTAGTTCAACTCTTATGCAGAAATTTACCAAAAATTAATGTTAATTAACCCCTTCTGATGGGGTTAAATGGAACTATGGGCCTGATGGTACACTTACATTTCTAATGAAAACTAATATTTGTTATCAGTATCTTAAGTGTTAGTATTGTTTCTTTCATGTTGGCTATTGGGTTTGTGGGTTTCCTGTTGTTTAAATGACTTCTGCCTTTCAACATTATCAAGGTACATTAAGGTGTTTTCAAAATTTGTTCCCCCCATTCTTGTTTCTGTATCTTTGAGATATATATATATATATATATACACACACATATATACATTATTGAAACACTACGTAGTTCCTTAAAAATGCAGCTGCTAATTTCCCATTTTCCCTAAGCAACTGTTAGGATTTCCTGAATACATTTGTGAAGCCTGCTTTATGTTAATATTTCCAATTTTTCTTTTTCTTAGTGTATTTTCATTTTGATTTGTTTGCTGTGTCACCTAATTTACAAGAGCATTCACATTCAATATCCATAATTTTTGTGCCATTTTTTGTGTTTGTTAAATTGCACAGTTAACCTAAGAGAGAGAGAAAAATATTGCATGTAGGCCTGGCAGGCTAAGTTTTAGTTGTACATTTGTATCCATGTGTTTGCCATAGTTTTTTTTTTTTGCATTTGAAATATTCTGTCTATGCATTTAAATATTCTTTTAATGTGAGTTTAAAGGGATTGAATAGAAAGATGAAACTGAGATCACTACACAGTCTTGATGCTGAAATCAGTCCTTTTTAGTCTAAATAATATAAGTGTGTAATATAAATGATACTTTCTTAGGAAGTTGTAGAAAAAAGCAGATAAATAATTCCTTTTAATGGTGGAGTTCTTCAAAACAGAATCAGAAATACTGCTTACTGTGTGCTTTCCTTAAAAGGTCTTTACATGAGGTAGCAGGAATAGGCATCAAGAATCCAAGCTTCTGGAATGTAAATTTCTTGAGTGTGTTTTGAAATATTTTATGGAGTGGGTTTCTGTTATCTTGCATCTATCTGGGAGCATATGAAAAGTCGTACACCCTTACTAATAGAAGGTAAAAAATAAAGGGTAGTTTTTTAGCAGCCCATCTCCATGGTGTTGTCACAAGGTGCAGCAGTCTGTACCTTAGCAATGTGCTGAGGAACAAAAATGTTCTATTTGAGCGTGTACAGTAATTTAAATGCTCTTCTCTCTGAATTGTCTCCTCAGCTGGTTAAGGTTATGTTGGAAACTGTTGGAAGGTGTTATTTTCTTTGTTGTACCCCGAAAGGAACACTTTATAGATCACTTGTGTTACCAAAACCACGTCTAACTGAAGGTATGTGTATCTCTATTCTCCAGCAAGCAGGAAAAACGGGCATTTTCTTTTCTCGTGCAACTGATGAGCAAAAAGAGTACGTGAAAAGGACTGAGGAGGGTGGTATTTGTTTGGCTCAGGTTTCTTCAGTGTGACATTAGGGGACACTTGCCAGCCTTGGGGTCTATGTATGAAATTTATTGCACTTAATTGATTTTGTCCAAGACAATAGTCTGCTTCAATTGAAAAGTTTTACATCTGAATACCAGTAGCTTTGCAGCTGATCTGATCCTAACATTAACTCTGGGGAGAAATTCGGTCTAGGGAGAGCATTTCTGTATTTTGGATGCTGTGCTTTGAAAGTTTGGACGTGTAATCTTAACAAAATGATGGAGAAAGAACATCAGAAAGTCTGCACTGCATAAGCCATTGAAATGTACTCTTAAATGTCAGTTCAGGGGTGAAATTCTCTGCTCTGTTTGGCATTTATCCTAGGCTACCTATGTCCTGTGCTATCAAGCTGTACTGAAGGGGCTGCCTCACAAGAATTTTGGATATTAGTTGTTTATATCCATCGTGGTAATGGCTGATGTGTTTTCCAGATCAGCCACTAGAAGGTGTGAAAATTGTAAACTGATGAGCACAGAGAGGGTCTGACAGTTTGTCCTGCAGAAGGCAGTGATACATCTGTCCTCAAGCAAATGCTGCATAATCCATACAATTTATTAGTGAATCATGCCTTGAGCTTGGGAATTTCACAGGAGCGGAGATATTCAGGGGTCTGACATGTCCATCCAGTGTTTGTGGAGAGTCTCTTTGCATCCTCAGCAACCCCATCCATGCTTGTCCAGCCTCCTCCTTCCTCCAAAGCAGGGAAGAGATCTCTGAACCCATTGCTGCAGGAATTTACCCCGTTTGATTTATGATGGAAGCAAGCTCAGGTCTGTCAGAAGATCTACTTTCATCCCTAAAATGTGGGAGTGAGGGAAATGTGATTAGGAACATTACCTGCCCTCAGACAAAACTAATTGTGTCTAATGTTTGCTAATACTTAATGGCACTTTTCAGCAGTCAAACTTGAATGAGTTGATGATTGCTTAATGTACTTTGTGTAGAAAAGCTGTCAGTGGCCAGCTCAGGAGATGGGAATTACGTGGTCAAGGACTTGTACAGTAGGAATAGAACATGTGGAGAGTGTGATTGATAACTGGCTAGCTGCAAAAGGTCACGTAGACATGAGAGAGCTTTGCTGAGCACACAGGCACTCTCATGAGAACCAGCAAGGCGGTAAGCTTCGCATGTCCTTGAGCACAGCTGGGATACAATAACAAGACCTTGTAGCTGAAAGATATGAGGGAGAAGCACGGTAAAACAAAAAACTTACTCAAACTATGTAACCACAAAGAAATGTAGGAAGAGGCGTAGCTGACTTTTAGTCTGAGCACCAATCCTGAGCTTAACTTTTACAATATGCATGAGCTTATTAGTGTTATTATAAAAGCATTGTGTGAATTAACAATAAACGAGATTTGCCGATCACTCATATTGAGTGCCACATTTCTCCCGCTGCGGATTTCCCACAAGAACGGACTTTCCAGTTCTTAAAACCTTCTTAGTAGGAGGTGTGATGGTGCACTTTGACTAAATTGTGGTCAATTCTGTCTCCTAATAGCTGGCATCTTCAGATTCTACCGGCGGTGTTGGGAATGTCTTTTCAAGAGTTGAGAAGGAAAGTTTCTTTTAAGGATTCTGATCTTCCAGTGTGATGCGTAGATACCAGTCAACGTGTAGACAGATGACAGGCACAGACAGTATTCTTGGCAATTGCTTAGAAAATAAACAAAAGATCAGGCAGTAGAATAATCCTGTCAAGAAGGAGGATAACAGTAACTTTTCCAAGGGACAAATGTCAATGTCACTTTCAGTTACATTGCAGGAAAAAATGGTAAAAGAAGTGGGTGTGACCCAGAATTCCCACAGCCAAGAGGATATGTGAGTACCAGTTTGGCTGAAATGACTGTTGCTTGTCATTCCCCAGTGACAGTTTGGAGAAGTCATCACAGGCTCTTTTAATTGATGAATACTGATGTGTATAAGTCAGGTGTCGGTATATGTATTTTCACATCCTTTTTTTTGCTTTTTCCATTGTGCAGCAGGTAATCTCAGAACAGCAGTGGCTGTGCTGAAGCAATATAAATAGTAATCTCTGATTTTTTCCAATGATGTTTGATTGCCAAGTGATATCCTCAGCAAAGTTGGTCAGACCCTCTCAGTCCTACTCCTTGTAGCTACTGAGTACTGAGATTGTGGAAGGCCTTACTGAAGCCGACAGAAGTAATTTTCATTGCCTTCAGTGATTTTTAAATTGGGCTGAAAGTGCTGGTTGGTCTCAAAAATACTTTGTGAGCTTTGATCTAATGAGTGGAGACCAGTGGTAAATCAAAATGGAAGGAAGAGCTTTGTGGGCAAAATGCAGTACAGGTTAATTTGCTTTTTCAAATTCTAACTTATTTAAATTTTACATCAGAAGTTGTGGAGGTCTAAATCCCTACTACCACCTTAAGGCATCTCTGCCTCATCATTGCTTAAGACACTGACTGAATGCACATAGTTTAATTTAAAGTTGATTGCATTTAACAACAGAATTTTTTAAAGCCTTTAGTCATGTAATAATGGTAGATAGCGCTTAATTTAGTCAAGAATGACCCGATACAGTTATCTATCATTTACATTAGCAATGTTGAACCAACAGTAAATTCAATTAATTCTTCAATTTTATGCTCTTAACATTTAAAAACCTAAATCCACTTTAAATCAATTTGCATTATTTTGAGGATGGGATTCTTAATGTTAAGCTCCTATTAAATCCGCATTTTCTCTACTATAAGGTTGCTTTGAATTTTTTTGTCATGTTTTTGTGGAATGCTGGTCTTAAGCAGTTTTTGTGGGTTTGTCTGTGACTTAAGGAGCTCTCTATTGGATACTGATCTATGCAGTTGAAATAGAACACTGGAAAAACATGATTTATAACAAATGTTCTCATAGCAGACCAGGAGGTTGGGTTGATATTTCTTCTTCTTCCATCAAGGAACACCCATGGCTGTGGGCTATAATTTATAACAACAGTGTTGCTTTGACCGGTTTTGGTTACTGTGGGCTTGTTTTCAGGAATGATGAGTATGTAGTTATCCCATCTTGAAAGAAATACATAGCACATGTGCTTATTTGGATTAATTAGTATGGTTTTATATCACAGTTGATAGAAAGCTGGAAGAAAAGCCCAAGAATAAAGGAATAAAGGAGGCCAACCAAATAACTGAGGGTTGTGACTGTGGTTAAAGTCCCTTATGAATTCTGAGTGCTCCAGCACCGGTTTTCTGTGAGTCACTCTTTGAAGCTGCATTATCATTTTGTTATATATATTCCAATATATGTAAGTCCTGTCAGACCCTAGAGAGAACACTTGCAGTGAGTAATTTCAGGTCTGAGTGCCACAAGCAGGCTGCTGAGAAAGCTGGCCCAGCCTTTTTTTTTCTTGGTGGTTCTGATGGTTTGAGCTGCAAGTTCACTCAGCTGAGCTGCTCTGTGCTCCAGCTCTGTTTCTTTAGTGATACTGCAATACTTGCTGCACGGCAACTCAGTTGGAAAACAAAGAAATTAATGATACAGAGAGAAGATCTGTTCCCAAAGCAGGGTGAAATTCTGGTGGAAGGGCTTCTGCTGCTTGAATTTTAAACACTGTGCTGTGAAACCTCTCACGTCATCTGTGGGTTAGTGGTTGTGTCACCTGGGATAGTCCATCTAGGCCCTGTTGATGCAAACGTGCTTTTCACTGGTGCTGCTCCCTATTTTGGAGAATATCTGAAAATAAGGGGTGAGCAAGTACTGAAAATTTCCATTTTTGCTCCTATTTACCCGCTTGCCTGCTGTTTTAATTTTGAAGTAGGGTGTCAGATAGAATCTGTCTAATGGCAGCGGTGTAAAAAGCATGCCTTCAGTTCCAAACTGAAACCCCTTGCAATCAGCAGATGTCCCAGCTCAAGGAAAATGGCTTGCAAGCCCAAAACATTCACTTTCCCTGCCTCATTTCTTATGGTTTTACCAAGGAAACAGCAAGACTTGGATTGTGCTTACTCTTTGCAATGGAGAAGTTGTTAATGCTGCGTTTTCATGCTCCCATCGTCGTTGTACTCCAAATGTCTGTTCTGTGGAATGGGCAGGATTAGGCTGTTTAAGACAAAGCCAGTCCACATTTACAGTGCCTGTAAGGTCCACAGTAAGAGCCCTAAATGGAAGTATCATTTTCAAGATGCCTTCTATTTTACAAGCAGCCAAACAGAAAATGAAACCCTGGGTTGAATTGTAGTCTTCCTGAAGGAAGTGTCAAAGCCTAACAAGGGAGCTTGACCCAGCTTTGTACTTGTTGTTCAGTGAAATAAACTTTAATTGTTAATGAATCCAAACACTGTTAATGAATCCAATACTACTACTTTACTGAGAAAAGCTGTAATTACTGGACAATCCCCTGATTCTCAGCTGCTGTAAATCACTCTATCTTCACAGAATGGAGAGGGGCACTTCATTTAACAACACTGAAGAATTAAGACAGGGAAATGGCGTAAAAATCAGAAAGGATCTTAGAATTATAATCAGGGGAAACAGAGTAAAGAAAAACATGTAAAGTTGGGCGTTGCTTCTGTGAAAAGAGAAGTTGTACATCCATGTACATGTAGTTGCATTAAGGAAAAGCATTAGTATTCAAGCCGAATGATGTCATGGAAAAACCGGATTGTTTTTTTTAAGCATGCAAAACTTCTGTCAGTTGAAAGGGGATAAGAACAGCATATTAATCTATTTCCCTCCTTACCTGTTGTTTTGTGAAGTAGTTAGGATTGCTGGCATTATCCATCTGGAATTTTATGCCAGTGGCAGATCCCTGACTGTGATGGTAGAAGGGTAAGGACCTCATCCAAATGCATCAAGAGGAATAGTGTTTCACTGTGAAACTGCCAAGTATTTCAGACCGGTGCCTAATACGGCAAAAACTTGTTGCAATTATGTGTAAAGTGTAATTTATCTAATGTAATTATGAGATGTTTAGAGCCAGTCATTTGAAATAGACTCCACTCCTCTGTTAACTTTTGACATTGGAAAGACTGTAATCATATTGCAGACCATCAGCGCTTGGATTAAAATTTAAACCTACAGTGAGCTTCAAACTGCTTTGCATTTACCCTTAGAAGAAAAGGGAGGTTGAATAATTTTTCTTACGTTGATTTATCTTAGGAAAATGGGTGTCAAGGTTCTGAATTACAGTAATTATTGTAAGCATGTAAAATATTATCAACTACAAGATACATCTGATGTGGTGTGGATGGATTAGTGCACATGCTAAGACCAATTTGAGAACATTTCACTTTTTGCTACTTTTGCTAGGGCTAGTTACATCCACTTAAAATACAGATTGTCTCTAAAATGGCAGCGGTTTGCAGGTCCTATGTGTTAGGACTTTGGTTAAAGCAAAAGGAACAAAATAATTCTTTTTCTTTTAGCTTGTCATGCAGTTTGTGCTAAGGCTTTCAGTAGTACTTTATTGTGACAGCTCATTTTCCTTTTCATTTGATGCCCTCATATACACCTTGTCACTCTATTAAACTAGAAAGATTTAGTTTCTTAAAGAGCCTTCAATGAAGCTGTTATAAAGCCTTTTCTCAAAACAACAAATATGGAGCCTGAACACATGAGATTACATTGTTTTAGTTTATGCTGCTTTTTTGAGGAAATAAAAACAGGAGAGAGCAAGAGTTTATTGCTTAATAAGTATCAGCTATTTTCATAAAAAGGGTTCATAATTTTGAGTTTCATTTTTATTTTGACCAGAACACTTTTAGATAATAAATGTTGCAATTGAATCTTGTTTTTTTTTAGGAAGTTGTTAAAACAAGCTAAATGCTTTCCATTTATGGATAACAAACAAGCACGGGAGCTTCCCACAGGCATCAGCTGCGTCAATCATCAGCTGTGCCTGGAGCTCCGGCTCCTCCGTCTCCAGGCGGTCTCATCTTCTGTGGCCCCTGAAGGTCTTCTAAGGCCACCGGTTTTTCTGAGCCAGCAGATGACTGCAGTTCTGCAATTCGCTCCTCGAACATCAGCTGGACAAAGAGGCTTATCCGGGAGGGGCTGTCGTCGTCTCTCAGGGCCTGAAGAGCTGGAAGAGACAGGCACAGAGCCCCGGTCAGAGCCCGGATGTGCGGGGGTCCAAGGAGACCCTCCTGCCAAGGGCCATCCGAGCCAGCTCCTGCCGTGGCCACCACAAGAGAGGAGAGAGGGGCCAACGGGATTCGCCGCAAGGTGCTGAACACGAATCGCCCCGCCCGCGTCCCCGAAATCTCTCCGTGTTCTGCGCACGCCAGCCCTTGTCCGCACAGGGAGCCAGGCCCTCCGCAGCCAGGACAGGGATTGCAGCCCCCTGCGCGAGCATTGCGGCTCCCCCCGGCAGCCCCGCTGAGAACCCGCTGCCCTCACTCACCCTCGCTGAGGGCCTGGAGCTCTTCCTTCTGCCTCCTCAGGCGCACCCCGGCGATCCCTGGGAACACAGAGCCTGTCAGGGCCCCAGCGGCACGGCGCCCTGCCAGCGGCCCTGCCAGCCCTGTGGCCACACGGCCTCCTGCCCCGGCAGGGCTCGGCCCGGGCCCTTGCCGCATCCTGCCGCCCAAGGGCCCGGCCGCAGAGGGCGGCAGCAGCCCCGAGGGCAGGCGCGGCTCCACGGCGCCGGGCGCGGATGCCGCTGCCGGGACGGGGGCTGGGGCTGGGGCTGGGGCTGGGAGGGAGCCCGGGCTCGTGGCTCACCGATGAGCTTGATGGCCGCCTCTCGCAGGGGCTCCTGTGGGTGCTCCAGGTAGGGCAGGGCCAGGCGCAGGTGTTCGGCCGCTCGGCTCTTGTCGTCTGCCAGCTGGAGAGAACGGCAGGAGGGAGGGAAGGGTTGGCGCGGGCTCAGCCCCTCGGCCGGGCGCTCCCGGCGCCCAGCCCCGGCCTGCGCTGCCCGCACAGCCCCAAGGCCCGGCCAGCGGGCGCCGGGCTCCGGAGGGGGCGCAGGGCCGGGTGCTGCCCGGGGAGCCGCGGTGCCGCCCCGCCCCGCGGCCCCGCTGGGCCGCCGCTCCGTCGGCGCCCGACTCGGGGCACAGGAGCCTGGAGAAGAGCCCGCGCGGCCCCACGGAAGGGAGCGGCGTGTGGGGCGCAGGCCGGAGCCCCTGCGTGCGCCGCTGGGCAGGGGCCACGGCTGCCAGCCCCGCACACCGAGCCCCGCCGTCAGGGGGCTTCTCCAGAGGCCGTCCTTACCACGCACTCGGCGAACTTGAACAGCTTCTCCGTCTTCAGCACGTGCTCGAGGTCGCTCCTCTTCAGGAAGCCGGCCGCACAATGCAGCGTTTCCCGAGAGGCCTGGAGAGCAGCAGAGACAGGAGCTGGCAGCGCAGCCCAGCCCAGGGCACGGGCCCTGCGTCCCTGCGCCAGGGCCAGCAGGAGGCTGCGAGCCGGGAGAGGTGCCCGGGCAGGAGGCAGCCGAGCCCCCTGTCAGGGATGCACCGGCATCACACAACGCCTCACCTTGGCCACGCGCTCGTTCACCTCGTGGCAGTGCAAGTAGAGTGGGAGCAGGCTCTGGCTCACAACTGTGTTCAGTGGCTCTTTGCCCTCATCCGCTACCAAGCCCATCACCTTTTGGAAAAGCTGAATGGAGAGCAGCTGCACCTGGCTGTTGTCCTGAAGGAAAGGAAGCGGAGGAGGCCTCAGCACCAATTTCTCCAGCCCAGCCGGGCAAAAGCCTAAAAATCCCCAGGGCACAAAGTTTCTGGGCAGCAGCTAATGCCCGTGGCCCGCAGAGCCTTACGTTTCCAAAGAGCGACAGGAGGAGGTCGGCTAGCTTCAGGGCAGTGGTCCTGCCGATCACGGAGTCTTTCCGCTGGCACACATTGGTGAGCGCAGAGAGGGACATGGCGACCACCTCTCCGTCGGCATCACCAAGCCGCTCCAGGAGGCTTGGAAGCAGGCTGCGTACACCTCCGGCCTGTATGGAACACAAGGCTGTGCTGGGAAGCCACCAAGAGCTGCAGCGCCAACACCGCCCTGGCTCTGCTAGCCCACCCTGCCGCTGCTGGGCCCAGAGGCCAAAGGCCTGTCCCGAAGCACTCGAGCAGCTGGAGCAGGAGGCAGGAGAGCTGGGAGCAGCTGCCTCAGCTCCTGAAGCCCAGCCAGCCCAAGGGGCTGCTTTCCCCAGCGCAGCTTCAGCCGCTGCCCCCTTCTCACCATCGAGGGCTCCTCGCTGAGCAGCACAAGGCCTTTGAGCGCCAGGTGACGTCTCTGCCTGCACGTGCCCCGCAGGTGCCTTGACATCTCCTCCAGGACGCGGCCTGCGCATTCCCTCAGGTCCAGGAACTTGATGACCTGAAAGGCACAGGGCAGTGACAGGTGACCCGAACAGCAGGAGCCCAGAAGCGCACAGGGCCGGGCCCAGGCAGCAGCAGCAGCAGCAGCACAGGGCTCGGGCACCGGCCCAGGCAGCTGCAGCTACGAGAGGGCAGAGGGCTGAGAGGCAGCTGAGCGAGGCAGCGCTGGCTCACCTCCACCAGGAATGCCAGGGAGGGCAGATCCCAGCGTGGCTCCTCCCTGCTTAGTGGCTGGAGTAGGTAGAAGCCAATGCGGGAACAGCTGTGGCCCAAGTGACGGCGCATCTCCCTGTCAGGGGGAAAAAGGCAGCAAGAGCCTGAGGTGGGGGGGACAGTCTTCTCCCAGGAGGTCTAACTCACAGGTCCGGTCTTTCCCCAGTATCCCTGGAGGGGGATGTGGGCGCTTTGGGAGGCGGCCCCTTCTGGGCACCCTCCTCTGCCAGCCTTTTCCAGTCGGCTTGGCCGGCCCTCGGTGACGAGGCCCTCGAGGCCATGAGCACAGGGACTGTGTGGGGCACAGGGGACAAATGTGGGAGAGAAGGGGTTCTCACCTGGCCAGCAGACCCACGGCATAGTGCTGGGTGTCAGCACAGAGCAGCGTGTCCCAGCCACGCTTGCGCTCCATAGCCATCATCTCTGTGTTCCACCACATTTGGCTGAACAGAGCCTTCATGGCCTGCACTGCAAACCTGTGTGCAGAGCAAAACCCAGGTCACACGGCGAGCGCTGGCGCCGGCCACAAGGACATTGAAAAGACAGGAGGACTGGCACCTGTTGGGGTTGCTGGGAAGGCCGTGTTCCTCCTGGCACGCTCTCCAGAAGTTAGCAACTTCCACTGGCATCTCTTGTGTGGTGATGACAATGTGGAAGAGGAGAGCAACAAACAGACGGGCTGAATGAAGGAGCACTGCCCTGTGGCATTTGGGCACCTGGACAGTCAGCCACAGCCCCAGAGTTGCCTGCAAAAGAAGCAGCCCGAGACAGAGCTCAGTGCTAAGATGTCCGTGTGGCAGGGCCCGAGGGGAGACGCAGGGGGAGCGACGGGCCTGGAGCCCCCTGAGCCTGCCCTAAGCCAGTGCCTGAGGCAGGGAGAGGACGGAGAGCTGATGGAGAGGCAACCGGGGAGCGAGCAGAGGCCGGTTCCAGAAGCTCACCGCCAGGGCAAAAACGTCCTCGTCGTCGCCATCGGAGGTGGTCGTTGTATGCAGAGGCCAATCCTCCATCACGCGGATGAGTGCTGGCAGCACCTTCTCCGCTGTCACAGCCGACGAGCCTATGGCTCTCCACATGCTTGCAGCAGCTCTGTGGGATTGGAGCTCTGTGTCAGGGCCGTCTCAGTCACAGTAGCATGCCCTGTGCAGCTGTGGAGGCCCAGGTGACAGAGCCCTGGTGCCCTGAGGGGCAGGGAGGGAGCATGGCAGCAGGCTGGTGGAACAGAGGGGCCCAAGGGTCCTGGACCGCTCCGCCTGTCTGGCAGAGCCCATTGGACAGGCTCTGCAGGGCAATGGGCCCTAAAGGCTGCTGAGCCCTGAGCTCTCAAGGCAAGTGGGCCCCATACCTGTCACACGTTGGGGCACAGC
The DNA here is from genome assembly GCF_029207755.1 of Chamaea fasciata. Taxonomy (NCBI): domain Eukaryota; kingdom Metazoa; phylum Chordata; class Aves; order Passeriformes; family Sylviidae; genus Chamaea; species Chamaea fasciata. The sequence continues at coordinate 397,896 of NW_027094148.1, read as the reverse complement.
GCAGGAGGGTCAGCACAACATCAGCAGGTTGCTCTTCGGCCAGCCTCAGAAAGTCCAAGCGCATCCTGGCATCCAAAGTGACACAGGCTGCCAGTCTCTGGTGAAGGTCCTTCACCATGGCTGGCACCTGGAGGAGACATGGGGAAGACCTGGAGCGCTGTCCAAGGGAGCAGCTTTCCCCAAGAAGTGCTTCCCCTCCCGCCACACTCTCCTGGCCTCCAAGACTCAGGGTCTCTTTTGTGTTGGTATTTCTGAAGGCCACGCACTCAGTCACTGCCATGTCTGTATTTGCTGCGTCACTGATTGCAGCATCCAAGCGCTGAGCCAAATTCGGGCTGACATTGGGCTCTGCCTGGAGCTCAGTCAGCCTGCGGTCAGGCTCAGCTGTTGCACGGCTTCTGGTCGTCCTACGCCGAATGGGCACGAGCCTCCGGAACATCTGCAGAAGAGCAAAGGACAGGGAAGAGAGACACGTTCCATGGAGTGCTCCAAGCGCGGAGCTCGGCCGAGCAGTGACAGCAGGCCCAGCCCAGGCGGGGATGGCTGCACGTACCTTCAGTGATCTGCGGAAGCGGCCACGGGTGGGCTTCTTCTCCTGTGTCTGCTCCATGGTTGCATCTGGCAAAGAGCGAGCGCAGCCAGAGCTGAGGGGTTGCAGGAGAGGCCAGAGAAGCCAGCCCTGCTCTCCCCAGGCAGGGACAGCCCCGGGATGCCCCAGGGGATGGAGCACAGCTGCTGCAGGGGCAGCCTCGGCCCCTCTTCCATCCTGTCAGTGGGCGGAATGGGAACGGGGATGGGATGGGATGGGGCCAAGCTGTCCGCAGCCATCGACCTTGTGGCCCGGCTCTGCCACTCACCATCCTGCTGTGGCTGGAACTGCTCCAGCTCTTGAGGGGGTTTTGCTGGAGCATCTCCAGGGCTTGTATTTCTTCTCCTCCAGCAAACTGTGAGGAGGTCGTGAAATCTGCCCGCCATGTCAGCGTCTGGCCTCGAGGGCACCTTCAGACAGATGCCTCTGAGGAAACTAGGGAAAACCCTGAGGCAACAAGTTGTGCAGTTGTGCCTTGAAGGCACCTGCGACAAAGAAGCCTCAGGAAGGCTGCAGGACAGCAAGTCCTGCACACTGGTCTTGAGGGCTCCTGCCACAATGACAGGAGACTCCTTGTGGTGCTTCAGGTCACCAGATCCTGTGGTCTGGCCGCGAGGGCACCGACCGCAGGGTTGGGAGATGCCTCGGGAAAGCTCCGAGTCACCAAGTCCCGCAGTCTGGCCGCGAGGTCAGCTGCAGGAGCAGCGCTTCGGAAAGGCTCCGGGTCGGGCACAAACGAGCGGGCTGTGTGGGAACTCCTCACAGCACCTCTCTGGCGCGTCCTGTCCCGTGGCGTGCTCCGAGCACTGTGGCGTGGCTGCGTTGTTGCCAGCACCTATGTCACCGCGTGTCACAAAGGCTCCTCGGGACACCCTGTGCTGTTCCCTGCCGCGGTGACCACGCTGCTGCACCGTGTCACAAAGGGCCCATGCACACCCTGCCACCTGCCCCGGCCCTGCCCCCGCTCCACCCAAAGTGGCCCAGGTCCGAAGGAATCCCTCGGCCCAAGTGTCTAAGAGAGCCCAACAGGACCTTGAATGATTTGATGGCTCGAGCCATCGGCAACCGCTGCCCTGCTCTGCGGGCTCAGGGCGGCAGAAGGAGCCCCCAGGGCTGCCGATGCAGCCGCAGCGGGAAGGGCACGGGGCCTGCCGCAGAAGCTGGCACGGCCTCCCTTCTCTCAGCTGATAATTGTCTTCAACCAAAGTCAGACTTTCACTTCAAAGCCAGCTCAGTGCAGGCAAACCCTTGGGCAGCTAAGATCTCCAAAAGGCTGCTCGATCCAAAATGACCAATTCCTCTTTAATTTCTCTTTTTGGGTCACTGCTGATCCTCTCCTCCTCTTCCCCCTTCCACTCAGCTGAGTTGGCAAAGGCTGGATTAGCCACTTTTTCCTTATGGATGAGCATGGCAACTTGTTTTGGTTTGGGAAGACAGGTATTTGCTAGGTAAAAGTTGGAGGTTTTTTTGGAATGGAGAGCGTAAACTTTTTTTTTGCTAAATTATAAATTTACAATTAGAGGTTTTTAGGCAAAGATTTGGGAAATAGGAATAGCAGTTTTTTATTAGTATGTATTACAAAGTAAACAAACAAACCCCCTTCAAATAACTACAGTATTAATAACAAAAGAAAAACAGTATTAAGAACTTTGAGGGTTTTGTCTTACAAAACTTAGGGCAGTTTGGTTTTGGTGTTCTTGCAGGATTTTTAGAGCAGCAAGCTGAAAGAGTGGAAAGTTTCGGGCAGGTAGCTGGGATGGCAGGGTGTCCCGGCAGCGCGGGGCTGCAGGGTCACTCTGCAGCAATAGGAGCAGCGCTGAAGAAGCCGAAGGCGGGGCAGGGCTGGCTTAACTCCTGCGGGTGGCAGAGAAGGCTCCGGATTCCGGCTGAACTGGCGAGAGTAGATTTTTGAGGACTGGATTTTTTTTGGCTACAGTGAAACTTTTCCAGTTAGCAACAGTTTAGCCGGTTTTTTTCTTTTTTTTTTTGAAGGTCCGGAGGGGGGGGAAAAAAAAAAAAGGACAGCTTCTAGCTGCTTTAAGGTTTGTTTTTTACTTGCGTGGGGGTTTTTTGTTACTTTGTTTCTGTTTTTGTTTCGGCTAAGTATTTTGAAGTGTTTAACATTTGGTCTCTTTGGTAACTTATGGGGAAAAAATTCTTTAGAGAAAGAAGGAACAAACCTAACTCCCAACATTATCTACTTTGAATTTTTTTTTATACTAACATATTATATTGAGTTTAAACTGTTAAAATATATATATATATTTATATATATATACATGCAAATATGGATACAGTCACATTGTCATGGGTAGTTTACTTTAAGACAAGGATTTTTGAGGTATGCATTGGGGGTTTTTTATTATTTTTTTGCATTATTTGCCAGGTGCAACTTGGTTTCTGAGCGAAGACAATTTCACGGATGGGATTGTTTTTGCTGGAGGCAGGATTAATTTAAACAGGTTTTTTCAGTATACTTTTCATGTGTACTATTGGAACTTTATTTTTTGTTGTTGTTTGCACGGGCTTAGATTGGGCAGGATTTGCTCGGTTGGTGGAACTTTGAGTGTTTACTAGCTATGTGGCTTTTGCTAAATTAATACTTTAGTTTTTGAAAGTTTTTTTACTTAGTGCTTTTAAGGTAGCTTTAAGCAGGTTATTGCACTGTTTAATTTTTTCGACCGCTGGTGCATGATAAGGAATATGGCATACTTACTTAATGCTATGTTTTTTAGCTTAGGTGCTTATAAGACAATTTTTGAAATGGGTTTTATTGTTTGATTTGATTTTTTCAGGGGTGCTGTGTTTTCACAGGACTTGTTTTTTTAGGCTCAGGATGGTGTTTTGGACAGTAGCATGAGGCACAGGGTAGGTTTTTAACTATTTAGTGATGACTTTTCCTGTGGTTAGTACATAGCACCTGCCCTGGTGGGTTTGGAGAAGGCTGATGTAGTTAATTTGTTAGGGTTTTTTATATTTATATTTGGACTACTGCTTACTTTACCATAAGGGCTTTACTTGCTTGGCTTGCTTGATTGCAGCACGTGTTTTATAGTTATGGATAACTTGAGAAATGCTGTCTATGGTTAAATTTACTTCTTGGTTTTGGGCTCACTTAGAGGTGGCATTTTTGCTTGGATGATTCGAGGCATTATGGGCTTATTGAGCTAGGAACAACTTTTTTCTGTCTTGCTAATTGAAATTTTGATACTTTTATTTTGGCAGCTTGATTGACTTGCTTATTATTTTGGTGGTTTTTATTAGCTTGATTCTTGGGTACATATGGGAATTACGTGGCGGATTTTTACAGGTAGTTTTTTACGCGAGTGGCAATGTTTTTTTATTCATCAGCAGCCTAGATTTTTTTTTTTTTTTATGTTGCAAGTTGGCCTTTTTCTACTTTTTTAGCCAACTCTACGGAGCATTGGCTACTACTTACGAATTAGTGTAGAGGTAGAGCTTTGGCTACTCTTTGTTTTTAGCAATGTCAAGGGTTAATTGGACAGCTTTGAGTTTAGCAAGCTGACTTGATTTTTTTTTTCTTTTCAGTGGCTTTTGCAACTTGTCATGTGGGGTTTTATACGGCTGCTTTCTACTTATGGTTCATTTTTACGATGCGACAGGAATCGTCAATGAAAAGGGCGTAGCGTGGTTTTTTCGCCGGCAGTTGGTTGTACGGAGGAGCTTTTTTTGCTTGTGTCACTTGTTCTTGCTTTTCTTTGTCTGTGAGACTAAAGTTTTTTTTTTTTTTTTCTTTTCTGGTCAGTTTGTAATTATTTTTAAAATTTATGGGTGATTTGTGTTTTTAATACGGGTGCGCTGTGTGATGAGGGCAGTCTATTTGCTCTATGTGGCGTCGGTGGCATGGTGGGTGGAGGCAAATGAGGATTCGGTACCTTCAAATGTTCACAGAACCATGGAATTCCACACTGGATGGGTTGGAAGGGACCTTAAATCTCTCATTCCCAAGCCCTGCCATGGGCGGGGACACCTCCCACTGTCCCAGGCTGCTCCAGTCTAGCCTGGGACACTTCCAGGAATCCAGGGGCAGCCACAGCTTCTCTGGGAATTCCATCCCAGCCCTCACCACCCTCCCAGGGAGGGATTTGGGTTATAATATTTGCGTTTGGCTTAGGATATAAAAGCATGTCCAGGACGGGTTAGGTAATTTGGGTTTTTTTCCAAAACAAAAATCCCTTCAGAATTGTGGAATTTTATTCTTCCAGGTTCTAGAATGTGCTGAACTATTTGTATGGATGAAATGAATGAAATTATCCCAGATGAAATAATTTGCTGCTAGTTAAGAGCCTGCTGCTATAATTATTTATTAAGCATAGATCTCTTTAGATTGGTGATGTGTTTACCAACACCACAGTGCCACATCTACATAAATTATAAATAAATACATCTATATACATAGTGTAACCCATGATTGAAGTGATGTTGTGCCTGAACCCCTGATATCACCCACCTTTCCCTCTGGAAGGATTTTTAATTTGAGTATTTAAGGGAGAACTTTCCCCTTTTTGTGTGTGTTAGCCATTGCAGAGTTTCCCTGCAGAAAGCTCCAACCTGTGTTGACATTTTGCTTTCCTTTTTTCCCCTGATCCTGCCTGCCCTTGATTCCAGAGGAGAACAATGGGAGGGGAGTGAGTGCTGAGGGTATTTACAGCACAATCATGGGAAACGCTCCCCTCACCACTGAGCCCTTTTCCTTCCCCTGGCAAATCCTCTGGCTCTGCTCCAGCCTCGGGATCCACGAGCCTCTTCCCTGAGGGAATTGTTATCAACCTGGAAAACTCCTGTATTCCAGTGGCACAAGGAGACATCCGAGATCCACCTTCCTGGTGCATTCAGAAGGTGCTGCTGGGGGAGTTACACTGATCTGAACAGCTCCAAAGGTCAGAGATTTCTTTGTAATCAATTCCTTTTCCCAGCCTTCTGAAGTCTAATGATCAGCTTTCCATGTTTGTTGTGGTGGTTGCAGGGTTTGAGGGGCAGCAGAGTAAATTGGATTTAGGGATAAATTGCCATTTCTTCACAAGACTGAAAAGGGAGGGGAGGGATGTTAATATTTCATGTGGCTGGGAGAGGAAATGCCTGGCAGTGCCAGGGGAAGAGTCACAGCACCTGGGCTGAACTCACCCAGGTTTTTTTGGCAGCAATGATCTCATTGCTCAACATGAAGGGAACAGAAAACAATTCTGCCCCAGGGCAAGAGAAGCCTGGCTCAGGAGGGGCTATCACTGCAGTCAGAGAAGGTTTCAGTGAGCTGGAGAAGGCAACAGAAATGGGATGTGTGCTAAAAGAAATGTGAGGGGGTAGAAGGTCAATACCAAAAATCAAACCAAATTAATCCTTCCTTCTTTTGTTTTTGCTGTGTTTCCATCTGTTTCCATCTTTCCATTTGCTGTGTTTCCAAAGCAAGGAAGGGGCAGGAGTTTAGGAGGGGCTGGTTCAGCTCAGCCTTGCTGATAAAGCAATTTGGGTTTTCCCTCATCAATCTGTTTCATTAACTAAAAATGCAGAATTGGAGAAGTTGTGGGATATTTTTGCGTTTTTCTGCAGCTGGCTGCAGGAGACTGCTCAGACCGGGGGTTGGGGCTGTCCAGCCTGGAGAAGAGAAAGACCTGGGGAGATTTCATTGGGGCCTCCCAAGACCACAAGGGAGCCTGAAAGAGCTGCAGAGGGACCTTGGACAAGGACCTGGAGCGCCAGGACAAGGGGGAATGGCTTTAAACTACGGGAGGAGAGATTTAGATGGGATCTTGGGAAGGAATTCCTCCCTGGGAGGGTGGGGAGGGCTGGACTGGAATTCCCAGAGCAGCTGTGGCTGCCCCTGGATCCCTGGGAGTGTCCAAGGCCAGATTGGAGCCCCTGGGACAGTGGGAGGTGTCCCTGCCCGTGGCAGGGTGGGGCTTGAAGGTCCTTCCATCCCAAATTCCATGATTCCAACCCAAAGATAACCTGGATTGGAGGCAGCAGTGCCTGGGGGCTAAAGCACCTTCCCAGCTGTTATCAGAACAGGAGTTGCAGACATTTTATCCCTGGGTTTTCTTCCTTGTCCCTCAGCTGGGAGGTGATGGGAACGAGCAGCAGGAGCTTCCCCAGGCCCTGGGAGTGGGACACTGGGAAGGGGACACTGGGAATGGGACACTGGGAATGGGACACTTTGGGAATGGGATACTTTGGGAGTGGGACACTGGGAGTGGAACACTGGGAATGGGACACTGGGAGTGGGACACTGGGAGTGGGACACTGGGAGTGGGACACTTTGGGAGTGGGACACTTTGGGAATGGGACACTGGGAGTAGGAGACTGGGAATGGGACTCTTTGGGATACTGTGGGAATGGGACACTTTGGGAATGAGACACTGGGAATGGGACATTTTGGGACAGTTTGGGAAGGGGACTCTTTGGGAGTGGGACGCTTTGGGAGTGGCACTTTTACAACCACTATTGGCTTTGTGGTTTATCCTGAGACAACAGACCCAACCATAAATTGTCACTTCAGGGCCAGCATTTAGTGCCAGCTCAGGGAAATGCAGGGTGGTTGTGGCAGGTATTAAACACCCCCAATAAATCCTGGAGGAGGATCCCAGGGTAACAATGCCTGCTTGCCAAATCTGTTTGCAGAGCGCACAAAAGCAACGAGGAAAACATTGCAACAGCACAAAGGTTTTCTCACAGCTCCACCACAGGCTGCTGCCTCGGCAAAGCTGATTGTTGGTGCTTTTCTTCCAGCCCCAAACTGGGATTGAGCCAGGCCCTGCATCCATTGGGACTGGGATGCTGTGGCTGTAGGATAAACCCCCAGCCAAGCCCCGCAGGGAGCCATTTATCCTGTTTGGAGCCCGTTTATTTTTCCTCCTTCCCCTGAAGATGTGTGTGAGGAGCAGAGATTCAGCCAGGCCCTCTTCCCAGGCCCATGGGATGTGTGTTTCTTTCCCGTTTCCTGGAAGCGCTCGGTGTTTGGGGAAGGTTGCTGGGCCACGAGGAGCTGCTGGACACCATCCACAGCCCCTCTCAGGCATTTTCTGCTGGGTGGGACTCCCTGAAAATCCCTTCAGCTTTGTAGGGAAAGCACTTTTCCTACGGGGCACACAGGGTGTGAGGCTGGCTCTGGGAAAGAAATATTCCCAGGGAAGAAAGGCTGGGAACGTGCTGACGGCAGCACTGCTCTTTCAGGTGTCACTGTAAGAAGCTTCTAAAAAGCTCCATTTCTGCTTGGTGGGCAGAAAGTGCAGGAAAAAGTGCTGGGAATGTGTGGAGTAGGAGCTGAAATGATGTTGGGACAGCTCGGGCTGGAGGCAGGAATGCTCAGCAGGGAAGGAACAGGCAGCCTTAAAAGAAGAGAAAGCTTGAACATGTGAATTCTAGACAAAAGAATTTATACAGAGCTGATGAATTATGACCGATTTGCAGCGTGTTTGGGCTCCTGAAGACACAGATTTGGGGTCCCTGACTGTCAGAGCTGTGCTGTGAATTTTGTGGTGGTGCCATCCCCTCCTCCCCAGCACCCCCAGAGCAGGGCTCAGCTGGGCCTCATCCCACCCCTTATCTCCGGTGCATCTGCTGGCTCCAATTCCCCGCAAGAATCAGATTTGAAGGAGTGACAAAAGCCCTCATCGGTTGTTTCTCCTCTTTTGGTGGGGATGCAAACTCAGAGAAGCCAAGGAAAAGAGCCCAGTGCTTCGCAGGGCTTGGGCAGAGTCCCAGGGGTGAATTCCCAAAGGAATGAGGAGTCTGTTCCCCAGCAGGCTCCATGTTCAGTTGGATCCAGGGAATTCAGCTGGACATCCTGGAGCCAAGGCCTGCCCCAAAGCTTTTTTTGCTGGACTGAAACATAAGAAGTGTGAGTTCCCAGTTTGCCAGGCAGCTCAAACAAGGCAGCAAACACTCCACTGTAGGCTGGGATGTCCATTCCTCGTGCTGGTGGTCAGGGGTGGGTGGAATTCAGGATTGCCCAAATGGAAGAACTAAAAATAGAAAGAAACCAAGTTGTGAGGGAAAGCTTCTCACAATTTCCACTAAAACAATCCGAGAACTTGCTTTACTCATTTCCTTCTGCTCAAACCAGGTTCTTGTCAATGAATCCTGTTCTTTTTCCTCCTTCTCAAGGAGCATGTGGAGCCCAGGCCCAGCTGTGACTCAGGTGAAAGCACAGCACCATTTTTCCTGCCTCGGGGGAAGAAGGTGAGTCCTGGAGGTCCCCTAAGAAATGACCAAATTTTGCAAGCCAAGGAAGCTGGGATGAATCTTTCCTTGAAACTCTGGGCTGGGAATAATTCCCTTCGCATTTCCTGAGTGGGGATGAGCTGGTTGTGGTGCCAGGAAAGGCCAGGGGAATATCTCAGATACTCACCTGTAGGATTTGTGTTTTATACACTTGGCATTTGTGGGGAACAGCAAGGCGAACACACTCGTTTCCTTCTCTCAGGCCGTGAATAACACTGAGGAAATTGTTTGCACTTGGAAACCACAAGGTGGGGAGCTCAGGGACATCAAAATGCAAAGAATTGTAATCTGTGGGTGAAACTCTGAAATCGAGTGTTGAGCAAGATGCTTCTAAAGGAAACAATATATTTTCAGAATTAGATCACTAGTGATTTTTTTCTGCTGTGCAAAATAATTTCTCATTCACTCTTTGAAGGAAATAAAGAAGAAAATTGCATTTCACCTCCCTCTCCAGCTCCTTACTTTAATGTATACCTAGGCAGAATTTCTTGTCCTCTAATTTGAATTATCAGTTTGTGAAATGGTTTTTTCCTCCCCTCTTCCAGCTTGTTTCCAATTCTTTGCCTATAAGGAAATGATTGTGCTCCCCCTTTCCCACCCTTTTCTCATCCAAATTAGAGCTTTTTGTCATTTTTTTCCCCCATGGTATCACTTTCTTGGGTTATGAAGCAAAGCCTCATGCTCTGAGATAAACCTGGATACGTGGAGATGACTCAGGATTATTGGAATAATTGTGACTTTTCTTTTTGGGTTTTATTTTAAACCATCTCAACCCAATGAGAACATTTAACACAACCATGTCAGCTACAGGGGTAGAATTTAATTGAATTTCCTCAGATTCAAGGCCTGGCAGAGCTGCTGAGAAGGAATTCCACAGAGGGGAGGAATTAATCTAAAAGTGAGGGATCAGGTGTATCAGCAAAGGAATTCAAGTTGCGGAAACAAGGGGAGCACTGAATCAAGTTGTCTGCTTGGGAAATTCTCCAGGCTGCAGCAGAGAGAAGGAAAGAAACCCAGCCCACCTCAGCCAGGTCTTGGAAAGTCTCCAGCAAAGTTCAGGCACTGGAGGGCAGAGGAAATGCCTGAGGAGGAACTTCTGGATGTGCAGAAAACGCTCAGCCCTGGGCGCGGGAGAAGCAGGAGCCTGCCTGGAGCTCTGCCCTTGGGATAAAGAACTGAGGGAGAGAACACAGAGCTCAGAGGGGACAGCAGGAGCCTGCAGTGAGGAGCTGCTGGGCTGTCCCACAGCCCTGGATTTGGGAACAGGATGGTTTCTGTGTCAGCCCTGCCACCTGGGGAGCAGTTCCCTGTCCCATCCATTCTGTGCTCCCAGAGGATGAGGAGCCCTGGTGACAACCATCTCTCCTCGGCCCTCAGCCAGAGAAGGGAAGCAGAGCCCTTGCCCAGGCTGGGAACTTCCTTCACTCCCAGCCTGGGTGACACCAACCTCCAGCATCTGATTCAGGATCAAAGCTTCCTCCTGCAATTCCAGCCCTTAGCGACGCAATCCTTCGTGTCCATCCCGCTGGAAGAAACAGCAGAGTTTGAAGGAGTTTAAATCTTTTCAGAATGCATCTTTTCAAAGGTGAACTACCCAGGAAATGCTTTGCTTCAGTGGCTCGCAGGCAGCTGCAGTTGTTCAGGATTTCCACCAAATAACCTGGAAGATCCTCCAGGAGTTTGTGTATGTTGAGGAAAACAGGCACAACAGGAAAGTTTGTGCATGGAGCCAAGTTCAGGTGTTACCTAGAAATTCAGTTCTGGTCCCCAGAGCCCAAAGCTCTGAATTCCCAGGATCAAGGAACCCCAGACTGGTTTGGGTGGGAAGGGACCTTCAAACCATTCACCACACCTTCCACTGGACCAGGCTGCTCCAAGCCCTGTCCAACATGACCTGGAGCATCAAAAAAAAAAAAAAAAAAAAAAAAAAATCCTCCTGGAAGTCCTGGCTCAGCTGAGAAGCTGCACATCATTATTGGTGCTCCTGCACTCTCCCAGGGGGTGTTTTTCACTCCATTCCCTGAGCTGGCTGCTGGAGAAGGAGCCTGGCACCAGCTGCCCTCGGGAAAAACTGTGAATTTTGGGGAGGATGCAGAACAGCATTTAACAGTGTGGGACAGCCATAAACCCACCCTGCTGGTGTGACTCAGCAGAGGCAGGAGCTGTTTGCTTTGGCACAGGAGCTTCCTCAGGCCAGGATCTTTGCTCTCACTGAGATTTGTGGGGCAGAAAAGCTCCCTCAGCCTCTTCCCAGCACTCTGAAGACATCAGACTTGTCTTGGGATGGTGCATAAACGCCCAATAACATTCGAGTGATACAGAGAGGTTTATAATAACCCATTCCTCAGCACACGGAGTGATTCAGAACTGTTTGCATGCCTGTGTGGGACAGATCCTTCTGCCTCTGAGGGGAAAACGTGAGATTTTTCCTCCAGAAACTGGATAATGGGGTACTGATGGTGGAGTCAATTTGATCACGTGAAATATAGCTCCTGCTTGGCTGCAGTTTTGAAGCACCTTCCCAAAGACAGCAATAACTCTGAGGAGCTGAACCCCGAGACTCATCCTTGTCTCCTGGGAGTTTTTACTGCCCTCAGTGCTCCCTGCACCTGCACTGCAAGGAGGGCAGGATTTTATGGCCCCTCTAAAGTCCTGTACACAGCTTTTCCTGCATTTACTGCTGCTAAACACAGCCTTTGTGGGATCATATGGCACTTTAAGTGCTCTGATTTACAGAGAGGCAGCAACTCCATCTGTAACAAACATCCTAAAGCTGAGTTTAAGAGCGATCCACTGTATTTATTTGGCACATAAACACTCCCCTGCAAGGCATGTGCCTGAACTCACAGGAACATCACGGGCACAGCAAGGTCACAGCCAAGCTGAAGGTGACAGGGGAGAAAGGCAAATCTTGGGAATTAGCAAATGGAAAACCGTCCTTTTCTCCTGGTAAATATTCCGGATACGTGGCTTAAATTTCTTACTCAGATAAAGAGCCTGGTGGTACACAGAACAAGAAAAAGACAACCCCAGGCTCGGTTTAGCTTTAGCTTTCCAAAGTTATGTGTTTTATCTGTGGATAGAAATTGTTTCCCTGGAATTAGGAAACTCCAGGTGGCTCTGCGAGGTCAATTATCTTTGAGCTCCCTCAAGTGGCACTGAAACCTTGGGGTTTGTCACAGAAATCCTTGAGTTTCTTACAAAAAATTCTCGAGTTTGTCATAGAAATTCTCGAGTTTGTCATAGAGATCCTGGAGTTTGTCATAAAAATCCTCGAGTTTGTCATAGAAATCTTGGAGTTTGCAATAGAAATCCCCGAGTTTGTCACTGCAATCCTCAACTTTGTCACAGAAACCCTCGAGTTTTGTACAAAACCCCTCGAGTTTGTCACTGAAATCCTTGAGCTGGTCCCTGAAACTTCCCAATTTGTTGCACAACTCCTTTCCTAATGAAGCCCTGTCATTCGAGCCCGTGTTTTTCACAGCAGCTGTAGCAAACGGAGATGCTCGGGTTTCCAGGAATCGAAACCACTTCAGAGCAGTTGAAGGCGATCCATTTAATAACACAGTTCTCTTCTGACAGATCTCTGAAAAGACACGGATCAAGGGAAATGAAGCGTTTTATGTCCAAGAGGAGTTTGCAGCTGATTCCCAACATGATACCTGTGTGTTGTGAGAAGTTGTTTTGACCTTTTTTTTTTTTTTCTTCTGTGGTTCCTTCTCAAATTCATGCCAGAGTCGCTGGAAAGTGAACGTGTTGTTCAACATCTCAGGTAAAACTCAGCCCTTTGCTTTCTACACCTTGAAGAGGTAAATAAATCCTCTGGCTTCAATCCAGAGGTTTTTTAACGTGGTTTTGCCTCGTTAAAAGCACATTTTATTTAAGAAGAACATCTTTTAATCAGAAAGCAATTGATGGGCACACAGGATTCAGGTCGTTTTTGGTGCAAGGAGATGAAATTTGATAGCAGACTGGAGCTTTTCACAGTTAAAAAAAATAGCTTTTTCAAGGGTTTGAATAATATGGCAAGAACCTTTTGGAGCAAAGAGCTCAAGAACAAAATGACTTTGGAGAAGAGAAAACTTGCAGTGTTTGAAAGATCTACAGGGAAACCGGAGTGGGAGTGTTCATCAGGGACTGCCAGGACAGGAGGGAATTCATTTCCACTGTGTGAAAAACGAGCTCCACTCTCTTTTCAAATGTTTATGAGTTTAATAAAAATTAAAGACAGACAATTAGGAGACATAAGAGCAAACGTTTCAGCTGGGGTGCCTCACCAGAAAGCAACGCCCTTCTCTTTTCAATGGCTGTGTTTTTAAGGATTGCTGTTTTGCATATTCAATAGATATTAAAACTTTTTGTTTGCTTGTTTAAAGTTTTGCTAATTATCTTATTTGATCGATTTGTTTGTGGGCCTTTTTATTGTGTTTGGTAACATGGGTTTTGGCTGGTTTTATTTTGATAGAGAAACTAGAAATCCAGCAGCTTTTATGTAGGGTGATGACCTCTCCCTCATAATTGTTGGCTTGGTCAGTCTCAGATGTCACAAAGAAAAAATGAATTTTTCTACTATTCACACTATGTCCCAATCAGAAAATACACTCATCACCTTTCTAAACATTGACATTTATCTTGACATTGACACTTCTGGGAGGAATGACAGGTTTGTCTTTACAAACAAACTCTGGGTCTGCTGGTGGATAAAACCAGCACTGAGAGAGAAAAGAAACAATGGGAAGGATCCCACTGATTGATGAATGGAAAAGAAGATGTTTGCCTTCACAAACAAACGGTGGGTTTGCTGATAAATGAAAATGGATGTTGAAAGATGAAAGAAACAATGGGGAAACCCCATAAATTCCATAAAAATTCAAAGTTTCAAGGGGGTTGTACGTTAAGGAGGAATTTTGGGTATTGGGCACTCTGGGAAGTATGTAACTCTCAAGTACCTCAGGCAACGGGGGAAAAGAGGGAAACTTCTGCTTCTGCCCCAGCCCAGGGACATTTGTTATTTCTATCACCTGCTAGTTTGACACCATGAACCATTCTGGTTTTACCTAAGATGTGAATCATGAGCATTGTGGTGCTTTTTTGTCCACAATGTGCTGTTAAGAGCAAGAACACGCTGTTCTTACAGCTGGGATGGTGGCTGTTCTACACCATTGATTCCACACTGCATGACTAAAGAAAATCTCTCCTTTTCCTTACTAAGTTGAAGCTACAACTTAGTGCAAATAGGTGTTAAAAGAGAATGAATGCAATAATCCCCCTTTTCTTTTTTGGTCTGTAGTGGATACCCCCTTGAAGAATCCAGAACAACTCCAAAATGTTGTGCATACAATGAAGAAAAGGGAACACTAAATTCCCTTTGGATGATGAGGCTAGAAAACCTGTTTTAATCACTGTCACTGTTTCTCACCACACCTAATGTAACTAACAAGAAATTCAGCTGACTTTCTCTGTGAAAAACACGGTTCATTTTTTGTTAAAATTTTAAAAGTTTAATAATAAACAATAAGACAAGAAGAGACATAAGAAAAGCAAAATGACAGACATCTGGGTGCCTGGTGTTTCCACTCAAGGCACGGCTTGCCAGCAAAGGACCTTTAAATACCATAGGTATGGCATATTCATACATTTCATCTGCGATTTAAACATTCCTTTTGACTTTAGGTGTTTCTGCTTAATTGCAACTTTTCTCCCCCACCATTCTTTCCTGCACATAAAGTTTTTGTGGCTTCACAAAGTCGCAAATCTCTTGATAACGAAGGCAATAAATTCTTCTTGTTGGAGTCCTTGGTGTCCTTGCTGTTATGTCTATCCACATGAGATGCTGTGAGGAATTTCTTAATTGCTTCTCCCATTTGTTTTGTTTGTTTGTTTGTTTTTTGGTTTTGGTTCTTTTATTTTTATTTTTTGAGCTAGTTACAAAAAGCATCTGCTATAGCCTAAAAACTGTATTTATCCCACTACTACAAGAGGGTATATTACTGTAGCATAACTTTCTACCATAACGCATATGAGATTCATTTTCATATTTGTAAAAAGCCAAACACTTAATATGTATTTATAACAACACTGAGGCAGTTTTGCAATGAAGCAGCAGCGTGTCATGGTGCTAAATAGGAATTTGGCATTACCTCTAATGTTCACTGCTACAAAGTATAGCAGGACACAGCAAGGCAGACTGGGTTAGCACAGTCATTCCTCCCCTGCCCTTCCCTTCCTCCTGCCCATCCCATTGTCTCCTCTGCAGAAGATGCAGGCTATGAAAACAAGGCAAGATTGCCAGCTATTTTTCTTCTGCCACAGGACTTGTTAGACACCGTGTTTTTTCAAAGGACTGCATGTGCCTCCCCCCAGCCTGCTGCTTTCTCATTCTATAAAAGAAGAGAGCTGAAGGAGTTTCAGGCATGTGAGTGCCTGACCTCTCTTTCCCTCTAAAGGCTCTGCCTCCCAAAGCCCTGGTTACCTGCTGTGCTTTGGCACGAGAGCCATTCCAGCCCGAAACACAAGGGCAGTGGACTTCAACTGCAAAGCCTCTCTCTGCAATGGGATTGCTTTGAGCCTGCAGCCTCCATGGGCAAGGGCTTTGTGGGGCAGGGGCCATCACAGCCTGTGCCCTGCACACAGAGCCAGGAAAAGCAGCAGATCCTGCTGGCTTCTGCTGCTGCTGATCCGAGCAGCAACTCCCCTGGGAGTTCCTCCAGGGAACTTCACACCTAGGGCTTCCATCACTGTTGTGGCTGTGGGAACTTGTTGCTTGCCAGTTCTTCACCATCCTTGTGGATTTCTGAGCATGTCAGCACAGGTGTCCATGGCCCTTCCTTCATCCCCAGCCTGCAGCACTCACAGCCCCTGCGGCCTCCCCCTTGCTGCAGCTCATTTGCAAAGTGCTGCCAAAGGCAGCGGAGCTGGTTCAGGATCCCTGTTGTCTCCTGGGCTTCAGGATGACCTTCAGAGGGACACGTGGAGCGCTTCCTGAAGAGCTGCCCGTGGCATGGCGGGTGGATTTGTCCTCCCTGGGTGGCTCTGGTTGGAGCTGGATGCTCCGTGGAGTCCCGGAGTTTTCTCAGCTGCCTTTGCAGCGAG
Organism: Chamaea fasciata; assembly: GCF_029207755.1. Taxonomy (NCBI): domain Eukaryota; kingdom Metazoa; phylum Chordata; class Aves; order Passeriformes; family Sylviidae; genus Chamaea; species Chamaea fasciata. Next base: position 381,977 of record NW_027094148.1, on the reverse strand, counting down.
TTCTCAGCCAAGGTGTGGCTCTGCTGCCATCCCAAATCTGCAGCTGCCCTGCCCAGCCTGAGTGCAAGTGGGGCACGTGCTGGGCATGGATGGAGATTTCCACGGCCAAAATCCTCCAGTATTTACAACTGCTCATTGCTCTGGACAGCACAAATCCCAAAACACCCATCGCAGTTGACAATTGTAATTTCTTGCAGATTCCTACAGCTGCGCTGCTGATCAACAAATACACCAGAATTGATTTCACATGGAAAATGTCATTTATTACAAATCGCTACACCCGCGCTGACAATACAGAACTATGCTGATGTCAATTTAAGTTTAAAAAAAGGAATTTATTAGATTTTTACAACAATGCTATGTAAAAATATAGAAATATCCACTTCAGTTAAGAAAACCTTAATTTATTGCCAACATCTACAACAACTCACTAGACACAAAGATCAATTAGGTGTTTAGCAACTTAATTTATTACATATTACTGCAAGCCTAAAGCCCATCTAGGAATACAAAAATATCAGTATTTCTATCTAAACAGTCGTCTACAAAGATCTCAATCGATACAATGACACAACTATACATCTCCATACATGTTTAAATAGAAAGATACACCCAGATACACCCACCTCAAAATACAGAAGTCAATACACATATGTAAATAGAAAGCTAGATATATTTACTTCTAGGAATACCAATATACCTATTTAAAGAGCCATATAACTCCAACTGCATAAATAGAAATACCTACACAACTGTATTCATAGGAAATAGAATTAAAACACACATAGAACAGCGTACTTACATATACATATACTTACATCCATATATACATATGTTATTACAAAGATGTATGCATATGTACAGACACATATATATGTAGCATACATTTATAAATATACCAAGATACATACAGAAATATTCCTATACAAATAGTAACTTGCATATATAAATATCCATGTAATTATTCCTCTCTATGCTACAGTCCATATATCTTTAAACAGAAATCTAAGCAGAGGGATTCCAGTCACCCCATCTTCAAAGCCTTTCACTCTGTTCTTGCTTCCTCCCCTGCAGAGCAGCACCCCTGGACAAGGACAGCAGATGGCACATGTGCGAAAGCAAAGGGAACACTGAGTAAGAATCCAGATGTTTCCCTTGGCAGCACCTGCCCTTCAGTCAGGGAAGGGAAAATCTCAGCGCCTCCCCAGGAGGGTGAGAAAGAAAAAGTTCGGCCAAAGCCCACGGCCAAAGCCCAGGCCACCCTCACCCCCAGCTGCCTCACCGGCCCTGCGGCCTCAGCCGGGCTCTGGGCTGGCAGCAGCAGCTCCCTGGTCCCTGCTGGAGCTGGTGGCCTTCAGCTTCTCCCTGCTGCCTCCTGTCACTCTCTGCCTGTCCTCAAGGTCTGCAGGGCAGCCGTGGCAAAAGTGGAGCCTCTGGAATTGGTTCCAAGGCCTGGCAGAGCTGCAGGCCCGCAGCCCTCTGTGCTCCCTGCTGGCCCCCTCCATCCCCTCAGCCCCACCGTCCCCTCGGCAAACCCCCGGCCCCCTTGGGTTTCTTCAGCCCCTGCCAGTCCTCTCACCCCACTCAATCCCTTCTGACCCATCCCGGCCCCTTAGACCCCCCTCAGCCTGCGCCCCTTCCCTGTCACCTCAGTGCCACCATGGCCCTCTGCTCCCCCACAGCCCTCAGTCCCCCAGCAGCTCAAGGTCACCGTCCCTGCAGCGTCAGCGCCTCCTCGGCCCCCTCAGCCCCCTGTGTCTCCCCGTCCTTCAGCAGCTCCTCAGGGGACAGTGCCTGGGGCCACCGGCAGCTCCCAGCGCTCCAGGGACACCCGGGGCTGGAACTGCTGCTCCGCCCGGCCCGGCCGCCAGCTCGGACCCAGCACAGCAACAGGGGACACAGGGGGCACAGGGGGAGAAACAAGAGCTGAAACAGGCAGCTGAGCGGGGAAAGAGGTAAAAATGCAGCCTAGGCCTACACAAACATCACTCTATCCGTCTCTATCGATTCACAGACCGTCACAGGGCTTTGCTTTGTGATGTAAGGGCACGGTTGCCACGTGGTCGTGGTGACATCACAAGGTTGCCTTGGTGCACGGAAGGCCTCAGGGGTGTCAGAGCAGCTCTTGGCCTTGCTCAGTGCAGGAACTTGGTCCTGTGCTTGAGGCTTTTGTCAGGGGGCAGCTGCTGACTGACAGGAGACTTCTTTTAGCTAGCGTTAGAGCGCAGTCTGCAAACTTGCACAGCAGTTGCCACAATGATTGGGCGACTCGCCGCTGCAGTTTTCACTGTTTGTGGAATTACTTATTCCTGCTATTTCCTGACTAACCTGGCAGGTAAGTAGAGGTTTTCCCTGGGTGTCACCTAACCTGGTTTTTGTGTCTTCCTGCTCTTTCTTAGTGACTGAGTTGATTGGGAAACAGAAAGGCCATTGGGATGCCGCTTGGGTAAAGCTCCTGTCAACATGTTCAGCTCAAAAGGGGGTGTGTGTAGCCACGGCCACGCGGGCAGCATTTGCAAGGGAACATGCAGGGGTTGCGTTCCCTCCGTGGGAAAGTCTGTGGCACCAGAGTTTGCCAATTCCTCCGTTGCTGGGTCAAGCAGGACAACTTTGAAAATGTAGACTGGGAGGCCTTCTTGGAAGGTCTTCTAAAAATGCTCTGGTTGTCTCCACTTTTCTCAAAGCATCTGCTTCATTTTCCCTTGCCCACTGCAGGTCACCTGAGCCGGGTATTTAGAGGTGCTGATCCAGAGGTGAGTAAGAAAGGCACATTTGATGTTCCTGGTGTTTAAAATTGTGCAGCAAGCTGTGAGCTTGGCCTGTGGCAGTAGAGTGTAGAGGGCCAGCTGAGTAGGCTGCAAGAAAATCCATTTCCATGTCTGCAGCAGCAAGAGCAAAGGCATCACTGGCTATTTCCTAATTTTCCATTTCAGAGATTTAAAAAAACTAAAAGATGAGTTTTGCAGAGAGAATGGTGCTTCCTGATAGTAGCCAGGGGGCAATATCTAATTCCGAGCAATTTGCAGTGTATCTAAACCAAAACAAGTGTCCAGTTGAATCAGCCCATTAGAATTTAGTCTGAGGGACTTAGAATCCCCTTGCTCTGCAAGTTGATGATTTGTGCTTAGTAGAGCTGGTTCTAGAGCTGAAGAGAAAGAAGGTTCTAAATGATAGGTCATGGCCTGTGTCTAACGCTCCTGTCTGTCCACAGATCCCAGAACCAAGAGCAGACTCTCCTCTGGCTTCCTCTGCTCCTGGACGAGAAGGCAAAGAGGAGCCAAATGACCACAAGGCTCCAGCTGTGGTCACACCACAGCCGCAACTTTCCAAGACGGTAAGTGCCACTTCTGGAGGGCGCTGTCTTTAGTGCGAGGCAGAGCTGCAAGTTTCTGAGCAGCCAGATCTTGCTGTTGGTGGCTGAGGATGCTGAGTGCTGCAGTCCTGCCAGACCTAGCCATTCCCCTCAGCCAGTGACACCTGGAAAATGGGCTTTGAGCTGCCATGTTTAGGCCCCAGCTTGCTGGGATTCTGATAGAGGCCAGCCTGGAGCAGGAAGGTTCCCTGTCTGCAGAAAAGGGAGCATGTCAAAGGCACTGTGCTCAGCCTTGGTGGATACGTAGGGGTCGCTGTGGTCTGGGGACACCTGTCCCCCTCCACAGACTCGCCAAGTACCCACAGGCACAAAAAGTATTGATGTGACAACACAAGCTTTTTGGGGCGGTTTGTCCCCACGAGCTTCTTGGCTGTGCTTACCTGGGAGCATTTCAGAGACACACTGGGGACGTGGAGTTTCTGCTTCAAGTCAGGGATTTTGGTGCCTTGGTTGCCAGGTTGTTCTTTTGGTAAAATGGAAGCAGAGGTGGGCAGGGAAGCAGAAAGAAGTGGCTGAATTAATGTGAATTGTGGGCAGAAAGGTGAAAAAGCTGAGCTTGACAGCAGCTCCCAGTCACTGGCTGACAGCACCTTCCTAAGGGCTTGCATTTAAAATGGGATCTGGGGCTAATCTCTGCCAGCCACTTTTCTGACACAAACTCTTTTGTTGTCTCAGATCTCCACAGGCTCTTCTATTGAAGCTGCAGCAGCAGGAGCAGCAGTGTCACCTGAAGGGGCCTGGCCTGCCCCAGCTGAGCAGTGGAGCCTGGGCAGTTCCTTCATCTCCAGCACTGACAAAGCTGCTGCTCAGCAACAGGAGATGGAGTATGAGGAGGATGACTTCCTGGGGTTCATGAGTACGTCTTGTGTCTTTCTTTGGGGGACAGTGTATTGTGAGCACGTGTCAGCATAGCTGGACCCAATGATCCTCCTCATCTCAGTGCCCTTTGTGATTGTACAGCACAAGTCATTGAAGCTGCTTCTTGCCCAGAGCAGCTGCCCGTCCTGTGCCCTCAGATAAGACCTGGTGGGGCTGAGAAGAGAGCCCAGCTGACTCTCTGCCTCCCATCACCTGTTGGCACAAAAGGGCACTGACGTGCACCTGGGTGTGTCTGCTCTCCAAGCCAATCCTGCTGTGTCCTCAGTGGGGGCACCAGCTTGGAAGGGGCTGGGTATGGCCGTGCCTTCTTGCCATTACTTGTCAGTGCTGGTGCCTGGGCTTTGGCAGCTTTGTGGCGGTGGCTGCCCTGGCCCTGAGGGCTGGTGTGAGCGCCGAGGCTGGAGCCTTCCTTAGCTGGGAGAGTGCCGCTGCCGGCCGGCCGCTGCAGCGCGGAGCTGCCCCGAGGCAGCAGCCCCTGCTCTGGGCCGGCTCCTGCACGGCCTGGGCTGGGCTCACAGAGGGTCAGCATCTCCTCTGGGCAGCTGTCCGTGTCCCGCCGGCACCTGAGGAGCACTGCTGTCCTTGCTGCCCTTGCCCGCTGCGGGAAGGTGGGCACGTGTGCGGGGCTGAGAGGGCGAGTGCAATGGCAGGGACTGATCCCTGCTGTCAGGGGCAGGAGAAGCAGTGTGGTTCTTCACGTGGGCCACAGGCAAGGGCGTCTTCCAGCTCAGCCTGCTCATCAAGGGTGAGGGTCCTGCTGCTGAAGGCCCCTTGGGGTTGGTTAGAGCATGAGCTGCTTGGGTTTACAAAGGGAAAGGCATTCCTTTGGGAAACTGCTGCAAGGTGGGGAAGATGCCCTCCTCTCCTGGGAATGCATCTCCCTGTGCTTTGTTTTCTGCCAAGGCATCTCTTCAAAGGACTGTAGAAAATCATTCTCTGTGCTGACCTGCTTGTACTGCAGAGCTGCCTGTCTTGTTGCAATTGTTGTTGTTGTTGTTGTTGTTACCCAGCTGGCCACAAAGGACTCAGAAGGCCAGACTGTAGAGCCCCAGCAGGGCTGCTTTTTGTATCTCTTGGATAGTGGGATGTCTGCTTTCAAGTGAGCATTTTGCATTTTGTTTCCCTCAGGGCAAATGGTGAGCACAGAAAATCCCCAGAGGAAATACACCGAAAAGGAAATTGTTGGCAGAGGGTGAGTCCAACCACAGTTGCTTCTACACAGTCATGGGGCAGCTGATTTGCTGCTGGAATATCTGTCAAGTGTGAAGTCAGGCAAGCTGCAAACATATTCAGACACGCGGGTTAGTCTGCCCCATCTCTCAGTACCAGCCAGAATTTGGAAGTGTGGTCAGAAGGCATTATCAAAGACACTTCTATTTCATTGCCAGAAACAGCAACCTACCCCCTATCATAGCAGTCAGATAACACTTCTCAGGAGCATTTCTTCCCAAGAGTTTGCTGAAGGAAATAGTCTGTGGTGAGGATAAAAACCGCCCAGTTTAGAAACTGAAATCCACGATGGAAGAATCACCTGGCCTTTGGAGCTGAGGCACTAAACCCCAATGCTTCAGAAACAGGCCCAGTGCCCATGCACTGGAGAGGAACATGCATCTTCTGCCTTCTGGCAGTGCCCTCCTGCATGCTGCAGGTTGGAGGCATTTCCAGCAGACATCTCCTGTCTGGGCTGGCTTTCACTCCAAGGTCTAAATGGCTTCTCCTTTCTTTGCTGCTGTTTTGTTTCTAGGGCTTTTGGAGAGGTTTGCAGAGCCATCGACACTGCCACGGGCGGAGAGGTAAATGTCAAGAGCCCCTGCAGATTCTGCTGCTCTCCAGGGCTTTCCTGTCTCGTGTCAGCTGCGGCTGCAGCTGTGGCTAGAGCTGTGCTGCAAAGGCACAAGAAGCACAGACTGGTGCCAGCCTGCCAACTGCATTTGGGGCAGTCTTTGTCCTGCTCAGCTGCCAGAAGGAAGGCAAGGAGGACAGCGGTTCCTTTCAGAGAAGGATGCTCTCCCTGGCTCTCAGATGCTCCAACAAAGGAGCATCTCACTGCTCTCTGGGGCTACGGCTTCAGAGTCCTGAATTCTCATTTCTGGCTGCCAGCAAATACATCTGAATGTTCCTGGCAGTTCCTTAGCCACCTGCAGTGCTGCACTTGGGAACTGCACGTAGGGAGAGATCTGCAAGGTGTCCCTAAAAGCCCCAAGCCCTGCCTATAGCCCGAGATGTATCCACAGAGTACCAAGTCACGCATTACTTCTTCTCAAGTACAGACAGACAGAGAGTGTGCTCAGAGCTTTGGGGGGGTGAGAGTTGACACACCATTGCTAACAAGTGGACAAGGCAAAATGTGGTCAGTGGCCATGTGTCCTGGATCTGGCCCCCAAAGGAGCAGAGAAATGGGCTGTAGGAATGTCACTTCCTAATTACTCCTTTGTCTAATTACAAGGCACTTTGGCACGGCTTGGCGGTGTCATTGCAAAATCTCTCTCCCCATGTGTGTTTTGGTCTCATTCCGCCAACTTCTAAAGTTACTGATTTTCAATGTCATTCTAGGTGGCTATCAAGAAAATCTATCTTCGGGGACCGAGCGAGATGGAGGATATTGTTACTGAAATCACGGTCATGAAGAGGAATATGAGTCCCCATCTTGTCCATTATTTAGACGGGTGAGTGGTCATGGTCTCATCCCATGAAGGTTTGTTTACATAGTAAAAGTATGCAAGGTTAAAACCCCACTTTGGACACTAGCAGAAAAGAAAGCTGTTAATTATTGCTTCATTATTATTTCTCTACTCATCTCCAATGGATGGGAAGAGAGTGCAGTTTATCTCCGTGAGTCATCCCTGGCTTTCCAACACATAGTTGAAAAATTGTTCAAAAACCTGCATCAACTCTACCATAAGAAGTCAGTACCCTGTAAGTTGGCTGCCTCCATGTTGTCTCAGGATGGATTTTTTAAGGTTTCTTCAATGCTGATGAAGCATGCTAGGGAGGATTTCCCTTGGATTGTTGCCCCTCTTTTCCAGGGCTGGCCATGCCAGGAACACTAGGTGCTTCTTTCCAGAAATACCACGCGGGACAGGTTTTTCATCTTGGCTGTTACTAAACTGCACTTTTTGATTGCTGGCCATCAGAGACATCTCCTTTTGACAGATGTGCTGTTCTCCTTGAGACTGCACAGACTGCAAACAACCCACAGCCCGGAGGGAATGTCTTTAATTCTTTTAATTCTGTCCTTGTCACAAAGCAACCCGGAAACAAGAATCAAGCAAAGGAGCCAACGAATGCATGTTCATCTGCATGGCCTTGTTCCCTTCTTTCAGCTACCTTGTGCATGAAGAACTGTGGCTGGTGATGGAGTACATGGATGGAGGCAGTCTTTACGACACAATCCAAAAGACTCGCCTGACAGAAGATGAGATTGCCATCATCAGTCGGGAGGTCAGTCGGGGATCCCAGCTGTGCTTCCCAGAGCTTGGGCAGGATTGTCTGGGAAAGGGGCTCAGAACAGGAGCGATTCCATGAGCCAGGCTTTGTTTCTGTGTGGCTGATATGCTCTGGGCAAGCAAGAGCCTCTCAAATGAACTGCCTGCCAGTGCCCCTGCACTCACTGGACTCTGTTCTTGTCCTCTTGTCTCCTGCTGTTGCATTCTCACTCTGGCTCTTGTATTTGCTCTTCTCCATCTTGCCTCTCTAAACTTTGGTCTGTTGGCACTGCATTCCTTGCCTGTAAATGCAAAGGTGGTGGTGGTGGGAGCATTTGAAAGGAACAGCAAAGAAGAAAGAGAGACTCATTTCTCTGAGTCCTCAGCTGGAAAGGTTAGCAGTACAGCCAGAGTGCTGTGTGCTTCTGAGCACATCCACTGCAGCAGCAGTCATCCTGGCTGGTCTGCAGGGCAGAGTCTACACCAGCCGTTGCTGTTGCTCTTTGGCAAGCTGACATGCCTTTCTTTAGAAAGGTGCTGCTCTGCCTGTGTTGGAGCAGCGAGCTCTTCCCCTCAGTGGCACTGTGTTCTGCCATTACTCCTCATTCCCCTGGAGAGGGAATCTTGGAGAGCTGTTTCCTTTCTTGTGTGATGAAATCACATCACTGATATTTGCCCTCCTGTTTCTGGTTTCTCTCTCAGTGCCTGCAAGGACTGCATTTTCTCCACGCCAACCATGTGATGCACAGAGATTTGAAAAGCCTCAACATCCTTCTCAAAACGGATGGCTCTGTCAAGCTGGGTCAGTATATTCTTGGGCAGGTGCAGCGTTCCAGGGATATGTGGGCTGTGGGGCTGCTTTTGAGTGAGTGCCAGCCCCCCCAAAATGGCGCTGGTGGCAGTGCAGGGAGCCTGTTGTGAGCTGACCACGCGGTGGCAACGTGCACAGACCTATGGCAAGGCTCGAGCAGTCCACAGTGGCATTGCTCTGTGCGTGTCCCTTCCAGAGGGAGGGAGCTAGATGTCTAAAGTTTGAAAAGCCCCTGCTGGAGGCAGTGTAAAAAATGTGGGGATTTCTGAAGCAGCCAGCACCATATTTCCTTGGCTAAAGTCCTGAGGAAACAGAGCAGGGACAGTTGTCCAGGAGATTCAAGAGCACATTCTCAAACTTCTACCGGGAAATTCTTTTGCGTGCTTTCCTAATTGCACAGGATTCAAATAAAAACGGTCTTTTGCTCTCTCCCCAGCTGATTTTGGCCTCTCTGCTCAACTCACCCCTGAGCAGAGTAGACGGAGATCGGTGGTCGGGACTCTTCAGTGGATGGCACCTGAAGTGAACGGTGAACCCTATGGCCCCAAAGTGGACATATGGTCTTTGGGAATCGTGGTCATTGAAATGGTGGAAGGAGAAGCTCCTGACTGGGAGGAAAATTCTGCCATGGTAAGGTGTAAATACTCTCTGATCCCGCTGTCTTTCTCCCCCATCCCACTTTGTGTGTGCCACTGGACAAAATGCCATTGCCATCCGCTGGAACTACTTCCACCACAGTCCCTTTCTGAAAATGTCCCGGCAGCACATCAGCATCTGCTGGGGTTTTGGTTGCATCCGTGGGGGAACTCAAGCCTTAGCCCAGGCAAACAATCTCCCTTCTCAGGCAACACTGGGCTTTGGCTTAGAAGTCCTTCCAGCTCTTTTGGCTTTGTAGACAGCCCTAATAGCAGCAAACAAGCATCTTAGAAGTGGTGTTATCTTTCCTGAAATGAAGGAAAGTAACCCAAACCCGAGGATGTTTATAAAACAGTGGTTTGGAGAGAAGAAGTGCACCCCCATTCTTCTCACAAGGAAATTTGCCTGAAACCTTAACAAGAGGGTGTGAAGGCCACAGAGTCTCTTGTGCTTCTTGTGCGGTGCTGCTGAAACACTCAGTGACCGTCTTTCTTTCCTAACCCAAGCCGTCACCTCCATGTCACTAAGATGAAGCCTGGCCATGTGGAGAGCCGGCCAAACCCACCCCTTTGTTTCCAGGCACTTTCTAGGATGGCCATGCCATTAATGCATTGACTTGAGTGTCCAAATGAGCAGAGGGCTACCACATGGATGGCGTTTCTCCCTCTTCTGCTTTGACCACCAAAATTTTCCTTTTGCTGCCTAAGGGAAGCTGAAATTTGCAGTCTGATGAGAGACGGAGGTGCAGGTGTTTCCTGTGTGCCCAAAGAGGCATTTTCGTCCCAAGACATTTGTGCATGCATCTTCATGTGTCTGTGTGGAAGATGAGATTCCAAATGTTTGTTTCCTTACCTGAGGAATAACTGAGGGATTTCCTTTCTTTGCTTGCAATTACCATTGTTTTCAAGAACCAAGGAAAAAGCTTGATGACTTTGGTTTGATGGCAGCTGTGCTTAAGGGACCAACAAGCGCTGCAGAGATGCTTTTCATGTAATTATCTTTGGAAATAGTAGAGTGAGTTAGTAGAGCAAAGTCCCTCTTCCAAATAGCCTGTCAAGCTGCTCAGGTGAATCCTTAGAGAAGGAAACCTGCTTTTGCTGCTATTGTTTCCACTAACAAGGCCAGTCAATGAAATCAGCTGCCAAGGCAAGAGCTGCTGGATGCTGGGAAAGCTGTGGCTGCATTGGGCTTTGGGTGTTTTGTTGGTCAGGAAAGTCATCTCTGCCTCTGTGCCACGGCAGAAAGTGCCACTGCAGAGTGCACCTGAAACAATGGGATCTGGGAGAGCAGTTCCAGACGTGAAAGAAGCGGGTGAGAAACTCGTGTTTCCTTTCTCTTCAGGCTCAACTCCTGAAAGCCACCAAAGGGATCCCAAAGCTGCAGCAGCCCAAGCTCCTCTCCCCTTTGCTGCGTGACTTCCTGAGCTGCTGCCTGCAGAGAGACGAGGCGCGGCGCTGGTCTGCCAAGGAGCTGCTGCAGGTAAAATGCCAAGGGGCTGCAGGGGAAACAGTGTCCCAGGGACGGGCTCCTCCTGCACTGAAGTGCAAGGCATCAGGGGAGCCTCCTCCTCCTCACCTCCACTCTTGGTGCTGTTCAAATGAGAACAGTCAGGAATCCTAGACTGGGCTGGGCTGGCAAGGGCCTGTAAGGGTCATCTGCTCCAAGTGCCCTGCAATATGACCAGGGACCTCTTTCAAGAGATCAGGATGCTCAGACCGGAGATATTTCCAGGCCTGGGGCACATAGCAGCTCTTGCAGCAAGCTGTGCCAATGTGGCCCCACTGTTGCTCCTTAGATGTACTCTGATTCAATCTCCTTTTCCTTTGAAAAATATTGCCCTGCCTTTGAGGCTCTTAGCTGCCAAAGTAATGGTTCATTCTTGTTTTTTTTTTTTTTCTTTCTGCAGCATCCATTTGTAACATCAGCCAAGCCTGTGTCCAGCCTGGTGCCACTGATCACTTCAGTGAAAGAGTGGAAGGAGGAGACAGGAATCAGACAACTGTTTTCTCCAACACCAGTATAGAGAAGGATTGTAGAATAGGACTGTAGAGTAGGATTGCAGCTAGGACAGTGGAGTAGGATTGTAGCATAGGATTGGAAATAAAGTTTGTGAAACCTCAACTCCTTTCAAAGATTCCCCTCCTTCTGAGCCTCTGAGAAAGCTCAACATTTTCTTCTGAAGTGTCAGTTTTTTCTTAGAGGTGGAGAGTGACATTGATGGCTTCTTTGGTACAGTTGGAAAGTGGGGAAGGCTCTCCCGAGGGGAAGCGTGGCCGTGCTGGGCACAGCACAGACCGGTGGCATCGGCCGTCCGGAGCGTGCACAGGAGCAGAGAAAGGCAAACCACAGGCGAGGGCTGCAGGCCTGGCTGAGGATTGCCACCCTTGTGCCGGCTGCCCTCTAACTCCTGGCCAAGGTGAGCAGTGTGTGCAGCGCTCTGGGCACAGGGGAGGGAGCCGGGCTGCTCCGCAGGCTCCGGCACAGGGCAGCCTCCTTCAGGCACGGCGCTTCTGCCGGGGGAAGCGAGGCCAGCGGCAGGCAGGGACAGCTTGTCAGCTCACATCTGCAGGAGCCGGGGCCTCACACGGCTCTGGGAGGAAGCGCCTGCAGTGCTGGAGTTGTGCACTGAGCCAGAGCAAAAGAGTGAAATGCAGAGTGTTCTGCAGAAATATTCCGGGGCGCCAGGCCAGCCTGCTTTGAGCTCTCTGGCACACAGCAAGCACTGTGCAATGCAGCCCTGAGCTGCTGGGAGATAGAGAGGTGTTAGAGAGGAGCCAACTGTCAGATGAAATTTAATGGGGTGACAACGTCATCAAAGCCAAAGAGAACTGTTTTTTAGGATGGATTCACCTGAGCTGGGTGTGTATCTCCCTCTCCCAAGAGCCAAACACACACACAACACACACAGAGAAAATGCTGCTTTTTATTGCCTTTCCCAGCCCAGGGCGAACCGTGTCCCCTTTCCCTTTGGCCGGGAAATAGGAAACTTGTATTCTGTCCCCACCGCCTCCTTTTCTGTCCCCTCCCCTCTTCTCCTACTTCCCTTTTGGTTTGGTCTTCACGCTGGCCCCTCTCCCAGCTCACAGCAACACCCAACAAATCAACTAGAACAAACCCAAACCCTAAATAACAACCCCAAGAACCAACAGCTTTCGTTCTTTCTTCTCATAACCCTGCAGCTGCAGCAAAATATTACCTCCTGTCTCACAGAGGGAATCGGGCAGGAGCCTGTGGCTCGTGCTTGAGCAGTGAACTGATTTGGAAGGGAGCAGAAGGGTTTCAGCAGGCAGTTTGTGTTTTTCTTCTGAATTGCTGAAGGAAAGACACAATGTGGCTTCAGTCAGCAAAAACATTTTCAAGGTGAATTAAAGAAATGCTTGTGAGCAATGCCCAGAGAAGGCAGGTTTTGAGAAAATATTGAACTGTAACAAATTGTGAATTCCCTTTGCATTAACAGACTGTTGAGCCCTCTATTCCTCCAGAGCAGTGATCGATGTGTGCAAGTGACTACCTTAGCCTTGAGAATAGTCTTCCCAAGAATGTAGCTGGAATGCATTCAAGGGGAAAAGAGTGGTTGTAGGAGGCTCTTGAGCATCAGAGGAGAATTGCAGCAATGGGATGTTCCCCAAATGACCACCCGAGACTCTCAAGAGAGCCCTACTCTCCTGTCAGTTACTTCTGAGAAGTGATTTAAATATGTCGACTAATTTGAGGGAATGTTTAGCCTGTGAGTTTCAGCAAAGTAATGAGTAGGTCTTGTTTCCATGGTTACAAATGAGTAGGTGGGATTTCTGGCTGAGCACGTGTTAGGAAAGTGATTCCCCACGCACCCAGCACTGAAATAAAGTCAGCTATTGACAGGTGAAAATGAAACCTTTTCCAGCTGTTCCCCTCGGGTTTACCTTTCTGGGGGCCAAAGCTCTGTGCTGCAGGTGGCCCGGGCATGTGCAGAGCAAGGCAGCCTCCACAAAGCCCTTGGTTTCCCCACAAGTCGTCATGATTTGTTGCCAGGTGTGCCCAGCTGTGGCAGGAGAAAGAGCCTGCAGTGCAGTGGGCGCCGTGCCCTGCCCGGCCAGGGCTCTCTGGCACAGAGGAGCAGCAGCAGCACCTTTCAACCCACTCCTGCCTTGGCCTCACCTGGGACACAGAAGCCTCTGGAAATCAGCACCACCTGGCCCCTTCCCAGCTTGGAGCAGCTCCTGCTGGTGGGCACATCCTGCACTTCTACTGCTTCCGAACAGGAATCAAGGCACAGGGGGAGACGGACATACAGAGAAGCCCTGGGCTAGTGCAATAAATGGGCAAATGCATGGGGGAATGTGTTAGGAATCATTTCAGCTGTCATGCCAATCCTGCCTTCTCTCCTTTTCTCCCTTCACATTTCCTGTTCTTTTCCCTCTCACATTTCCACCCCTTCCCCCTCTCGAGTCTCACAGTTTTCCTCTCATGTTTGCCTCCCAAGTTTTACTCATTTTCCCCACCCTTTTCAGCTCCCTTTCCTCACGCTTTGCCTCTCACATTTCCCCAACTTCCCGCTTTTTCCTGCTTTTTTGTTCTCCCACGATTCTCACAATTTTCCCCTCACTTATCCTGCCCTTTTCTCCCCTCATGCTTTTCTCCTTTCCTCAGTCATTTTTCTCCAAGTTGTCTCCTCATGTTTCTCACTTTTGCCCTCATGTTTCCCAGGCTTTCCCTCTTACATTTCTCCCACTTTTCCCCTCACGTTTATCATTCTTTCCCCCTCATGTTGCTTCTACTTTTCCTCTAGCATTTTCTGCCCTTTTTTCACTCCTGTTTTCTGCCACTTTTCCCATCCAACTTCTTATCCTTTTCCCCCCCCTAATGTTTCCTGCCTTTTTCTGCCCTCTGGTTTCTCCCTCTTTTCCCCTCAGGATTCTCACAATGTTCCCCTCACATTTGCTGCCTGTTTCTCTCTCTCTGCCAGTAATTTTCTCACTCTCTTCCCCTCACATTTCCCTCCATTTTTTCCTCTATGTTTTTCAGCCTTCCCTGATCATGTTTCTTAGAATTTTCCCATCATATGTCCTGCCTTTTCCTCCTCTCACCTTCCTCTCCTACTTTCACTCACATCTTCACCATTTTCCCCTCCGTTTTCTCAGCCTTTCCCACACAGGTTTCCTACGCTTTTCTTCCCTCACACTTCCCTCCTTTTTCCACTCCCATTTCTCACACTTGTCACCTCATGTTTTCTGCCTTTTTCCCCCTCACATTTCTTAACCCACTGCTTCCTGTCAGTGACTCTTCCTCTTCAGTAGTTGATGAGCTTCTTTTCTTCTTTCCTGCAATCCCCTCCTCCAAAGAATGGGTGCCAGAGCAGCGCTCCAAGAAGCCCCTGCCCGTGTGTCTGCTGAACAGAATGGCTGTGCTCGACTTGAACAATCTCGTGAAGAACAACCTAAACTGCAGTGGACTTTCAATTCCCTCTAGTCTTCATAGTGTTCTAAAGAAATAGGTACCCTGAGGGATACACGTCGCAGGTGCGCAGCCGCTGCACCATCCGCCTCAAGCAGATCCCATCTCCGTTTTCATCACCTCACAGTGACTGTGACTCCTGCCTGGACGAAACCACTTGTGATGCTGCTTGATGCTAATTGGAGTCCATGTGCACAAGGAGTGCTTTTAGCCCTCTTTCAAAAAAAAAAAAAAAAAAAAAAAAAAGTTTTTATTTTAAAACGTTCAATGCCTGGAGTTTCGTATTTTCACCTATTTGAATTGCCTTGACATCAAAGTACTGCCAGTTGGCGTTCCAAACTGGCTGGTCTATGTTTGTGTGCACAGAGCAAAGGTGCCAGACCGTGTCCTTTTCCCGGGTGTCCGTTAATGTCCATTTCAACAGGCACTGAAGGGGGGCTCTGCCTGCCCCACACAGGATGGCAGCCAGAGGGCTGAGGCTGCGCCTCCTAGTGAGATCAGCCGCCCTGGCAGCCCAGCCCCAGCCGCCATCTTGTGTGTGGCTCTCCAGCCCTGGCCGCCATCTTGTGTGTGGCTCCCTCAGCCCTGGCCGCCATCTTTTGCACTGACCTAGTCCAGCTCTTAAGCGAATGTGTTGCTGTTTTGTCGGCAGTCAGGGTCCGCCCCAAAGACACCAACACCAGCAGGACAGGCTACAGGGAATGGCACGGGTTTGGCTCAAAGCAGCCAGCCCTGACTTGTCACTGTCCTTTATCCATGAACACGTGCCCATATGCAGCCACAGCAAATGTCCAACAGCAGCTCCATCAGCCACTTCCTCCCGCTGGCGTTGGCAGACACGCGGCAGCTGCAGCTCCTGCGCTTCTGCCTCTTCCTGGGCATCTCCCTGGCTGCCCTCCTGGGCCACGGCCTCGTCACCAGCGCCGTAGCCTGCGGCCACCACCTGCACAGCCCCATGTTCTTCTTCCTGCTCAACCTGGCCCTCAGCGACCTGGGCTCCATCTGCACCACTGTCCCCAAAGCCATGCACAATTCCCTCTGGGACACCAGGACCATCTCCTACGCAGGATGTGCTGCACTGCGGAGGATTTCGGCGAGGGAAGAATGCAATCAATCAATATGATTGGTAAAGCATTGTTCAACTTTATTGCTCATAACATCCGTTCTTATACTTTTGCCCCAAGCATTCAGCATACTTGTCAAATTATAATTGGTTAGCATACACTACTCATCTATACTTGATTGGCTATATCAAGCGTGAGAAGGTTCCTCCTCTTGGCATGCTGAAAACTTTGTATACGTGCTTACTGCTACGCTCTATTAAGCACAAGTTCTTTTATCTTTGGCCTGTATCCGTGCTTACTGCTGTCCCAAGGACAGCTTATCTTAGCAGCGCGTAGGCTGCTAGCACTTGGTATCGGGCCATGAGGCCTCTAATGATCCGTGGCCTTGCTCTGCTAACCATTCTTCAACAATTCCCTCTTTTTTATTTTGTGCAGCAAACGCAGCCTGTCGAGTAGTTACTGTTTCTGCTATGCGATACATCATCTGTTGCAAGCAGCAAAAAAAGCAAGATACAAAAAGTACAAGCAGTATAATAACAATCACAATATTGATTACATGTTGCAGTAGGGAGGTTATCCAAGGCCCTAGCCCGAAAGATCATAGCCAATCTGTTAAAGCCAAGCCTGTGTCTTGCTGCAAATGACTAGTGAGTTCTTACAACTTAGCTATTTGGGTATGAATTGACATGGAGTGATCTCTCTGTACTACCTTGTCAAACTGCCAGAGCAGTTGTAGGTTTTCTCTTGCCCTTAAGTCTTCAATTAAGTGTACCCCCTCTAACCCTGGCTGTCCAGTATCGATGTCGCTCTTGCAGGGTCATTAGCAGGACGGATCCATTTACTAGGTATCCACTGGGGCCCTGTGGGGGTAAGAACACAAACATAACCTCTACCCATGTACTGAACCTCTGCGGGACCTTCCCATACTCCAGTTTTGGGATCTCGGTACATGACTTGTCCTGGGTTGAAGTATATTCTATCACCATCTTCATGAACTGTTGAAACCAGGTGAGGCAGTGCTCCCTGCCTCCTCCACTCTGGCTTATCTTCTGTTAATAGGCCATCAGCACCTTTGCTACACAGCTCACAGATAACCCCCTCCTGGACTACCTCCTGTTAATGGGCCCATCAGGCCTTATCACATGACTCACCATCCCATTGTGGGATGCTCCGCCCAGAGGGAGAAACCAAGCATTCCAGCCTGGATATAAGCTGAGACTCTGAACACCAGAGGGGCGCTTACCCACTGGATTCCCAGAGGACCCGAGCTACCAGACCTTTCTACAAGATCACTGCTTCAGGAAGACCACCTCATCTGGACTGCTTCCATCACTACGCTCAGGTTGTATTCTGACTCTGTCAGTGGTCTTTTGTATTTATGCATCGATTTTATTTTACTTTCTTTCTTTTTTTTTTTTTTTCCTATTAAATTGTATCTCTGACTTGGAGCCTCTCATTTGTTTTGCCTTCAAACTACTACATTTTTGGCGCCCAACGTGGGGCACGAGGCACTGAGAAAAGTCAGAATTACAATTTTGTATTGAAGAAGACACCTGTTCGCTATGATGCTCAACATGCTTACATGTGTCTTATATCTATCTCTCTATATTTTTCCACAACTGGGGTACTATCTGCCAGTCTTAATGCTCCTGCGTAGACCAGGGTATGGTACTAAAATTGCTTTAGTAGTCTATTATGTCCATTGCTTGATAAACTCTGAGGCAATGAACATTATTCAGAATATACACCCACTTTTGTTTTCTTGTTCTGGTCTAGGATGCTACATCTGGGGCCTCAACAATCTCACCCAGCCCCTGTGGGGAGGGGTGAAGAATGATTTTTTCCAGCTTTTCAGGCATGACACAGCAGTTTTTGAAAATATGGAATACCCTCTGGATGCCAAGGACAGCATGATGTTGTTGTTAGTCCTGCTTTGTCTTCTCTGCACGGCCCGCAGCATGCTTAGAATCAAAACACTACATGGTGTGATACAGCGTGTTCTGAAGGAAGAGGAAGAGGGAAAAAGAAGCAGAGCAACAATATCAGTGTCTACACAGAGTGTCACAGAGGTGAAAGGAACCAAAGGCAAAGCAACAGTGTCCTCATCTACACAGACCGTCACAGAGGAGAAAGAAGCCAAAAGTGAGGCAACAGTGTCCACATCTACGCAGACTGTCACAGAGGAGAAAGGGACTAAGGGTGCCATCAGCATCTCCACACAAACCATCACCGAACCGGAACAGCCTAAACCAGTAGCAGTTGCCCCCGTTCAGAAGAAGAAATCAAGGACCAAATCAGTCCGCATAGTGACTGATGAGGGTGCAGCAGGACCTTCACAATCAGCAGAAGAGACAGAGCCAGAAATCATCACTCGCTCTCTATCTCTAGGTGAGCTGCGTGACCTGCGAAGAGAATTCACCCGCCAGACCAACAAGTCCATCCTGACCTGGCTGCTCCGCATCTGGGACGCTGCAGCCAATGACACCATTCTAGATGGAAGTGAGGCCAGGCAACTGGGATCGTTGTCCCGGGATGTGGTCATTGACCAGGGGATTGGGAAAAGCCAAGAACCTCTCAGCCTCTGGCAGCGACTGCTAACAAGTGTGAAGGATAGATACCTTTGTAAAGAAGACCTCCAAGTGCACCAAAGAAAATAGAACACAATAGAACAAGGTATCCGATGCCTGAGGGAATTGGCTGTGTTGGAAATCCTTTTTTCAGAAGATGAGAGATTTCCTAAAAACCCAAATGGTGTCCAGTGCACATCACGGATGTGGTTGAGATTTGCACGGCTTGGACCCGAGATGTACTCACGTTACCTGGCAACACTGCAATGGAGGGAAGGTGAGGACAGGGTAGGTGTCTTGGCTAATAAACTAAGAATTTACGAGGACACTGTCACTGCCCCAGTTCGTACCCATGTCTCGTCTGTGGAAACAAGACTGGCTGAGCAAGTCCGGAACTTGATTGAAGAAGGCCATCAGAAACTGAAAAAAGAACTTAAGGAAGAAATTTACCATATCCAGCCAGAGCCAATGAGAGTCTCTGCCATTAGAAGCAGGCACTCCCCAGCCAGGGAGAGAGGATACACACCCCGAGGTAACCTCTGGTCTTTTCTTCGGGAGCATGAAGAAAACATGAGGAAGTGGGATGGAAAACCCACCTCCTCCTTAGCAGCCCGGGTACGTGAACTGAAAAGAAAAACACCTACCACAAAGAGCCCATCTAGAATCAATGTTGCTCCGGTCTCTCGTGCACAGAACTCCAGACAGTACAGGAATGATGATATGACTGATCCTCTTGAAGGAACCTCAGAAACATATTTACAAGAAGAGAGCAATGTATGCCATGACCAGGAATAGGGGGGCCCTGCCTCTAGCCAGGTAGAGGAAAGGGACAATCGGATCTACTGGACTGTGTGGATCCGATGGCCTGGAACATCTGACCCACAAAGATATACGGCTCTGGTTGATACCGGTGCTCAGTGTACTCTGATGCCATCAAAGTACGTGGGAGCAGAACCCATTTCCATTTCTGGGGTGACAGGAGGATCCCAGGAGCTGACTGTACTGGAAGCTGAAGTAAGTCTAACTGGGAAAGAATGGCAGAAACACCCCATTGTGACTGGTCCAGAGGCCCCATGCATTTTGGGCATAGACTATCTCAGAAATGGGTATTCCAAAGACCCAAGAGGATACCGCTGGGTTTTTGGCATAGCTGCTCTAGAGACAGAAGGCATCAGACAACTGAGTACCTTGCCTGGACTCTCAGACGACCCCTCTGCTGTGGGACTACTGAAAGTTGAAGAACAACAGGTGCCGATCGCCCGAGCAACAGTGCACCGTAGGCAATATCGCACCGACAGAGACTCTGTGGTTCCCATCCATAAGATGATTCGTGAGCTGGAGAGCCAAGAGGTGGTAAGCAAGGCTCGTTCACCCTTTAATAGCCCTATATGGCCCGTGCGTAAGTCCAGCGAAGAATGGAGACTGACAGTGGATTACCGTGGCCTGAATGAAGTCACACCACCACTGAGCGCTGCCGTACCAGACATGTTGGAGCTTCAGTATGAGGTGGAATCCAAGGCAGCAAAATGGTATGCGACCATTGATATTGCAAATGCCTTTTTCTCCATTCCTCTGGCAGCAGAATGCAGGCCTCAGTTTGCCTTCACCTGGAGGGGCGTGCAGTACACCTGGAACCGACTGCCCCAGGGGTGGAAGCACAGTCCCACCATTTGCCATGGACTGATCCAGGCTGCACTGGAAAAGGGTGAGGCTCCAGAACACCTGCAATACATTGACGACATTATCGTGTGGGGAAACACTGCAACAGAAGTCTTTGAGAAGAG
This sequence comes from Chamaea fasciata, assembly GCF_029207755.1. Taxonomy (NCBI): domain Eukaryota; kingdom Metazoa; phylum Chordata; class Aves; order Passeriformes; family Sylviidae; genus Chamaea; species Chamaea fasciata. The sequence goes on along the minus strand of NW_027094148.1, from coordinate 362,005 downwards.
AGAGAAGATCATTCAGATTCTCCTGAAGGCCGGCTTCGCCATCAAGAGGAGCAAAGTCAAGGGACCTGCTCAAGAGATCCAGTTTCTGGGAGTGAAGTGGCAAGATGGACGGCGTCAGATTCCCACTGAAGTCATCAATAAGATCACTGCAATGTCTCCACCGACCAACAAGAAGGAAACACAAGCTTTCCTAGGTGCCATAGGCTTCTGGAGGATGCACATTCCCGAGTATAGCCAAATCGTGAGCCCTCTCTACCTGGTTACCCGCAAGAAGAACAATTTCCACTGGGGCCCAGAACAGCAGCAAGCTTTCGCCCAGATCAAGCAAGAAATCGCTCATGCGGTAGCCCTTGGCCCAGTCAAGACAGGATCAGAAGTGAAGAATGTGCTTTACTCTGCAGCCGGGAGCCACGGTCTGTCATAGAGCCTTTGGCAGAAGGTGCCGGGTGAGACTCGGAGACGACCACTGGGATTCTGGAGCCAAAGCTACAGAAGATCCGAAGCCAACTACACTCCCACAGAGAAGGAAATCTTAGCCGCCTATGAAGGAGTCCAAGCTGCCTCAGAAGTGATTGGTACTGAAGCACAGCTGCTTCTGGCACCTCGACTACCGGTGCTGGGGTAGATGTTCAAGGGAAAAGTTCCTACCACACATCACGCCACCGACACCACGTGGAGCAAATGGATCGCCCTGATCACGCAGCGCGCCCGTATTGGAAACCTGAATCGCCCTGGGATTCTGGAGATTATAACAAACTGGCCTGAAGGTGAGACCTTTGGATTATCCTCTGAAGAAGAAGAAGAGCAAGTGACACGGGCCGAAGAAGCCCCACCATATAACGAGCTACCAGAGACTGAGAGACGATATGCCCTTTTCACCGACGGTTCCTGCCGAATTGTAAGTACTAACCAGAAGTGGAAAGCTGCTGTATAGAGCCCCACACGACGAGTTGCACAAGCTACCGAGAGAGAAGGTGGATCGAGTCAGGTCGCAGAGCTTAAAGCCGTCCAGCTGGCTCTAGATATTGCTGAACGAGAGAAGTGGCCAAGGCTCTATCTCTACACTGACTCATGGATGGTAGCTAATGCTCTGTGGGAATAGCTGGACCGCTGGAGAAAGGCCAACTGGCAGCGCAGAGGGAAACCCATCTGGGCTGCTGAGATTTGGCAGGACATCGCCACCCGAGTAGAAAGGCTGACCGTGAAGGTTCGACACATAAATGCGCATGTACCCAAAAGTCGAGCTAATGAAGAACATCATAACAACGAGCAGGTGGATCGAGCTGCCAAAGTGAAAGTATCACAGGTTGATCTAGACTGGCAGCACAAAAGAGAATTATTCCTAGCTCGTTGGACTCATGATGCCTCTGGTCATCAAGGGAGAGATGCAACATATCGATGGGCTCGTGACCGAAGGGTGGACATTACTATGGACAGCATCTCCCAGGCTATCCATGACTGCGAGACCTGTGCTGCGATCAAACAAGCCAAGCGAGTGAAGCCTCTGTGGTATGGCGGACGATGGTCAAAGTATAAGTATGGAGAAACCTGGCAAATTGACTACATCACCCTTCCCCAAACCCGCCAAGGCAAGCGCTACGTGCTCACCATGGTGGAAGCAACCACTAGATGGCTGGAGACCTACCCTGTGCCTCATGCTACTGCCCGGAACACCATCTTAGGCCTGGAAAAGCAGGTCCTGTGGAGACATGGCACCCCTGAGAGAATTGAGTCAGACAACGGGACTCATTTCAAGAATGGCCTCATAAGCACTTAGGCCAGAGAACACAGAATCGAATGGATATACCATATCCCATACCATGCACCAGCTGCCAGGAAGGTGGAACGCTGCAATGAACTGCTTAAAACTACCCTTAAGGCACTTGGTGGAGAGACCTTCAAAAATTAAGAACAAAACTTAGCGAAGGCCACCTGAATGGTCAATACCCGAGGGTCCATCAATCGAGCTGGTCCTGCCCAGTCTGAATCCTTGCATACAGTGGATGGAGATAGGGTCCCTGTGGTACACATGAGAGGTATGTTAGGAAAGACTGCTTAAATTAATCCCACCTCGAGCAAGGGCAAACCCATCCGTAGGGTTGTCTTTGCACAAAGACCTGGTTACACTTGGTGGGTGATGCAAAAGGATGAGGACACCCACTGTGTACCACAAGGAGACCTTATTTTAAGTGAGAACTGTGTGTAGGATTTCATTATATATATGTGTGTGTGTGTGTAGTTTAAGGAAGGTATTGATTTGGGATGATGTAGATGGTAATAGAATAAGGGGTGGATAATGTCCTGGGTTGAAGTATATTCTATCACCATCTTCATGAACTGTTGAAACCAGGTGAGGCAGTGCTCCCTGCCTCCTCCACTCTGGCTTATCTTCTGTTAATAGGCCATCAGCACCTTTGCTACACAGCTCACAGATAACCCCCTCCTGGACTACCTCCTGTTAATGGGCCCATCAGGCCTTATCACATGACTCACCATCCCATTGTGGGATGCTCCGCCCAGAGGGAGAAACCAAGCATTCCAGCCTGGATATAAGCTGAGACTCTGAACACCAGAGGGGCGCTTACCCACTGGATTCCCAGAGGACCCGAGCTACCAGACCTTTCTACAAGATCACTGCTTCAGGAAGACCACCTCATCTGGACTGCTTCCATCACTACGCTCAGGTTGTATTCTGACTCTGTCAGTGGTCTTTTGTATTATTGCATCGATTTTATTTTACTTTCTTTCTTTTTTTTTTTTCCTATTAAATTGTATCTCTGACTTGGAGCCTCTCATTTGTTTTGCCTTCAAACTACTACAATGACTTTAAACAATGGCTTAGTTGCTTCCTCCTTTACTCCGCCTGAGTGGATGACCGCAGGGGGCTCCGAGTGGTCCCCCATTACACACAGATAGTTTAATACAAATAGTGTTTTTGATAGCATGGTCTGCACATCCACCTCCTCCTTATATTTTAACAGATAATCCTTGAGTGTTTGGTGGGCTCGCTCCACAATCGCCTGACCTGTTGGTGAATGTGGGATACCTGTGATGTGTGTCACACCCCACTTCTGTAAGAACCTTTGGATCCTGCTGCTCACATATGCAGGGCCATTATCTGTCTTAATCTGTTCTGGCACCCCCATCACCGCAAAGCAAGTAGTTAGGTGTCGTACCACGTGGAGAGCTTTCTCTCCCGGCTGCGCTGAAGCCCAAATAAATTTACTGAAAGTATCAATTGTAACATGCACATATTTCAATCTACCAAAGGAGGATACGTGAGTTACATCCATTTGCCAGATCTGATTGGGTCCAAGGCCCCGTGGGTTTACTCCCATCCCTAGTCCAGGCCCATGCTGACTACAGAGAGGACAGGATCTGACAATACCACGGGCATCATTCAGAGATATGCGAAACTGTTTCTTTAGGCCTCGCGCATTCTGGTGAAAAGTCTCATGAGCAATACGTGCCTGCTGAAATCCGTCTTGTGGTACTGCAACAGAAACCAACTGATCAGCTATGGCATTACCCTGACCCAAACCTTCTGACCATTTGTGGCTTCGAATATGCAAAATCGCAAAAGGAGCTGAGCGCAGCCGAACAGCTTGCCTCAGCTGCCTCAAAAGTTCCCATAACCTGTCATTCTTTATATCCTTTATCAATGCATCCTCAATCCGCAGCACCACCCCTACTACGTATCATGAGTCTGTGACAATATTTACACCCTGATCAGGCCAATTCATAATGATCCAAAGGACAGCCCTTAATTCTAGCATCTGCAATGAGTCCTCAGTAGTCGAGTCCACGTGCCCTCCTCCATCCATCCAGATCAAGGCAGAGCGTTTGCTTTGTGATGTCAGGGCACGGTTGTCACGTGGACGTGGTGACATCACAAGGTTGCCTTGGTGCACGGAAGGCCTCAGGGGTGTCAGAGCAGCTCTTGGCCTTGCTCAGTGCAGGAACTTGGTCCTGTGCTTGAGGCTTTTGTCAGGGGGCAGCTGCTGACTGACAGGAGACTTCTTTTAGCTAGCGTTAGAGCGCAGTCTGCAAACTTGCACAGCAGTTGCCACAATGATTGGGCAACTCGCCGCTGCAGTTTTCACTGTTTATGGAGTTGCCTATTCCTGCTATTTCCTAACTAACCTGGCAGGTAAGTAGAGGTTTTCCCTGAGTGTCACCTAACCTGGTTTTTGTGTCTTCCTGCTCTTTCTTAGTGACTGAGTTCATTTGGAAACAGAAAGGCCATCCAGATGCCGCTTGGGTAAAGCTCCTGTCAACATGTTCAGCTCCAAAGGGGGTGTGTGTAGCCACGGCCGTGCGGGCAGCATTTGCAAGGGAGCCTGCAGGGGTTGCGTTCCCTCTGTTGGAGAGTCTGTGGCAGCAGAGTTTGCCAATTCCTCCCTTGCTGGGTCAAGCAGGACAACTTTGAAAATGTAGACTGGGAGGCCTTGGAAGGTCTTCTAAAAATGCTCTGGTTGTCTCCAGTTTTCTCAAAGCATCTGCTTCATTTTCCCTTGCCCACTGCAGGTCACCTGAGCCGGGTATTCAGAGGTGCTGATCCCAAGGTGAGTAAGGAAAGAACATTTGATGTTCTTGGCGTTTAAGAATTGTGCAGCAAGCTGTGAGCTTGGCCTGTGGCAGTAGAGTGTAGAGGGCCAGCTGAGTAGGCTGCAAGAAAATCCATTTCCATGTCTACATCAGCAAGAGCAAAGGCATCACTGCCTATTTCCTAATTTTCCATTTCAGAGCTTTAAAAGAACTAAAAGATAAGTTTTGCAGAGAGAATGTGCTTCCTGATAGTAGTCAGGGGGGAATATGTAATTTGGAGCAATTTGCAGTGTCCAGTTGAATCAGCCCATTAGAATTTAGTCTGAGGGACTTAGAATCCCCTTGCTCTGCAAGTTGATGATTTGTGCTTAGTAGAGCTGGTTCTAGAGCTGAAGAGAAAGAAGGTTCTAAATGATAGGTCATGGCCTGTGTCTCACGCTCCTGTCTGTCCACAGATCCCAGAACCAAGAGCAGACTCTCCTCTGGCTTCCTCTGCTCCTGGAAAAGAAGTCAAAGAGGAGCCAAATGACCACAAGGCTCCAGCTGTGGTCACACCACAGCCGCAACTTTCCAAGACGGTAAGTGCCACTTCTGGAGGGTGCTGTCTTTAGTGCGAGGCAGAGCTGCAAGTTTCTGAGCAGCCAGCTCTTGCTGTTGGTGGCTGAGGATGCCGAGTGCTGCAGTCCTGCCAGACCTAGCCATTCCCCTCAGCCAGTGACAGCTGGAAAATGGGCTTTGAGCTGCCATGTTTAGGCCCCAGCTTGCTGGGATTCTGATAGAGGCCAGCCTGGAGCAGGAAGGTTCCCTGTGTGCAGAGGAGGGAGCATGTCAAAGGCACTGTGCTCAGCCTTGGTGGATACGTAGGGGACGCTGTGGTCTGGGGACACCTGTCCCCCTCCACAGACTCGCCAAGTACCCACAGGCACAAAAAGTATTGATGTGACAACACAAGCTTTTTGCGGCGGTTTGTCCCCACGAGCTTCTTGGCTGGGCTTACCTGGGAGCATTTCAGAGACACACTGGGGACGTGGAGTTTCTGCTTCAAGTCAGGGATTTTGGTGCCTTGGTTGCCAGGTTGTTCTTTTGGTAAAATGGAAGCAGAGGTGGGCAGGGAAGCAGAAAGAAGTGGCTGAATTAATGTGAATTGTGGGCAGAAAGGTGAAAAAGCTGAGCTTGACAGCAGCTCCCAGTCACTGGCTGACAGCACCTTCCTAAGGGCTTGCATTTAAAATGGGATCTGGGGCTAATCTCTGCCAGCCACTTTTCTGACACAAACTCTTTTGTTGTCTCAGATCTCCACAGGCTCTTCTATTGAAGCTGCAGCAGCAGGAGCAGCAGTGTCACCTGAAGGGGCCTGGCCTGCCCCAGCTGAGCAGTGGAGCCTGGGCAGTTCCTTCATCTCCAGCACTGACAAAGCTGCTGCTCAGCAACAGGAGATGGAGTATGATGAGGATGACTTCCTGGGGTTCATGAGTACGTCTTGTGTCTTTCTTCTCTGAGGGACAGTGTATTGTGAGCATGTGTCAGCATAGCTGGACCCAATGATCCTCCTCATCTCAGTGCCCTTTGTGATTGTACAGCACAAGTCATTGAAGCTGCTTCTTGCCCAGAGCAGCTGCCCGTCCTGTGCCCTCAGATAAGAGCTGGTGGGGCTGAGAAGAGAGCCCAGCTGACTCTCTGCCTCCCATCACCTGTTGGCACAAAAGGGCACTGACGTGCACCTGGGTGTGTCTGCTCTCCAAGCCAATCCTGCTGTGTCCTCAGTGGGGGCAGCAGCTTGGAAGGGGCTGGGTGTGGCCGTGCCTTCTTGCCATTGCTTGTCAGTGCTGGTGCCTGGGCTTTGGCAGCTTTGTGGCGGTGGCTGCCCTGGCCCTGAGGGCTGGTGTGAGCGCCGAGGCTGGAGCCTTCCTTAGCTGGGAGAGTGCCGCTGCCGGCCGGCCGCTGCAGCGCGGAGCTGCCCCGAGGCAGCAGCCCCTGCTCTGGGCCGGCTCCTGCACGGCCTGGGCTGGGCTCACAGAGGGTCAGCATCTCCTCTGGGCAGCTGTCCGTGTCCCGCCGGCACCTGAGGAGCACTGCTGTCCTTGCTGCCCTTGCCCGCTGCGGGAAGGTGGGCACGTGTGCGGGGCTGAGAGGGCGAGTGCAATGGCAGGGACTGATCCCTGCTGTCAGGGGCAGGAGAAGCAGTGTGGTTCTTCACGTGGGCCACGGGCAAGGGCGTCTTCCAGCTCAGCCTGCTCATCAAGGGTGAGGGTCCTGCTGCTGAAGGCCCCTTGGGGTTGTTTAGAGCATGAGCTGCTTGGGTTTACAAAGGGAAAGGCATTCCTTTGGGAAACTGCTGCAAGGTGGGGAAGATGCCCTCCTCTCCTGGGAATGCATCTCCCTGTGCTTTGTTTTCTGCCAAGGCATCTCTTCAAAGGACTGTAGAAAATCATTCTCTGTGCTGACCTGCTTGTACTGCAGAGCTGCTTGTCTTGTTGCAATTGTTGTTGTTGTTGTTGTTGTTACCCAGCTGGCCACAAAGGACTCAGAAGGCCAGACTGTAGAGCCCCAGCAGGGCTGCCTTTTGTATCTCTTGGATAGTGGGATGTCTGCTTTCAAATGAGCATTTTGCATTTTGTTTCCCTCAGGGCAAATGGTGAGCACAGAAAATCCCCGGAGGAAATACACCGAAAAGGAAATTGTTGGCAGAGGGTGAGTCCAACCACAGTTGCTTCTACACAGTCATGGGGCAGCTGATTTGCTGCTGGAATATCTGTCAAGTGTGAAGTCAGGCAAGCTGCAAACATATTCAGACACTGGGGTTAGTTTGCCCCATCTCTCAGTACCGGCCAGAATTTGGAAGTGTGGTCAGAAGGCATTATCAAAGACACTTCTATTTCATTGCCAGAAACAGCAACCTACCCCCTATCATAGCAGTCAGATAACACTTCTCAGGAGCATTTCTTCCCAAGAGTTTGCTGAAGGAAATAGTCTGTGGTGAGGATAAAAACCGCCCAGTTTAGAAACTGAAATCCACGATGAAAGAATCACCTGGCCTTTGGAGCTGAGGCACTAAACCCCAATGCTTCAGAAACAGGCCCAGTGCCCATGCACTGGAGAGGAACATGCATCTTCTGCCTTCTGGCAGTGCCCTCCTGCATGCTGCAGGTTGGAGGCATTTCCAGCAGACATCTCCTGTCTGGGCTGGCTTTCACTCCAAGGTCTAAATGGCTTCTCCTTTCTTTGCTGCTGTTTTGTTTCTAGGGCTTTTGGAGAGGTTTGCAGAGCCATCGACACTGCCACGGGCGGAGAGGTAAATGTCAAGAGCCCCTGCAGATTCTGCTGCTCTCCAGGGCTTTCCTGTCTCGTGTCAGCTGCGGCTGCAGCTGTGGCTAGAGCTGTGCTGCAAAGGCACAAGAAGCACAGACTGGTGCCAGCCTGCCAACTGCATTTGGGGCAGTCTTTGTCCTGCTCAGCTGCCAGAAGGAAGGCAAGGAGGACAGCGGTTCCTTTCAGAGAAGGATGCTCTCCCTGGCTCTCAGATGCTCCAACAAAGGAGCATCTCACTGCTCTCTGGGGCTACGGCTTCAGAGTCCTGAATTCTCATTTCTGGCTGCCAGCAAATACATCTGAATGTTCCTGGCAGTTCCTTAGCCACCTGCAGTGCTGCACTTGGGAACTGCACGTAGGGAGAGATCTGCAAGGTGTCCCTAAAAGCCCCAAGCCCTGCCTATAGCCCGAGATGTATCCACAGAGTACCAAGTCACGCATTACTTCTTCTCAAGTACAGACAGACAGAGAGTGTGCTCAGAGCTTTGGGGGGGTGAGAGTTGACACACCATTGCTAACAAGTGGACAAGGCAAAATGTGGTCAGTGGCCATGTGTCCTGGATCTGGCCCCCAAAGGAGCAGAGAAATGGGCTGTAGGAATGTCACTTCCTAATTACTCCTTTGTCTAATTACAAGGCACTTTGGCACGGCTTGGCGGTGTCATTGCAAAATCTCTCTCCCCATGTGTGTTTTGGTCTCATTCCGCCAACTTCTAAAGTTACTGATTTTCAATGTCATTCTAGGTGGCTATCAAGAAAATCTATCTTCGGGGACCGAGCGAGATGGAGGATATTGTTACTGAAATCACGGTCATGAAGAGGAATATGAGTCCCCATCTTGTCCATTATTTAGACGGGTGAGTGGTCATGGTCTCATCCCATGAAGGTTTGTTTACATAGTAAAAGTATGCAAGGTTAAAACCCCACTTTGGACACTAGCAGAAAAGAAAGCTGTTAATTATTGCTTCATTATTATTTCTCTACTCATCTCCAATGGATGGGAAGAGAGTGCAGTTTATCTCCGTGAGTCATCCCTGGCTTTCCAACACATAGTTGAAAAATTGTTCAAAAACCTGCATCAACTCTACCATAAGAAGTCAGTACCCTGTAAGTTGGCTGCCTCCATGTTGTCTCAGGATGGATTTTTTAAGGTTTCTTCAATGCTGATGAAGCATGCTAGGGAGGATTTCCCTTGGATTGTTGCCCCTCTTTTCCAGGGCTGGCCATGCCAGGAACACTAGGTGCTTCTTTCCAGAAATACCACGCGGGACAGGTTTTTCATCTTGGCTGTTACTAAACTGCACTTTTTGATTGCTGGCCATCAGAGACATCTCCTTTTGACAGATGTGCTGTTCTCCTTGAGACTGCACAGACTGCAAACAACCCACAGCCCGGAGGGAATGTCTTTAATTCTTTTAATTCTGTCCTTGTCACAAAGCAACCCGGAAACAAGAATCAAGCAAAGGAGCCAACGAATGCATGTTCATCTGCATGGCCTTGTTCCCTTCTTTCAGCTACCTTGTGCATGAAGAACTGTGGCTGGTGATGGAGTACATGGATGGAGGCAGTCTTTACGACACAATCCAAAAGACTCGCCTGACAGAAGATGAGATTGCCATCATCAGTCGGGAGGTCAGTCGGGGATCCCAGCTGTGCTTCCCAGAGCTTGGGCAGGATTGTCTGGGAAAGGGGCTCAGAACAGGAGCGATTCCATGAGCCAGGCTTTGTTTCTGTGTGGCTGATATGCTCTGGGCAAGCAAGAGCCTCTCAAATGAACTGCCTGCCAGTGCCCCTGCACTCACTGGACTCTGTTCTTGTCCTCTTGTCTCCTGCTGTTGCATTCTCACTCTGGCTCTTGTATTTGCTCTTCTCCATCTTGCCTCTCTAAACTTTGGTCTGTTGGCACTGCATTCCTTGCCTGTAAATGCAAAGGTGGTGGTGGTGGGAGCATTTGAAAGGAACAGCAAAGAAGAAAGAGAGACTCATTTCTCTGAGTCCTCAGCTGGAAAGGTTAGCAGTACAGCCAGAGTGCTGTGTGCTTCTGAGCACATCCACTGCAGCAGCAGTCATCCTGGCTGGTCTGCAGGGCAGAGTCTACACCAGCCGTTGCTGTTGCTCTTTGGCAAGCTGACATGCCTTTCTTTAGAAAGGTGCTGCTCTGCCTGTGTTGGAGCAGCGAGCTCTTCCCCTCAGTGGCACTGTGTTCTGCCATTACTCCTCATTCCCCTGGAGAGGGAATCTTGGAGAGCTGTTTCCTTTCTTGTGTGATGAAATCACATCACTGATATTTGCCCTCCTGTTTCTGGTTTCTCTCTCAGTGCCTGCAAGGACTGCATTTTCTCCACGCCAACCATGTGATGCACAGAGATTTGAAAAGCCTCAACATCCTTCTCAAAACGGATGGCTCTGTCAAGCTGGGTCAGTATATTCTTGGGCAGGTGCAGCGTTCCAGGGATATGTGGGCTGTGGGGCTGCTTTTGAGTGAGTGCCAGCCCCCCCAAAATGGCGCTGGTGGCAGTGCAGGGAGCCTGTTGTGAGCTGACCACGCGGTGGCAACGTGCACAGACCTATGGCAAGGCTCGAGCAGTCCACAGTGGCATTGCTCTGTGCGTGTCCCTTCCAGAGGGAGGGAGCTACATGTCTAAAGTTTGAAAAGCCCCTGCTGGAGGCAGTGTAAAAAATGTGGGGATTTCTGAAGCAGCCAGCACCATATTTCCTTGGCTAAAGTCCTGAGGAAACAGAGCAGGGACAGTTGTCCAGGAGATTCAAGAGCACATTCTCAAACTTCTACCGGGAAATTCTTTTGCGTGCTTTCCTAATTGCACAGGATTCAAATAAAAACGGTCTTTTGCTCTCTCCCCAGCTGATTTTGGCCTCTCTGCTCAACTCACCCCTGAGCAGAGTAGACGGAGATCGGTGGTCGGGACTCTTCAGTGGATGGCACCTGAAGTGAACGGTGAACCCTATGGCCCCAAAGTGGACATATGGTCTTTGGGAATCGTGGTCATTGAAATGGTGGAAGGAGAAGCTCCTGACTGGGAGGAAAATTCTGCCATGGTAAGGTGTAAATACTCTCTGATCCCGCTGTCTTTCTCCCCCATCCCACTTTGTGTGTGCCACTGGACAAAATGCCATTGCCATCCGCTGGAACTACTTCCACCACAGTCCCTTTCTGAAAATGTCCCGGCAGCACATCAGCATCTGCTGGGGTTTTGGTTGCATCCGTGGGGGAACTCAAGCCTTAGCCCAGGCAAACAATCTCCCTTCTCAGGCAACACTGGGCTTTGGCTTAGAAGTCGTTCCAGCTCTTTTGGCTTTGTAGACAGCCCTAATAGCAGCAAACAAGCATCTTAGAAGTGGTGTTATCTTTCCTGAAATGAAGGAAAGTAACCCAAACCCGAGGATGTTTATAAAACAGTGGTTTGGAGAGAAGAAGTGCACCCCCATTCTTCTCACAAGGAAATTTGCCTGAAACCTTGACAAGAGGGTGTGAAGGCCACAGAGTCTCTTGTGCTTCTTGTGCGGTGCTGCTGAAACACTCAGTGACCGTCTTTCTTTCCTAACCCAAGCCGTCACCTCCATGTCACTAAGATGAAGCCTGGCCATGTGGAGAGCCGGCCAAACCCACCCCTTTGTTTCCAGGCACTTTCTAGGATGGCCATGCCATTAATGCATTGACTTGAGTGTCCAAATGAGCAGAGGGCTACCACATGGATGGCGTTTCTCCCTCTTCTGCTTTGACCACCAAAATTTTCCTTTTGCTGCCTAAGGGAAGCTGAAATTTGCAGTCTGATGAGAGACGGAGGTGCAGGTGTTTCCTGTGTGCCCAAAGAGGCATTTTCGTCCCAAGACATTTGTGCATGCATCTTCATGTGTCTGTGTGGAAGATGAGATTCCAAATGTTTGTTTCCTTACCTGAGGAATAACTGAGGGATTTCCTTTCTTTGCTTGCAATTCCCATTGTTTTCAAGAACCAAGGAAAAAGCTTGATGACTTTGGTTTGATGGCAGCTGTGCTTAAGGGACCAACAAGAGCTGCAGAGATGCTTTTCATGTAATTATCTTTGGAAATAGTAGAGTGAGTTAGTAGAGCAAAGTCCCTCTTCCAAATAGCCTGTCAAGCTGCTCAGGTGAACCCTCAGAGAAGGAAACCTGCTTTTGCTGCTATTGTTTCCACTAACAAGGCCAGTCAATGAAATCAACTGCCAAGGCAAGAGCTGCTGGATGCTGGGAAAGCTGTGGCTGCATCGGGCTTTGGGTGTTTTGTTGGTCAGGAAAGTCATCTCTGCCTCTGTGCCACGGCAGAAAGTGCCACTGCAGAGTGCACCTGAAACAATGGGATCTGGGAGAGCAGTTCCAGACGTGAAAGAAGCGGGTGAGAAACTCGTGTTTCCTTTCTCTTCAGGCTCAACTCCTGAAAGCCACCAAAGGGATCCCAAAGCTGCAGCAGCCCAAGCTCCTCTCCCCTTTGCTGTGTGACTTCCTGAGCTGCTGCCTGCAGAGAGACGAGGCGCGGCGCTGGTCTGCCAAGGAGCTGCTGCAGGTAAAATGCCAAGGGGCTGCAGGGGAAACAGTGTCCCAGGGACGGGCTCCTCCTGCACTGAAGTGCAAGGCATCAGGGGAGCCTCCTCCTCCTCACCTCCACTCTTGGTGCTGTTCAAATGAGAACAGTCAGGAATCCTAGACTGGGCTGGGCTGGCAAGGGCCTGTAAGGGTCATCTGCTCCAAGTGCCCTGCAATATGACCAGGGACCTCTTTCAAGAGATCAGGATGCTCAGACCGGAGATATTTCCAGGCCTGGGGCACATAGCAGCTCTTGCAGCAAGCTGTGCCAATGTGGCCCCACTGTTGCTCCTTAGACGTACTCTGATTCAATCTCCTTTTCCTTTGAAAAATATTGCCCTGCCTTTGAGGCTCTTAGCTTGCAAAGTAATGGTTCATTCTTGTTTTTTTTTTTTTTTTCTTTGTGCAGCATCCATTTGTAACATCAGCCAAGCCTGTGTCCAGCCTGGTGCCACTGATCACTTCAGTGAAAGAGTGGAAGGAGGAGACAGGAATCAGACAACTGTTTTCTCCAACACCAGCATAGAGAAGGATTGTAGAATAGGACTGTAGAGTAGGATTGCAGCTAGGACAGTGGAGTAGGATAGTAGCATAGGATTGGAAATAAAGTTTGTGAAACCTCAACTCCTTTCAAAGATTCCCCTCCTTCTGAGCCTCTGAGAAAGCTCAACATTTTCTTCTGAAGTGTCAGTTTTTTCTTAGAGGTGGAGAGTGACATTGATGGCTTCTTTGGTACAGTTGGAAAGTGAGGAAGGCTCTCCCGAGGGGAAGCGTGGCCGTGCTGGGCGCAGCACAGACCGGTGGCATCGGCCGTCCGGAGCGTGCACAGGAGCAGAGAAAGGCAAACCACAGGCGAGGGCTGCAGGCCTGGCTGAGGATTGCCACCCTTGTGCCGGCTGCCCTCTAACTCCTGGCCAAGGTGAGCAGTGTGTGCAGCGCTCTGGGCACAGGGGAGGGAGCCGGGCTGCTCCGCAGGCTCCGGCACAGGGCAGCCTCCTTCAGGCACGGCGCTTCTGCCGGGGGAAGCGAGGCCAGTGGCAGGCAGGGACAGCTTGTCAGGTCACATCTGCAGGAGCCGGGGCCTCACACGGCTCTGGGAGGAAGCGCCTGCAGTGCTGGAGTTGTGCACTGAGCCAGAGCAAAAGAGTGAAATGCAGAGTGTTCTGCAGAAATATTCCGGGGCGCCAGGCCAGCCTGCTTTGAGCTCTCTGGCACACAGCAAGCACTGTGCAATGCAGCCCTGAGCTGCTGGGAGATAGAGAGGTGTTAGAGAGGAGCCAACTGTCAGATGAAATTTAATGGGGTGACAACGTCATCAAAGCCAAAGAGAACTGTTTTTTAGGATGGATTCACCTGAGCTGGGTGTCTATCTCCCTCTCCCAAGAGCCAAACACACACACAACACACACACAGAAAATGCTGCTTTTTATTGCCTTTCCCAGCCCAGGGCGAACCGTGTCCCCTTTCCCTTTGGCCGGGAAATAGGAAACTTGTATTCTGTCCCCACCGCCTCCTTTTCTGTCCCCTCCCCTCTTCTCCTACTTCCCTTTTGGTTTGGTCTTCACGCTGGCCCCTCTCCCAGCTCACAGCAACACCCAACAAATCAACTAGAACAAACCCAAACCCTAAATAACAACCCCAAGAACCAACAGCTTTCGTTCTTTCTTCTCATAACCCTGCAGCTGCAGCAAAATATTACCTCCTATCTCACAGAGGGAATCGGGCAGGAGCCTGTGGCTCGTGCTTGAGCAGTGAACTGATTTGGAAGGGAGCAGAAGGGTTTCAGCAGGCAGTTTGTGTTTTTCTTCTGAATTGCTGAAGGAAAGACACAATGTGGCTTCAGTCAGCAAAAACATTTTCAAGGTGAATTAAAGAAATGCTTGTGAGCAATGCCCAGAGAAGGCAGGTTTTGAGAAAATATTGAACTGTAACAAATTGTGAATTCCCTTTGCATTAACAGACTGTTGAGCCCTCTATTCCTCCAGAGCAGTGATTGATGTGTGCAAGTGACCACCTTAGCCTTGAGAATAGTCTTCCCAAGAATGTAGCTGGAATGCATTCAAGGGGAAAAGAGTGGTTGTAGGAGGCTCTTGAGCATCAGAGGAGAATTGCAGCAATGGGATGTTCCCCAAATGACCACCCGAGACTCTCAAGAGAGCCCTACTCTCCTGTCAGTTACTTCTGAAAAGTGATTTAAATATGTCAACTAATTTGAGGGAATGTTTAGCCCGTGAGTTTCAGCAAAGTAATGAGTAGGTCTTATTTCCATGGTTACAAATGAGTAGGTGGGATTTCTGGCTGAGCACGTGTTAGGAAAGTGATTCCCCACGCACCCAGCACTGAAATAAAGTCAGCTATTGACAGGTGAAAATGAAACCTTTTCCAGCTGTTCCCCTCGGGTTTACCTTTCTGGGGGCCAAAGCTCTGTGCTGCAGGTGGCCCGGGCATGTGCAGAGCAAGGCAGCCTCCACAAAGCCCTTGGTTTCCCCACAAGTCGTCATGATTTGTTGCCAGGTGTGCCCAGCTGTGGCAGGAGAAAGAGCCCGCAGTGCAGTGGGCGCCGTGCCCTGCCCGGCCAGGGCTCTCTGGCACAGAGGAGCAGCAGCAGCACCTTTCAACCCACTCCTGCCCTGGCCTCACCTGGGACACAGAAGCCTCTGGAAATCAGCACCACCTGGCCCCTTCCCAGCTTGGAGCAGCTCCTGCTGGTGGGCACATCCTGCACTTCTACTGCTTCCAAACAGGAATCAAGGCACAGGGGGAGACGGACATACAGAGAAGCCCTGGGCTAGTGCAATAAATGGGCAAATGCATGGGGGAATGTGTTAGGAATCATTTCAGCTGTCATGCCAATCCTGCCTTCTCTCCTTTTCTCCCTTCACATTTCCTGTTCTTTTCCCTCTCACATTTCCACCCCTTCCCCCTCTCGAGTCTCACAGTTTTCCTCTCATGTTTGCCTCCCAAGTTTTACTCATTTTCCCCACCCTTTTCAGCTCCCTTTCCTCACGCTTTGCCTCTCACATTTCCCCAACTTCCCGCTTTTTCCTGCTTTTTTGTTCTCTCATGATTCCCACAGTTTTTCTCTCACTTATCCTGCCCTTTTCTCCCTTCATGCTTTTCTCCTTTCCTCAGTCATTTTTCTCCAGGTTTTCTCTTCATGTTTCTCCCTTTTGTCCTTGTGTTTCCCAGCGTTTCCCTCTCCCATTCCTCCCACTTTTCCCCTCACATTTATCATTCTTTCCCCCTCATGTTCTTTATACTTTTCTGGCACATTTTGTGCTCTTTTTTCACTTTTGTTTTCTGCCACTTTTCCCATCAAACTTCCCATCCTTTTCCCCCCCCTCATGTTTCCTGCCTTTTTCTGCCCTCTGGTTTCTCCCTCTTTTCCCCTCAGGATTCTCACAATGTTCCCCTCACATTTGCTGCCTGTTTCTCTCTCTCTGCCAGTAATTTTCTCACTCTCTTCCCCTCACATTTCCCTCCATTTTTTCCTCTATGTTTTTCAGCCTTCCCTGATCATGTTTCTTAGAATTTTCCCATCATATGTCCTGCCTTTTCCTCCTCTCACCTTCCTCTCCTATTTTCACTCACGTCTTCACCATTTTCCCCTCAGTTTTCTCAGCCTTTCCCACTCAGGTTTCCTTCCCTTTTTTCCCTCACACTTCCCTCCTTTTTCCACTCCCATTTCTCACACTTGTCACCTCATGTTTTCTGCCTTTTTTCCCCTCACATTTCTTAACCCACTGCTTCCTGTCAGTGACTCTTCCTCTTCAGTAGTTGATGAGCTTCTTTTCTTCTTTCCTGCAATCCCCTCCTCCAAAGAATGGGTGCCAGAGCAGCGCTCCAAGAAGCCCCTGCCCGTGTGTCTGCTGAACAGAATGGCTGTGCTCGACTTGAACAATCTCGTGAAGAACAACCTAAACTGCAGTGGACTTTCAATTCCCTCTAGTCTTCATAGTGTTCTAAAGAAATAGGTACCCTGAGGGATACACGTCGCAGGTGCGCAGCCGCTGCACCATCCGCCTCAAGCAGATCCCATCTCCGTTTTCATCATCTCACAGTGACTGTGACTCCTGCCTGGACGAAACCACTTGTGATGCTGCTTGATGCTAATTGAAGTCCATGTGGACATTCCCAGCACTTTTTCCTGCACTTTCTGCCCACCAAGCAGAAATGGAGCTTTTTAGAAGCTTCTTACAGTGACACCTGAAAGAGCAGTGCTGCCGTCAGCACGTTCCCAGCCTTTCTTCCCTGGGAATATTTCTTTCCCAGAGCCAGCCTCACACCCTGTGTGCCCCGTAGGAAAAGTGCTTTCCCTACAAAGCTGAAGGGATTTTCAGGGAGTCCCACCCAGCAGAAAATGCCTGAGAGGGGCTGTGGATGGTGTCCAGCAGCTCCTCGTGGCCCAGCAACCTTCCCCAAACACCGAGCGCTTCCAGGAAACGGGAAAGAAACACACATCCCATGGGCCTGGGAAGAGGGCCTGGCTGAATCTCTGCTCCTCACACACATCTTCAGGGGAAGGAGGAAAAATAAACGGGCTCCAAACAGGATAAATGGCTCCCTGGGGGGCTTGGCTGGGGGTTTATCCTACAGCCACAGCATCCCAGTCCCAATGGATGCAGGGCCTGGCTCAATCCCAGTTTGGGGCTGGAAGAAAAGCACCAACAATCAGCTTTGCTGAGGCAGAAGCCTGTGGTGGAGCTGTGAGAAAACCTTTGTGCTGTTGCAATGTTTTCCTCGTTGCTTTTGTGCGCTCTGCAAACAGATTTGGCAAGCAGGCATTGTTACCCTGGGATCCTCCTCCAGGATTTATTGGGGGTGTTTAATACCTGCCACAACCACCCTGCATTTCCCTGAGCTGGCACTAAATGCTGGCCCTGAAGTGACAATTTATGGTTGGGTCTGTTGTCTCAGGATAAACCACAAAGCCAATAGTGGTTGTAAAAGTGCCACTCCCAAAGCGTCCCACTCCCAAAGAGTCCCGTTCCCAAACTGTCCCAAACTGTCCCATTCCCAGTGTCCCATTCCCAGTGTCCCATTCCAAGTGTCCCATTCCCAAAGTGTCCCATTCCTAGTGTCCCATTCCCAAAGTGTCCCATTCCCAGTGTCCCATTCTCAAAGAGTCCCATTCCCAAAGAGTCTCATTCCCACAGTGTCCCCACTCCCAAAATGTCCCAATGTGTCCCATTCCCAGTGTTCCACTCCCAAAGTGTCCCACTCCCAGTTTCCCACTCCCAGTGTCCCATTCCCAGTGTTCCACTCCCAGTGTCCCACTCCCAAAGTATCCCATTCCCAAAGTGTCCCACTCCCAGTGTCCCCTTCCCAGTGTCCCACTCCCAGGGCCTGGGGAAGCTCCTGCTGGTCGTTCCCATCACCTCCCAGCTGAGGGACAAGGAAGAAAACCCAGGGATAAAATGTCTGCAACTCCTGATAACAGCTGGGAAGGTGCTTTAGCCCCCAGGCACTGCTGCCTCCAATCCAGGTTATCTTTGGGTTGGAATCATGGAATTTGGGATGGAAGGACCTTCAAGCCCCACCCTGCCACGGGCAGGGACGCCTCCCACTGTCCCAGGGGCTCCAAGCTGGCCTTGGACACTCCCAGGGATCCAGGGGCAGCCACAGCTGCTCTGAGAATTCCAGCCCAGCCCACCCCACCCTCCCAGGGAGGAATTCCTTCCCAAGATCCCATCTAAATCTCTCCTCCTGTAGTTTAAAGCCATTCCCCCTTGTCCTGGCACTCCAGGTCCTTGTCCAAGGTCCCTCTGCAGCTCTTTCAGGCTCCCTTGTGGTCTTGGGAGGCCCCAATGAAATCTCCCCAGGTCTTTCTCTTCTCCAGGCTGGACAGCCCCAACCCCCGGTCTGAGCAAAGTCTCCTGCCGCCAGCTGCAGAAAAACGCAAAAATATCCAACAACTTCTCCAATTCTGCATTTGTAGTTAATGAAACAGATTGATGAGGGAAAACCCAAATTGCTTTATCAGCAAGGCTGAGCTGAACCAGCCCCTCCTAAACTCCTGCCCCTTCCTTGCTTTGGAAACCCAGCAAATGGAAAGATGGAAACAGATGGAAACACAGCAAAAACAAAAAAAGGAAGGATTAATTTGGTTTGATTTTTGGTATTGACCTTCTACCCCCTCACATTTCTTTTAGCACACTGTCACGATCCGCTCACACAAGCGGGGTTCGTGATGGTTCGTTTTAGGGATCTCAGAGCGCAAAAGACACAGCGGGGGACAAACTCAGTTTATTCAATCACAAATGCACCTTTATTTAGTGCCAACAAATGCGATAGTGGGGAGAGAAAAGAGAATAGTAAGAAAGACAGAAAAAGAGGGGAAGGGGATTATAGCTACCAACATGGAGGGTCGAGTCCTCGAGGCTTTTGAAGATGCCTATAGACGCGAGTTTCTCCAGTGGGATGATCACAAAAGTGAGCGGGGGTCTCCAGGGTTTTTATAGTCCTCTCCGAAGCGACAGGCAGTTGGCCAAACAGGTGGGGGAAATCATTGCAGTGTGTTCATTTAGAGAACCCAGAACAAGTCGGTCGTCAGCAGGTACAGTGTCAACCTGTACGAGTCAGCAGGCGCGGTCACTTCACCGTGACTTGCCCATCGTTTCTGCTCAGGTTCTGATGTTCCGATATGGGTGCTGGGTTTTTCCATCGAACACACCTGCAGGCAGCACTTGGCCAACATCCCAACAACCTCAGCCAGGCCAGAACTCCTGTATTGAGATTTTAAAGTCCCTTTTAGGGGTTTCAGTCTCTGTCCTTGACGATGGTCATGAGGCAGATGAGGGATCTTCAGACCGTCTCTTACACCACCCCGTGACTCATGATTGTCGTCAAGAGAGCTCCTTCTGCAGGGTTCCGTAGTCTTGCGAAGTCTTCAGGACTCGTCCATGTTAGTAGCATATCCCAGAAAAAAAAAGAGACAGTAGAGAGTGTGTGTGAAAGAAAGAGGGAGAAAGAGGAAAAAATAGAAAAAGGAAATAGAAACAAAACAAAATGAATCAATATTGATTATAACAAATTCTTCAAAATAAACAAAACAAATCATAAAATTCCTTAAAGTTATAACAATTTTCAAACAAAAGCTTAATTTTGTTTACAATATAACATAATTAAAACAAACAACAATAATCAAAACAAGCAACCATCAATTTCAAATTAATCTGCTATTGGAGGTCTAATTTTCGCTGTTTGGGTAGTACGTCTCGTGTCAATAACTTTGGGAGTGTCTCTTGCAAAAGGGGTCTTGACTAAACTGTGTGCTTCCATTATAGATGCCAAGTGTGTCAACTTCTTCATCATTTTCCAATTTAGGATGTATAAAATGACTGATAAGACAAAACAAATCACAACCAAAATCAAAAGAACAACAATGGGATGACACACTTTGTTCAGGATACCTGTGGCAGTAGGTGACCACCCAAAAAGGGTATCCCACCACCTGTGTTCAGGATCTTTTCTTACCCTTTCCATGACATGATGTATTTCTCTCACATTGTGATGAATAGTTACCAGGGTTTTCTCTCTGTTTTTCTTGATCTTTTCCAAAATCTCATTTAAGTCCTGATGAAGCAACAATTGCTTCACTAAAGTAAAATTCATCCCAATAAGGGGAGGCAATAATTTGTGCATCACTGTATAATCAGATTGTAAAAGGTGATAAGAGGTAACTGGGCCTATGTACAAAAAATCACATCCTGTAATTGTAGTAAAGTTACAAACACAATAATTTGAGTGATTCTTAAGATTCACTACTATTTCTTCTACAAACACTACATCACAAGCAGTTTTAAAGCATGCACACCCATTGCCTATATATATTAGCACTGTTTCAGAAGTCTGGTTAGGGTGAATTTCAAAGTGGCAGATATTTTGTTCTGTGTTCAAACAAATGTCTTGAGCTATGATTGCATTAACAATATCAAGTGTACCAAAACATTACATATGGTTATTACAAAAGCTGTAACTGTGTTGGTATTGGGGTTATAGGTAAAGTTGACCAATTTCTACCAGGATTGGAATTCCTTTTCAAAATCATTTGCATTGTCCCAAATTATTTTCCGAATTTCAGTAGGAAAAGTGCCTTCTTCTTCCCTTATGATTGAGGCAACAACTGTCTGCATCCAAAGCTGTGTCTGGATGCAGCTAAGAGCCAAAAAACCACTGTTTTGTGTAGCACCAAGAGCATCAATTATCATTTTGTGATCATTCACATTCACCTTTTCCCAATTTGGTAATATGTTTGATAGCAACCACTGATGTGTCCCCAAAGCCAGTAAGGATAACTGCAATGGTTTCTGTAATTTGGTCAAATCCCTAGTTTTGGCAGCCAATTTTTTCATTAATACTTCTAAAAATTCCCAATTTAAAATATTTATCATGGTTTATATGGCCTTCATGTCCCTCGGAGTTCTCCTGTGAAAAGTAAGCACAACAGAATCTGCCACCAGAAGGCAGAAAGTTAGAATGATGGAAATTCTCCAGTGTGCATTTATTCGATACTCTTTCCCTAGAGCATCAAAGGTTACCCATGGGTATTCGTTCAGAGGGAGTTTTAGCACTAGTGGTACCTCCCCCACCGTGGGGAGGTCCACCAAAACAGGTTGTCCAGGGTAATGTGCTGGATTCTTGGAATCACTTGGTCCCCGTAGTGAGGGGAATATGCTTAGAGCTGTTGGGCCAAAAGGAAAAGCATCAGTAAACCAAGGAATTGCTGACTGTTTGGGAGAAAAGGGAGGGGTAATGACTGAGGCAGGTTTGTCTTGGATGCTATCCAAGTTTTCTGCTTCTTGTACTGACAGTTTTTTTTCACAGCTCTTTCAGTTATTGAGAAGATGTTACAATAATATTCAATCTGAGCACACCACTTTCTTACTGAGGCTGTCTGGGCCACCCTGTCAGCTGGGGGAGTCCCAGTAGTAACTGACTTAAAAACTTGGAAAGGCCCTCTCCAAACAACTGGTTGTTGTGGTACAATCTTCTCTACTTCTATGAGAACTAGGCTAACCACAAACAAGCCTTTTTTCCAGGTAGTATACCTCTTTTCAGCATCTCTGAAACCACGGGAATAAAAACCAACAGGCCATGTCGGACCCTCAGGACCCCACTGCCATATGTGTACTGACAACCGTGAGGAAGCAAATCCCCATTCTACCTGAAAAGGATCTGTTGGGTGGATAGGGCCTAGGGCCTGATGACCTGTGGCTCCAAAAATCAACAGTTGTAATGCTTTTTCCTGAGAAGGGCTCCAGTCCCATTTTACTCCCTTTCTCAACAAATCATAAAGAGGTTTGGCAAAAATTGAAAAATCTGCAATGTGTTTTCCCCAAAATACCAATAGTCCTAGAGCTTGTTGGAGTTCTTTTCTAGATTCAGGCATCTTGATTTGATCTAAAGAAGTTAGGGTGTCTGGTGGGATGCATGTCATACCTCCTTTCCACCAGATTCCTAAAAATTTTACTTCTTGAGAAGGTTTTCGTATTTTCTCTGAGGGGATCTGCAAACCAAGGCTTTCTAAGTGGGAAGTTTTTTTCTGTTGAACACCCCCCACTTGCTGTGTTTTATTGTTTAAAACTTGTGCTAGGGAGTGCTGTGGCTTGTTGCCCAAGGTTTGTGGAAGAGGAGGTGCGCTGGGTTGTCGGTTGGATGATTCCAACACAATGGGTTTGGGACAGGGCCAATTAGAAATTATTTTAGCCAATTTATCATAAGGCAATTTATCCATTATTTCTTGCGGCACTCCCCTTTTCAGTCCTAGTGACCACAGCTGCTGCTGGTTGGAAATTTGTTTTCCCTTTTCTGATTTTTCGTTAGGAGGGGCAATGTGCCTGACTCCTCTGGGTTTTTTTGGTTTGACTTCTGAGTACTTCACTGGTCCGTATTTTCTACTGTAACTTATTAACTCTTCTGCTACCCCACTCCATGTCCAAACTTTATGACTGCTGTAATATTGTGTGTTAGGAGTAGTAAAAGGTGAGGAGTCAGTGGAGTCAGTGGAACCAGTTCGATCTCTTGTATATCCAAGAAATCTTTCAAGTCTATCTACCGGAGAGATAGATGCTATTGTTTTTTGAAGAATTGCTGTTGGTTTAAGAAACTCTGGCAAACCTCGAATTAAAGGGGTCATAATCTCAGATTTGACAGGCTGTTGCATTGGTGACTCATAGCCAGAGATTAATTTTCTTTCATGTATCATTTGCAAGCATGCACCTTTGTGTATATTTTCTAGGAGTTGGTCTGAGGTGCCGACTATTGCCAGAGGGTCACCCCTCTCAAGGGGGTTTAACCCCCTGCCCAGTAAGCTGCACGCTGTGTCAGGGACCATGGAGCACGCCCATTTCCTGCTGTTAAGAAAACTCCATGTCCCCAATAGCCACTTGCTTCTTGTTCACTTAATTTAATTTGGTCGCCCCCTGTGAGGGAAACTAAAAACATACTCCATCTCTAATTCACTAGGGAGGCGAGAGTATTCTTTCTTCAATTTAGCTAATTCAGTGGCTGTGTATGGAACTTCTTTGGTGGTTATGTGGGGATCATGATCCTCTTCATTTATATAATTATATTCTGTTTTAATGAGAGGTCTCAAGTTGGAGCAACAGTGTTCCCCACAATTTTGCACGTGTACTAATTCTTTCTGAGGGTATATTTGTTTCATGTTGTATATCCCCTTTCCTTCTATTTCTGTGGGTCAATCTGCAGATTTTAAGTTTTTGCTTCGCTCTTCTGCAAGGGAAATCTGCAGCAAATAATTCTGATTTCTTTCCTCTTCTAATTGTTTTTGCAAAGCTTCCACCAAATTTTTCAGGGATTCTATTACTGCTTTTTCTTCACTTACCCCTTCAAAACGGGTTTCTATGGCTGCCGAAAGGCAGGCCTCCAAAACTGAGCAAAGAATGGTTTTATTTCTGCCCAGTTTGTATCTAGCATCATGTTGCAAAGAATATATTCTATCTACAATGTTTTCAAAGTTAAACCAATTTTTCTGTGCCCACCTTTCTCCATCTGGAGAAGGTCTAGCACTATGTTTTGCTAGCAAAGCATAAAATGCATTCTTATCTTTTTCACACATTTTGTGAAGGGACCAAAACCACTCTCAGGGAGGTACGCTTCAAGTTACACCAAAGGCACAGCTAAAACTGTGTTTCCCTTTGCTTCCCTGGAATGGGCGAGGAGACCAAAACTGCCTGGAAGGTTCACCTTAGTTACAAATGGTTGTCTCCTCAACTACACCAAGCAGCCCAAAACACAAAAACAAAACCTAACTACAGTCCCATCTTTTGCACAATGAGATCCTTTTGTGAAATCCTGATGACAGGGAGTGCTATACGCCTGGGTGTATACAGTTTGCGGGAATTTTCCCTCGCCCCCCTTGCTTTCTAACAGCGCTCACTGAAGTGGCGTGCTAGGTCCGGCTGAGACGAGGGTCCTTCCCCTCTTACAAACTATATAAAACCCGCAACCCCTCTGTCCATCAAGATCCTGTCCGTGACGCCAATTTAATGTCACGATCCGCTCACACAAGTGGGGTTCGTGATAGTTCGTTTTAGGGATCTCAGAGCGCAAAAGACACAGCGGGGGACAAACTCAGTTTACTCAATCACAAATGCACCTTTATTTAGTGCCAACAAATGCGATAGTGGGGAGAGAAAAGAGAATAGTAAGAAAGACAGAAAAAGAGGGCAAGGGGATTATAGCTACCAGCATGGAGGGTCGAGTCCTCGAGGCTTTTGAAGATGCCTATAGACGCGATCTTCTCCAGTGGGATGATCACAAAAGTGAGCGGGGGTCTCCAGGGTTTTTATAGTCCTCTCCGAAGCGACAGGCAGTTGGCCAAACAGGTGGGGGAAATCATTGCAGTGTGTTCATTTAGAGAACTCAGAACAAGTCGGTCGTCAGCAGGTACAGTGTCAACCAGTACAAGTCAGCAGGCACAGTCCACCGTGACTTGCCCATTGTTTCTGCTCAGGTTCTGATGTTCCCATATGGGTGCTGGGTTTTTCCATCGAACACACCTGCAGGCAGCACTTGGCCAACATCCCAACAACCTCAGCCAGGCCAGAACTCTTGTATTGAGATTTTAAAGTCCCTTTTAGGGGTTTCAGTCTCTGTCCTTGACGATGGTCGTGAGGCAGATGAGGGATCTTCAGACCGTCTCTTACACACACATCCCATTTCTGTTGCCTTCTCCAGCTCACTGAAACCTTCTGGGACTGCAGTGATGGCCCCTCCTGAGCCAGGCTTCTCTTGCCCTGGGGCAGAATTGTTTTCTGTTCCCTTCATGATGAGCAATGAGATCATTGCTGCCAAAAAAACCTGGGTGAATTCAGCCCAGGTGCTGTGACTCTTCCCCTGGCACTGCCAGGCATTTCCTCTCCCAACCACATAAAATATTAACATCCCTCCCCTCCCTTTTCAGAGTCTTGTGAAGAAATGGCAATTTATCCCTAGATCCAATTTACTCTGCTGCCCCTCAAACCCTGCAACCACCACAACAAACATGGAAAGCTGATCATTAGACTTCAGAAGGCTGGGAAAAGGAATTGATTACAAAGAAATCTCTGACCTTTGGAGCTGTTCAGAGCAGTGTAACTCCCCCAGCAGCACCTTCTGAATGCACCAGGAAGGTGGATCTCGGATGTCTCCTTGTGCCACTGGAATACAGGAGTTTTCCAGGTTGATAACAATTCCCTCAGGGAAGAGACTTGTGGATCCCGAGGCTGGAGCAGAGCCAGAGGATTTGCCAGGGGAAGGAAAAGGGCTCAGTGGTGAGGGGAGCGTTTGCCATGATTGTGCTGTAAATACCCTCAGCACTCACTCCCCTCCCATTGTTCTCCTCTGGAATCAAGGGCAGGCAGGATCAGGGGAAGAAAGGAAAGCAAAATGTCAATACAGGTTGGAGCTTTCTGCAGGGAAACTCTGCAATGGCTAACACACACAAAAAGGGGAAAGTTCTCCCTTAAATACTCAAATTAAAAATCCTTCCAGAGGGAAAGGTGGGTGATATCAGGGATTCAGGCACAACATCACTTCAATCATGGGTTACACTATATATATATAGATGTATTTATTTATAATTTATGTAGATGAGGCACTGTGGTGTTGGTAAACACATCACCAATCTAAAGAGATCTATGCTTAATAAATAATTATAGCAGCAGGCTCTTAACTGGCAGCAAATTATTTCATCTGGGATAATTTCATTCATTTCATCCATACAAATAGTTCAGCACATTCTAGAACCTGGAAGAATAAAATTCCACATTTCTGAAGGGACTTTTGTTTTGGAAAAAATCCAAATTACCTAACCCATCCTGGACATGGTTTTATATCCTAAGCCAAACCCAAATATTATAACCCAAATCCCTCCCTGGGAGGGTGGTGAGGGCTAGGATGGAATTCCCAGAGCAGCTGTGGCTGCCCCTGGATCCCTGGAAGTGTCCCAGGCCAGGCTGGAGCAGCCTGGGACAGTGGGAGGTGTCCCCGCCCATGGCAGGGCTTGGGAATGAGAGATTTAAGGTCCCTTCCAACCCATCCAGCGTGGAATTCCATGGTTCTGTGAACATTTGAAGGTACCGAATCCTCATTTGCCTCCACCCACCATGCCACCGACGCCACAAAGAGCAAATAGACTGCCCTCATCACACAGCGCACCCGTATTAAAAACACAAATCACCCATAAATTTTAAAAATAATTACAAACTGACCAGAAAAGAAAAAAAAAAAAACTTTAGTCTCACAGACAAAGAAAAGCAAGAACAAGTGACACAAGCTAAAAAAGCTCCTCCGTACAACCAACTGCCGGCAAAAAAAACACGCTACGCCCTTTTCACTGACGGTTCCCGTCGCATTGTAAAAATGAACCGCAAGTAGAAAGCAGCCGTATAAAACCCCACACAACAAGTTGCAAAAGCCACTGAAAGGAAAAAAAAAATCGTGTCAGCTTGCTAAACTCAAGGCTGTCCAATTAATCCTTGACATTTCTAAAAACAAAGAGTAGCCAAAGCTCTACCGCTACACTAATTCGTAAATAGTAGCCAATGCTCCGTAGAGTTGGCTAAAAAAGTAGAAAAAGGCCAACTAGCAACGTAAAAAAAACCAGTCTAGGCTGCTGATGAAAAAAAAAACATTGCCACTCGCGTAAAAAAATTACCTGTAAAAATCTGCCACGTAAATCCCCATGTTCCCAAGAATCGAGCTAATAAAAAACACCAAAATAATAAGCAAGTCAATCAAGCTGCCAAAATAAAAGTATCAAAAATAAATTTCAATTAGCAAGACAGAAAAAAGTTGTTCCTAGCTCAATAAGCCCATAATGCCTCAAATCCTCCAAGCAAAAATGCCACCTCTAAGTGAGCCCAAAACCAAGAAGTAAATTTAACTATAGACAGCATTTCTCAAGTTATCCATAACTATAAAACACGTGCTGCAATCAAGCAAGCCAAGCAAGTAAAGCCCTTAGAGTATAGAAAGCAGTAGTTCAAATATAAATATAAAAAAACCTAACTAATTAACTACATCACCCGTCCCCAAACCCACCAGGGCAGGCGCTATGTACTAACCATAGTAAAAGCCATCACTAAATAGTTAAAAACCTACCCTGTGCCTCATGCTACTGTCCAAAACACCATCCTGAGCCTAAAAAAACAAGTCCTGTGAAAACACAGCACCCCTGAAAAAATCAAATCAAACAATAAAACCCATTTCAAAAATTGTCTTATAAGCACCTAAGCTAAAGAACATAGCATTAAGTAAGTATGCCATATTCCTTATCATGCACCAGCGGTCGAAAAAATTAAACAGTGCAATAACCTGCTTAAAACTACCTCAAAAGCACTAAGTAAAAAAACTTTCAAAACCTAAAGTATTAATTTAGCAAAAGCCACATAGCTAGTAAACACTCAAAGTTCCACCAACCGAGCAAATCCTGCCCAATCTAAGCCCGTGCAAACAACAACAAAAAATAAAGTTCCAATAGTACACATGAAAAGTATACTGAAAAAACCTGTTTAAATTAATCCTGCCTCCAGCAAAAACAATCTCATCCGTGAAATTGTCTTCGCTCAGAAACCAAGTTGCACCTGGTAAATAATGCAAAAAAAAAAAAAACAAAAAACCAATGCATATCTTAAAAAACCCTTGTCTTAAAGTAAACTACCCATGACAATGTGACTGTATCCATATTTGCATGTATATATATATAAATATATATATATATTTTAACAGTTTAAACTCAATATAATATGTTAGTATAAAAAAAAATTCAAAGTAGATAATATTGGGAGTTACATTTGTTCCTTCTTTCTCTAAAGAATTTTTTCCCCATAAGTTACCAAAGAGACTAAATGTTAAACACTTCAAAATACTTAGCCGAAACAAAAACAGAAACAAAGTAACAAAAAACCCCCACGCAAGTAAAAAACAAAGCTTAAAGCAGCTAGAAGCTGTCCTTTTTTTTTTTTTTTTTTTTTTTTTTCCCCCCCGACGTTCAAAAAAAAAAAAGAAAAACACCGGCTAAACTGTTGCTAACTGGAAAAGTTTCACTGTAGCCAAAAAAAATCCAGTCCTCAAAAATCTACTCTGGCCAGTTCAGCCGGAATCCGGAGCCTTCTCTGCCACCCGCAGGAGTTAAGCCAGCCCTGCCCCGCCTTCGGCTTCTTCAGCGCTGCTCCTCTTGCTGCAGAGTGACCCTGCAGCCCCGCGCTGCCGGGACACCCTGCCATCCCAGCTACCAGCCCGAAACTTTCCACTCTTTCAGCTTGCTGCTCTAAAAATCCTGCAAGAACACCCAAACCAAACTGCCCTAAGTTTTGTAAAACAAAACCCTCAAAGTTCTTAATACTGTTTTTCTTTTGTTATTAACACTGTAGTTATTTGAAGGGGGTTTGTTTGTTTACTTTGTAATACATACTAATAAAAAACTGCTATTCCTATTTCCCACATCTTTGCCTAAAAACCTCTAATTGTAAATTTATAATTTAGCAAAAAAAAAGTTTACGCTCTCCATTCCAAAAAAACCTCCAACTTTTACCTAGCAAATACCTGTCTTCCCAAACCAAAACAAGTTGCCATGCTCATCCATAAGGATAAAGTGGCTAATCCAGCCTTTGCCAACTCAGCTGAGTGGAAGGGGGAAGAGGAGGAGAGGATCAGCAGTGACCCAAAAAGAGAAATTAAAGAAGAATTGGTCATTTTGGATCGAGCAGCCTTTTGGAGATCTTAGCTGCCCAAGGGTTTGCCTGCACTGAGCTGGCTTTGAAGTGAAAGCCTGACTTTGGTTGAAGACAATTATCAGCTGAGAGAAGGGAGGCCGTGCCAGCTTCTGCGGCAGGCCCCGTGCCCTTCCCGCTGCGGCTGCGTCGGCAGCCCTGGGGGCTCCTTCTGCCGCCCTGAGCCCGCAGAGCAGGGCAGCGGTTGCCGATGGCTCGAGCCATCAAATCATTCAAGGTCCTGTTGGGCTCTCTTAGACACTTGGGCCGAGGGATTCCTTCGGACCTGGGCCACTTTGGGTGGAGCGGGGGCAGGGCCGGGGCAGGTGGCAGGGTGTGCATGGGCCCTTTGTGACACGGTGCAGCAGCGTGGTCACCGTGGCAGGGAAAGGCACAGGGTGTCCGAGGAGCCTTTGTGACACGCGGTGACATAGGTGCTGGCAACAACGCAGCCACGCCACAGTGCTCGGAGCACGCCACGGGACAGGACGCGCCAGAGAGGTGCTGTGAGGAGTTCCCACACAGCCCGCTCGTTTGTGCCCGACCCGGAGCCTTTCCGAAGCGCTGCTCCTGCAGCTGACCTCGCGGCCAGACTGCGGGACTTGGTGACTCGGAGCTTTCCCGAGGCATCTCCCAACCCTGCGGTCGGTGCCCTCGCG
The DNA here is from genome assembly GCF_029207755.1 of Chamaea fasciata. NCBI lineage: Eukaryota > Metazoa > Chordata > Aves > Passeriformes > Sylviidae > Chamaea > Chamaea fasciata. Next base: position 332,711 of record NW_027094148.1, on the reverse strand, counting down.
GCCAGACCACAGGATCTGGTCACCTGAAGCACCACAAGGAGTCTCCTGTCGTTGTGGCAGGAGCCCTCAAGACCAGTGTGCAGGACTTGCTGTCCTGCAGCCTTCCTGAGGCTTCTTTGTCGCAGGTGCCTTCAAGGAACAACTGCACGACTTGTTGCCTCAGGGTTTTCCCTGGTTTCCTCAGAGGCATCTGTCTGAAGGTGCCCTCGAGGCCAGACGCTGACATGGCGGGCAGATTTCGCGACCTCCTCACAGTTTGCTGGGGGAGAAGAAATACAAGCCCTGGAGATGCTCCAGCACAACCCCCTCAAGAGCTGGAGCAGTTCCAGCCACAGCAGGATGGTGAGTGGCAGAGCCGGGCCACAAGGCCGATGGCTGCGGACAGCTTGGCCCCATCCCATCCCCGTTCCCATTCCGCCCACTGACAGGATGGAAGAGGGGCCGAGGCTGCCCCTGAAGCAGCTGTGCTCCATCCCCTGGGGCATCCCGGGGCTGTCCCTGCCTGGGGAGAGCAGGGCTGGCTTCTCTGGCCACTCCTGCAACCCCTCAGCTCTGGCTGCGCTCGCTCTTTGCCAGATGCAACCATGGAGCAGACACAGGAGAAGAAGCCCACCCGTGGCCGCTTCCGCAGATCACTGAAGGTACGTGCAGCCATCCCTGCCTGGGCTGGGCCTGCTGTCACTGCTCGGCCGAGCTCCGCGCTTGGAGCACTCCATGGAACGTGTCTCTCTTCCCTGTCCTTTGCTCTCCTGCAGATGTTCCAGAGGCTCGTGCCCATTCGGCGTAGGATGACCAGAAGCCGTGCAACAGCTGAGCCTGACCGCAGGCCGACTGAGCTCCAGGCAGAGCCCAATGTCAGCCCAGATTTGGCTCAGCGCTTGGATGCTGCAATCAATGACGCAGCAAATACGGACATGGCAGTGACTGAGTCCGTGGCCTTCAGAAACACCAACACAAAAGAGACCCTGAGTCTTGGAGGCCAGGAGAGTGTGGCAGGAGGGGAAGCACTTCTTGGGGAAAGCTGCTCCCTTGGACAGCGCTCCAGGTCTTCCCCATGTCTCCTCCAGGTGCCAGCCATGGTGAAGGACCTTCACCAGAGACTGGCGGCCTGTGTCACTTTGGATGCCAGGATGCGCTTGGACTTTCTGAGGCTGGCCGAAGAGCAACCTGCTGACGTTGTGCTGACCCTCCTGCGCTGTGCCCCAACGTGTGACAGGTATGGGGCCCACCTGCCTTGAGAGCTCAGGGCTCAGCAGCCTTTAGGGCCCATTGCCCTGCAGAGCCTGTCCAATGGGCTCTGCCAGACAGGCGGAGCGGTCCAGGACCCTTGGGCCCCTCTGTTCCACCAGCCTGCTGCCATGCTCCCTCCCTGCCCCTCAGGGCACCAGGGCTCTGTCACCTGGGCCTCCACAGCTGCACAGGGCATGCTACTGTGACTGAGACGGCCCTGACACAGAGCTCCAATCCCACAGAGCTGCTGCAAGCATGTGGAGAGCCATAGGCTCGTCGGCTGTGACAGCGGAGAAGGTGCTGCCAGCACTCATCCGCGTGATGGAGGATTGGCCTCTGCATACAACGACCACCTCTGATGGCGACGACGAGGACGTTTTTGCCCTGGCGGTGAGCTTCTGGAACCGGCCTCTGCTTGCTCCCCGGTCGCCTCTCCATCAGCTCTCCGTCCTCTCCCTGCCTCAGGCACTGGCTTAGGGCAGGCTCAGGGGGCTCCAGGCCCGTCGCTCCCCCTGCGTCTCCCCTCGGGCCCTGCCACACGGACATCTTAGCACTGAGCTCTGTCTCGGGCTGCTTCTTTTGCAGGCAACTCTGGGGCTGTGGCTGACTGTCCAGGTGCCCAAATGCCACAGGGCAGTGCTCCTTCATTCAGCCCGTCTGTTTGTTGCTCTCCTCTTCCACATTGTCATCACCACACAAGAGATGCCAGTGGAAGTTGCTAACTTCTGGAGAGCGTGCCAGGAGGAACACGGCCTTCCCAGCAACCCCAACAGGTGCCAGTCCTCCTGTCTTTTCAATGTCCTTGTGGCCGGCGCCAGCGCTCGCCGTGTGACCTGGGTTTTGCTCTGCACACAGGTTTGCAGTGCAGGCCATGAAGGCTCTGTTCAGCCAAATGTGGTGGAACACAGAGATGATGGCTATGGAGCGCAAGCGTGGCTGGGACACGCTGCTCTGTGCTGACACCCAGCACTATGCCGTGGGTCTGCTGGCCAGGTGAGAACCCCTTCTCTCCCACATTTGTCCCCTGTGCCCCACACAGTCCCTGTGCTCATGGCCTCGAGGGCCTCGTCACCGAGGGACGGCCAAGCCGACTGGAAAAGGCTGGCAGAGGAGGGTGCCCAGAAGGGGCCGCCTCCCAAAGCGCCCACATCCCCCTCCAGAGATACTGGGGAAAGACCGGACCTGTGAGTTAGACCTCCTGGGAGAAGACTGTCCCCCCCACCTCAGGCTCTTGCTGCCTTTTTCCCCCTGACAGGGAGATGCGCCGTCACTTGGGCCACACCTGTTCCCGCATTGGCTTCTACCTACTCCAGCCACTAAGCAGGGAGGAGCCACGCTGGGATCTGCCCTCCCTGGCATTCCTGGTGGAGGTGAGCCAGCGCTGCCTCGCTCAGCTGCCTCTCAGCCCTCTGCCCTCTCGTAGCTGCAGCTGCCTGGGCCGGTGCCCGAGCCCTGTGCTGCTGCTGCTGCTGCTGCCTGGGCCCGGCCCTGTGCGCTTCTGGGCTCCTGCTGTTCGGGTCACCTGTCACTGCCCTGTGCCTTTCAGGTCATCAAGTTCCTGGACCTGAGGGAATGCGCAGGCCGTGTCCTGGAGGAGATGTCAAGGCACCTGCAGGGCACGTGCAGGCAGAGACGTCACCTGGCGCTCAAAGGCCTTGTGCTGCTCAGCGAGGAGCCCTCGATGGTGCGAAGGGGGCAGCGGCTGAAGCTGCGCTGGGGAAAGCAGCCCCTTGGGCTGGATGGGCTTCAGGAGCTGGGGCAGCTGCTCCCAGCTCTCCTGCCTCCTGCTCCAGCTGCTTGAGTGCTTCGGGACAGGCCTTTGGCCTCTGGGCCCAGCAGTGGCAGGGTGGGCTAGCAGAGCCAGGGCGGTGTTGGCGCTGCAGCTCTTGGTGGCTTCCCAGCACAGCCTTGTGTTCCATACAGGCCGGAGGTGTACGCAGCCTGCTTCCAAGCCTCCTGGAGCGGCTTGGTGATGCCGACGGAGAGGTGGTCGTCATGTCCCTCTCTGCGCTCACCAATGTGTGCCAGCGGAAAGACACCGTGATCGGCAGGACCACTGCCCTGAAGCTAGCCAACCTCCTCCTGTCGCTCTTTGGAAACGTAAGGCTCTGCGTGCCATGGGCATTAGCTGCTGCCCAGAAACTTTGTGCCCTGGGGATTTTTAGGCTTTTGCCCGGCTGGGCTGGAGAAATTGGTGCTGAGGCCTCCTCCGCTTCCTTTCCTTCAGGACAACAGCCAGGTGCAGCTGCTCTCCATTCAGCTTTTCCAAAAGGTGATGGGCTTGGTAGCGGATGAGGGCAAAGAGCCACTGAACACAGTTGTGAGCCAGAGCCTGCTCCCACTCTACTTGCACTGCCACGAGGTGAACGAGCGCGTGGCCAAGGTGAGGCGTTGTGTGATGCCGGTGCATCCCTGACAGGGGGCTCGGCTGCCTCCTGCCCGGGCACCTCTCCCGGCTCGCAGCCTCCTGCTGGCCCTGGCGCAGGGACGCAGGGCCCGTGCCCTGGGCTGGGCTGCGCTGCCAGCTCCCGTCTCTGCTGCTCTCCAGGCCTCTCGGGAAACGCTGCATTGTGCGGCCAGCTTCCTGAAGAGGAGCGACCTCGAGCACGTGCTGAAGACGGAGAAGCTGTTCAAGTTCGCCGAGTGCGTGGTAAGGACGGCCTCTGGAGAAGCCCCCTGACGGCGGGGCTCGGTGTGCGGGGCTGGCAGCCGTGGCCCCTGCCCAGCGCCGCAGGCAGCGGCTCCGGCCTGCGCCCCACACGCCGCTCCCTTCCGTGGGGCCGCGCGGGCTCTTCTCCAGGCTCCTGTGCCCCGAGTCGGGCGCCGACGGAGCGCCGGCCCAGCGGGGCCGCGGGGCGGGGCGGCACCGCGGCTCCCCGGGCAGCACCCGGCCCTCCGCCCCCTCCGGAGCCCGGCGCCCGCTGGCCGGGCCTCGGGGCTGTGCGGGCAGCGCAGGCCGGGGCTGGGCGCCGGGAGCGCCCAGCCGAGGGGCTGAGCCCGCGCCAACCCTTCCCTCCCTCCTGCCGTTCTCTCCAGCTGGCAGACGACAAGAGTCGAGCGGCCGAACACCTGCGCCTGGCCCTGCCCTACCTGGAGCACCCACAGGAGCCCCTGCGAGAGGCGGCCATCAAGCTCATCGGTGAGCCACGAGCCCGGGCTCCCTCCCAGCCCCAGCCCCAGCCCCAGCCCCCGTTCCGGCAGCGGCATCCGCGCCCGGCGCCGTGGAGCCGCGCCTGCCCTCGGGGCTGCTGCCGCCCTCTGCGGCCGTGCCCTGGGGCGGCAGGATGCGGCAAGGGCCCGGGCCGAGCCCTGCCGGGGCAGGAGGCCGTGTGGCCACAGGGCTGGCAGCGCCGCTGGCAGGGCGCCGTGCCGCTGGGGCCCTGACAGGCTCTGTGTTCCCAGGGATCGCCGGGGTGCGCCTGAGGAGGCAGAAGGAAGAGCTCCAGGCCCTCAGCGAGGGTGAGTGAGGGCAGCGGGTTCTCAGCGGGGCTGCCGGGGGGAGCCGCAATGCTCGCGCAGGGGGCTGCAATCCCTGTCCTGCCTGCGGAGGGCCTGGCTCCCTGTGCGGACAAGGGCTGGCGTGCGCAGAACACGGAGAGATTTCGGGGACGCGGGCGGGGCGATTCGTGTTCAGCACCTTGCGGCGAATCCCGTTGGCCCCCCTCTCCTCTCTTGTGGTGGCCACGGCAGGAGCTGGCTCGGATGGCCCTTGGCAGGAGGGTCTCCTTGGACTCCCGCACATCCGGGCTCTGACCGGGGCTCTGTGCCTGTCTCTTCCAGCTCTTCAGGCCCTGAGAGACGACGACAGCCCCTCCCAGATAAGCCTCTTTGTCCAGCTGATGTTCGAGGAGCGAATTGCAGAACTGCAGTCATCTGCTAGCTCAGAAGGACCGGTGGCCTTAGAAGACCTTCAGGGGCCACAGAAGATGAGACCGCCTGGAGACGGAGGAGCCGGAGCTCCAGGCACAGCTGATGATTGACGCAGCTGATGCCTGTGGGAAGCTCCCGTGCCTTCAACCCTCTCCCTGCCTTGCTACACCGTCCGTCCCTTTTCCCTCCACCCTTCCTCCCTTTTGACAGCTCCATGTCTTCAGCCCTCAGACCATGCCCCTCCCCTTTTTTCCCTCCCAGCTCATCCCTTTGCTTTGCCTTCCATTAATAAACATTCAAAGAGAAGTTGATTGAAGGCACTGAGGTGCTTTTCCCAAAGACTGGACTCGGTTCCATGGGATCACAGACTGGTTTGGGCTGGAAGGACCTTCAAAATCACCTTCCACCACGCCAGGGTGCTCCAAACCCCAATGTCCAGCCCGGCCTTAGACACTGCCAGGGATGGACACTCCAGGATGGACACCTCGTGCCAGGACCAAGGCTGGTGCACATCAGGCACCCAAACAAGCCCCAGCAGCTGCAGCCTCGGTGGTTTTAATCCCAACCATCCAACATTCCCGAGCCGGCAGCGTGGCAGTGCTGACCTCTAGTGAGAGGTCCCTGGAAAAGGGAGGATTTCTTGGGATAAAGTTCCCTTCCCAAAGCCTCCGAAGGCAACACCAGAACCCTCAACAACCAAAAAGCACGGGTGACAGTGTCCAACGAAAGGTTTTCTTTAAAAAGCACCCCAAATTCACAAGGAAAGCGTCCAATCAAAGCCTCAGGGCTGGTCCCGAGGAGCCCAGAAAGGACCAGGACAGCTCAGGGGGACAGGGAGCTCCCAAACTGCTCCTTTGGGTCCCCTCATTGTCCTCCAGAATCCAGAACTTTCACCCAAAATGTCCCTCGGGAAGATGAGAATTTTCCAGGCACGTCAAAGAAATCTCCACTGCACAAAAATCTCTTTTAAAACCAAGCTTTAAGACTGGGAGTTCTGCTTAGATTGAAACGATGAAATTCAGGATATTCTACATCAAATGCAGCTTTTTGATTCTAACGGACTCCTCTCCCTGCAGCCAAACAAACGTCAAAGGCTCCTGAGCTTTCTGTGGCACACCAGGATTCCCTGGAGCCATCCCAGGAACATTTCCTGGAGTATCCCAGGAATGTTCCCCATTCCTGGGGCTCCACAAACCTCCTGCCCCTTTACAGCAAGCTCAGCTCGGGTCAGAGATAATTGATCCAATTACCTCCAGGAGGAATGAAAGCAAAGCAAAGCGCACTCTGCAGGAGCCCTTTTAAGTCCCTGTTCAGCAAGGAGCTTTCCACTGAAATGATGGGAAAATGATGAGTTCCAGCATAGAATTCAAGGCTTTTCCCTCTGGAAGCAAAATCCAGTCCTTGCATTACCTCTTTTTATTGGTTTTAGTCACTAAGTCTTAAAAAATAAATCGGTTTTCACATTGTTCAGGCTTGGAGAGGTTAGTGCTGTTCCTGAGCTGGGATAAATTCCTGAGGCTGGGCACTTTTTGTACTTCTGGAACTGGAGATTCCTCTGCAATATTCCCTGGGGAGCTTCTCCTCACCTTTTCCTCCCCCAGAAAAACGAAGCAGAGCAAGGAAGGTGTCCAAGAAGGAGAGGCTGGAGAAGCCCCACCTCCCTCCAGGCTCATCCCAGCACTTTCCTGATGGAATTTTCCCATTTCACAGCCAGAGAGCAACCCCTGGCCCCTGACTCAGCTACTCACGGAGTAATTCGAGCCAAGAGGATGGAGCAGGTACTCAGAGGTTCCACCAGAGCCACAATCCCCCATCAGGATCCTCTGGATTGCCCAGGAAGGAGGAGTTTTTAGGCAATATTGGAAATCTAGGATCTAGGCTTGCAGCAAAGCACGGAGCATCTGCTGGCGCTGGGCTCTGCATCCCAGGAAATTCAGTGGATTCCTGCTTCTCCACAGGGCCAAGCTGCTATTTCAACACACTTCTGTGGGCCAGGGTTGAGAAACAGGAGGAGTAATGAGCTGGAAGCTGCAAAAAAATAAAATTCAAGACATTCCTCAGCTTCTGAAATGGGCCAACCTTCGAATCCTTTCTCTTCATTAGATTTTTCATTACTGGGAGGTTTCTTCCTGAGAACAAATCCCAGGGATTTCATTCAGAGGTGGAGTTGCTGGCTGGTAAAAATTGCCAAATCCTTTAAATAAACCCCTCAGCATTCTGGTTTTTAATCAGTAAAACCTGAGTTCCAAGTTTGGACAGGTATTTATTCCTTAAACTAAAGGCATCAGCTTTTGGCAGCAATTTGGCCAAATCATCGTCCTTCTGTCTCCTGAGCCTCTCCTGCTCTTCTGCTCTGCAAAAGAAAAGCGGCAAAAGATGGTTTGCCCTGAGGGAAAAGCCTGCCAAAGCAGGGAACTGCTGTTATTTGAGTGTTAGTTCCTATTTTAATGTTGTTGTTGTTGTTTGAACACCTAGGAAACGCTTTGGGGCAGCAGGTGAACGACCCTGAGAGGCGCAGGGCTCAGTAACTCAGTGTAAAGAAAGAGAGAGGCTGATTTCTGCAGGTTCCTTTTATTTCACTCCAAGATTTCAGTAGAAAGAGAAACCTTTTGGTTTTTCCCCAGATTACAAGGTGCTCCTTTTAGGATTTTTTCAGATGTATCTCAGGAGGAAAGAGCATTTACCTCTCTCACCTGTGGAAGCAGCCTGGGTTTGTGCACACTGCCAGAAAGAGTCAAACATGCCCACAGGCTTTAGTGCGTGTTGCTTAAACACATGCTCTGGACATTTTCCTACTGGCAGCAGAAAGGATGATGGGGACAGTTACATCAATTGAACTGAACTCTAGAATTCCATATCTAGTTTTTTAAGTTCCTTCTTTTATGCATTTGCAAACCATCATCTTACCTTCTGCCCCTTCTCTTACTGTTATTGGATATTGTCTTGTTGGATGTAATGTTTTAGGGTAGCTCAAAATAGATTTTAACAGCTTGAGATTTCCTGACACCTTAATTATAGAGGTTGTAAGTCAGTCCGTATTTTTTTCTGACAGATGCCTCATTTTTATACCTCAAGCTTAGTGTATTAAAGTCTCTACTGTTTCAGAACCCACAGTTATCATGGATACAAAGAACAGTTTAAAATGCATCATTCAGTAATAGATACAAAGCTGAGGGGCAAATGGGCATCATGTACCCTTTGTGAGAAACCAACTCTAAAAGCTGTACAGACACATTGCCACTCACATCTCAGGGAAGGGATAGATTTTTTCATTTAGGTCAGCAGGAAATGGAAATTTTCTGGCAGTTTGAAACTTATCACCAACTCCTGAAGTTTTGTGCAAAATCCCAGTGTGTAACATCTGGGTATTTTGCAAAGTCACCTGGCTGCAAACCTCAGCCTCCAACAAATGAAGTGCAGCTCAGCTGTGAGGATTTTTCTGTAACATCTTTAGAACATAAGAGGTAATTAAAACCAGTTCTGTTGCCTAGTGTTACAAAATTGATTACAACTACATGCAGTAACTGCTTTAGACTTGGGAGTTATTTTTAAAAGAAAAAAAGTCCACCACATAAAACATTGCCCAAAAAATCCCCTTGCAAGGTAGTTTTAATGAATCTCTCATGGTTCAATGAGCTATTGTATTAGGTCATTCTCCTGATGAAGCAATGCTCCAATCTCATTACATTTAGTCAGAAAGAAATAAGCTGCTAGTGTTATTGGATTTCTTATAATTAGTTAAAAAGCAATTTTTTAGGATTTCCTTTCATAGGGTTGGGGGAGGAGGGAAGTTGAGACAAGTAATATTGTGCTGCATATAAGTAAAATATAGTGCTCCACACACAATAACCATTCCCAGCTGAGATGTGCTTTAAGGTTTGGGTAAGTCAGCCTCTTTCTCCTGTATCCTTCCTTCCCGCTCCTGTCATCGCTGCTTTTCCAAACAGCAAACCTGAGAACGAGCTCAAAAGGCTGAAAGTCCAAAGGAAAAACACCAGGCAGTCCCCATAGCTGGTGGTAATTAATAGAAAGTGAATCAGTTGCTTTGTATAGCAGATAAAGGAAAAGCCCAGCCAGAATAACCTGCCTCATCACCACATTGTGTTCCCAACAGAAATTAATTCTGTGAGCTGTGGGAGTTTGAAACAAACATGTGAGGGCTAAAAAGACCTAATGCCATCATCCCAGCGTGGAGAGGAAGATTGGAAGGTGCTTTCAGGAGAACGGCTGCAGTCTCTGGGTAGGGACAATATTTTGCCCCCTGTGGCCTTTATGAAAAAAGAGTAGAATAAATAGTGCCACATGTCTGCACAGCTGGAACATCTGTGACTGGTTGGCACAAATTTACAATCCTACCTGACCGCCTGAATCTGGCTGTAATTGACAGACACGGCCGTAATGGCAACATCCTATCGATCTTCCCTGGGACCAGAGCACCTCAGGCTTGAACGACTAAATTGTGGTAAAAGAGCACGAGATCCCTCAAACATTCACAGAGAAAAAAAGCATTCTCACATTTTAGAACGTACGCCTGATTTTTCATACGAGCCCAAAGGCAGCCTGCACAAGTTGATGTAAAGGCATCTGATGAAGGTTGCTAAATACACAGAAGCTCATTAAGTGCCTGCTTCAAAAGAACTGGAGCCTGGAAAAACTTTTCAAAATACCAAGTATGCTTATCCGGCATCTGGGTAGAAATCTGCTGTCAACACAGCTAGAAATGGGCTCATTGAACTCCATGGAGTTCTCCTAAATCCTTGTTTAACACGAGATACAACGGATGTGATTGCGAGTCCTTGTATGTCGGTGATAAAGCAGCCCATCCACAACAAAATAAATGCTATTTTATAAAACTACAGCTTCTTATTCAACATGCTGAAGGCACCTAAACGTTTTGCAGTGCAGCATGAACTATATTAGCCCAAGTAAACAGCATGAAAACACAACTGGTGCGAGCAAAAACCCTCTCAGATTTTCAATACCTCCACTCTCCTCTCCACATTCAAGTTTCCTCTAGATTCAAGATTATTCTAGTATAAATTCCTAAAGACATGATTCCATCTTTATACTAGTTGGCGTTTTTATTTATTCCCACTAAAATGTGTGTTGCAGAAAAATATTTTCCAATACAAAACTCCAAAACATTTCACAGACATACTTCAGAAAAGAAGAAAATCATAGGTTTGCTAAGGAATTCACAGGCCTGCCGTGCATAACTACAAACCTCTTTCAGCTGTGATCAAGACACCATCTGTATTTATAATTCTTAAAACTTAAGTCTTATTTACTGGATAGAAGCTTGGGGTTTTTTTGTTTTAGTTTTTTGGGGGCTTTGGGGGGGTTTTTTGCTTGGTTAGTTTTTGAGGTTTTTGGTTTTGGTTTGGTTGGTTTTTATTTTGATTATGTTGGTTTTATAAGAAAGAAAAAGCATGCTGTGATAAGACTGTGAGATTTTTTTTTCCTGGGTTCATTTCTTGCTTTGGGAAGCACTGCCTTTTTAACAATATTTGCAAAAGAGGTTCAGGGATACACTGAAACACACTCTAAAATACTACAGAGATAAACAGGGATCCACCATCCCTGTGCCCTGGATTCCTATCCCTCATTCCCACTCCTGGAAATGCTTTTGATAACAATAAAACATGTTGAACTCTTTTTTGTACTCGCTGACACCACTGCTAAATCCCAATAAGATATAAAAGATTTGCAGCTTGCTTGGATTTACATCCAAAGGAAACAAAAGGCACAAGACTGGGAGAGGGCGAAAAGTCCTCCACAAAAGCAGTCATGCTTTGCAATGTCCAAATGAAGGAAGACACACAAATATTTTCAGGAAGACCGAATGTAGAATGGAAACACATGGAGATGGGCAAAAATAATAGAAAAGTGAGCAACCTGAAACTCCTGGCATGCCCAGAGACCTCCTGACACCACGCCAGCCTTAAAACAGAGCTACTGCTGCTCACAGAATAACCATTCTAGGGAGGCTATTTTGAATTATTTCACACAATTTCAGTTCCCAAAGGGGCTATAAAGCACTATTGGTAGTCATCTGTACTACAATCATTGATCTTAACTTTAATTATTATTAATGCAAAAATATTTATGAACCAAAGCTATTCCCTTCCATTTCTCTGTCCCTTTCAAAGCTGCTGAGAGCTGGATAACTAAGCGAAGGAGTGCCCTCTGGGAAGTCAGCGGTGATTGCCTCATCCTCAAACGGGAAATTGGAAATTCAGAGTAGGGCAAGAAGCTTAACTCCAGCTATTGAGCAGCTGCCATAAAAGAAAGAGTTAAGTAGACAAGGGCACTTGTGTGGAGAAGAGGCAGCTGAAGAAAAGGTAAAAACCAGACAGCTGTGAATGCAGGCACTGAACAGAAAGCAATGATTCTTTTTTAGAAGAATATGGAAACATCAAACTAAACCAGCAGAATGAAGACCAGGATTCCTCGCAATGTGCAATGGGGACACTTTTGGACAATCCTATGTCCCAGGTGCACAGTTAGGGACTCTTCCAGAGCCAAAAGACTAGACTGGAAATCTCCTTAACTGGATTTAGCACACGCTTGCAGCTTCATTGTGTTCAGAGGAACACTCACCGTAAAGGTAAAATCCCCAGGAAGCCACACACAGCACACTGTGGAACAAGCAATTTCCTCTTAACCCATTTTAGTTCCTTTGCCAAGACCCAAAACCAGAAGAATGCCAGCAAAGTGGATTTTTCCCCTGATATACCTAATCTTTCTATCAATTAAATGTGTTCCCAAATGCTTTAATGGACGGGTTTTAATTATTACTTCTACCACTTAAAAAATAGTCTCAATAATTTCCTTAAAAATCGCTGAAGCAAGGCACCGTTCAAATGAAGGATACAATTAAATGGGGCTATTGATAAAAATTTTCTCCATATTCAGAATTTTTCCTGTGATTCACATGCATTAGCAAAAGCAGTATCAACTCTTCCCTGCCAGAGTAGTTGAGCATCTTCCTGCTACTAATTCAGCACACATATTTCAGCCATTACCCAGGGAATGCAGTGATTAGGCAGCTTTCCAGTAAACAGTCCTTAAAACAGTTCATAAAAATTCCATTTAGAAAAAGGTTTGTTTCCTGCTTGAGAATTTGATAAGATGTTGCAATTACTGCTTAGGGATATATTTCAAGTCTGCCAAGTGAGGTAAATTCCATTTCCACACACGCTATCATAGCGTTTGCAGGTTAAAATGCCATAAAGTAGTTCTTACTTACTCAGAAGATGCAATTAATTTGGGTGCTGCTTTTTTAGAAACACACGCTTAGAAAATCCTAAAAACTTGCAATGAAAAAAGTGAAAATACCCATAAAACAGGCCACAAAAGGCAGATTCTCAAGTAGAAATCTAGTGGCATTGTCTGAATCACGACTTGCCCAGACCAAAAACTGTTCCTAGTAATGGAGAGAAAACAGCATCACAATCTATATATTCTTTTGACATCCCACCTGAGGTAAGACCCCTAGTTCAAAGGTCCCAGAATAACCAGAAACAGTCGGTTTTACAGGTTACAAGGAAATCAAAGAAATACTCAAATTTTGGCACAGTAATTCCTAAACTTAGAGCATCAGTTTGTTATCCATAAATGGAAAGCATTTAGCTTGTTTTAACAACTTCCTAAAAAAAACAAGATTCAATTGCAACATTTATTATCTAAAAGTGTTCTGGTCAAAATAAAAATGAAACTCAAAATTATGAACCCTTTTTATGAAAATAGCTGATACTTAATAGGCAATAAACTCTTGCTCTCTCCTGTTTTCATTTCCTCAAAAAAGCAACATAAACTAAAACAATGTAATCTCATGTGTTCAGGCTCCATATTTGTTGTTTTGAGAAAAGGCTTTATAACAGCTTCATTGAGGGCTCTTTAAGAAACTAAATCTTTCTAGTTTAATAGAGTGACAAGGTGTATATGAGGGCATCAAATGAAAAGGAAAATGAGCTGTCACAATAAAGTACTACTGAAAGCTTCAGCACAAACTGCATAACAAGCTAAAAGAAAAAGAATTATTTTGTTCCTTTTGCTTTAACCAAAGTCCTAACACTTAGCACCTGCAAACCGCTGCCATTTTAGAGCCAATCTGTATTTTAAGTGGATGTAACTAGCCCTCGCAAACGTAGCAAAAAGTGAAATGTTCTCAAATTGGTCTTAGCATGTGCACTAATCCATCCACACCACATCAGATGTATCTTGTAGTTGATAATATTTTACATGCTTACAATAATTACTGTAATTCAGAACCTTGACACCCATTTTCCTAAGATAAATCAACGTAAGAAAAATTATTCAACCTCCCTTTTCTTCTAAGGGTAAATGCAAAGCAGTTTGAAGCTCACTGTAGGTTTAAATTTTAATCCAAGGGCTGATGGTCTGCAATATGATTACAGTCTTTCCAATGTCAAAAGTTAAGAGAGGAGTGGAGTCTATTTCAAATGACTGGCTCTAAACATCTCATAATTACATTAGATAAATTACACTTTACACATAATTGCAACAAGTTTTTGCCGTATTAGGCACCGGTCTGAAATACTTGGCAGTTTCACAGTGAAACACTATTCCTCTTGATGCATTTGGATGAGGTCCTTACCCTTCTACCATCACAGTCAGGGATCTGCCACTGGCATAAAATTCCAGATGGATAATGCCAGCAATCCTAACTACTTCACAAAACAACAGGTAAGGAGGGAAATAGATTAATATGCTGTTCTTATCCCCTTTCAACTGACACAAGTTTTGCATGCTTAAAAAAAACAATCCGGTTTTTCCATGACATCATTCGGCTTGAATACTAATGCTTTTCCTTAATGCAACTACATGTACATGGATGTACAACTTCTCTTTACACAGAAGCAACGCCCAACTTTACATGTTTTTCTTTACTCTGTTTCCCCTGATTATAATTCTAAGATCCTTTCTGATTTTTACGCCATTTCCCTGTCTTAATTCTTCAGTGTTGTTAAATGAAGTGCCCCTCTCCATTCTGTGAAGATAGAGTGATTTACAGCAGCTGAAAATCAGGGGACTGTCCAGTAATTACAGCTTTTCTCAGTAAAGTAGTAGTATTGGATTCATTAACAGTGTTTGGATTCATTAACAATTAAAGTTTATTTCACTGAACAACAAGTACAAAGCTGGGTCAAGCTCCCTTGTTAGGCTTTGACACTTCCTTCACGAGGACTACAATTCAACCCAGGGTTTCATTTTCTGTTTGGCTGCTTGTAAAATAGAAGGCATCTTGAAAATGATACTTCTATTTAGGGCTCTTACTGTGGACCTTACAGGCACTGTAAATGTGGAGTGGCTTTGTCTTAAACAGCCTAATCCTGCCCATTCCACAGAACAGACATTTGGAGTACAGCGACGATGGGAGCATGAAAACGCAGCATTAACAACTTCTTCATTGCAAAGAGTAAGCGCAATCCAAGTCTTGCTGTTTCCTTGGTAAGACCATAAGAAATGAGGCAGGGAAAGTGAATGTTTTGGGCTTGCAAGCCATTTTCCTTGAGCTGGGACATCTGCTGATTGCAAGGGGTTTCAGTTTGGAACTGAAGGCATGCTTTTTACACCGCTGCCATTAGACAGATTCTATCTGACACCCTACTTCAAAATTAAAACTGCAGGCAAGTGGGTAAATAGGAGCAAAAATGGAAATTTTCAGTACTTGCTCACCCCTTATTTTCAGATATTCTCCAAAATAGGGAGCAGCACCAGTGAAAAGCACGTTTGTATCAACAGGGCCTGGATGGACTATCCCAGGTGATACAACCACTAACCCACAGATGACATGAGAGGTTTCACAGCAGTGTTTAAAATTCAAGCAGCAGAAGCCCTTCCACCAGAATTTCACCCTGCTTTGGGAACAGATCTTCTCTCTGTATCATTAATTTCTTTGTTTTCCAACTGAGTTGCCGTGCAGCAAGTATTGCAGCATCACTAAAGAAACAGAGCTGGAGCACAGAGCAGCTCAACTGAGTGAACTTGCAGCTCAAACCATCAGAACCACCAAGAAAAAAAAAGGCTGGGCCAGCTTTCTCAGCAGCCTGCTTGTGGCACTCAGACCTGAAATTACTCACTGCAAGTGTTCTCTCTAGGGTCTGACAGGACTTACATATATTGGAATATATATAACAAAATGATAATGCAGCTTCAAAGAGTGACTCACAGAAAACCTGTGCTGGAGCACTCAGAATTCATAAGGGACTTTAACCACAGTCACAACCCTCAGTTATTTGGTTGGCCTCCTTTATTCCTTTATTCTTGGGCTTTTCTTCCAGCTTTCTATCAACTGTGATATAAAACCATACTAATTAATCCAAATAAGCACATGTGCTATGTATTTCTTTCAAGACGGGATAACTACATACTCATCATTCCTGAAAACAAGCCCACAGTAACCAAAACCGACCAAAGCAACACTGTTGTTATAAATTATAGCCCACAGCCATGGGTGTTCCTTGATGGAAGAAGAAGAAATATCAACCCAGCCTCCTGGTCTGCTATGAGAACATTTGTTATAAATCATGTTTTTCCAGTGTTCTATTTCAACTGCATAGATCAGTACCCAATAGAGAGCTCCTTAAGTCATAGACAAACCCACAAAAACTGCTTAAGATTAGCATTCCACAAAAACATGACAAAAAAATTCCAAGCAATCTTACAGTAGAGAAAATGCGGATTTAATAGGAGCTTAACATTAAGAATCCCATCCTCAAAATAATGCAAATTGATTTAAAGTGGATTTAGGGTTTTAAATGTTAAGAGCATAAAATTGAAGAATTACTGAATTTACTGTTGGTTCAACATTGCTAATGTAAATGATAGATAACTGTATCGGGTCATTCTTGACTAAATTAAGCGCTATCTACCATTATTACATGACTAAAGGCTTTAAAAAATTCTGTTGTTAAATGCAATCAACTTTAAATTAAACTATGTGCATTCAGTCAGTGTCTTAAGCAATGATGAGGCAGAGATGCCTTAAGGTGGTAGTAGGGATTTAGACCTCCACAACTTCTGATGTAAAATTTAAATAAGTTAGAATTTGAAAAAGCAAATTAACCTGTACTGCATTTTGCCCACAAAGCTCTTCCTTCCATTTTGATTTACCACTGGTCTCCACTCATTAGATCAAAGCTCACAAAGTATTTTTGAGACCAACCAGCACTTTCAGCCCAATTTAAAAGTCACTGAAGGCAATGAAAATTACTTCTGTCGGCTTCAGTAAGGCCTTCCACAATCTCAGTACTCAGTAGCTACAAGGAGTAGGACGGAGAGGGTCTGACCAACTTTGTTGAGGATATCACTTGGCAATCAAACATCATTGGAAAAAATCAGAGATTACTATTTATATTGCTTCAGCACAGCCACTGCTGTTCTGAGATTACCTGCTGCACCATGGAAAAAGCAAAAAAAAGGATGTGAAAATACATATACCAACACCTGACTTATACACATCAGTATTCATCAATTAAAAGAGCCTGTGATGACTTCTCCAAACTGTCACTGGGGAATGACAAGCAACAGTCATTTCAGCCAAACTGGTACTCACATATCCTCTTGGCTGTGGGAATTCTGGGTCACACCCACTTCTTTTACCATTTTTTCCTGCAATGTAACTGAAAGTGACATTGACATTTGTCCCTTGGAAAAGTTACTGTTATCCTCCTTGTTGTCAGGATTATTCTACTGCCTGATCTTTTGTTTATTTTCTAAGCAAT
Source organism: Chamaea fasciata (assembly GCF_029207755.1). Classification (NCBI taxonomy): domain Eukaryota; kingdom Metazoa; phylum Chordata; class Aves; order Passeriformes; family Sylviidae; genus Chamaea; species Chamaea fasciata. The sequence goes on along the minus strand of NW_027094148.1, from coordinate 315,861 downwards.
TGCCAAGAATACTGTCTGTGCCTGTCATCTGTCTACACGTTGACTGGTATCCACGCATCACACTGGAAGATCAGAATCCTTAAAAGAAACTTTCCTTCTCAACTCTTGAAAAGACATTCCCAACACCGCCAGTAGAATCTGAAGATGCCAGCTATTAGGAGACAGAATTGACCACAATTTAGTCAAAGTGCACCATCACACCTCCTACTAAGAAGGTTTTAAGAACTGGAAAGTCCGTTCTTGTGGGAAATCCGCAGCGGGAGAAATGTGGCACTCAATATGAGTGATCGGCAAATCTCGTTTATTGATAATTCACACAATGCTTTTAATAATAACACTAATAAGCTCATGCATATTGCAAAAGTTAAGCTCAGGATTGGTGCTCAGACTAAGAGTCAGCTACGCCTCTTTCTACATTTCTTTGTGGTTACATAGTTTGAGTAAGTTTTTTGTTTTACCGTGCTTCTCCCTCATATCTTTCAGCTACAAGGTCTTGTTATCGTATCCCAGCTGTGCTCAAGGACATGCGAAGCTTACCGCCTTGCTGGTTCTCATGAGAGTGCCTGTGTGCTCAGCAAAGCTCTCTCATGTCTACGTGACCTTTTGCAGCTAGCCAGTTATCAATCACACTCTCCACATGTTCTATTCCTACTGTCCAAGTCCTTGACCACGTAATTCCCATCTCCTGCGCTGGCCACTGACAGCTTTTCTACACAAAGTACATTAAGCAATCATCAACTCATTCAAGTTTGACTGCTGAAAAGTGCCATTAAGTATTAGCAAACATTAGACACAATTAGTTTTGTATGAGGGCAGGTAATGTTCCTAATCACATTTCCCTCACTCCCACATTTTAGGGATGAAAGTAGATCTTCTGACAGACCTGAGCTTGCTTCCATCATAAATCAAACGGGGTAAATTCCTGCAGCAATGGGTTCAGAGATCTCTTCCCTGCTTTGGAGGAAGGAGGAGGCTGGACAAGCATGGATGGGGTTGCTGAGGATGCAAAGAGACTCTCCACAAACACTGTATGCACATGTCAGACCCCTGAATAGCTCCGCCCCTGTGAAATTCCCAAGCTCAAGGCATGATTCACTAATAAATTGTATGGATTATGCAGCATTTGCTTGAGGACAGATGTATCACTGCCTTCTGCAGGACAAACTGTCAGACCCTCTCTGTGCTCATCAGTTTACAACTTTCACACCTTCTAGTGGCTGATCTGGAAAACACATCAGCCATTACCACGATGGATATAAACAACTAATATCCAAAATTCTTGTGAGGCAGCCCCTTCAGTACAGCTTGATAGCACAGGACATAGGTAGCCTAGGATAAATGCCAAACAGAGCAGAGAATTTCACCCCTGAACTGACATTTAAGAGTACATTTCAATGGCTTATGCAGTGCAGACTTTCTGATGTTCTTTCTCCATCATTTTGTTAAGATTACACGTCCAAACTTTCAAAGCACAGCATCCAAAATACAGAAATGCTCTCCCTAGACCGAATTTCTCCCCAGAGTTAATGATAGGATCAGATCAGCTGCAAAGCTACTGGTATTCAGATGTAAAACTTTTCAATTGAAGCAGACTATTGTCTTGGACAAAATCAATTAAGTGCAATAAATTTCATACATAGACCCCAAGGCTGGCAAGTGTCCCCTAATGTCACACTGAAGAAACCTGAGCCAAACAAATACCACCCTCCTCAGTCCTTTTCACGTACTCTTTTTGCTCATCAGTTGCACGAGAAAAGAAAATGCCCGTTTTTCCTGCTTGCTGGAGAATAGAGATACACATACCTTCAGTTAGACGTGGTTTTGGTAACACAAGTGATCTATAAAGTGTTCCTTTCGGGGTACAACAAAGAAAATAACACCTTCCAACAGTTTCCAACATAACCTTAACCAGCTGAGGAGACAATTCAGAGAGAAGAGCATTTAAATTACTGTACACGCTCAAATAGAACATTTTTGTTCCTCAGCACATTGCTAAGGTACAGACTGCTGCACCTTGTGACAACACCATGGAGACGAGCTGCTAAAAAACTACCCTTTATTTTTTACCTTCTATTAGTAAGGGTGTACGACTTTTCATATGCTCCCAGATAGATGCAAGATAACAGAAACCCACTCCATAAAATATTTCAAAACACACTCAAGAAATTTACATTCCAGAAGCTTGGATTCTTGATGCCTATTCCTGCTACCTCATGTAAAGACCTTTTAAGGAAAGCACACAGTAAGCAGTATTTCTGATTCTGTTTTGAAGAACTCCACCATTAAAAGGAATTATTTATCTGCTTTTTTCTACAACTTCCTAAGAAAGTATCATTTATATTACACACTTATATTATTTAGACTAAAAAGGACTGATTTCAGCATCAAGACTGTGTAGTGATCTCAGTTTCATCTTTCTATTCAATCCCTTTAAACTCACATTAAAAGAATATTTAAATGCATAGACAGAATATTTCAAATGCAAAAAAAACTATGGCAAACACATGGATACAAATGTACAACTAAAACTTAGCCTGCCAGGCCCACATGCAATATTTTTCTCTCTCTCTTAGGTTAACTGTGCAATTTAACAAACACAAAAAATGGCACGCAAATTATGGATGTTGAATGTGAATGCTCTTGTAAATTAGGTGACACAGCAAACAAATCAAAATGAAAATACACTAAGAAAAAGAAAAATTGGAAATATTAACATAAAGCAGGCTTCACAAATGTATTCAGGAAATCCTAACAGTTGCTTAGGAAAAATGGGAAATTAGCAGCTGCATTTTTAAGGAACTACGTAGTATTTCAATAATGTATATATGTGTGTGTGTGTATATATATATATATATATATCAAAGATACAGAAACAAGAATGGGGGGAACAAATTTTGAAAACACCTTAATGTACCTTGATAATGTTGAAAGGCAGAAGTCATTTAAACAACAGGAAACCCACAAACCCAATAGCCAACATGAAAGAAACAATACTAACACTTAAGATATTGATAACAAATATTAGTTTTCATTAGGAATGTAAGTGTACCATCAGGCCCATAGTTCCATTTAACCCCATCAGAAGGGGTTAATTAACATTAACTTTTGGTAAATTTCTGCATAAGAGTTGAACTAGTAAATGCTGAACCTCTCTGAGCAGAGGTGAGCAGGCAGGAGCAATACAGCATTACTCAGATCACGAAGGCCATCGTGACCCCAAAGAGCTGTGACAAACCTGTAGCAAGCAGAGGGTATGGCTCTCAGATATGGACACCAGGAGGATTAATGGTCAATTTAGTCTAAGACACAGGGTTCAGAGGGCTTTGCTCCCCAGACTGTCCTTTAAGCCCTACAGAATCTCCAGATTTATGGATTTATGCAGGGAGTCACAGAAAATACAACTCCCTTCTTTTAGAAGGTATATGGAAATGCAAAATACAACTCCCTTCTTGAAAAAGGTGTATGTAAATATATGGAAAACCTACACATGGACCCACCAACACAATCCAGTCATTTCAATGTTGGCCTGAATGTACCACCAACATGTAATTTTGGAATACATTCAAGTTACACTAGAAATGAGCATTAAAAACCACAGAAAATCCTGCCATATTTCTGACATTCCTTGAACGTTAGGAGACTACATTATTTTCCAACTTATTATCAACTGTATGAACATAGAGAGTGACATTCCTTCTAGCTAGAAGAAAACATGTTTATATTTAGTTTACTCAGAACTGCAACACTGAAAGAACATTTATTCTCCCAAATGTGAAATAGCCTCCTACCTTGAATGATCTGTTCAGCGTGTTGCTTTTCAAATCAGCAAAATGATCTTTTTTGTTTTTTGACAGATCACTAAATAAGCTGGAGAAGGCAGTGCATCAGCAGCACAGGACAGTTATTGCCTCCGACACCTGGTTGCAGCAGAGGAATTCCTTTGCAATGGAATGGAGAGTAACTAACCCATGCCTCTGCTGACTCCAGCTGTCAGTCAGCACTGCCAGCTGGATGCATCACACACCTCAGAGATGGAACCAGAGCCCCACACTGGACAGACAGCAACATTACGGGACTGGATTTGGACAGCCAGAGGAACACGAGTGGTGTTAGTGAGTTTTAGACACTCGAAAATACCGTGGGCCGTACACAGAGTTTGCCTTCCCCTGTTTTTGTTGCAAAATTATGCTGGAGACATAAGCGTAGTGCTTGGGTCGGGCACGAATCCTACAACCAGGGAATGCGTCCTGACAGTGTCTGACCCTCAGCAGGGACAATGCACAGCAGCGACCGAGGGAATTCCTCCGCCACGGCGCAGGAGTCAGGCCTCTGGATCTGGGCTCAGCACGGCCAAGTTGCCGTGTTTGGAGCGGCTCGGGGGCTGCCCCCGGGGAGCGCGGGGCTCGAGCGTGGAACGGACACGCGGACAAACGGCCCCAGGGCTCCAGTTGCAGCGGCGGCAGCGGCAGCAGCGAGTCTACGGAGTCTACGGCGTCTACGACCCCTCCCCGTCCCTCTCTTGTTCCTCCTCTCCCTCTCCCGCTGTGCCGCACTCTGTCTCGGTGTCCCGCAGCCTCTCCCGGTGTCCCTTTCCCGACCCCCCCGGCCCCTCTCGGCGTCCCCGTCCCGGCCTGTCCCTCTCCCCCCGCAGGGCTGGGCCATACCCCGGGCCCGCCCCCGGCCCCGGGCGTCCCGCCGCGGTCTCGGCTCCGCCCGGCTCTGGCGGTGCTGGCTGTGGCGGTGCTGGGCGGGCATCAGTGCCTGGGGCCAGGGCGGCATCGCTGCGCTTTGGCTGCGCCTGTCCCGAGCCCGGCCCCGCCCCGGCCCCGCCCCCGGCCCCGGACCGGCCCCGGACCGGCCCCGCCCCCGCCCCGGCCCCGCCCCCGCTTCGTCCCCCGGCCCCGCCTCTGCCCCCGCCCCGCCCCCGCCTTCGCCCCGGCCCCGCCCCACGGCTATGCCCCGGCCCCGCCCCTGCCCCCGCCCCCGGCCCCGCCCCGGCTCCTCCCGGGCCCCGCGGAGGACACACGCGACGCGGCGCGGCCGCTCCCGCCGCCTCCGCCGCGGCTTGCCCGGCCCGAGCTCCGCCGCTCGGCAGCGCAGCCGCCGGCCTCGAGCCGCCGGGGCCCGGGGCGGGTGGGGATGGCCGGGCCGGGGCGCTCGGGGGGCGGTCGGGGGCCGTGTCTGGCCCCGGGCCGAGCGCTGAGGGCCGCGTGTCGCCCGCAGGGGAGGCGCGGGAGGCCCTGCAGCTCCGGTCCCGGCTGGGTTCGCTGCCGGGGCGCGGAGGCTTCGGCAGCGTCTGCTCGGGGACGCGGCTCTCGGACGGCGCCCCGGTGAGCGGCGGGGCTGGCGGCGGGCGGAGGAGGAGGAGGAGGGCGGAGGAGGAGGAGGAGAAGATCGGGGCGCGGCGGGGCAGGCGGCGAGCTGAGCCCGCTGCTGGCCTTTGCTCGCAGGTGGCCATCAAATGCGTGCCCCGGGCCCGCGTCCGGCACTGGGGCGAGCTGGTGAGTGAGCGGGGCCAGCGGGAGAAGCTGGGGCCCGGCATTGTGCAGGTTGCATTGTGATTTTTGTGTAGCATGAGGTGATGTTGAAAAGAGCAGTTGGAATAGAGTTTGCAAAGGCAAAAGTGTGATCTTAGAACTGTCAAACGGTATAGAATTCCTTCAATATCTTTATCCCCCATCAAGTTAAGGTGTGGTATTCAGTGAAGTTAGTGGAAATTGGAGGGATTTACTACTGTACAATCTCGTGCCTATTGCAATTAGAAGAATAATGAGATTTTAGTAAATCAAAAGGTAGTTTTCATTCAGTTTGGACTTGGATACGTAAATTACTCCTGTTGGGAAAAAATGGATTAGAGATTGTAAATGTTTAGAAGCTGAAGCATAATCCCTGCTTTGGCTATAAATAAGGAATATCATACACAGAATGAATTATTCTGAACCCCCGTCGGAGGCCTTCAGAGTCAACCTTACAGGTCTCATGGTATCAAAACTGGGAGGAACTATCCTGTATCTTTTCTCTTAATTCTTGCTCTTTAGAACTTTAATTATTATGGATTACTCAAACAATCCACAGGAATAATAGAATAGGCATGATGATAGGATGATATGGCAGTATATCTTTCTTTGGTAATTATGTAATTATGCTCCATGACTTGAGAAAGGAAAATATTTAAATGATCAATCATATTCTTGAGCTAAATCTTGATATCAATGCAGAAGGTTACACCTGATTTCAAATCTATAACCTTTGACTGTATGTTTAAAAGACATTAATTATAAGTACATAAAAATATTCCAATGACAATAAGCATGGTAATTGTAGTTTATGAATTCAGTCTTTTGGAGTGGATAAATTAAGCAAGCAGAGAAAGGCTCATGAGGAAGTATTCAGAGAATGCAGAAATTGTGCCTAATATGAAGTAAACAATGATAGGCCCTATCCTTTCTCGACTTTATAATGGTCAATAAGGCAAAAAGTTAAACCCAAGCATGATAATATAGCACAAAATTGATCTAATTAAATATTCTGAAGAGAAATTAGAAGGTGGGTTCAGTGGCACTCAAACTGGCACCAAGCAAACTAATAACAAGGCCAAAACCTCTGGGGAGAGTAGTGAAAGGCCCCAAGGTTTTTTGTGGAGAGTTGCAATGAGAAGTGTGTTTACAAACTTCAGTCTCATGTTGGCAGCTGCTCTAATTCTCTAGACTCCATCCATTTCCCCAGTGCAGTGTTTTGGTGGACGCATGGTTATCTTCTAAATAATCTTGGACTTCCTCCTAATTGTTCTGACTTTTTTTCTGTGTGAGAGAGACAATTTTAGGCCAAGCATTGTTTGCCATGCTCTGGTTTTCATGGCTCTACTCTAGTACCTTGACGTGGTGTCCACTCTAGCCAGAAGATCAGGCAAATGTCTTCTTTTTGGCAGTATTTCCTGGAGTGAATGTCTGTCATACATTGGTCGGGCAGAGCTGGAATTTATAAGACAGGATAGCCCACTTGGTTTGCCTAGTAGCTTGGAAGATAATAAAGGTGATGAACAAATCTCTAGTAACTCTAAATGGAGTTACCTAGATATACTAACTCTAAACTGAGTTACCTGGATATCCTGAGATGAGAACAAGTCCGAGGGGTTCAAGAAGAGACTGTAGGAAAAGCTCTTGAATGTTGACCTCTTAGATGTTGATGTGAAATGAGGAGACAGGGGAAGGAGGCAGCTCTTAGGAACAGAATTATTCCTTTTATCCTCCATATGCCTGTTGAAGTACTGCCTTCCCTTAGGGGGATAACTCAGGCAAACACCTGTTGGATGCCATTGTGTTTTCATGGATGATTTAGGGATGGCTGCCCATTTCTAGTGATCCTGTTCAGAAGTGATTTAAGATGTGCGGTAGTGTACACAGAAAGTCAAGCTAGAGCTGCTGTGACAGTGCTTCCAGCATGAGTGTTGTGAGCTAAACCTGAAATTTGATTTGAACTGCCTGATATCTGCGAAGGGGCAGGATATCATTGCTAGAGAGAAATCCTCTCATCTTCCGCGACTCCATCCCCAGTCAGATGGAAGAACAGGTTGGTATCCAGAGGTGAATGGCACTGGACCTTTGCGAGGCACAGAAATCATCCATATCCCCATGCTTTTAAGGAAAAGGATTCTGAGCAGAGGGCCCTTTGACTCTGCAGCAGAAACTGTTTGGAAAAACTTGCTTTAATAATAAGATTCTGACTGAAGACTTTTGCAGAGGATGGTCTGTTTATGGAAATGGTCAAGCGGTCGTTCTGGTATTTGGACACCAGGTTACAAAAAGAGGAAAACTACTGTGTCGGTGTACATGAAGTGAATTGAAAAGTAAAATAAAGGAAAAGTTCAGAAGCCAAAGCTGGAGAGAGGTTCAGAGTAACCCAAAATTGCCATCCAAGATCTTGGGGAGGAGGGTTGTAACCTTTCTGAAATATTACTGCGCATGTACTCCCTAACTAATACATTGGGTGTGTTAGACCAAACCAGACAATTAATTTTTAACACAGAAGGACTTTGAGGACAACTCTGACACCCAGAGGAAAGAAAAGGCTTTATGGAAAGTTTCCATCTTCGAATCACTGCTAAAGTAGAAGTGGTGTTTTGTTAGTGGAAAATGTCAGTGAAATTTGCAATAATTGTGTCTTCCTGAGAGGTGTCACTACAGTAAATCCCCTTTGTGGAATGGTTAAGTCACAATTGAAATTTGGTGGTGTGCAGTAGTCCATTGTTCTGGTACTTAAACTCTTTGGGGAACAGTCCCCATAAGGGGTAATGATTTGCTGGTGGCCAAGAAGTGTATTTTCTGTATGATCCAGGTGGAGAAGTAAAGGAAGAAATGCTGTGAAATGGACACATTTTTTGTACACCTGAAAAGAGACTTGGATGTGATATGCAGGCAGATATCAGCTTTAAATTAGATGTAGTCAATGTTAATGGTATTAACATACAGATCTTTATCAGCAGAGGTGTATTCAGGCTTCTTCTATTTTCCTGTCCATTTGCTTCAGTGTAGCAGTGTGAGATGAAAGCCCAAGGCTTTGCAGACTGGCTCCTCCTTTGTGCCCCGGGTGTGTGATCATTGTTTGAGGCAGGGAACAGGTAGACCTGAGAAACAGTGAGAATGCCAGCACAGGGGCTCCTGCTGCATGTGCTGATACATCCCTTGTATGGGATGGAGACTGCCCACTTGGTTTGAGGATTTGCTTCCAGGCACCTAATTTCTCTGAGATGGTGTCATTTTCTCTCTAAATGTGCCTCTATGGCTATAGCTGCAAAGAGTTTAGTCTGAACAGTATTCATCGGTTTGATTGTTTCCTGCTCCGTCTGACTTTGTGGTGCACAAGTCGACCTAAATGTCTCAATAATGAATTATTGCTGGGTAATTAATCAGCTTCCCCTGCTTTAGAGAGTTGCCTCCTAGAACTTACCATAATTCACCTCCATCAGCCAATACATACAGACATTAATTGCCTCATAATATTGTCAGGAAGATGTCAGGTAGTACTGACAGGGTGTGAGTGCATCTCTTTGATCTAAGCAAATTTTGTTAGTGTTTTGCCCCTAATCTCATTCTACACATTTATCTTGCCAGTGCCATGAGCTGGACTGAGGACGCATCATCAGGGTGCAGTCAGGAGCAATTTGTCCATATGAACAGTGATTTCAGATTTGCAATGGGAAGTGAGTAATTCCCCAGCAGGTAAGTCACAAAACCAGTTACTGACAGCTGGGACAGTGGAAATTCTCCTTGTAGTGGCCTTGTTTTAAACACCAAGATGAAAATATGATGCATGCTTCGAAGGTGCAAACAATGTCTACTCTCATTTCACTCAGTGAAATTTGCTCAGCTTCATCTTGGAGCACTAGAGATATTTTAGTATTTCAAAGTGTATCAAACTGTTTGCCCAGTATTTGGAAAAGCTACTCAGATTTAGTGGAAATGTTTCTATTTCAGACCCAAACCACTTTGATATTTGTTAATTTTATTAGTGTATTGAAGTTGATTGACACTGGGAAAAGTGATCCTGTTTCTTCAATTGATAACACCACAGGAATTGCCTTTTTCTTAATCTTTATTTGGATGCCTCCCTGTCCCTATGGAACAATGGGTTTGAAGATGCAGTGAGGTAGACCACTGGAAGGAAAAGGCCAGGCTAAATATTCCTTGCAATAAATAGGCCTCTTTCCCTTGACTTCAAAGGGAAAAAAAAAAAAAAAAAAAGCCTAATTAAATACAATTGAGGGGAAGAGGAAAAAATGAGATCCTTTGATTTGAACACACTTTGGAGCAGAGCATGGAGAGATAGGAGAATGATCTCTGTGAGATGAATAAGTTGCCTCTCCTGCTGCATTTGTTTTGGGGTGGGTGAATCATTTCTTGAGGATTTTTTTTTTAAAGTTGGATTTGACTTGGTTGATATTCCTTTCAGCATCTAGTTTTTCTATTTTGGCTTGTATTTTTCATACAAGAACCATATTTTTAGAGCAGATAGCTGGTCCTGCAGTATAGGCAGATCTCATAAGGGCAGGAGGATAAGGAAATACACCGGAAAGGACAATATTGAAGATTTTATCAAGTTTGACCTCCTGGCAGTTGAAGCAAGTTGTCCCTCAAGGTCTTGGGGGAGCTGTTTCAAGTGAAGAGAGAACGAGTCACAAACACAGTGAAGATCTCTGACTAATTCTAAATCGGGTAAAGAATTAGCCCCTTCACCATCACGCCTGGATTTTTACCTGGGGAGAATGTCTATCGAAAAAGATTGTGGCTGTTCTGAAGGACTAATGTCCAAGGCAGCCGAAAATCTGCATTGGCTGATGTGTTGTGTGTCCTCCCTCCTCCCAGTGTTTTCAGTCAGTGTGTCAGAGCCTTTCCTGGCATGTGAGCCATTCCTTGAAGTGTTGAAATGGTTCCTTGGGACTCCCTCACTCTTGGCAAAAAAAGTAGGAGGAGGAAGGACAAATCTCGCTCCCTCCACTTCCAAGGAGTGTATATTGTGTGTTGTATACTCCCTTGGGGTGTTTGCCACCTTTCCTGAGGGTGAACTTGTAGGATTTGTTGCAAACTTATTCACAAGAAATGTTGTGTGTACCTATTAGAGTTTTACAGTGAGTTAGGGATTTGGCAAAGGTGAATTGTTGAAGTTGAAAATAATTTTGGGGTGTAACAGATCAACCCCTGCATAACACAGATAAAAATACTTGCAAGAACCTTTCCCTTTTTCATTTATCATTATGCACACTGCTTCACTGGAAAAGGCCTCACAGGATGTGTTTGGAGAGGAGCCTGCTTTTCCATTAAACAACAAGGAATATTTTACTTTTGAAAGAAAGAGACAAAAACATGCCATTTTTTTTTTAATGGCATGTTCTTAGTTATCAGATTAACAACATTTCTGGAGGGGTATTCAAGCAAGTGTTAAGTGTAAAACATACAAATAAATGTACTCTTACTTTCAGCAATCCTTTAAGAACTAGAGACTTATCTTAAAGCAGGATCACTTTCCTTCTGGGTGGATCACCTTTAGGTATTCCTCCAAACAAGCTGCAGCTGTCCCATATGACACTGGCAGGGGCAGCTGTGGGCTGTGGTGCTTCCCCAGGAGTTTTTGGCGGCTGACTCTTGCTTAGGTAATTTAGTAATTGTGCTGCCACCTTCGGGATCCCCAAAAGGTCTGTCTCCCACGTGCCTGCATGTTGCAAGACTATATTTCTTTCCCATATGTTCCTCTTTTCTGTGCATGATTGGTCTTTGTACAGATAAAGGAGGGGTTTTAGCACTTGTTAATGAATTAACTAAATGGTGGATGTAGTGATGTAATCTATACAAAATGATTCTGTTAGATACTTTGGAGACTTCTGTTTTGCTTGTGTGATCTTTACTATTTGAGGGAAACTTTCAAACTCCTGATGGGCCTTGAGTGATTTTTACTTCTTGGACAGACCGTGCTTCTCTTGTCTTTCTACGTGTTGTCCCCTTAATTTTAGCCCCTAGAGGGCTAAACTTTCCAGTTTCATTAAATAAATCATAAATATTTCAGTTTATAAATAATATAGATGTTCATTGTATATTTTTATATAATTTAATTTTGTCCCCTACAGGGTTAAAATTTGGAGGGTGAGTGCTACTCTTCAGGAAAACCTGGTGATGGAACAAATGAGGTGCAGCTGGCATCAATCAAGGTTGCAGTTAGACAGAGTGGAAACACTGCAGTTGGACCAAGTGCCTTCATCAGAGCAGCAAGTTCCAGAGCTCCTTCACTGTGGCACCTTCAGGCTTGGTGGAAGGAGAACCTGAAACAGTGAGTGTAAAGCAACGACACCTGAGCTTGCAGAGTCTGTGGCTGAGTAAAATCTGGTCTAAGTTCTGTTGTTTTACAGAAGAAAAATGTTGTAGCTGATCTGTCAAACACGGTAGACTCAAAGTGAGGGCCTGGAAGTGACTCTGTAAGAAGAAATGGCTTATAAAAGAGGGTAAAAAAGTGTGAGCTGGCTGCTGAAGATTGATAGCAGAGATTTTTTTTTGTCTTGGTTGTCGCACTAGTGATTCCACGTGGTATGTTTGGATGCTTTTCAGTTTAGATTGCTATACAAGTATGAAGTTTGTCTTGCCCTCTCTTTGTTGGGCAGCTTTATGGCCATGATACTCAGTAAATGATGAGCTTTCTTTAGGTTGATTTATACTGTTGGCTGGGGATTATTTGTGGGGTTTTTTTCTGCTTGAGGTCTCAACCATTAACAAACAAACGTGTGCTGGACTTCAGCTTTGTGCATAAACCTCCAAAGTGGAAAAAGGCCTTTGATATTTCCTGCATTTCTGTTATAAAGTAGCTATAAGTGGTACAGTTTTGGGGGTGGGTGACTCACTTCTTGAGGATTTTATTTTTAGAAGTTGGATTTGACTTGGTTGACATTCCTTTCAGCATCTAGATTTTCTATTTGGGCATGTATTTTCCACGTTGACTTTAATGATCATAGTGTCAAAAAGTCAATATGCTCTTGTAGAAGTCAGAAGTTTGCCTGAGTGCTTGATTCCAGGGAGGAGAAATAGAAGAAAATAAGTAAATACTGTTGCAGTTTGTCTATTTAAAAGCTCTATTTAATATATTTTTTACCGTGTTGCTTGCTGAGTTTAATCAGAGTCCGAATAGATTTCAAAGCTTCTCTCCAGTTTTAGGAAGCTTGGAGATGGCAATTTCAAGATTATCTCATCTTGTTGGCGTGGTTTCTTTCTAGGAAGGCTAAATGGTACATCAGAATCTGCTTTGTTTTTCCAGAAGCATCAGTACTTCATGGTATTGTAGAAAAGTTCAAGTCATTACCGTGCCAGCCCGTCACAGTTAATTTTTTGGCAAAATGAATCCATAACAAGAAATGGTTTCAATCGATTTCTTCTGCAGATTCTGCAGTAGCTGTGCAGATCTGTTGATTAGCTCAGCCTGTTGGAAGAGTGGGGTCTGCCCCATTTGTAGTCCTTGGGGACAGTCATGGCTGGGTTATTTCTGTGGGCCTGTCAGCTCACAAGGAAATGCCCTTCAGCTCTTACCCTGACTTAGATCAGCATGAGGAACATCATGACATAATAGTTATTTTTTTAAAAATGTTTTTAATGTATTTGTCAACTTGTACTGCTGCTGCATAAATTCGTTAAGAGTCTTTATGGAATGCTGAGCACGGTTGTGGTCAGTGAGTTTTGCAGATGTGGACTGGTGGAATTGCAGTTTGCCCTGCAGTGTGTTTTAATCTCCTTTGTGAGTGTTTCCCCACCCCTCACCTGGCTGTAAGATGTATAAGTGCCTTAGTGAGCAGTTATTTACCTGTGGCAAGTCTGTTGAACCTAAACTCAGGAAATTGTACACCTCCTGGCCCTATTTACCTTGATCTTATTCCATAAAATCTTCATGCTGATAATCTGTGCAGCTCAGAGGCACTGAAAGATGATCTGCAAACAGAGGGAATACTTGCTCTGAACTCTATGGAGGCCCTCAGGAGTCATTCTGATTGATGTCTAGGGATTTCACAAGGATTTGACCTGCTTGATCTTGAGCTTGTAATTAATTGTCAGAGCTACTATCAGCTTTCGAAATGGGTTTCTACTAACTGGCCCAAAATAGCGATGTTGGGCTTTGAAACTGTTGCCGTTTATGTGTGAAATCAATTGCACCAAGAGCATGTTGTTTTCATGAGTAACAAAAAGGATCCTGTTCTGTAATGTCATCCCATTTGTTAGAAAATGTAAGCACCTCTCATTTCACAAGGCTTTTTTTTTTTTGTACACGGCAAGGATGCATTAAATTTAGTCACGTGCAGAAAGAAATCTGCAACTGGATACTCATTGTAAAGGCACTAGATATGTGTGATTTCTCTGTATTTTAACACTTATTTGAATACAATAGATGGAGCTGGTCAGATGATGAAAGGGCTCTTGGGCTATTGAAAGTCCTCTTGCCCCCTCATCTCTCCTACTGTCAGTGTATGCCTGCTAGTTAATAATAGCTTGACACTGGTATAGTTTCAAGCTATTTTTTGCCCATTTCTCTCTTGGTTGCAATAAAAAGAACAGGTTCTATTAGGGGAGCCTTTCTTCCTGCAAGTAAATGGATGTTTAGTGAAGAGAAAATGCATGGCAGTGGTGGAAACTTAGCAGAGCTTCCTGCTCCTGCTGCACTGCTCATCATGCCATTTATCCATGGGGAAGGAGGGCAGTATCTCTCTTTAGGATATCATGCCCTGACTCGGGGAGATTTACCTGGTGATCCCACCCCAGAATGGTCCATAGGAAGCCTGGCAGGCTGCCAATTTCTTGCCTAGACCGAGAAATCTAAGGGACTAAAACCAGGAGAATATGTTCTGCCTGTGTTACATGATAGACATGAGCAATGTGTTATCACAAAGATGTGACAGGGACCTCGTTAGGCCCAGCAGATGTTTTAGTCCTGGCTAAAATCATAATCTGAATGTGAGAGCTGGAAACATGCTGGAAGTGTAGTGCACATCCTCAGAGGACGGAAGGTAATTTGACAGCTCACTTCAACCCTCTTCAATAATGTTGACTCTTCTGGCATCTGTTTGTTGAGAATGTGGCTTCTCATGTGGAAAACCGAGACTTCTTGCAGTAAAAATAAGGATTTCTTTTCCTGATTTGGTTTTCTTTTTTTTCTGGCTTAGGTTAGAAGAGAGAAATATTTGAATGTAGCATTGATGTGTTTAATTTCTAAGCTTTATTTGGAGACTTTGAAAAGGTGAAAATATGTAAGCAGTATTGAGGGAAGAAAGTGTTCTTGTTTGATGCATTAAACTGTTTTCTTTCTGAGAATCTGTGTTTTTAGAGATACCAGGCAGTACTTTTTCCTTTAGCAGTACCAGAGTCCTGCTGTCTGTCTCAAGAGAAGCCAAAAAAGGTCAGGTAAGAACTGTTTAGGTAAGATAGGTGGCATTTCTGTCAGTTCTCACTAGCTGGTGAAGCAGATGAGGAGCTGCACAAAACTGAAAACAAACAAGTAATGTTGCTCTGTCCCTGTCCCCCAAGTCCAAAAAATCCTCTCAATGCCCTTAAGCGGCCGTCTTTGTGAAGGGAATCTTTTCTCTTGAGTGGAAGTTTAGAAAGTGTTTTGTTGTACTGGTTATGTTAATTCAGGCGATCTTTGTTTCACAAGACAGGAATTGAGAGGGCTGTCCTGCTCTGCATAATTACCTGTCACAGCAAAGAGAATATATTAAGATGGGAAACTGAGATTGGTGTAAAATTCTGTCTTATCTGCAAGGTATATCAGCAGTGTGTTTGATAGAGCTTGATTGTATCCAAGATTCCGGGGGGCTCCTGGTGTCAGGTGAGAATCCTTCTTTATGGAAAGCACTTGGTCTTTTCCTGTTGATATTGGTGAGCCAAAAATACTATTTTTTGCTGCTTCTTGTAGCAAACCGAGTGTGAAATGTGAGATGTAACAGCGCTGCCTAAGCCTCTCTGGCAGCCTCATGCAGTAGCCTGCTTTTAATATTGGTTGGTAAGATGACAGCACTTTGCTGCCGGTCTGTGAGGTATCCATGTAAGGTGGGTTATCTTTGCTCAGGTGCCTGGAGACTTGTTCTTACAAGAGATACAAACAATGCATTCGAGAATTTGGCACATCTGGGACATTTTATCTTGCTCTTGGAGAAAAAGGTCAAATGCTCCACAGCCTGTTTCTCTTAAATAGCAGAAAATCCCAGCCTGGATTGAAGATTTGACCCCCATTAAAATACATCGCTTCATGTCTAACCTAGCTATGGGGTTTTAGCTGTGTACATAAATACATAACTGCAGATGAATATTTAAGTACTCCTAGTGTAAATAGAAATACGCAGATGCACATGCTAGGCATACTCATGCATGCCTACAGCTGCAGAGAAAATGTACAGCAGGCAAAGGACTTTCTGATACAATGAAATGAATGGCTTTATTAAGATCTTAGTTCCTCATTAAAAGTACTGAGAAGTAGAACTTGTATGAAAGACTGAAGCTGGGATTTCAAATTAATGTGTATGATAGTCAATATGAACTCAATTCTGAAACGTAAGAGTGTCTATGGAGATCTGTTGAACTGTATTCATATATATCACTGTTTTTTCTTGTCCCAAGTTTTTTTTTTTTTAAATTTGGGGTTGCCATTGCAGTTTTGGGAAGGTTAATATTTAGTGCAATTCAGAAGTCCTAAAGAAAACAATTGTTTAATACAAGACATTTCTCCCATTGTTTTAAGAGGAAAAAATGATCTCGTGTCAATGGTATGGACTCTTATCCTCCTGCTTAAGTATTCAATTCTTTTGATTCTTCTAAATTTTCAGCATCACGTGCATATGAAATTGGTCTCTTAAGTGATAGGTATTTTTTGAAGGTTTGCTCAGTTGTGCTTTCAGATTTTTCATTCACCTTCTGGTGGCTTGGCTGGGTCTGCATACACAAGTGCATGAACTGAACTATCATTAGCAAGTTCAGTTTTTCCTCTTCTACTCTTTGTGGCCTCTAAGTTTTTCTTGTCTGCTGTCTTTGCAAACCAGTTTTTCTGCAGGGTCACTTTAAATCACCCGGTGTGACAAATGTGTGCATGAGGGAATGTGTCTTGCTGGTTGTGGCCATCAAAATAGGTTTCACATGATAGAAATTTGATAGTGTATTTACAGTTCTCAAATCTTGCTTTTGTCGGTGTCCTTGAGTTCAGTTTTTTAACAGTCTCAATGAGTTACTGACTAGCTGGCATTCGAAAAATTTGACTTTATCCTCAGGGGCCACTGTAGGCTTTGTTCTGATAAATACTTGTCCAAACATCCCCATTATTTTTTCTTCAAGACAGAAAATGTGACACAGGGTGCTCTGCCTGTTATCTCCCACCTAGACTTGCTTGGTTGTTTTTTTTTTTTTTTTTCCCTTTGAGAGAAACTTTGATCTTTTTATTCATTGACCTGGTAAATACTTCATCAATGTATTCAGGTCCTTTTATTAGTGTGGATTTTTTTTAAAGTTTAAAATAAAAATCAGGGAAATATTCTAATTGTATGATTTCTATGGTTGGTTCTACTCCAGAAGAAAGCTTAATTGTTGAAATATTTCTGAGTTCCTGTGTTCTGATTTTTTGAGTAGTCAGTGCTAAGTCTTGAGCAGAAGCTTGCAGAAGAGCTGCAGGATTGAAGGAGAGCAGAAGTGACACAAAGCAAAGCTCTTTTGGGAGATCTTATGGAGGTTAAGCAAGTGCAGCAGGATTTGAGCAATGCTGCTTAGTCCACTTGTTCATGTGTGGATGCCAGGGTGGAGGAGACTGGAATTGGGAGCCGAGATCGCTTAGAGGTGTGTCTGTGAGGGAAGCCAACTGCAATCTGCTGGTTTCTGGTGACTTTAGAGGTACCTGTCCAGTGTTAGTCCTGTCTCGTACTGGAGCAAACTATTGATCACCTGGCCAAAAACATTTTGCTGCTTTAAAGAACTTCCCCAAACTTTAGGGAATAGTGGGACTGTCATTAAGAAAGAGATGTAATTCCAAGCACTTTTTCTTGGTTTTAAATGCTGACGTCATGGGGTTTTTTCCCTAAGAGTAGGAGAGCTTCATGTAAGTCTTGAAACTGCTGGTGGTTGATAGGCTTCTATTTATTTAATCAGGGCAGTGCATGTTACAGAACTGACAGCAAAGGGATCAGGACTAGAAATATTTTTTACTGGACATCAACACGCTGCTGTGCTGTTGGGAGAAAGTGGAGATTGCTTTGCCAGCACCATCTGGGAGCCTCTGCTTGGCTGTATGGTAGGCAGACCTTTTGTGAATCAGAGAATTGCCTTTGGAATAAAGCCTCTTGGTGGCAGGTTTTTTTAATCTGCTGCACTGACAGAACTGCTCCATCTTGTCCTCTTAATGCAAGCGTGTGTGCCAAATCTGCCTGAAGGGATCTGTATCCAGGAGAGAAGGAAATGGTGGTGCCTCTGAAAGGTGCTTGCCTTCTTTTGTGAGACAAAATAAACTTTTGGTGGCTTTGTGGGGCTGCAGCCGGCACTCTTGGGTTATATATTCTTCTTATATGAATGTAGCACACACTTCAAATTTATTGTTAGAGGAAAGAATAGAAATGTTGGCTACAACTTACAGAGGCAAACAGCATATGCTGTGTGTATAATTGTCATTCAGCCCAAAAGATGTGTTGAAAATGTGCACTTTTTTTGTGTGGCGGTCAAAAAAAAAACCCCAACCAAACATTTGTTAATCTTTGTGCTTTATGGGAACAGGTTACTCAGTTGTCCTTAATAGTTGTGATGGAATGACCGAGCAGATTGTGGGTAAAGATACTTTTGGGTTGAGGTGGTTACACAATTAAATGAATAAAAGGTGATAGTTCTGCATTGCCAATACGTCAAAAGCTTAGAGCTTTGGTAGCAGAATTTTAATTAAATCCATAAGACAGTCTCGGCTGAATTAAGAAAGCCAAAATTATGCATCACCACTACTTCTGTCCATGTAAGTATTATAAGAAATGTAAAAAGAAAGTCATCACTATCATTCAGAATGCTAGGAATAGAAATTGGACAATAACCTGGCTGGCGTAAGCATTTATAGTTCTAAAAGAGTGGAAATAAATTTAAATCCTCTTCCAGGTTTAATGACCAGGCAAATATAGGGTAAAGTAAAACTTTGAAAGTTGTTATAAGTTGAGTTTTGTTGCGTCTTTTTAGTTCTTGAAAATCTTTCAAAGAAAGTCAAATCTCAGAGCTCTGAGACCACCTGTAGCTACAAAGCCTTGAATCCTGTTTGCTGACTCCCAAATTCAAATCTCAAATTTGTGTGGACTGCCTGAAGCCACGAATGACACAGTGAGAGCATTCAGGCTCAAATACTGTCTGCTTTTCTCTAGCTCTAGGGGCAGATTAGGCAGCACTTCAAGTCATTTCTCTGGTTTCAGTCCTTCCACTCTTCTAAAATTCACTCTCCATCCAAGTTGGCCACTTTGTTAATGACTATATTGGAGTTCAGGCTGTCTTGTGGCAGTAATGAATGGTAGTATCTTCAGAGCATGGGCAATATGTTTTTTTCCTAATCTTTTAAGTGTTTCAGAAAACATGTTGATTGAAATAAGCTCGTTGCCATCAGTGAGACAAGAGAGAGAGTGGTATGCTTGCAAAAGAAAACAGTGCTCAAATTTTGTACTGTTCAGTAGGTTTTCTCGGCAAGTCCCTTCTTCCAAGTGGCCAAGGATCAGAAGAGAGGTCCTGACCTTGTGCAGTTTTGCAATTCATAGATGTCCAGCATGATTTAGGATTTTGGAATTAAATGACTTGAGTTTGCTAAGTTGTAATTGAGCTGTTGGATTTCGTTCACAAAACATAGTCTGGTCAAACAACTGACCCGTATTTTGGTTGGTTATTTGATGTTCTGAAAAATAACCTGCCTTGTGAAATGCAAAATTGAGGTCAAGCCTTTCATGTGCCTCATTCAAAGGAGCTTTTAGCTCAAAATCTCTTGAATTGAGCCATGTCTTGGTACTGTGGGGAGTTTGTCTAGAGCTAAGGATTATGGTTTATTGTCTTTGAAATCTATTTTTCTGTTAAATTCTCAATGAATATTCTCATCTGAAAGTAGATGTAGTGGTGGTATTTACTGTAAATTTCTACTTCTTGCTCAAAAGGTCTGTCTGAACTTCTCTATCTGGTATTGACAAAGTTTGCCTTTTTGTCTGAAAAGATCCTTCATAGCATTTGATTAGGTATTGTCCCTGCCCCATCCCAATATAAGCTTGCAAAAAAAGGAGGTCAGAGAGAGCTCTTAGGGATGTGTTTCTCCTCCCTTGTAGTACTACCGTGAGAACAGTTTTTCATGTTTTGCTTCATTGCAGGGAGGTACTCTTTTGGGTAGGTTGTACAATGTGTAAAACCTTTCACTTCCAGGTATAATAACTATGGTAAGGAAAGAGCAGTGAAAGGCAGCCCTGTTCAGTTCATGTCCCGGTCAGCACTGACAGTTGTGCTTCATGCAGATTCTCACTGGGCTGATGGGCTTTGGTACCAAAGCACTGGGTCTCTCATCCTTACGCTATTGATGGTGTGACTGAACTACTCCCTGCTCTGGCTGTGCAGTTTGCTTTCTTGACAAATATCCCCTGCTCAGGAAAATGGGTACTTCTGGGGGACCTGCTGCTGACAAAATAACTTCAGTTTCTTATCCTTTTGAAGTAAGGTTTCTTGAGAACCTCAAGGAAACAGTCTGTTTAACTTTTATCTCTTTGTAGACAGTAATGTTTAGTGGAGAGAAGTATTTCAGCCAGATGCCCAAGTGGTAGTAGTAGTTTAGGCTGTAAATTCATAAAAGTCACACCAAACCATGTGCTCTGTGTTGGTAACATCAATACCCTTGCTGGTTTCTAAAAAGTATTTGTATTTCTGGATAAAGAAAGAGCTTCTATGAAAGTTGACTCAGCTGCTTTAGAAATCTTGTTTTGCTTCCTTTGGATTCACTGTATGTTTTAGAAGCTCTTAGGAAGGGACATGGTACAATCTGGTCACGCTCATAAATAATTTGTAAATATACTTCAGGCGTAGAAGCTGGAGAATCACTTCCCTCTTTGGAGAGTGCATCTGATTTTGTATCAGGAGGTGGAAATAATCTGATGAGTGTGTTACTTGTGTGAAAAGGAAGTGTGCTGCCCTGTAGTGGAAAGATTGCTGTTCAAACATCTGAAGACCAGCCTTTCAAATGTTTGGAAAGTAAGATAAAGCAATTTTACAGAGATTTATGCACCTTGAGAAAAAGTAGATGTTGAAAAAGCACCATTAATATTCTATTACCTAGTAATCAGCAGTCATGAGGTAGAAAACCAATTTGTGATGCATTTTGTGGTCACAGTTTTTGCAAATGAGCCTTTAGTAGCAGAGCTGGATATAAACCATTTCTGTCAGTGTCTTGGAATTGAGATTTGTGAAGTTTTATCTGTGGTGGGTTTTGTTACTGTTTTCTTACTTCCTCTGGCAACTTTTGTAAATTTGTGATACTCTAAAAGAAAGCACAGTTATCCCTATGTTTTCAAATGGACCAAGAGGCTTTTCGTTCATCTTTGAAAGGGTTACAGTAAAATGAATTTGATTGAATCTTTCAGGGGTTTTTTTGTATGCACAATTCAGCAAAAAAAAGGCTTGGTAATGAATTGCTATTTCTGATCCACAGGCTGTTTTTCTCCAGTCAGACGGTGGTTCAATACCTGCTTTAGATGTTTACAGATCAGTATATTAATGACACTCAGCTGTGCATTTATTCTCACTGGAGCAGTGCCCATTCCTACAGAAATGCCCAGGAGAAACACCCAGCACAGAGCAAGCAAGACCAAATGTCAGTGGTCAGAAAGGGGGGAACGCTTGAGAAACTGCTTAAAGCTTTCTCTCCGGTCCCTTAAAGTGTGGGAGTGCCTTCCTGTCCTTTCCCCAATTCCTTGGTGTTTCAGGCATTATTGAAATCACTGATTTGGGTTTCGTGGTGAGTGATGGATTTAAGCCTCCTGCAAACTAAACCTAAATGTCAGTCTGGGATAAGGCAGAGAACAAAGCAAGTGAATTGTGGGGACAGCCTCAAATTGCTGATGTCCGCCAACAGAACTAGTCAGAGGGAAAATGTTAATTACTTAAAAAATTTAGTAATTCTAAAAGCATAAAGGAGAAGCTGTTTTCAGAAAGGATTAAGCCGGTCTTTGAGATGGGACAATTACTAGGATGCTCAACAAAACCAGCATTTGAAAGAATTGTTTGACGTAGCAATGGCACTTAGGGTAGAATGCAGTTTTCTCTCATTCTGACAGTATACTGGATGTAGGAGGAACAGTGAAATTAAGTGTGGAAAAATTTAAGTTAGTCACCTTAGCAAAAACAGTTTTCTGCACCCAAACAGAGGAATTTGTAATTCTGCATGGAATCCATGAGGGACTTTGATCCCAGTACTTCCCCTTCTTAAAATGGGCGCAGATATCAGGTAATATGGGCGTTTTAAACACTGGCTGGGTAAATCATCACACTCTACACAGAGCAGCTCCTGTGCATCAGCTGCCTCATGGGAAGGGTCCCTGAGCAGCCACTGGCCTTTGTTCCTCACAGTTTGTGCTGTGGAGCTGCTGATGTGCAGATACACTTGTCTGGTTTTCTGTGAAATTCTTACAGATGTGGATCCTAGTGAGTTTGGATTACAAAAATAACTCGTTCCTTAAGCCATGTTGCAACTGATTTTAAACCTAACTGCTACCCTACATTGACATGTTTGTAAGGCAGCTGTATAGAGTACACTGAACAAGCAGAAAGGACATCCAACTCCAGAATTGCTGTTGTTATGCCCAATGGCATCCATGTTCACGTGCATAAACATAGTGTACAGCAGGTAATTTTCCATCTTGCTTTCCTATGGTCTGTAAAAATATTACAGTTTCTGGTTGGGACTGAGACATTTGAAAGCATCCACGTGGTTAGTGGAAATGAACGGCAGCTTTAATGATTAAGCCACTCGGATACTTGCTGGCTGGCACACTTACTAACATTTTATAACCAGTTTTAGTCCACTCCTCTTTATGGGAGTTGGGAGGGAGAGTAAAATTCAGGTGTATATTTTTTAAGGAGAAATAACTGATCAATAGGGCAGTTCAGTCAGGAACTTGAGAGAATTGCTCACCTACAGTTAAATTAGTTCAATGTGATGCGTAAAGCTTCATATGCAGTGAATGTCTTCTACCAACACCAAACCAGGAGTGTTTCAGCTGGAGTATGAAACAGCTCAGTTACAATTATGTGCTGGTAAATTAGTGTCTCATCTTCAAAAACAGAGCTTTTGTTATTTATTTATTGGTAATACTTGGATGCTGTGTCATCCTGAAGTTGTGACACAGTTTGGAAATCGATCCTTAGTGGACCTAGAGGTAGAACAGACTGCATGAGTTGTAGGACATGGCTGTGATTGAACTGAAGGGGGAGCAGTTTTTAGTGTAGCTTAATGACACCTGCAGTTGTTGGGTTTGGTGAAAATACACAGGTATAAATAAGCCCTTTTCTTAAGTAACTGCAAATTGCATAAATCTATATCTCCGAGTCTGCTGTATTATCCTACCACAAGTGATTTGAGGCTTGAAATAACAAGTATTTGTGAAATGGATTTAGAAAAGTTGCCTTATCACCGAATTTATATTTTTTTCTCAAAGCCTTTGACCTTTGGCATTGATATTTTATCACAGGGGAAGGTGTTTCCAGTAGGCAGTGCTGGTGTGGCTGTGCATGCGGGTGTGTGCACACAGCCTGGTGTGGACCCTTGTTTGTTTTGCAGGTGTCCTGTTAGCTTGGCTGTTTCCTTCTCCTTCAGCTGTAGGACAGAATTTTCTCGTTGCCTTGTTCCCTCCTTAAACTGTCTTTCTCCCTCCTCTGAGGTGTTGCTGTGCTGCAGTCTCCTTGTGACGTTTAACAGGCTGCAATTAGCCCAGACACAGAAGTCGGGGTTGTCTGGGGCAGCATGATTCCAGTGATGAAAAGGTGTAATAATAATTCCCCCTCAGTCCACTTGCACTTAGTGCTGTTTGATCCTGCGACTCAATCAGGAGTGGACAACATAGCTGTATTTTCCTGCTCACTTTGCCTGATTAGTGACTGATCTGATTTCCCCCAGGTTTGTAATTAATTTTCCCACAGAAGTATGCTTAGGTTTATGGCTTAAATAATAAGTGATGGTGACTTGTGCTACTGTCTACATGTTTTAATCCTTTTCCACGTCTAGATGGACTAAACAAATGCATAGTTGTTGCATCTGCCCTGCTGTAATGATTACTGTGGTGAAGACTCTTTTTTTTAATTTTTGTAAGCTGCTGTTTTATTTTGCAAGAAGTTATTGAATTACACCTCCAGAAGGCTACTAAAGTAAGAGGTTTATGGCTTTTGTTGTCCTTCTGTTCTATGAACAGTTAATGGACAAGTAGGTAGAAAGTACTGAAAATTTGGGTTCTACTGTAAAAATGGCATGAAACCCAGTCTTTCCTGCATACAATTATTGAGGTGTATAGTCCTATGTAAAAAAATCCCAAGCATTAAAACCTGAAGCAAAATCCCCCAAGTCACAAGTAGATATTGAAGATAGAAGTGAAGGCAATTAATATTTGGGAGAGGCAGTGAATGCAGCACGATGAGCGTGACAAAATGTCCTGGGAGTTGGGTGCGTGTAAGAGCCAAAACTGTGCTATTGATTTATACTCTGAGTTTTCTGGGTGAACTTGGAAAGAAAGGCAGTATTGTTGTTGGGAAATGTAAATTGCTGTATTTCATCTCTCTCTAAGGGAAAACTTGTCTCTTCAGGAATTTCCCATCCAGTATTTACAGCTGCTTCTATCACTTCTGACTAAAGTTACTTTTCCAATTGTCTTCTTAGTCAATCTTTTTTAGAAGGTTGACTTTTTGCTAGAGTAGTTCAAGATGAAATGCTGTTTTGTGTGGTCAAAGATAGTTATGCTTGTTCTAGAAATTGTTTCATTTCCAAGGAAAACTTGTTGTAGGAGAATTTGAGTGAAATGGCTATTTAAAGCTACTTGTCACAAGAGGAATTAGCTAGAGATTAACCTGTTGGAGCAGGACTTTTTTTTCTCTCAACTTCCATTTAGACTTCAATTTTATTATCCCTTGTTTTGGCATGAGTTCGTTTTCTTGTGTGCTTGCAGATAATAGTGACATCTGACTTCTCTCAAGACGCTTAACCTGCTGTGTTAGAAGGAAAGAGAAATCTCTCCTGTTTCCATCAATATTGTATGGCTGATGAAGAAAAAGCAGTGGATATGCTATATTAGGGGGATGTTTTTTTGTTATGCTGTTTCGCTGTTGGACTCATGTCTGTGTTGCAGTGTAGTTGTGAAAGAGATATATATTTATCCTTAAAATAAATAACTTTTAATATGCTGAAGTAAAAGTGAATTCTCATGCTAGGTCGTATCTATTTATCAGGGATAATTTGATTGGTAGAAATGCTGAACACTGATTATGTGGCTCCTCTAACTGCCAGTGGGTTTCTGTACCTTGTCCTATAAAGAAGGTAAAGCTGAGGATGCCCTGGTATATTTGAAATGCTACTGAAACTTAACAGGCTTCAGTCACAGCTTTTAGGAGTTGAAGGGAGGTACTTCTTTCCTAAAATGCCCTGTTCCATTTTACAAGTGGCATAAAGCATGAATGAGGCCAGATCTGATAAAAAACCACCGTACTTAAAACTCTAGCAAGACCAAGTTCCTTTGCAAGTGAAGTTCTTGGTATGTGGTACCAAGACCTGCATTTACATGCTTAGAAAAAATCCTTTTTTTAAATTTATTTTTCTGTGTTTAGAAACTACCCTTGTTTTGCCACCCTAGTCAACATAGAACGGTGTTTTGTGGGCTAGGTGATTTTGCTATTAAAATCTCACGTTATTGTTTTCAATGTGTTGTATTGAACAAAATAAAGCACCTGACTTTCAGCAGTACTTTAAATAACAAATAGTTTATATACAAAGAACATTTCTTAAAATGCCTCCCTGAAAGTAGATGTCCCTAAATATTCAGGGAGACCTTACATCCTTTGTGATTAAGTAGTGCTGAAATTATTTCAAAACCTAAATTTTTGAAATGCTGCTGTAATTAATGATTAATAGGGAGCTTAAATCCAGCTAAGTATCTGCCTGAGAAGTGCCAGTGCTGCGTGGTTTTCTGTGTTTGCCTCTCCTAGCAATGCTTTTTGTGTTCATGTCGAAACTGGAGGTAAACAGTTTACAGATAAAATGGAGCCTCCTCCATAAAACTGCGGCACTGGGGAGATGTCAGGATACATCCAGTTTGGAAACAAGCCCTTGACTGTTAACAAGAACAAACAAAGCGTGTGACTCATGCCGTGCAGCTGGCGAGGGGGCTCAGAGACTGTGCAGTGATTCTCCCAGCCTGATAGCTCTGGCAGCTGGGCTGCAGCACATTTTTGGTGTGGATTTCCTGCAGGGCCATGTTTATGTTGGAGGCGGTGCACAAGCTGCTGTGTGGGCATCAAATTATTCTATTGGTTTGAGGATCAATGAGGTTAAATTAGCTCAGTCGTTTACTGCACGTTTTGTTGAGGTTCAAGCTGTCCAGGCTGTTGCAGTTAATAGGAGCAGCCCAGAATGCTGCCGGTTAAATGTGAGTTACTCACCAGGGATCCAGAGTTCATTATTGGAAGGAATAGGACAACTTTACTCCTGAAAAAGTTCAGCTTGTTGGGAATACTCTTCCCTGTGTTGTTTGAGGGGCAGAACTGGAGAGAGTATCATTGATCAGCAGCACAGCAGGATACCTTGATGATAGGTTTAGGGTGGATGTACTGCTCTCTTAATAGCTGTTGTACAGATAGAAGTATTGGTGATAAAATAAACTCCTTTGGGCCTTTGATTTGCATAAAAAATAATGTCCCGTTCACTAATGAACAAATTATTTGGAGCTAGAGGGAAGTGAAGAGCTTGGAATGAGTATCTCTGCTTAAAAGCCAAACCAAGGTAAAGGCAGCCAACTGAAGCGTCTGTCAGGAGAGTTGGGCCCTGTTTGGGAACACCTGGAAGAGACGTTCTTTTTGTCTTAATCTTCTTCCCTTTCTTTTCAGAAATACTACTTTTAGAGCTATCCTGATAATACTTCCTAAGCCTAAGTGCATTGTATAACACATGGCATAAGTGATGAGAACATAGGCCATGGATCTGGTTCGATATTAAGGAGAGATTCTTGAATATACCACATTGGGCAATTCTTTCCATTTCTGGATCCTTGGCTTCTGTTGAATGGCAGTGCTACAATTGAGTGCAATTATGTGGGATATGTCAAATAGAAACTTTGACTCTGTATCACTAAATTAGGAAGCCAGAATAATACTGTGTTTTAGACTCTGTAAGCTTTCCTAAGCATTAATTTGGTTGGCACTGGGTGCTTGCTATGGTTTTTAAACAACAATTTGCCTTCTTTTTTTTGAAGTTCAAAGACTCTCCACGGTTTGTTTGTGGTTTTTTTGTTTGTGTGTTTTAAATTTTTTGTTGTAGCTTCTTTGCTTTCCCATTTCTGTGCCTATTAAAAAATACTGAGAAGCTGCTGGAGAGCTTAGTGATCCATCAGGACAGTTGGTGCGGTCAGTGACAACAAAGCCATCACCTTTGCAGGTCAGACAGTTTGGAGAAGTGAGTTCAGGAAGCAACCTTGAACACAAATTGTCCTCCTTATGGAAATGATGTTAGTGAGGCTGATGGGGCTGACAGGCAAAGTCTGCTGAAGGCTTTTTTTCAGGTGTTGTCCCTTTGTCACTTCTTCATTGATGCTCACGTGGGAGATGCTGTTAGTTATGTCTAACTCTTCAAATGGGTTGGGAAGGTCTTCCTTTACTAAGTCTTTGTGATCTCTTCTCTTACCTGTTTTACCTCATCAGTCCAGAGTGCTTCTGGACCAGAAAGCAGATATCCCATAGAATGGATGTACAAAAGGAGCTGAGCAGAGGTTTTCTGGTGAAATAGGATTTATCTGGAGTGGGGAAATGTGATTTCATAAAAATGGGAGCTTGTTTTGTAGACTTCATTTCAGTGAAACTTTAAAGAGGGCAACCCTGCCACTCTCCCAGTTCCAGACTGTCAAATGTAGGAGGAGGGAAAGGGGAAGAGATCAAATCTTACATGTCATGCTTCTAGTTAATGCTCTGGCTTATTAAACCGGACTCTTGCATATTTCCTGGGGGTACATGAGAAGCAACCTAAAAACTCTGCACTCCTTTGGGAATAGTGGCCTTTCTGTGACTCGTGGAACAACTTCTGATCCTCCTGAATTTCATTCCATGTGAATGAGGGCAAGATAAAATCTCGGGCAAAAACTTATGGAATGTTGGAACAGCTCTGTTAAAAGCTCAGTAATAAAAAGTAATAAAACCTTGGGAGCTTTAGTTACAGCTTTTCAAAAGTTGCTTAACACTGTTATATTTTAATTGATATTGACTTGGAAGGAAATGTTTTCTGAATAAAATTTAGCATATTCTTAATATTTGCAAAAGTCTGTTGGCCTTTGTAGCCACAAAGGCACAATGCTGGATCATGTTCAGCTGCTGTAACAAGCACCCCCAGGTCCCTTTTTGACTGGGCACTGTCCAGCAATTCTGCCCTTTTCCTGTAGTACTCCAGGAGGTTGTTGGGAAAAAAAAAAAAAAAAAAAAAAAGAAAAAGGAAAAAGAAAAAGAAAAAAAAAAGAGGAGGAAAAAAAAAATAAAAACAAGCAAACAAAAAAACACTGGCCCATGCAGCAACCCACTTGGATGTGTCTGCAGTCCTGGAAGCTTGAGTACCCTTTTTTCTCCTATGAATACACCTTGAGCTTGTTTGGGGGTGGTCTCACTTCCACGTGTCTGCAGTCCTGAAGGTTTGACTACCCTTTTATCTCCTACAAATGGACCTTGAGCTTCTTTTTGGCAGTCTAACTTCCATTTGTCTGCAGTCCTGGAAGCTTGACCACCCTTTTTTCTCTAAAAATTGCACCTGCAGCTTCTTAGAGGGGTGGCACTTTCATGTGTCTGCTGTCAACAAGCTTATGGTCAATTTACAAATGGAAAAATGGTAGTCAAGCTTCCAGGACTGCAGACAGAGAAAAGTGACACCCCCCAAAAAAAGCTCAAGGTGCATTTGTATGAGAAAAAAGGGTAGTCAAGCTTCCAGGACTGCAGACACATGGAGGTGAGACCACCCCAAACAAGCTCAAGGTCCAATTTTTGGAGAAAAAAGGGTAGTCAAGCTTCTAGGACTGCAGACATATGGAAGGGAGACCCCCCCCTAAACAAGTTTAAGGCTTATTGTAGGAAAACATGAAGTAGTCAGGTTTTAGGATTGCAGACACATGGAAGTGAGACCACCCCAAACAAGCTCAAGGTCCAATTTTTGGAGAAAAACAAGGATAGTCCAACCTCCTGAACTGCAGAGACATCAAAGTGAGAACACCCTGGAAGTTTTGCTCCCCGTTTTTCTCCTACAAATGGACCTTGAGCTTCTTGTTGGGGATCTCACTTCAATGTGTCTGCAGTCCTGGAAGCTTGACTACCCATTTTTCTCCTACAAATGGACCTTCAGCCTGTTTGGGGGTGGTCTCACCTCCATGTGTCTGCAGTCCTGGAAGCTTGACTACCCTTTTTTTTAATTATAAATGGACCTTGAGCTTGTTAGGGTTTTATGGGGAATAAAATCTCGAAACAGAAGGTTCATATAAAGTGTCTACTTAAGTAATCACAGTGTTCCATGTTGTAAATGTTTGTATCAATTGTTAATGCTACGTCACACCTGTACCCTTGTTAATGCTCGTAGCTGCTCATGCCCCATTCCGTAGGGGCATAAGTTACTGTTCCACGTTTACTAGGTTAAAGACATATTTAAAGACTTATTCATTTGTATCCGTTATTGTTCCAAGTTTGCATGTGAATAAGTTCATTTGTATACCTTTACCGCTCTCCCTCACCCCCCATTTTGTAGCGGTGTCCATTTTGAAACTGTCTCCTTCCCGTGGGGCTGTGCTTCCGCTGCTCCCCTCACACCCCTGATGGCAACACGCAAACCAGAGAACTCCCTGGGACTGCAGTGCCCACAGGAAGTGGAGTGGACACCTAAAAACCGGGGCAGCGGCTTGAAGCCAGCGCGCCCCTCCCGCCCGTCCGGCAGCGGCCGCGCCCTGGGGAGCTGCTGGGAGCCGCAGGGCGGGCGCCTGCGCCCCTCCCGCCCCGCCGCCGGCCGCTGCCTGTTGGCCGCGCTCCGGCGCCTGATGCGGAGCAGGAGGTCGGGGCGGTCGCGGCGAAACCAGGGGTTGGTGTAGTGGCGCCAGGCGCCGGCATCGCCAGGCCGGCCCGGCACCTAGCGGCAGCCGTAGCGGTTGAGCTGGCGCAGGAAGTTGCGCAACCGCGTGGCCCGGAAGGTGTGCGGGGCCGGCCCCTGGGAGCCGCCCGGGCCGAGCGGCTCCCGCTCCAAGAGGGAGCGCTCGATGAGCAGCCTCCGGGCCTGGCTGTCCCAGTGCACGGAGCGGACGCGGGGGCTGTTCGCCAGGCGCCACAGCTTGGCGGGGAAGGTGCCGGCGCTGAGCCCGGCGGGCAGCGGCAGCTCCGCCACGGCGTCCATCGCCGACTGTGGCCACAACAGCCGGAGGGCAATGGCCGCGGCTCGGCTCGGCTCAGCACAGCTCGGCTCGGCACGGTAGGGCACGGGAAGCCCGTGGCCAGGGCGGGCTCTGGGAGCAGTGGTGGACTCTGTCCCCACGCTGCATCCTGTACCTGAGTCACCGTCGGTGACGGAGGAAAAGGACATTGCTTTGTCTTGCCTGGGGAAAGGATGAAAAGGGGACATGAGAAAGCATTCTTTTGGTCACCTTTTCAGCAGACTAGCTGTTTTTTTCTCGCCATCTCTGCCTGTTTTTTGCAGAGTTGGAACATCTCTCATGATTTGGAGTCAGCAACAGCAGCAGGAAGGGGCAGTGATTTTGTCAGCATTGTCATCAAAACGCTAGTGCTGCCCCATGGATGGATGTTGCTTTAGGCAAGGGATGAAAGGCCTTCACTTGTAGGGAGCTCACGCCAGTGTCTTCCCAAAGGACGTTGCCATTTTCTTTCCTCAGGAATCGCTTCTTCTGTTTTTCCCCCCATCTGGGGAGATTTCCAATGCAAATGCCTCCTGCAGCCAGCTCCTGCCAATGCAGACTGACAAAGGAGATCTTGCAATGGACAGAGACTCCCTCAGCTGGTGTGGAGAGGTGAGGGGGCAAGGTTTGTCCTTTAGTCTTAAAGTCTTGTTGGGGAGCTGATTGTGCTTTGGGGGACTGACAAAAATGATGTGTCCTGAAAGACCACAGAGACTTTGGGGTTGTCATGTTGGGGCAGAAGTTTCTGTCTGAGAACTTTTTGAAATGCTTCATTTATATAAATATATATATAATTTTTTTTAAATTTTTTTTTTCCCCCCTTTGCAGAGAACCTTTTTGTACCTTTTGGGGAACTTCCCTCTGCTGGTCTCCCAGATCTGGCCGTTTCCCAGGGTTCCTTCCCAAAGTGAGGAGTAGCCCATGGCCTCCACTCTCCAGCTGGAACAGAAAGAAGCACAGAGCTTGCTATTGCAGGAGAAGAGCTTCTCTTTTCTGCCGGCTTTCCCTTTGGGGCAGGTTGGTATGTGCTCATTTGATAAAGGGTGGTTTAACATCGGGAGGAGTTGCATTTCAAACTGCTCCAGCCTCGAGCTCTTGTGTGGGTATCCTTGGACAAAAGGCCTCCCTGTGTGAGCTCCCAGTGGGCTGGTTCAGTAAGGAAGTTGATATTTCAGGCTTGTGACTGCTGAAAGCAGTTGGTTTCTGGAGGTGTCCGGAGCTGGGAGCGACGACTTTTCTCGCCTGGCTGCAGAAAAGGTAGTTGGAAAGTGGGGATTGCACTTGCAGAGATGGCAATCAGGGGTGTTTTCCGAGAAATGGGCTGGCAGAGAGGCAGGTCTTGTGCTCAACTGGCTGTGTGTTTGTTTTGGTGGTGGGCAGATGTTGTAATGAATCAGCCGAGACTCCATATCCTTCATGCCGATAAAGCCAATTCTTTATTCACATCACTTATTTTATCCAGTTTTCAGGGACCTCATGTGCAGCACCCATTGACTGGTAGTTTCCTTACTGCCTCATTTATTGGTCAGAAGGTCATTTGTGTGTATGTGCTAAGTTTCAGGTTGTTTACATTTTTCCTTGGTGGGTTCTGATGGAACAGAGCTAATATTTATGCAGATGCACTTGTTTTTCTCCCTAAGAATAGGTTGTTGTGTGAACAAACTTCTCTTTCTCTAAACAGTTTTCAACTGGGAGCTTGCAGGCTATTGCTAGCTGCTTAGCTGAAGTAGCATGGCCTCATCCATATTCCATAAGACCTTTCTTTAATAACATTTTTTACTTGTCTGCAACAGGGAGAGTCACAGACACAGACACAGACATCAGCTGAAGCAACAGTGTAATTTACTATCATGCAGGAGTGCAAAGGCAAATCAGAAGAGAAGAAGGTAAGCAATGCACCTTATCGCTGGTACAAAAGGTTGCCTCTAGTGGTTAAGAAAGATACATCAGCAGGCACCCTTTTTATTTATCCTTCCTCCAGATCCACTCATCAGGTGGGGAAAGCTGTCCCAGCAAAGCTCGGGAAAGTCACTGCAAGGAACTAGGAAATCCTACACTGCCTCCCCCCTTCTTGGCCACCAGGCTTCTGACTGCACTGTGAGAGTAGCCCAGCTTTGACAGTGGTGAACGAGCAATCTGACAGACCTTCTGGGGCAGGAGATCTGATTTCCTTCTCCTCTTATTTTCTCCCTGAGCCTGTCCAGGGCTCAAGGAGGAAGCAAGGCCAGATGTGGCCTTGTCTGATTTCTTCATGCTGAAAGATAAAGATGTGTTTCACCAATGAATGAATGCATCGATCCTATTGATAGTAACACTTGGTAAAGGAGCAGATCCATTGAACATTTGGTTGGAAGGGTCATCCAGAGGGCAGATTTAGCTCAGGACCTGTTGTTCAGGCCTTAGTCCTTCAGTATGTTGTGGTGCAAATCAATGCCCTGGAAAGCTGGAAACAAACAAATCCCGCTTGAGCACGTTTCAGACCGGGAGCAGGATTAGCCCTGCAAGGCCGGGCTAGGGCCGAGAGCAGAGGGCCAGCAGGCTGCATTTGCCCAGAGGCAGCCGTCCAGACCAAGAAGGCCACTGGTGCCCAGGGCCTGAGGTGCCCGAGGCTGCCTCCCCGCTGTGCAGCTCTGCAGAGCCCGTGGAGCGCAGGGTCCCGGGCAGCCAGGGCGGCCTGGCTGCCTTGGAGCACGAGGGGTGTCCCAGAGAAGCTGCGGCCCTTTGCTTTTTAACTGTTGCTCAGAGTCTTGTCATTAATCCACACTGTCTGACATGTTTTCCTTTCCTCTCACATATTGAAGAGAGCTTTTTGAGAAAAGTGGCTGATGTAGTTTCTGCTGGTGCTGGTGCTTTTGTCTGCAGGTCAGGGCAGGTGGTTTGAACCAAGGACGGAGTCCGCAGTTAGCACTGCAGTTTTGCCAAGTCAAGAAAACCGTTCACAACTGGGTGAGCGATGCTGAGCCGCTTTGCTAGTTTTTGGAAAGTTATGACCTTAAAAAACCCAACAAATGTTCCTCCATGAGGGTAGCAGCAGTGTACTAAAGATCCCAGCTTTTTCCACCTCTTTTCTGTGTCTTTGGTGTTTCTAAGTTCCCCATTCCCCAGCAGGAATGAAAGCATGTATGATAATGTGAGTGATTTGAGAGCTGTGTGTTGTGCCCTGCCACATCAGCGTTGATGACAGGCTGGACATGGACAGGTGTGTCGAGTTCAATTCATCCCAGTTCTGTGCCAACAGCAGCCCCAAGATGCCGAGAAGAACAAGGACGGTGGGTGGGTGTGCACGCACAGCCCTGTGGCCTGACTGCTGTGTGGGCAGAAGGTTCTCAACAGCAGTACATCTTCACTCCCCCAAATGGGAAGAATATATCAAATCTATATGAAATGAAAATATTTATGAAAATGCACTCAATGGTACATATTTATTTGTATCATATATGCAATTTATCGAATATAATGCTGCATATTATATATTCTGATATGCCATAATCAATAGAATATATCAAATATATAGTTGATCTTTTCCTAAGCTATTGCCTGTGGGTCCTAGAGGCCATCTCCTAGTGTTACTACATTTGTGCCTTCTGGTACTAGTTCTTATAGCAGCAACTCCCCTGGGAGTTCCTCCAGGGAACTTCACACCAAGGGCTTCCATCACTGTCGTGGCTGTGGGAACTTGTTGCTTGCCAGTTCTCCCCCAGAATCCTTGTGGATTCTGGAGCATGTCAGCACAGGTGTCCGTGGCCCTTCCTTCATCCCCAGCCTGCAGCACTCACAGCCCTGCGGCCTCCCCCTTGCTGCAGCTCGTTTGCAAAGTGCTGCCAAAGGCAGCGGAGCTGGCTCAGGATCCCTGTTGGCTCCTGGGCTCCAGGATGACCTTCAGAGGGACACTTGGAGCGCTTCCTGAAGAGCTGCCCGTGGCATGGCGGGTGGATTTGTCCTCCCTGGGTGGCTCTGGTTGGAGCTGGAGGCTCCGTGGAGTCCCGGAGTTTTCTCAGCTGCCTTTGCAGCGAGTTCTCAGCCAAGGTGTGGCTCTGCTGCCATCCCAAATCTGCACCTGCCCTGCCCAGCCTGAGTGCAAGTGGGGCATGTGCTGGGCATGGATGGAGATTTTCACGGCCAAAATCCTCCAATATTTACAACTGCTCATTGCTCTGGACAGCACAAATCACAAAACACCCATCGCAGTTGACAATTGTAATTTCTTGCAGATTCCTACAGCTGCACTGCTGATCGACAAATGCACAAGAATTGATTTCACATGAAAAATGTCATTTATTACAAATTGCTTCTACTGCGCTGACAATATACAACGATATATTTAATTTAACTATATATCTCAATTTAAGTTAAAAAAGGGATTTATTAGATTTTTACAACAATGCTATGTAAAAATATACAAATATCCACTTCAGTTAAGAAAACTTTAATTTATTGCCAACATCTACAACAACTCACTAGACACAAAGATCAATTAGGTGTTTAGCAACTTAATTTATTACATATTACTGCAAGCCTAAAGCCCATCTAGGAATACAAAAATATCAGTATTTCTATCTAAACAGTCCTCTAGGAAGATCTCAGTCGATACAATGATGCAACTATACATCTCCATACATGCTGAAATAAAAAGATACACCCAGATACACCCACCTCAAAATACAGAAGTAAATGCACATGTGTAAATATAAAACTAGATATATTTATATTGCTCTTTCTCGTACGTGGGAAGATCGCACATAATCAATATGATTTAAAAGCAAGCCTCACTTTCTTGATCAAAAGGCACACATTATATTTAGGCTACTTCTTATTATGCACACTTGTTAACATTTGATTGGTTACAGTAAAAGAAAACTATATACTTGTTATCACTAAGCTTCTCCCTCAAACTTCTCAACCCCAAGGCTTTGTTATGGTAACACAGCTGCATTCAGGGTCATGCTGACCTCGCAGGCTTCTGTGCAAGTGATTTCGGCAAAGCTCTCTCATGTCTACGTGGCCTTGGTCATGTAGCCATTCCTCAACATATTTACTTCTAGGAATACCAATATACCTATTTAAAGAGCCATATAACTCCAGCTGCATAAATAGAAATACCTACACAACTGTATTCATAGGAAATAGAATTAAACACACATAGAACAGCGTACTTACATATACATATACTTGCATCCATATATACATACGTTATTACAAAGACGTATGCATATATACAGACACAAAAATACATAGCATACATTTATAAATATAACAACATATAGATAGAAATATTCCCATACAAATAGCACATACCCACATGTATAAATATCCATATAATTATCCCTCTCTATGTTCAAGTCCATATATCTTTAAAAAGAACTCGAAGCAGAGGGATTCCAGCCGCCCCATCTTCAAAACCTTTCACTCCATCCTTGCTTTCCCCCCTGCAGAGCAGCACCCCTGGACAAGGACAGCAGATGGCACTGGCTCAGGGGACAGTGCCTGGGGCCACCGGCAGCTCCCAGCGCTCCAGGGACACCCGGGGCTGGAACTGCTGCTCCGCCCGGCCCGGCCGCCAGCTCGGACCCAGCACAGCGACAGGGGACACAGGGGGCGCAGGGGGAGAAACAAGAGCTGAAACAGGCAGCTGAGCGGGGAAAGAGGTAAAAATGCAGCCTAGGCCTACACAAACATCAGTCTCTCCATCTGTATCAACTCACAGACCAAGGCAGAGCGTTTGCTTTGTGATGTCAGGGCACGGTTGCCACGTGGACGTGGTGACATCACGAGGTTGCCTTGCTGCATGGAAGGCCTCAGGGGTGTCAGAGCAGCTCTTGAGCTTGCTCAGTGCAGGAGCGTCTTGCAACTTGAGGCGACTGTCAGTGGGCACGTGAACACTGACAGGAGACTTGCTTTTTGATAGTGTTAGAGAACAGTTGGCAAACTTGCACAGCAGTTGCCACAATGATTGGGCAACTGGCTGCTGTAGTTTGCTCCGTTTATGGAGTTGGATATTCCACCTATTTCCTGACTCACCTGGCACGTAAGTAGAGGTTTTCCCTGGGTGTCACCTAACTTGCCTTTTGTATGTCTTCCTGCTCTTTCTTGGGCATTGAGTTGATTTGGAAACAGAAAGACCTTTTGGATGCCACTTGGGTAAAGGTGCTGTCAACACGTTCAGCTCAAAACGGGCTGTCTGTAGCCACGGCCGTGCGGGCAGCATTTGCAAGGGAACCTGCAGGGGTTGCGTTCCCTCCATGGGAGAGTCTGTGGCAGCAGAGTCTGTCATTTCCTCCATTTGCTGGGTCAAGCAGGACAACTCTGAAAATGTAGACTGGGAGGCCTTCTTGGAAGATCTTCTAAAAATGCTCTGGTTGTCTCCAGTTTTCTCAAAGTATCTGCTTCATTTTCCCTTGCCCACTGCAGGTCACCTGAGCCGGGTATTCAGAGGTGCTGATGCTGAGGTGAGTAAGAAAGGCACATTTGATGTTCCTGGTGTTTAAAATTGTGCAGCAAGCTGTGAGCTTGGCCTGTGGCAGTAGAGTGTAGAGGGCCAGCTGAGTAGGCTGCAAGAAAATCCATTTCCATGTCTACAGCAGCAAGAGCAAAGGCATCACCGGCTATTTCCTAATTTTCCATTCCAGAGCTTTAAAAGAACTAAAAGTCCAGTTTTGCTGAGAGAACGTTGCTTCCTGATAGTAGCCAGGGGGGAATATCTAATTCAGAGCAATTTGCAGTGTCCAGTTGAATCAGCCCATTAGAATTTAGTCTGAGGGACTTAGAATCCCCTTGCTCTGCAAGTTGATGATTTGTGCTTAGTAGAGCTGGTTCTAGAGCTGAAGAGAAGGAAGGTTCTAAATGAGCCTGTATCTCACGCTCCTGTCTGTCCACAGATCACTGAAGGAAGAACAGACTCCCCTCCGGCTTCCTCTGCTCCTGGACAAGAAGCCAACGAGGAGCCAAATGACCACAAGGCTCCAGCTGTGGTCACACCACAGCCGCAACTTTCCAAGACGGTAAGTGCCACTTCTGGAGGGTGCTGTCTTTAGTGCGAGGCAGAGCTGCAAGTTTCTGAGCAGCCAGCTCTTGCTGTTGGTGGCTGAGGATGCCGAGTGCTGCAGTCCTGCCAGACCTAGCCATTCCCCTCAGCCAGTGACAGCTGGAAAATGGGCTTTGAGCTGCCATGTTTAGGCCCCAGCTTGCTGGGATTCTGATAGAGGCCAGCCTGGAGCAGGAAGGTTCCCTGTCTGCAGAGGAGGGAGCATGTCAAAGGCACTGTGCTCAGCCTTGGTGGATACGTAGGGGACGCTGTGGTCTGGGGACACCTGTCCCCCTCCACAGACTCGCCAAGTACCCACAGGCACAAAAAGTATTGATGTGACAACACAAGCTTTTTGGGGCGGTTTGTCCCCACGAGCTTCTTGGCTGTGCTTACCTGGGAGCATTTCAGAGACACACTGGGGACGTGGAGTTTCTGCTTCAAGTCAGGGATTTTGGTGCCTTGGTTGCCAGGTTGTTCTTTTGGTAAAATGGAAGCAGAGGTGGGCAGGGAAGCAGAAAGAAGTGGCTGAATTAATGTGAATTGTGGGCAGAAAGGTGAAAAAGCTGAGCCTGACAGCAGCTCCCAGTCACTGGCTGACAGCACCTTCCTAAGGGCTTGCATTTAAAATGGGATCTGGGGCTAATCTCTGCCAGCCACTTTTCTGACACAAACTCTTTTGTTGTCTCAGATCTCCACAGGCTCTTCTATTGAAGCTGCAGCAGCAGGAGCAGCAGTGTCACCTGAAGGGGCCTGGCCTGCCCCAGCTGAGCAGTGGAGCCTGGGCAGTTCCTTCATCTCCAGCACTGACAAAGCTGCTGCTCAGCAACAGGAGATGGAGTATGATGAGGATGACTTCCTGGGGTTCATGAGTACGTCTTGTGTCTTTCTTCTCTGAGGGACAGTGTATTGTGAGCACGTGTCAGCATAGCTGGACCCAATGATCCTCCTCATCTCAGTGCCCTTTGTGACTCTACAGCACAAGTCATTGAAGCTGCTTCTTGCCTAGAGCAGCTGCCCGTCCTGTGCCCTCAGATAAGACCTGGTGGGGCTGAGAAGAGAGCCCAGCTGACTCTCTGCCTCCCATCACCTGTTGGCACAAAAGGGCACTGCCGTGCACCTGGGTGTGTCTGCTCTCCAAGCCAATCCTGCTGTGTCCTCAGTGGGGGCAGCAGCTTGGAAGGGGCTGGGTGTGGCCGTGCCTTCTTGCCATTGCTTGTCAGTGCTGGTGCCTGGGCTTTGGCAGCTTTGTGGCGGTGGCTGCCCTGGCCCTGAGGGCTGGTGTGAGCGCCGAGGCTGGAGCCTTCCTTAGCTGGGAGAGTCCCGCTGCCGGCCGGCCGCTGCAGCGCGGAGCTGCCCCGAGGCAGCAGCCCCTGCTCTGGGCCGGCTCCTGCACGGCCTGGGCTGGGCTCACAGAGGGTCAGCATCTCCTCTGGGCAGCTGTCCGTGTCCCGCCGGCACCTGAGGAGCACTGCTGTCCTTGCTGCCCTTGCCCGCTGCGGGAAGGTGGGCACGTGTGCGGGGCTGAGAGGGCGAGTGCAATGGCAGGGACTGATCCCTGCTGTCAGGGGGAGGAGAAGCAGTGTGGTTCTTCACGTGGGCCACGGGCAAGGGCGTCTTCCAGCTCAGCCTGCTCATCAAGGGTGAGGGTCCTGCTGCTGAAGGCCCCTTGGGGTTGGTTAGAGCATGAGCTGCTTGGGTTTACAAAGGGAAAGGCATTCCTTTGGGAAACTGCTGCAAGGTGGGGAAGATGCCCTCCTCTCCTGCGAATGCATCTCCCTGTGCTTTGTTTTCTGTCAAGAGATCTCTTCAAAGGACTGTAGAAAATCATTCTCTGTGCTGACCTGCTTGTACTGCAGAGCTGCCTGTCTTGTTGCAATTGTTGTTGTTGTTGTTGTTGTTACCCAGCTGGCCACAAAGGACTCAGAAGGCCAGACTGTAGAGCCCCAGCAGGGCTGCCTTTTGTATCTCTTGGATGGTGGGATGTCTGCTTTCAAGTGAGCATTTTGCATTTTGTTTCCCTCAGGGCAAATGGTGAGCACAGAAAATCCCCGGAGGAAATACACCGAAAAGGAAATTGTTGGCAGAGGGTGAGTCCAACCACAGTTGCTTCTACACAGTCATGGGGCAGCTGATTTGCTGCTGGAATATCTGTCAAGTGTGAAGTCAGGCAAGCTGCAAACATATTCAGACACTGGGGTTAGTCTGCCCCATCTCTCAGTACCGGCCAGAATTTGGAAGTGTGGTCAGAAGGCATTATCAAAGACACTTCTATTTCATTGCCAGAAACAGCAACCTACCCCCTATCATAGCAGTCAGATAACACTTCTCAGGAGCATTTCTTCCCAAGAGTTTGCTGAAGGAAATAGTCTGTGGTGAGGATAAAAACCGCCCAGTTTAGAAACTGAAATCCACGATGAAAGAATCACCTGGCCTTTGGAGCTGAGGCACTAAACCCCAATGCTTCAGAAACAGGCCCAGTGCCCATGCACTGGAGAGGAACATGCATCATCTGCCTTCTGGCAGTGCCCTCCTGCATGCTGCAGGTTGGAGGCATTTCCAGCAGACATCTCCTGTCTGGGCTGGCTTTCACTCCAAGGTCTAAATGGCTTCTCCTTTCTTTGCTGCTGTTTTGTTTCTAGGGCTTTTGGAGAGGTTTGCAGAGCGATCGACACTGCCACGGGCGGAGAGGTAAATGTCAAGAGCCCCTGCAGATTCTGCTGCTCTCCAGGGCTTTCCTGTCTCGTGTCAGCTGCGGCTGCAGCTGTGGCTAGAGCTGTGCTGCAAAGGCACAAGAAGCACAGACTGGTGCCAGCCTGCCAACTGCATTTGGGGCAGTCTTTCTCCTGCTCAGCTGCCAGAAGGAAGGCAAGGAGGACAGCGGTTCCTTTCAGAGAAGGATGCTCTCCCTGGCTCTCAGATGCTCCAACAAAGGAGCATCTCACTGCTCTCTGGGGCTACGGCTTCAGAGTCCTGAATTCTCATTTCTGGCTGCCAGCAAATACATCTGAATGTTCCTGGCAGTTCCTTAGCCACCTGCAGTGCTGCACTTGGGAACTGCACGTAGGGAGAGATCTGCAAGGTGTCCCTAAAAGCCCCAAGCCCTGCCTATAGCCCGAGATGTATCCACAGAGTACCAAGTCACGCATTACTTCTTCTCAAGTACAGACAGACAGAGAGTGTGCTCAGAGCTTTGGGGGGGTGAGAGTTGACACACCATTGCTAACAAGTGGACAAGGCAAAATGTGGTCAGTGGCCACGTGTCCTGGATCTGGCCCCCAAAGGAGCAGAGAAATGGGCTGTAGGAATGTCACTTCCTAATTACTCCTTTGTCTAATTACAAGGCACTTTGGCACGGCTTGGCGGTGTCATTGCAAAATCTCTCTCCCCATGTGTGTTTTGGTCTCATTCCTCCAACTTCTAAAGTTACTGATTTTCAATGTCATTCTAGGTGGCCATCAAGAAAATCTATCTTCGGGGACCGAGCGAGATGGAGGATATTGTTACTGAAATCACGGTCATGAAGAGGAATATGAGTCCCCATCTTGTCCATTATTTAGACGGGTGAGTGGTCATGGTCTCATCCCATGAAGGTTTGTTTACATAGTAAAAGCATGCAAGGTTAAAACCCCACTTTGGACACTGGCAGAAAAGAAAGCCGTTAATTATTGCTTCATTATTATTTCTCTACTCATCTCCAATGGATGGGAAGAGAGTGCAGTTTGTCTCCATGAGTCATCCCTGGCTTTCCAACACATAGTTGAAAAATTGTTCAAAAACCTGCATCAACTCTACCATAAGAAGTCAGTACCCTGTAAGTTGGCTGCCTCCATGTTGTCTCAGGATGGATTTTTTAAGGTTTCTTCAATGCTGATGAAGCATGCTAGGGAGGATTTCCCTTGGATTGTTGCCCCTCTTTTCCAGGGCTGGCCATGCCAGGAACACTAGGTGCTTCTTTCCAGAAATACCACGCGGGACAGGTTTTTCATCTTGGCTGTTACTAAACTGCACTTTTTGATTGCTGGCCATCAGAGACATCTCCTTTTGACAGATGTGCTGTTCTCCTTGAGACTGCACAGACTGCAAACAACCCACAGCCCGGAGGGAATGTCTTTAATTCTTTTAATTCTGTCCTTGTCACAAAGCGACCCGGAAACAAGAATCAAGCAAAGGAACCAACGAATGCATGTTCATCTGCATGGCCTTGTTCCCTTCTTTCAGCTACCTTGTGCATGAAGAACTGTGGCTGGTGATGGAGTACATGGATGGAGGCAGTCTTTACGACACAATCCAAAAGACTCGCCTGACAGAAGACGAGATTGCCATCATCAGTCGGGAGGTCAGTCGGGGATCCCAGCTGTGCTTCCCAGAGCTTGGGCAGGATTGTCTGGGAAAGGGGCTCAGAACAGGAGCGATTCCATGAGCCAGGCTTTGTTTCTGTGTGGCTGATATGCTCTGGGCAAGCAAGAGCCTCTCAAATGAACTGCCTGCCAGTGCCCCTGCACTCACTGGACTCTGTTCTTGTCCTCTTGTCTCCTGCTGTTGCATTTTCACTCTGGCTCTTGTATTTGCTCTTCTCCATCTTGCCTCTCTAAACTTTGGCCTGTTGACACTGCATTCCTTGCCTGTAAAAGCAAAGGTGGTGATGGTGGGAGCATTTGAAAGGAACAGCAAAGAAGAAAGAGAGACTCATTTCTCTGAGTCCTCAGCTGGAAAGGTTAGCAGTGCAGCCAGAGTGCTCTGTACTTCTGAGCTCATCCATTGTAGCAGCAGTCATCCTGGCTGGTTTGCAGGGCAGAGTCTACACCAGCAGTTGCTGTTGCTCTTTGACAAGCTGACATGCCTTTCTTTAGAAAGGTGCTGCTCTGCCTGTGTTGGAGCAGCGAGCTCTTCCCCTCAGTGGCACTGTGTTCTGCCATTACTCCTCATTCCCCTGGAGAGGGAATCTTGGAGAGCTGTTTCCTTTCTTGTGTGATGAAATCACATCACTGATTTTTGCCCTCCTGTTTCTGGTTTCTCTCTCAGTGCCTGCAAGGACTGCATTTTCTCCACGCCAACCACGTGATGCACAGAGATTTGAAAAGCCTCAACATCCTTCTCAAAACGGATGGCTCTGTCAAGCTGGGTCAGTATATTCTTGGGCAGGTGCAGCGTTCCAGGGATATGTGGGCTGTGGGGCTGCTTTTGAGTGAGTGCCAGCCCCCCCAAAATGGCGCTGGTGGCAGTGCAGGGAGCCTGTTGTGAGCTGACCACGCGGTGGCAACATGCACAGACCTATGGCAAGGCTCGAGCAGTCCACAGTGGCATTGCTCTGTGCGTGTCCCTTCCAGAGGGAGGGAGCTACATGTCTAAAGTTTGAAAAGCCCCTGCTGGAGGCCGTGTAAAAAATGTGGGGATTTCTGAAGCAGCCAGCACCATATTTCCTTGGCTAAAGTCCTGAGGAAACACAGCAGGGACAGTTGTCCAGGAGGTTCAAGAGCACATTCTCAAACTTCTACCGGG
Organism: Chamaea fasciata; assembly: GCF_029207755.1. Classification (NCBI taxonomy): domain Eukaryota; kingdom Metazoa; phylum Chordata; class Aves; order Passeriformes; family Sylviidae; genus Chamaea; species Chamaea fasciata. The sequence goes on along the minus strand of NW_027094148.1, from coordinate 273,184 downwards.
AAATTCTTTTGCGTGCTTTCCTAATTGCACAGGATTCAAATAAAAACGGTCTTTTGCTCTCTCCCCAGCTGATTTTGGCCTCTCTGCTCAACTCTCCCCTGAGCAGAGTAGACGGAGATCGGTGGTCGGGACTCTTCAGTGGATGGCACCTGAAGTGAATGGTGAACCCTATGGCCCCAAAGTGGACATATGGTCTTTGGGAATCGTGGTCATTGAAATGGTGGAAGGAGAAGCTCCTGACTGGGAGGAAAATTCTGCCATGGTAAGGTGTAAATACTCTCTGATCCCGCTGTCTTTCTCCCCCATCCCACTTTGTGTGTGCCACTGGACAAAATGCCATTGCCATCCGCTGGAACTACTTCCACCACAGTCCCTTTCTGAAAATGTCCCGGCAGCACATCAGCATCTGCTGGGGTTTTGGTTGCATCCGTGGGGGAACTCAAGCCTTAGCCCAGGCAAACAATCTCCCTTCTCAGGCAACACTGGGCTTTGGCTTAGAAGTCGTTCCAGCTCTTTTGGCTTTGTAGACAGCCCTAATAGCAGCAAACAAGCATCTTAGAAGTGCTGTTATCTTTCCTGAAATGAAGGAAAGTAACCCAAACCCGAGGATGTTTATAAAACAGTGGTTTGGAGAGAAGAAGTGCACCCCCATTCTTCTCACAAGGAAATTTGCCTGAAACCTTAACAAGAGGGTGTGAAGGCCACAGAGTCTCTTGTGCTTCTTGTGCGGTGCTGCTGAAACACTCAGTGACCGTCTTTCTTTCCTAACCCAAGCCATCACCTCCATGTCACTAAGATGAAGCCTGGCCATGTGGAGAGCCGGCCAAACCCACCCCTTTGTTTCCAGGCACTTTCTAGGATGGCCATGCCATTAATGCATTGACTTGAGTGTCCGAATGAGCAGAGGGCTACCACATGGATGGCGTTTCTCCCTCTTCTGCTTTGACCACCAAAATTTTCCTTTTGCTGCCTAAGGGAAGCTGAAATTTGCAGTCTGATGAGAGACGGAGGTGCAGGTGTTTCCTGTGTGCCCAAAGAGGCATTTTCGTCCCAAGACATTTGTGCATGCATCTTCATGTGTCTGTGTGGAAGATGAGATTCCAAATGTTTGTTTCCTTACCTGAGGAATAACTGAGGGATTTCCTTTCTTTGCTTGCAATTCCCATTGTTTTCAAGAACCAAGGAAAAAGCCTGATGACTTTGGTTTGATGGCAGCTGTGCTTAAGGGACCAACAAGCGCTGCAGAGATGCTTTTCATGTAATTATCTTTGGAAATAGTAGAGTGAATTAGTAGAGCAAAGTGCCTCTTCCAAATAGCCTGTCAAGCTGCTCAGGTGAACCCTCAGAGAAGGAAACCTGCTTTTGCTGCTATTGTTTCCACTAACAAGGCCAGTCAATGAAATCAACTGCCAAGGCAAGAGCTGCTGGATGCTGGAAAAGCTGTGGCTGCATTGGGCTTTGGGTGTTTTGTTGGTCCAGGAAAGTCATCTCTGCCTCTGTGCCACGGCAGAAAGTGCCACTGCAGAGTGCACCTGAAACAATGGGATCTGGGAGAGCAGTTCCAGACGTGAAAGAAGCGGGTGAGAAACTCGTGTTTCCTTTCTCTTCAGGCTCAACTCCTGAAAGCCACCAAAGGGATCCCAAAGCTGCAGCAGCCCAAGCTCCTCTCCCCTTTTCTGCGTGACTTCCTGAGCTGCTGCCTGCAGAGAGACGAGGCGTGGCGCTGGTCTGCCAAGGAGCTGCTGCAGGTAAAATGCCAAGGGGCTGCAGGGGAAACAGTGTCCCAGGGACGGGCTCCTCCTGCACTGAAGTGCAAGGCATCAGGGGAGCCTCCTCCTCCTCACCTCCACTCTTGGTGCTGTTCAAATGAGAACAGTCAGGAATCCTAGACTGGGCTGGGCTGGCAAGGGCCTGTAAGGGTCATCTGCTCCAAGTGCCCTGCAATATGACCAGGGACCTCTTTCAAGAGATCAGGATGCTCAGACCGGAGATATTTCCAGGCCTGGGGCACATAGCAGCTCTTGCAGCAAGCTGTGCCAATGTGGCCCCACTGTTGCTCCTTAGACGTACTCTGATTCAATCTCCTTTTCCTTTGAAAAATATTGCCCTGCCTTTGAGGCTCTTAGCTTGCAAAGTAATGGTTCATTCTTGTTTTTTTTTTTTTTTTCTTTGTGCAGCATCCATTTGTAACATCAGCCAAGCCTGTGTCCAGCCTGGTGCCACTGATCACTTCAGTGAAAGAGTGGAAGGAGGAGACAGGAATCAGACAACTGTTTTCTCCAACACCAGTATAGAGAAGGATTGTAGAATAGGACTGTAGAGTAGGATTGCAGCTAGGACAGTGGAGTAGGATAGTAGCATAGGATTGGAAATAAAGTTTGTGAAACCTCAACTCCTTTCAAAGATTCCCCTCCTTCTGAGCCTCTGAGAAAGCTCAACATTTTCTTCTGAAGTGTCAGTTTTTTCTTAGAGGTGGAGAGTGACATTGATGGCTTCTTTGGTACGGTTGGAAAGTGGGGAAGGCTCTCCCGAGGGGAAGCGTGGCCGTGCTGGGCACAGCACAGACCGGTGGCATCGGCCGTCCGGAGCGTGCACAGGAGCAGAGAAAGGCAAACCACAGGCGAGGGCTGCAGGCCTGGCTGAGGATTGCCACCCTTGTGCCGGCTGCCCTCTAACTCCTGGCCAAGGTGAGCAGTGTGTGCAGCGCTCTGGGCACAGGGGAGGGAGCCGGGCTGCTCCGCAGGCTCCGGCACAGGGCAGCCTCCTTCAGGCACGGCGCTTCTGCCGGGGGAAGCGAGGCCAGCGGCAGGCAGGGACAGCTTGTCAGCTCACATCTGCAGGAGCCGGGGCCTCACACGGCTCTGGGAGGAAGCGCCTGCAGTGCTGGAGTTGTGCACCGAGCCAGAGCAAAAGAGTGAAATGCAGAGTGTTCTGCAGAAATATTCCGGGGCGCCAGGCCAGCCTGCTTTGAGCTCTCTGGCACACAGCAAGCACTGTGCAATGCAGCCCTGAGCTGCTGGGAGATAGAGAGGTGTTAGAGAAGAGCCAACTGTCAGATGAAATTTAATGGGGTGACAAAGTCATCAAAGCCAAAGAGAACTGTTTCTTAGGAAGGATTCACCTGAGCTGGGTGTGTATCTCCCTCTCCCAAGAGCCAAACACACACACAACACACACAGAAAATGCTGCTTTTTATTGCCTTTCCCAGCCCAGGGTGAACCGTGTCCCCTTTCCCTTTGGCCGGGAAATAGGAAACTTGTATTCTGTCCCCACCGCCTCCTTTTCTGTCCCCTCCCCTCTTCTCCTACTTCCCTTTTGGTTTGGTCTTCACGCTGGCCCCTCTCCCAGCTCACAGCAACACCCAACGAATTAACTAGAACAAATCCAAACCCTTATTAACAACACCTAGAACCAACCACTTTCCTTCTTTCTTCTAATAACCCTTCAGCTGAAGCAAAATATTACCTCCTATCTCACAGAGGGAATCGGGCAGGAGCCTGAGGCTTGTGCTTGAGCAGTGAACTGATTTGGGAGTAGAAAGGTTTCAGTAGGCAATTTGTGTTTTTCTTTCTGAATTGCTGAAGGAAAGACACAATGTGGCTTCAATCAGGAAAAACTTTTTCAAGGTGCATTGAGGAAATGCTTGTGAGCAATGCCCAGAGAAAGAAAGTGTTGAGAAAATGTTGAACTGTAAAAAATCATGGATTCCCTTCCCATTAACAGTGTTGAACCCTCTATTCCTCCAGTGCAGTGATTGATGTGTGCAAGTGGCTTCCTTAGCCTTGAGAATAGAGTAGTCTTCCTAAGAAGGTAGCTGGAATGCATTCAGGGGGAAAAGAGTGGTTGTAGGAGGCTCTTGAGCATCAGAGGAGAATTGCAGGAATGGGATGTTCCCCAAATGACCACCCGAGACTCGCAAGAGAGCCCTACTCTCCTGTCAGTAACTTCTGAGAAGTGATTTAAATATGTCAACTAATTTGAGGGAATGTTTAGCCTGTGAGTTTCAGCAAAGTAATGAGTAGGTCTTATTTCCATGGTTACAAATGAGTAGGTGGGATTTCAGGCGGAGCACGTGTTAGGAAAGTGATTCCCCACGCACCCAGCACTGAAATACAGTCATCTATTGACAGGTGAAAATGAAACCTTTTCCAGCTGTTCCCCTCGGGTTTACCTTTCTGGGGGCCAAAGCTCTGTGCTGCAGGTGGCCCGGGTGTGTGCAGAGCAAGGCAGCCTCCACAAAGCCCTTGGTTTCCCCACAAGTCGTCATGATTTGTTGCCAGGTGTGCCCAGCTGTGGCAGGAGAAAGAGCCCGCAGTGCAGTGGGCGCCGTGCCCTGCCCGGCCAGGGCTCTCTGGCACAGAGGAGCAGCAGCAGCACCTTTCAACCCACTCCTGCCCTGGCCTCACCTGGGACACAGAAGCCTCTGGAAATCAGCACCACCTGGCCCCTTCCCAGCTTGGAGCAGCTCCTGCTGGTGGGCACATCCTGCACTTCTACTGCTTCCAAACAGGAATCAAGGCACAGGGGGAGACGGACATACAGAGAAGCCCTGGGCTAGTGCAATAAATGGGCAAATGCATGGGGGAATGTGTTAGGAATCATTTCAGCTGTCATGCCAATCCTGCCTTCTCTCCTTTTCTCCCTTCACATTTCCTGTTCTTTTCCCTCTCACATTTCCACTCCTTCCCCCTCTCGAGTCTCACAGTTTTCCTCTCATGTTTGCCTCCCAAGTTTTACTCATTTTCCCCACCCTTTTCAGCTCCCTTTCCTCACGCTTTGCCTCTCACATTTCCCCAACTTCCCGCTTTTTCCTGCTTTTTTGTTCTCCCACGATTCTCACAATTTTCCCCTCACTTATCCTGCCCTTTTCTCCCCTCATGCTTTTCTCCTTTCCTCAGTCATTTTTCTCCAAGTTGTCTCCTCATGTTTCTCACTTTTGCCCTCATGTTTCCCAGGCTTTCCCTCTTACATTTCTCCCACTTTTCCCCTCACGTTTATCATTCTTTCCCCCTCATGTTGCTTCTACTTTTCCTCTATCATTTTCTGCCCTTTTTTCACTCCTGTTTTCTGCCACTTTTCCCATCCAACTTCCCACCCTTTTTTCCCCCCTAATGTTTCCTGCCTTTTTCTGCCCTCTGGTTTCTCCCTCTTTTCCCCTCAGGATTCTCACAATGTTCCCCTCACATTTGCTGCCTGTTTCTCTCTCTCTGCCAGTAATTTTCTTCCTCTCTTCCCCTCACATTTCCCTCCATTTTTTCCTCTATGTTTTTCAGCCTTCCCTGATCATGTTTCTTAGAATTTTCCCATCATATGTCCTGCCTTTTCCTCCTCTCACCTTCCTCTCCTACTTTCACTCACATCTTCACCATTTTCCCCTCAGTTTTCTCAGCCTTTCCCACTCAGGTTTCCTTCCCTTTTTTCCCTCACACTTCCCTCCTTTTTCCACTCCCATTTCTCACACTTGTCACCTCATGTTTTCTGCCTTTTTCCCCCTCACATTTCTTAACCCACTGCTTCCTGTCAGTGACTCTTCCTCTTCAGTAGTTGATGAGCTTCTTTTCTTCTTTCCTGCAATCCCCTCCTCCAAAGAATGGGTGCCAGAGCAGCGCTCCAAGAAGCCCCTGCCCGTGTGTCTGCTGAACAGAATGGCTGTGCTCGACTTGAACAATCTCGTGAAGAACAACCTAAACTGCAGTGGACTTTCAATTCCCTCTAGTCTTCATAGTGTTCTAAAGAAATAGGTACCCTGAGGGATACACGTCGCAGGTGCGCAGCCGCTGCACCATCCGCCTCAAGCAGATCCCATCTCCGTTTTCATCACCTCACAGTGACTGTGACTCCTGCCTGGACGAAACCACTTGTGATGCTGCTTGATGCTAATTGAAGTCCATGTGCACAAGGAGTGCTTTTAGCCCTCTTTCAAAAAAAAAAAAAAAAAAAAAAAAAAAAAAAAAAAAAAGTTTTTATTTTAAAACGTTCAATGCCTGGAGTTTTGTATTTTCACCTATTTGAATTGCCTTGACATCAAAGTACTGCCAGTTGGCGTTCCAAACTGGCTGGTCTATGTTTGTGTGCACAGAGCAAAGGTGCCAGACCGTGTCCTTTTCCCGGGTGTCCGTTAATGTCCATTTCAACAGGCACTGAAGGGGGGCTCTGCCTGCCCCACACAGGATGGCAGCCAGAGGGCTGAGGCTGCGCCTCCTAGTGAGATCAGCCGCCCTGGCAGCCCGGCCCCAGCCGCCATCTTGTGTGTGGCTCTCCAGCCCTGGCCGCCATCTTGTGTGTGGCTCCCTCAGCCCTGGCCGCCATCTTTTGCACTGACCTAGTCCAGCTCTTAAGCGAATGTGTTGCTGTTTTGTCGGCAGTCAGGGTCCGCCCCAAAGACACCAACACCAGCAGGACAGGCTACAGGGAATGGCACGGGTTTGGCTCAAAGCAGCCAGCCCTGACTTGTCACTGTCCTTTATCCATGAACACGTCCCCATATGCAGCCGCAGCAAATGTCCAACAGCAGCTCCATCAGCCACTTCCTCCCGCTGGCGTTGGCAGACACGCGGCAGCTGCAGCTCCTGCACTTCTGCCTCTTCCTGGGCATCTCCCTGGCTGCCCTCCTGGGCCACGGCCTCGTCACCAGCGCCGTAGCCTGCGGCCACCACCTGCACAGCCCCATGTTCTTCTTCCTGCTCAACCTGGCCCTCAGCGACCTGGGCTCCATCTGCACCACTGTCCCCAAAGCCATGCACAATTCCCTCTGGGACACCAGGACCATCTCCTACGCAGGATGTGCTGCACTGCGGAGGATTTCGGCGAGGGAAGAATGCAATCAATCAATATGATTGGTAAAGCATTGTTCAACTTTATTGCTCATAACATCCGTTCTTATACTTTTGCCCCAAGCATTCAGCATACTTGTCAAATTATAATTGGTTAGCATACACTACTCGTCTATACTTGATTGGCTATATCAAGCGTGAGAAGGTTCCTCCTCTTGGCATGCTGAAAACTTTGTATACGTGCTTACTGCTACGCTCTATTAAGCACAAGTTCTTTTATCTTTGGCCTGTATCCGTGCTTACTGCTGTCCCAAGGACAGCTTATCTTAGCAGCGCGTAGGCTGCTAGCACTTGGTATCGGGCCATGAGGCCTCTAATGATCCGTGGCCTTGCTCTGCTAAGCATTCTTCAACAATTCCCTCTTTTTTATTTTGTGCAGCAAACGCAGCGTGTCGAGTAGTTACTGTTTCTGCTATGCGATACATCATCTGTTGCAAGCAGCAAAAAAAGCAAGATACAAAAAGTACAAGCAGTATAATAACAATCACAATATTGATTACATGTTGCAGTAGGGAGGTTATCCAAGGCCCTAGCCCGAAAGATCATAGCCAATCTGTTAAAGCCAAGCCTGTGTCTTGCTGCAAATGACTAGTGAGTTCTTACAACTTAGCTATTTGGGTATGAATTGACATGGAGTGATCTCTCTGTACTACCTTGTCAAACTGCCAGAGCAGTTGTAGGTTTTCTCTTGCCCTTAAGTCTTCAATTAAGTGTACCCCCTCTAACCCTGGCTGTCCAGTATCGATGTCGCTCTTGCAGGGTCATTAGCAGGACGGATCCGTTTACTAGGTATCCATTGGGGCCCTGTGGGGGTAAGAACACAAACATAACCTCTACCCATGTACTGAACCTCTGCGGGACCTTCCCATACTCCAGTTTTGGGATCTCGGTACATGACTTTAAACAATGGCTTAGTTGCTTCCTCCTTTACTCCGCCTGAGTGGATGACCGCAGGGGGCTCCGAGTGGTCCCCCATTACACACAGATAGTTTAATACAAATAGTGTTTTTGATAGCATGGTCTGCGCATCCACCTCCTCCTTATATTTTAACAGATAATCCTTGAGTGTTTGGTGGGCTCGCTCCACAATCGCCTGACCTGTTGGTGAATGTGGGATACCTGTGATGTGTGTCACACCCCACTTCTATAAGAACCTTTGGATCCTGCTGCTCACATATGCAGGGCCATTATCTGTCTTAATCTGTTCTGGCACCCCCATCACCGCAAAGCAAGTAGTTAGGTGTCGTACCACGTGGAGAGCTTTCTCTCCCGGCTGCGCTGAAGCCCAAATAAATTTACTGAAAGTATCAATTGTAACATGCACATATTTCAATCTACCAAAGGAGGATACGTGAGTTACATCCATTTGCCAGATCTGATTGGGTCCAAGGCCCCGTGGGTTTACTCCCATCCCTAGTCCAGGCCCATGCTGACTACAGAGAGGACAGGATCTGACAATACCACGGGCATCATTCAGAGATATGCGAAACTGTTTCTTTAGGCCTCGCGCATTCTGGTGAAAAGTCTCATGAGCAATACGTGCCTGCTGAAATCCGTCTTGTGGTACTGCAACAGAAACCAACTGATCAGCTATGGCATTACCCTGACCCAAACCTTCTGACCATTTGTGGCTTCGAATATGCAAAATCGCAAAAGGAGCTGAGCGCAGCCGAACAGCTTGCCTCAGCTGCCTCAAAAGTTCCCATAACCTGTCATTCTTTATATCCTTTATCAATGCATCCTCAATCCGCAGCACCACCCCTACTACGTATCATGAGTCTGTGACAATATTTACACCCTGATCAGGCCAATTCATAATGATCCAAAGGACAGCCCTTAATTCTAGCATCTGCAATGAGTCCTCAGTAGTCGAGTCCACGTGCCCTCCTCCATCCATCCAGATCAAGGCAGAGCGTTTGCTTTGTGATGTCAGGGCACGGTTGTCACGTGGTCGTGGTGACATCACAAGGTTGCCTTGGTGCACGGAAGGCCTCAGGGGTGTCAGAGCAGCTCTTGGCCTTGCTCAGTGCAGGAACTTGGTCCTGTGCTTGAGGCTTTTGTCAGGGGGCAGCTGCTGACTGACAGGAGACTTCTTTTAGCTAGCGTTAGAGCGCAGTCTGCAAACTTGCACAGCAGTTGCCACAATGATTGGGCAACTCGCCGCTGCAGTTTTCACTGTTTATGGAGTTGCCTATTCCTGCTATTTCCTAACTAACCTGGCAGGTAAGTAGAGGTTTTCCCTGAGTGTCACCTAACCTGGTTTTTGTGTCTTCCTGCTCTTTCTTAGTGATTGAGTTCATTTGGAAACAGAAAGGCCATCCAGATGCCGCTTGGGTAAAGCTCCTGTCAACATGTTCAGCTCCAAAGGGGGTGTGTGTAGCCACGGCCGTGCGGGCAGCATTTGCAAGGGAGCCTGCAGGGGTTGCGTTCCCTCTGTTGGAGAGTCTGTGGCAGCAGAGTTTGCCAATTCCTCCCTTGCTGGGTCAAGCAGGACAACTTTGAAAATGTAGACTGGGAGGCCTTGGAAGGTCTTCTAAAAATGCTCTGGTTGTCTCCAGTTTTCTCAAAGCATCTGCTTCATTTTCCCTTGCCCACTGCAGGTCACCTGAGCCGGGTATTCAGCGGTGCTGATCCCAAGGTGAGTAAGGAAAGAACATTTGATGTTCTTGGCGTTTAAGAATTGTGCAGCAAGCTGTGAGCTTGGCCTGTGGCAGTAGAGTGTAGTAGGCTGCAAGAAAATCCATTTCCATGTCTACAGCAGCAAGAGCAAAGGCATCACTGCCTATTTCCTAATTTTCCATTTCAGAGCTTTAAAAGAACTAAAAGATAAGTTTTGCAGAGAGAATGTGCTTCCTGATAGTAGTCAGGGGGGAATATGTAATTTGGAGCAATTTGCAGTGTCCAGTTGAATCAGCCCATTAGAATTTAGTCTGAGGGACTTAGAATCCCCTTGCTCTGCAAGTTGATGATTTGTGCTTAGTAGAGCTGGTTCTAGAGCTGAAGAGAAAGAAGGTTCTAAATGATAGGTCATGGCCTGTGTCTAACGCTCCTGTCTGTCCACAGATCCCAGAACCAAGAGCAGACTCTCCTCTGGCTTCCTCTGCTCCTGGACGAGAAGGCAAAGAGGAGCCAAATGACCACAAGGCTCCAGCTGTGGTCACACCACAGCCGCAACTTTCCAAGACGGTAAGTGCCACTTCTGGAGGGCGCTGTCTTTAGTGCGAGGCAGAGCTGCAAGTTTCTGAGCAGCCAGCTCTTGCTGTTGGTGGCTGAGGATGCCGAGTGCTGCAGTCCTGCCAGACCTAGCCATTCCCCTCAGCCAGTGACAGCTGGAAAATGGGCTTTGAGCTGCCATGTTTAGGCCCCAGCTTGCTGGGATTCTGATAGAGGCCAGCCTGGAGCAGGAAGGTTCCCTGTCTGCAGAGGAGGGAGCATGTCAAAGGCACTGTGCTCAGCCTTGGTGGATACGTAGGGGACGCTGTGGTCTGGGGACACCTGTCCCCCTCCACAGACTCGCCAAGTACCCACAGGCACAAAAAGTATTGATGTGACAACACAAGCTTTTTGGGGCGGTTTGTCCCCACGAGCTTCTTGGCTGTGCTTACCTGGGAGCATTTCAGAGACACACTGGGGACGTGGAGTTTCTGCTTCAAGTCAGGGATTTTGGTGCCTTGGTTGCCAGGTTGTTCTTTTGGTAAAATGGAAGCAGAGGTGGGCAGGGAAGCAGAAAGAAGTGGCTGAATTAATGTGAATTGTGGGCAGAAAGGTGAAAAAGCTGAGCTTGACAGCAGCTCCCAGTCACTGGCTGACAGCACCTTCCTAAGGGCTTGCATTTAAAATGGGATCTGGGGCTAATCTCTACCAGCCACTTTTCTGACACAAACTCTTTTGTTGTCTCAGATCTCCACAGGCTCTTCTATTGAAGCTGCAGCAGCAGGAGCAGCAGTGTCACCTGAAGGGGCCTGGCCTGCCCCAGCTGAGCAGTGGAGCCTGGGCAGTTCCTTCATCTCCAGCACTGACAAAGCTGCTGCTCAGCAACAGGAGATGGAGTATGATGAGGATGACTTCCTGGGGTTCATGAGTACGTCTTGTGTCTTTCTTCTCTGAGGGACAGTGTATTGTGAGCACGTGTCAGCATAGCTGGACCCATTGATCCTCCTCATCTCAGTGCCCTTTGTGATTGTACAGCACAAGTCATTGAAGCTGCTTCTTGCCCAGAGCAGCTGCCCATCCTGTGCCCTCAGATAAGACCTGGTGGGGCTGAGAAGAGAGCCCAGCTGACTCTCTGCCTCCCATCACCTGTTGGCACAAAAGGGCACTGCCGTGCACCTGGGTGTGTCTGCTCTCCAAGCCAATCCTGCTGTGTCCTCAGTGGGGGCAGCAGCTTGGAAGGGGCTGGGTGTGGCCGTGCCTTCTTGCCATTGCTTGTCAGTGCTGGTGCCTGGGCTTTGGCAGCTTTGTGGCGGTGGCTGCCCTGGCCCTGAGGGCTGGTGTGAGCGCCGAGGCTGGAGCCTTCCTTAGCTGGGAGAGTCCCGCTGCCGGCCGGCCGCTGCAGCGCGGAGCTGCCCCGAGGCAGCAGCCCCTGCTCTGGGCCGGCTCCGGCACGGCCTGGGCTGGGCTCACAGAGGGTCAGCATCTCCTCTGGGCAGCTGTCCGTGTCCCGCCGGCACCTGAGGAGCACTGCTGTCCTTGCTGCCCTTGCCCGCTGCGGGAAGGTGGGCACGTGTGCGGGGCTGAGAGGGCGAGTGCAATGGCAGGGACTGATCCCTGCTGTCAGGGGGAGGAGAAGCAGTGTGGTTCTTCACGTGGGCCACGGGCAAGGGCGTCTTCCAGCTCAGCCTGCTCATCAAGGGTGAGGGTCCTGCTGCTGAAGGCCCCTTGGGGTTGGTTAGAGCATGAGCTGCTTGGGTTTACAAAGGGAAAGGCATTCCTTTGGGAAACTGCTGCAAGGTGGGGAAGATGCCCTCCTCTCCTGCGAATGCATCTCCCTGTGCTTTGTTTTCTGTCAAGAGATCTCTTCAAAGGACTGTAGAAAATCATTCTCTGTGCTGACCTGCTTGTACTGCAGAGCTGCCTGTCTTGTTGCAATTGTTGTTGTTGTTGTTGTTGTTACCCAGCTGGCCACAAAGGACTCAGAAGGCCAGACTGTAGAGCCCCAGCAGGGCTGCCTTTTGTATCTCTTGGATGGTGGGATGTCTGCTTTCAAGTGAGCATTTTGCATTTTGTTTCCCTCAGGGCAAATGGTGAGCACAGAAAATCCCCGGAGGAAATACACCGAAAAGGAAATTGTTGGCAGAGGGTGAGTCCAACCACAGTTGCTTCTACACAGTCATGGGGCAGCTGATTTGCTGCTGGAATATCTGTCAAGTGTGAAGTCAGGCAAGCTGCAAACATATTCAGACACTGGGGTTAGTCTGCCCCATCTCTCAGTACCGGCCAGAATTTGGAAGTGTGGTCAGAAGGCATTATCAAAGACACTTCTATTTCATTGCCAGAAACAGCAACCTACCCCCTATCATAGCAGTCAGATAACACTTCTCAGGAGCATTTCTTCCCAAGAGTTTGCTGAAGGAAATAGTCTGTGGTGAGGATAAAAACCGCCCAGTTTAGAAACTGAAATCCACGATGAAAGAATCACCTGGCCTTTGGAGCTGAGGCACTAAACCCCAATGCTTCAGAAACAGGCCCAGTGCCCATGCACTGGAGAGGAACATGCATCATCTGCCTTCTGGCAGTGCCCTCCTGCATGCTGCAGGTTGGAGGCATTTCCAGCAGACATCTCCTGTCTGGGCTGGCTTTCACTCCAAGGTCTAAATGGCTTCTCCTTTCTTTGCTGCTGTTTTGTTTCTAGGGCTTTTGGAGAGGTTTGCAGAGCGATCGACACTGCCACGGGCGGAGAGGTAAATGTCAAGAGCCCCTGCAGATTCTGCTGCTCTCCAGGGCTTTCCTGTCTCGTGTCAGCTGCGGCTGCAGCTGTGGCTAGAGCTGTGCTGCAAAGGCACAAGAAGCACAGACTGGTGCCAGCCTGCCAACTGCATTTGGGGCAGTCTTTGTCCTGCTCAGCTGCCAGAAGGAAGGCAAGGAGGACAGCGGTTCCTTTCAGAGAAGGATGCTCTCCCTGGCTCTCAGATGCTCCAACAAAGGAGCATCTCACTGCTCTCTGGGGCTACGGCTTCAGAGTCCTGAATTCTCATTTCTGGCTGCCAGCAAATACATCTGAATGTTCCTGGCAGTTCCTTAGCCACCTGCAGTGCTGCACTTGGGAACTGCACGTAGGGAGAGATCTGCAAGGTGTCCCTAAAAGCCCCAAGCCCTGCCTATAGCCCGAGATGTATCCACAGAGTACCAAGTCACGCATTACTTCTTCTCAAGTACAGACAGACAGAGAGTGTGCTCAGAGCTTTGGGGGGGTGAGAGTTGACACACCATTGCTAACAAGTGGACAAGGCAAAATGTGGTCAGTGGCCACGTGTCCTGGATCTGGCCCCCAAAGGAGCAGAGAAATGGGCTGTAGGAATGTCACTTCCTAATTACTCCTTTGTCTAATTACAAGGCACTTTGGCACGGCTTGGCGGTGTCATTGCAAAATCTCTCTCCCCATGTGTGTTTTGGTCTCATTCCTCCAACTTCTAAAGTTACTGATTTTCAATGTCATTCTAGGTGGCCATCAAGAAAATCTATCTTCGGGGACCGAGCGAGATGGAGGATATTGTTACTGAAATCACGGTCATGAAGAGGAATATGAGTCCCCATCTTGTCCATTATTTAGACGGGTGAGTGGTCATGGTCTCATCCCATGAAGGTTTGTTTACATAGTAAAAGCATGCAAGGTTAAAACCCCACTTTGGACACTGGCAGAAAAGAAAGCCGTTAATTATTGCTTCATTATTATTTCTCTACTCATCTCCAATGGATGGGAAGAGAGTGCAGTTTGTCTCCATGAGTCATCCCTGGCTTTCCAACACATAGTTGAAAAATTGTTCAAAAACCTGCATCAACTCTACCATAAGAAGTCAGTACCCTGTAAGTTGGCTGCCTCCATGTTGTCTCAGGATGGATTTTTTAAGGTTTCTTCAATGCTGATGAAGCATGCTAGGGAGGATTTCCCTTGGATTGTTGCCCCTCTTTTCCAGGGCTGGCCATGCCAGGAACACTAGGTGCTTCTTTCCAGAAATACCACGCGGGACAGGTTTTTCATCTTGGCTGTTACTAAACTGCACTTTTTGATTGCTGGCCATCAGAGACATCTCCTTTTGACAGATGTGCTGTTCTCCTTGAGACTGCACAGACTGCAAACAACCCACAGCCCGGAGGGAATGTCTTTAATTCTTTTAATTCTGTCCTTGTCACAAAGCGACCCGGAAACAAGAATCAAGCAAAGGAACCAACGAATGCATGTTCATCTGCATGGCCTTGTTCCCTTCTTTCAGCTACCTTGTGCATGAAGAACTGTGGCTGGTGATGGAGTACATGGATGGAGGCAGTCTTTACGACACAATCCAAAAGACTCGCCTGACAGAAGACGAGATTGCCATCATCAGTCGGGAGGTCAGTCGGGGATCCCAGCTGTGCTTCCCAGAGCTTGGGCAGGATTGTCTGGGAAAGGGGCTCAGAACAGGAGCGATTCCATGAGCCAGGCTTTGTTTCTGTGTGGCTGATATGCTCTGGGCAAGCAAGAGCCTCTCAAATGAACTGCCTGCCAGTGCCCCTGCACTCACTGGACTCTGTTCTTGTCCTCTTGTCTCCTGCTGTTGCATTTTCACTCTGGCTCTTGTATTTGCTCTTCTCCATCTTGCCTCTCTAAACTTTGGCCTGTTGACACTGCATTCCTTGCCTGTAAAAGCAAAGGTGGTGATGGTGGGAGCATTTGAAAGGAACAGCAAAGAAGAAAGAGAGACTCATTTCTCTGAGTCCTCAGCTGGAAAGGTTAGCAGTGCAGCCAAAGTGCTGTGTGCTTCTGAGCACATCCACTGCAGCAGCAGTCATCCTGGCTGGTTTGCAGGGCAGAGTCTACACCAGCAGTTGCTGTTGCTCTTTGACAAGCTGACATGCCTTTCTTTAGAAAGGTGCTGCTCTGCCTGTGTTGGAGCAGCGAGCTCTTCCCCTCAGTGGCACTGTGTTCTGCCATTACTCCTCATTCCCCTGGAGAGGGAATCTTGGAGAGCTGTTTCCTTTCTTGTGTGATGAAATCACATCACTGATTTTTGCCCTCCTGTTTCTGGTTTCTCTCTCAGTGCCTGCAAGGACTGCATTTTCTCCACGCCAACCACGTGATGCACAGAGATTTGAAAAGCCTCAACATCCTTCTCAAAACGGATGGCTCTGTCAAGCTGGGTCAGTATATTCTTGGGCAGGTGCAGCGTTCCAGGGATATGTGGGCTGTGGGGCTGCTTTTGAGTGAGTGCCAGCCCCCCCAAAATGGCGCTGGTGGCAGTGCAGGGAGCCTGTTGTGAGCTGACCACGCGGTGGCAACGTGCACAGACCTATGGCAAGGCTCGAGCAGTCCACAGTGGCATTGCTCTGTGCGTGTCCCTTCCAGAGGGAGGGAGCTACATGTCTAAAGTTTGAAAAGCCCCTGCTGGAGGCAGCGTAAAAAATGTGGGGATTTCTGAAGCAGCCAGCACCATATTTCCTTGGCTAAAGTATTGAGGAAACAGAGCAGGGACAGTTGTCCAGGAGATTCAAGAGCACATTCTCAAACTTCTACCAGGAAATTCTTTTGCGTGCTTTCCTAATTGCACAGGATTCAAATAAAAACGGTCTTTTGCTCTCTCCCCAGCTGATTTTGGCCTCTCTGCTCAACTCACCCCTGAGCAGAGTAGACGGAGATCGGTGGTCGGGACTCTTCAGTGGATGGCACCTGAAGTGAACGGTGAACCCTATGGGCCCAAAGTGGACATATGGTCTTTGGGAATCGTGGTCATTGAAATGGTGGAAGGAGAAGCTCCTGACTGGGAGGAAAATTCTGCCATGGTAAGGTGTAAATACTCTCTGATCCCGCTGTCTTTCTCCCCCATCCCACTTTGTGTGTGCCACTGGACAAAATGCCATTGCCATCCGCTGGAACTACTTCCACCACAGTCCCTTTCTGAAAATGTCCCGGCAGCACATCAGCATCTGCTGGGGTTTTGGTTGCATCCGTGGGGGAACTCAAGCCTTAGCCCAGGCAAACAATCTCCCTTCTCAGGCAACACTGGGCTTTGGCTTAGAAGTCGTTCCAGCTCTTTTGGCTTTGTAGACAGCCCTAATAGCAGCAAACAAGCATCTTAGAAGTGGTGTTATCTTTCCTGAAATGAAGGAAAGTAACCCAAACCCGAGGATGTTTATAAAACAGTGGTTTGGAGAGAAGAAGTGCACCCCCTGTCTTCTCACAAGGAAATTTGCCTGAAACCTTAACAAGAGGGTGTGAAGGCCACAGAGTCTCTTGTGCTTCTTGTGCGGTGCTGCTGAAACACTCAGTGACCGTCTTTCTTTCCTAACCCAAGCCGTCACCTCCATGTCACTAAGATGAAGCCTGGCCATGTGGAGAGCCGGCCAAACCCACCCCTTTGTTTCCAGGCACTTTCTAGGATGGCCATGCCATTAATGCATTGACTTGAGTGTCCAAATGAGCAGAGGGCTACCACATGGATGGCGTTTCTCCCTCTTCTGCTTTGACCACCAAAATTTTCCTTTTGCTGCCTAAGGGAAGCTGAAATTTGCAGTCTGATGAGAGACGGAGGTGCAGGTGTTTCCTGTGTGCCCAAAGAGGCATTTTCGTCCCAAGACATTTGTGCATGCATCTTCATGTGTCTGTGTGGAAGATGAGATTCCAAATGTTTGTTTCCTTACCTGAGGAATAACTGAGGGATTTCCTTTCTTTGCTTGCAATTCCCATTGTTTTCAAGAACCAAGGAAAAAGCTTGATGACTTTGGTTTGATGGCAGCTGTGCTTAAGGGACCAACAAGAGCTGCAGAGATGCTTTTCATGTAATTATCTTTGGAAATAGTAGAGTGAGTTAGTAGAGCAAAGTGCCTCTTCCAAATAGCCTGTCAAGCTGCTCAGGTGAATCCTCAGAGAAGGAAACCTGCTTTTGCTGATATTGTTTCCACTAACAAGGCCAGTCAATGAAATCAGCTGCCAAGGCAAAAGCTGCTGGATGCTGGAAAAGCTGTGGCTGCATTGGGCTTTGGGTGTTTTGTTGGTCCAGGAAAGTCATCTCTGCCTCTGTGCCACGGCAGAAAGTGCCACTGCAGAGTGCACCTGAAACAATGGGATCTGGGAGAGCGGTTCCAGACGTGAAAGAAGCGGGTGAGAAACTCGTGTTTCCTTTTTCTCCAGGCTCAACTCCTGAAAGCCACCAAAGGGATCCCAAAGCTGCAGCAGCCCAAGCTCCGCTCCCCTTTTCTGTGTGACTTCCTGAGCTGCTGCCTGCAGAGAGACGAGGCGCGGCGCTGGTCTGCCAAGGAGCTGCTGCAGGTAAAATGCCAAGGGGCTGCAGGGGAAACAGTGTCCCAGGGACGGGCTCCTCCTGCACTGAAGTGCAAGGCATCAGGGGAGCCTCCTCCTCCTCACCTCCACTCTTGGTGCTGTTCAAATGAGAACAGTCAGGAATCCTAGACTGGGCTGGGCTGGCAGGGGCCTGTAAGGGTCATCTGCTCCAAGTGCCCTGCAATATGACCAGGGACCTCTTTCAAGAGATCAGGATGCTCAGACCGGAGATATTTCCAGGCCTGGGGCACATAGCAGCTCTTGCAGCAAGCTGTGCCAATGTGGCCCCACTGTTGCTCCTTAGACGTACTCTGATTCAATCTCCTTTTCCTTTGAAAAATATTGCCCTGCCTTTGAGGCTCTTAGCTTGCAAAGTAATGGTTCATTCTTGTTTTGTTTTTTTTTTCTTTGTGCAGCATCCATTTGTAACATCAGCCAAGCCTGTGTCCAGCCTGGTGCCACTGATCACTTCAGTGAAAGAGTGGAAGGAGGAGACAGGAATCAGACAACTGTTTTCTCCAACACCAGCATAGAGAAGGATTGTAGAATAGGACTGTAGAGTAGGATTGCAGCTAGGACAGTGGAGTAGGATAGTAGCATAGGATTGGAAATAAAGTTTGTGAAACCTCAACTCCTTTCAAAGATTCCCCTCCTTCTGAGCCTCTGAGAAAGCTCAACATTTTCTTCTGAAGTGTCAGTTTTTTCTTAGAGGTGGAGAGTGACATTGATGGCTTCTTTGGTACAGTTGGAAAGTGGGGAAGGCTCTCCCGAGGGGAAGCGTGGCCGTGCTGGGCACAGCACAGACCGGTGGCATCGGCCGTCCGGAGCGTGCACAGGAGCAGAGAAAGGCAAACCACAGGCGAGGGCTGCAGGCCTGGCTGAGGATTGCCACCCTTGTGCCGGCTGCCCTCTAACTCCTGGCCAAGGTGAGCAGTGTGTGCAGCGCTCTGGGCACAGGGGAGGGAGCCGGGCTGCTCCGCAGGCTCCGGCACAGGGCAGCCTCCTTCAGGCACGGCGCTTCTGCCGGGGGAAGCGAGGCCAGCGGCAGGCAGGGACAGCTTGTCAGGTCACATCTGCAGGAGCCGGGGCCTCACACGGCTCTGGGAGGAAGCGCCTGCAGTGCTGGAGTTGTGCACCGAGCCAGAGCAAAAGAGTGAAATGCAGAGTGTTCTGCAGAAATATTCCGGGGCGCCAGGCCAGCCTGCCTTGAGCTCTCTGGCACACAGCAAGCACTGTGCAATGCAGCCCTGAGCTGCTGGGAGATAGAGAGGTGTTAGAGAGGAGCCAACTGTCAGATGAAATTTAATGGGGTGACAACGTCATCAAAGCCAAAGAGAACTGTTTTTTAGGATGGATTCACCTGAGCTGGGTGTCTATCTCCCTCTCCCAAGAGCCAAACACACACACAACACACACACAGAAAATGCTGCTTTTTATTGCCTTTCCCAGCCCAGGGCGAACCGTGTCCCCTTTCCCTTTGGCCGGGAAATAGGAAACTTGTATTCTGTCCCCACCGCCTCCTTTTCTGTCCCCTCCCCTCTTCTCCTACTTCCCTTTTGGTTTGGTCTTCACGCTGGCCCCTCTCCCAGCTCACAGCAACACCCAACAAATCAACTAGAACAAACCCAAACCCTAAATAACAACCCCAAGAACCAACAGCTTTCGTTCTTTCTTCTCATAACCCTGCAGCTGCAGCAAAATATTACCTCCTGTCTCACAGAGGGAATCGGGCAGGAGCCTGTGGCTCGTGCTTGAGCAGTGAACTGATTTGGAAGGGAGCAGAAGGGTTTCAGCAGGCAGTTTGTGTTTTTCTTCTGAATTGCTGAAGGAAAGACACAATGTGGCTTCAGTCAGCAAAAACATTTTCAAGGTGAATTAAAGAAATGCTTGTGAGCAATGCCCAGAGAAGGCAGGTTTTGAGAAAATATTGAACTGTAACAAATTGTGAATTCCCTTTGCATTAACAGACTGTTGAGCCCTCTATTCCTCCAGAGCAGTGATTGATGTGTGCAAGTGACTACCTTAGCCTTGAGAATAGTCTTCCCAAGAATGTAGCTGGAATGCATTCAAGGGGAAAAGAGTGGTTGTAGGAGGCTCTTGAGCATCAGAGGAGAATTGCAGCAATGGGATGTTCCCCAAATGACCACCCGAGACTCTCAAGAGAGCCCTACTCTCCTGTCAGTAACTTCTGAGAAGTGATTTAAATATGTCAACTAATTTGAGGGAATGTTTAGCCTGTGAGTTTCAGCAAAGTAATGAGTAGGTCTTATTTCCATGGTTACAAATGAGTAGGTGGGATTTCTGGCTGAGCACGTGTTAGGAAAGTGATTCCCCACGCACCCAGCACTGAAATAAAGTCATCTATTGACAGGTGAAAATGAAACCTTTTCCAGCTGTTCCCCTCGGGTTTACCTTTCTGGGGGCCAAAGCTCTGTGCTGCAGGTGGCCCGGGTGTGTGCAGAGCAAGGCAGCCTCCACAAAGCCCTTGGTTTCCCCACAAGTCGTCATGATTTGTTGCCAGGTGTGCCCAGCTGTGGCAGGAGAAAGAGCCCGCAGTGCAGTGGGCGCCGTGCCCTGCCCGGCCAGGGCTCTCTGGCACAGAGGAGCAGCAGCAGCACCTTTCAACCCACTCCTGCCCTGGCCTCACCTGGGACACAGAAGCCTCTGGAAATCAGCACCACCTGGCCCCTTCCCAGCTTGGAGCAGCTCCTGCTGGTGGGCACATCCTGCACTTCTACTGCTTCCAAACAGGAATCAAGGCACAGGGGAGACGGACATACAGAGAAGCCCTGGGCTAGTGCAATAAATGGGCAAATGCATGGGGGAATGTGTTAGGAATCATTTCAGCTGTCATGCCAATCCTGCCTTCTCTCCTTTTCTCCCTTCACATTTCCTGTTCTTTTCCCTCTCACATTTCCACCCCTTCCCCCTCTCGAGTCTCACAGTTTTCCTCTCATGTTTGCCTCCCACGTTTTACTCATTTTCCCCACCCTTTTCAGCTCCCTTTCCTCACGCTTTGCCTCTCACATTTCCCCAACTTCCTGCTTTTTCTTGCTTTTTTGTTCTCTCATGATTCTCACAGTTTTTCCCTCACTTATCCTGCCCTTTTCTCCCTTCATGCTTTTCTCCTTTCCTCAGTCATTTTTCTCCAAGTTGTCTCCTCATGTTTCTCACTTTTGCCCTCATGTTTCCCAGGCTTTCCCTCTTACATTTCTCCCACTTTTCCCCTCACATTTATCATTCTTTCCCCCTCATGCTGCTTCTAC
Source organism: Chamaea fasciata (assembly GCF_029207755.1). Classification (NCBI taxonomy): domain Eukaryota; kingdom Metazoa; phylum Chordata; class Aves; order Passeriformes; family Sylviidae; genus Chamaea; species Chamaea fasciata. The sequence goes on along the minus strand of NW_027094148.1, from coordinate 252,614 downwards.
TTTTCCTCTAGCATTTTCTGCCCTTTTTTCACTCCTGTTTTCTGCCACTTTTCCCATCCAACTTCCCACCCTTTTTTCCCCCCTAATGTTTCCTGCCTTTTTCTGCCCTCTGGTTTCTCCCTCTTTTCCCCTCAGGATTCTCACAATGTTCCCCTCACATTTGCTGCCTGTTTCTCTCTCTCTGCCAGTAATTTTCTCACTCTCTTCCCCTCACATTTCCCTCCATTTTTTCCTCTATGTTTTTCAGCCTTCCCTGATCATGTTTCTTAGAATTTTCCCGTCATATGTCCTGCCTTTTCCTCCTCTCACCTTCCTCTCCTACTTTCACTCACATCTTCACCATTTTCCCCTCCGTTTTCTCACCCTTTCCCACACAGGTTTCCTACCCTTTTCTTCCCTCACACTTCCCTCCTTTTTCCACTCCCATTTCTCACACTTGTCACCTCATGTTTTCTGCCTTTTTCCCCCTCACATTTCTTAACCCACTGCTTCCTGTCAGTGACTCTTCCTCTTCAGTAGTTGATGAGCTTCTTTTCTTCTTTCCTGCAATCCCCTCCTCCAAAGAATGGGTGCCAGAGCAGCGCTCCAAGAAGCCCCTGCCCGTGTGTCTGCTGAACAGAATGGCTGTGCTCGACTTGAACAATCTCGTGAAGAACAACCTAAACTGCAGTGGACTTTCAATTCCCTCTAGTCTTCATAGTGTTCTAAAGAAATAGGTACCCTGAGGGATACACGTCGCAGGTGCGCAGCCGCTGCACCATCCGCCTCAAGCAGATCCCATCTCCGTTTTCATCACCTCACAGTGACTGTGACTCCTGCCTGGACGAAACCACTTGTGATGCTGCTTGATGCTAATTGAAGTCCATGTGGACATTCCCAGCACTTTTTCCTGCACTTTCTGCCCACTAAGCAGAAATGGAGCTTTTTAGAAGCTTCTTACAGTGACACCTGAAAGAGCAGTGCTGCCGTCAGCACGCTCCCAGCCTTTCTTCCCTGGGAATATTTCTTTCCCAGAGCCAGCCTCACACCCTGTGTGCCCCGTAGGAAAAGTGCTTTCCTTACAAAACTGAAGGGATTTTCAGGGAGTCCCACCCAGCAGAAAATGCCTGAGAGGGGCTGTGGATGGTGTCCAGCAGCTCCTCGTGGCCCAGCAACCTTCCCCAAACACCAAGCGCTTCCAGGAAACGGGAAAGAAACACACATCCCATGGGCCTGGTAAGAGGGCCTGGCTGAATCTCTGCTCCTCACACACATCTTCAGGGGAAGGAAAAAAAATAAACAGGCTCCAAAGAGGATAAATGGCTCCCTGCGGGGCTTGGCTGGGGGTTTATCCTACAGCCACAGCATCCCAGTCCCAATGGATGCAGGGCCTGGCTCAATCCCAGTTTGGGGCTGGAAGAAAAGCACCAACAATCAGCTTTGCTGAGGCAGAAGCCTGTGGTGGAGCTGTGAGAAAACCTTTGTGCTGTTGCAATGTTTTCCTCATTGCTTTTGTGCGCTCTGCAAACAGATTTGGTAAGCAGGCATGGTTACCCTGGGATCCTCCTCCAGGATTTATTGGGGGTGTTTAATACCTGCCACAACCACCCTGCATTTCCCTGAGCTGGCACTAAATGCTGGCCCTGAAGTGACAATTTATGGTTGGGTCTGTTGTCTCAGGATAAACCACAAAGCCAATAGTGGTTGTAAAAGTGCCACTCACAAAGCGTCCCACTCCCAAAGAGTCCCCTTCCCAAACTGTCCCAAACTGTCCCATTCCCAGTGTCCCATTCCCAGTGTCCCATTCCCAAAGTGTCCCATTCCTAGTGTCCCATTCCCAAAGAGTCCCATTCCCAGTGTCCCATTCTCAAAGAGTCCCATTCCCAAAGAGTCTGATTCCCACAGTGTCCCCACTCCCAAAATGTCCCAATGTGTCCCATTCCCAGTGTTCCACTCCCAGTGTCCCACTCCCAAAGTATCCCATTCCCAAAGTGTCCCACTCCCAGTGTCCCATTCCCAGTGTCCCCTTCCCAGTGTCCCACTCCCAGGGCCTGGGGAAGCTCCTGCTGGTCGTTCCCATCACCTCCCAGCTGAGGGACAAGGAAGAAAACCCAGGGATAAAATGTCTGCAACTCCTGTTCTGATAACAGCTGGGAAGGTGCTTTAGCCCCCAGGCACTGCTGCCTCCAATCCAGGTTATCTTTGGGTTGGAATCATGGAATTTGGGATGGAAGGACCTTCAAGCCCCACCCTGCCACGGGCAGGGACACCTCCCACTGTCCCAGGGGCTCCAACCTGGCCTTGGACACTCCCAGGGATCCAGGGGCAGCCACAGCTGCTCTGGGAATTCCAGTCCAGCCCTCCCCACCCTCCCAGGGAGGAATTCCTTCCCAAGATCCCATCTAAATCTCTCCCCCTGTAGTTTAAAGCCATTCCCCCTTGTCCTGGCACTCCAGGTCCTTGTCCAAGGTCCCTCAGCAGCTCTTTCAGGCTCCCTTGTGGTCTTGGGAGGCCCCAATGAAATCTCCCCAGGTCTTTCTCTTCTCCAGGCTGGACAGCCCCAACCCCCGGTCTGAGCAGTCTCCTGCAGCCAGCTGCAGAAAAACGCAAAAATATCCCACAACTTCTCCAATTCTGCATTTTTAGTTAATGAAACAGATTGATGAGGGAAAACCCAAATTGCTTTATCAGCAAGGCTGAGCTGAACCAGCCCCTCCTAAACTCCTGCCCCTTCCTTGCTTTGGAAACACAGCAAATGGAAAGATGGAAACAGATGGAAACACAGCAAAAACAAAAGAAGGAAGGATTAATTTGGTTTGATTTTTGGTATTGACCTTCTACCCCCTCACATTTCTTTTAGCACACATCCCATTTCTGTTGCCTTCTCCAGCTCACTGAAACCTTCTGTGACTGCAGTGATGGCCCCTCCTGAGCCAGGCTTCTCTTGCCCTGGGGCAGAATTGTTTTCTGTTCCCTTCATGTTGATCAATGAGATCATTGCTGCCAAAAAAACCTGGGTGAGTTCAGCCCAGGTGCTGTGACTCTTCCCCTGGCACTGCCAGGCATTTCCTCTCCCAGCCACATGAAATATTAACATCCCTCCCCTCCCTTTTCAGAGTCTTGTGAAGAAATGGCAATTTATCCCTAAATCCAATTTACTCTGCTGCCCCTCAAACCCTGCAACCACCACAACAATCATGGAAAGCTGATCATTAGACTTCAGAAGGCTGGGAAAAGGAATTGATTACAAAGAAATCTCTGACCTTTGGAGCTGTTCAGATCAGTGTAACTCCCCCAGCAGCACCTTCTGAATGCACCAGGAAGGTGGATCTCGGATGTCTCCTTGTGCCACTGGAATACAGGAGTTTTCCAGGTTGATAACAATTCCCTCAGGGAAGAGGCTCGTGGATCCCGAGGCTGGAGCAGAGCCAGAGGATTTGCCAGGGGAAGGAAAAGGGCTCAGTGGTGAGGGGAGCGTTTGCCATGATTGTGCTGTAAATACCCTCAGCACTCACTCCCCTCCCATTGTTCTCCTCTGGAATCAAGGGCAGGCAGGATCAGGGGAAAAAAGGAAAGCAAAATGTCAATACAGGTTGGAGCTTTCTGCAGGGAAACTCTGCAATGGCTAACACACACAGAAAGGGGAAAGTTCTCCCTTAAATACTCAAATTAAAAATCCTTCCAGAGGGAAAGGTGGGTGATATCAGGGGTTCAGGCACAACATCACTTCAATCATGGGTTACACTATGTATATAGATGTATTTATTTATAATTTATGTAGATGTGGCACTGTGGTGTTGGTAAACACATCACCAATCTAAAGAGATCTATGCTTAATAAATAATTATAGCAGCAGGCTCTTAACTGGCAGCAAATTATTTCATCTGGGATAATTTCATTCATTTCATCCATACAAATAGTTCAGCACATTCTAGAACCTGGAAGAATAAAATTCCACAATTCTGAAGGGATTTTTGTTTTGGAAAAAAACCCAAATTACCTAACCCGTCCTGGACATGCTTTTATATCCTAAGCCAAACCCAAATATTATAACCCAAATCCCTCCCTGGGAGGGTGGTGAGGGCTGGGATGGAATTCCCAGAGAAGCTGTGGCTGCCCCTGGATTCCTGGAAGTGTCCCAGGCTAGACTGGAGCAGCCTGGGACAGTGGGAGGTGTCCCCGCCCATGGCAGGGCTTGGGAATGAGAGATTTAAGGTCCCTTCCAACCCATCCAGCGTGGAATTCCATGGTTCTGTGAACATTTGAAGGTACCGAATCCTCATTTGCCTCCACCCACCATGCCACCGACGCCACATAGAGCAAATAGACTGCCCTCATCACACAGCGCACCCGTATTAAAAACACAAATCACCCATAAATTTTAAAAATAATTACAAACTGACCAGAAAAGAGAAAAAAAAACCAACTTTAGTCTCACAGACAAAGAAAAGCAAGAACAAGTGACACAAGCAAAAAAAGCTCCTCCGTACAACCAACTGCCGGCGAAAAAACCACGCTACGCCCTTTTCACTGACGATTCCTGTCGCATCGTAAAAATGAACCATAAGTAGAAAGCAGCCGTATAAAACCCCACACGACAAGTTGCAAAAGCCACTGAAAGGAAAAAAAAAATCAAGTCAGCTTGCTAAACTCAAAGCTGTCCAATTAACCCTTGACATTGCTAAAAACAAAGAGTAGCCAAAGCTCTACCTCTACACTAATTCGTAAGAAGTAGCCAATGCTCCGTAGAGTTGGCTAAAAAAGTAGAAAAAGGCCAACTTGCAACATAAAAAAAAAAATCTAGGCTGCTGATGAATAAAAAAACATTGCCACTCGCGTAAAAAACTACCTGTAAAAATCCGCCACGTAATTCCCATATGTTCCCAAGAATCAAGCTAATAAAAACCACCAAAATAATAAGCAAGTCAATCAAGCTGCCAAAATAAAAGTATCAAAATTTAAATTAGCAAGACAGAAAAAAGTTGTTCCTAGCTCAATAAGCCCATAATGCCTCGAATCATCCAAGCAAAAATGCCACCTCTAAGTGAGCCCAAAACCAAGAAGTAAATTTAACCATAGACAGCATTTCTCAAGTTATCCATAACTATAAAACACGTGTTGCAATCAAGCAAGCCAAGCAAGTAAAGCCCTTATGGTATAGTAAGCAGTAGTCCAAATATAAATATAAAAAACCCTAACAAATTAACTACATCAGCCTTCTCCAAACCCGCCAGGGCAGGTGCTATGTACTAACCACAGGAAAAGTCATCACTAAATAGTTAAAAACCTACCCTGTGCCTCATGCTACTGTCCAAAACACCATCCTGAGCCTAAAAAAACAAGTCCTGTGAAAACACAGCACCCCTGAAAAAAATCAAATCAAACAATAAAACCCATTTCAAAAATTGTCTTATAAGCACCTAAGCTAAAAAACATAGCATTAAGTAAGTATGCCATATTCCTTATCATGCACCAGCGGTCGAAAAAATTAAACAGTGCAATAACCTGCTTAAAGCTACCTTAAAAGCACTAAGTAAAAAAACTTTCAAAAACTAAAGTATTAATTTAGCAAAAGCCACATAGCTAGTAAACACTCAAAGTTCCACCAACCGAGCAAATCCTGCCCAATCTAAGCCCGTGCAAACAACAACAAAAAATAAAGTTCCAATAGTACACATGAAAAGTATACTGAGAAAACCTGTTTAAATTAATCCTGCCTCCAGCAAAAACAATCCCATCCGTGAAATTGTCTTTGCTCAGAAACCAAGTTGCACCTGGCAAATAATGCAAAAAAATAATAAAAAAACCCCAATGCATACCTCAAAAAAACCTTGTCTTAAAGTAAACTACCCATGACAATGTGACTGTATCCATATTTGCATGTATATATATATAAATATATATATATATTTTAACAGTTTAAACTCAATATAATATGTTAGTATAAAAAAAAAATTCAAAGTAGATAATGTTGGGAGTTAGGTTTGTTCCTTCTTTCTCTAAAGAATTTTTTCCCCATAAGTTACCAAAGAGACCAAAGGTTAAACACTTCAAAATACTTAGCCGAAACAAAAACAGAAACAAAGTAACAAAAAACCCCCACGCAAGTAAAAAACAAAGCTTAAAGCAGCTAGAAGCTGTCCTTTTTTTTTTTTCCCCCCCTCCGGACCTTCAAAAAAAAAAAGAAAAAAACCGGCTAAACTGTTGCTAACTGGAAAAGTTTCACTGTAGCCAAAAAAAATCCAGTCCTCAAAAATCTACTCTGGCCAGTTCAGCCGGAATCCGGAGCCTTCTCTGCCACCCGCAGGAGTTAAGCCAGCCCTGCCCCACCTTCGGCTTCTTCAGCGCTGCTCCTCTTGCTGCAGAGTGACCCTGCAGCCCCGCGCTGCCGGGACACCCTGCCATCCCAGCTACCTGCCCGAAACTTTCCACTCTTTCAGCTTGCTGCTCTAAAAATCCTGCAAGAACACCAAAACCAAACTGCCCTAAGTTTTGTAAGACAAAACCCTCAAAGTTCTTAATACTGTTTTTCTTTTGTTATTAATACTGTAGTTATTTGAAGGGGGTTTTTTGTTTACTTTGTAATACATACTAATAAAAAACTGCTATTCCTATTTCCCAAATCTTTGCCTAAAAACCTCTAATTGTAAATTTATAATTTAGCAAAAAAAAAGTTTACGCTCTCCATTCCAAAAAAACCTCCAACTTTTACCTAGCAAATACCTGTCTTCCCAAACCAAAACAAGTTGCCATGCTCATCCATAAGGATAAAGTGGCTAATCCAGCCTTTGCCAACTCAGCTGAGTGGAAGGGGGAAGAGGAGGAGAGGATCAGCAGTGACCCAAAAAGAGAAATTAAAGAGGAATTGGTCATTTTGGATCGAGCAGCCTTTTGGAGATCTTAGCTGCCCAAGGGTTTGCCTGCACTGAGCTGGGTTTGAAGTGAAAGCCTGACTTTGGTTGAAGACAATTATCAGCTGAGAGAAGGGAGGCCGTGCCAGCTTCTGCGGCAGGCCCCGTGCCCTTCCCGCTGCGGCTGCGTCGGCAGCCCTGGGGGCTCCTTCTGCCGCCCTGAGCCCGCAGAGCAGGGCAGCGGTTGCCGATGGCTCGAGCCATCAAATCATTCAAGGTCCTGTTGGGCTCTCTTAGACACTTGGGCCGAGGGATTCCTTCGGACCTGGGCCACTTTGGGTGGAGCGGGGGCAGGGCCGGGGCAGGTGGCAGGGTGTGCATGGGCCCTTTGTGACACGGTGCAGCAGCGTGGTCACCGCGGCAGGGAACAGCACAGGGTGTCCCGAGGAGCCTTTGTGACACGCGGTGACATAGGTGCTGGCAACAACGCAGCCACGCCACAGTGCTCGGAGCACGCCACGGGACAGGACGCGCCGGAGAGGTGCTGTGAGGAGTTCCCACACAGCCCGCTCGTTTGTGCCCGACCCGGAGCCTTTCCGAAGCGCTGCTCCTGCAGCTGACCTCGCGGCCAGACTGCGGGACTTGGTGACTCGGAGCTTTCCCGAGGCATCTCCCAACCCTGCGGTCGGTGCCCTCGCGGCCAGACCACAGGATCTGGTCACCTGAAGCACCACAAGGAGTCTCCTGTCGTTGTGGCAGGAGCCCTCAAGACCAGTGTGCAGGACTTGCTGTCCTGCAGCCTTCCTGAGGCTTCTTTGTCGCAGGTGCCTTCAAGGCACAACTGCACAACTTGTTGCCTCAGGGTTTTCCCTAGTTTCCTCAGAGGCATCTGTCTGAAGGTGCCCTCGAGGCCAGACGCTGACATGGCGGGCAGATTTCACGACCTCCTCACAGTTTGCTGGAGGAGAAGAAATACAAGTCCTGGAGATGCTCCAGCAAAACCCCCTCAAGAGCTGGAGCAGTTCCAGCCACAGCAGGATGGTGAGTGGCAGAGCCGGGCCACAAGGCCGATGGCTGCGGACAGCTTGGCCCCATCCCATCCCATCCCCGTTCCCATTCCGCCCACTGACAGGATGGAAGAGGGGCCGAGGCTGCCCCTGCAGCAGCTGTGCTCCATCCCCTGGGGCATCCCGGGGCTGTCCCTGCCTGGGGAGAGCAGGGCTGGCTTCTCTGGCCTCTCCTGCAACCCCTCAGCTCTGGCTGCGCTCGCTCTTTGCCAGATGCAACCATGGAGCAGACACAGGAGAAGAAGCCCACCCGTGGCCGCTTCCGCAGATCACTGAAGGTACGTGCAGCCATCCCCGCCTGGGCTGGGCCTGCTGTCACTGCTCGGCCGAGCTCCGCGCTTGGAGCACTCCATGGAACGTGTCTCTCTTCCCTGTCCTTTGCTCTTCTGCAGATGTTCCGGAGGCTCGTGCCCATTCGGCGTAGGACGACCAGAAGCCGTGCAACAGCTGAGCCTGACCACAGGCTGACTGAGCTCCAGGCAGAGCCCAATGTCAGCCCGAATTTGGCTCAGCACTTGGATGCTGCAATCAGTGACGCAGCAAATACAGACATGGCAGTGACTGAGTGCGTGGCCTTCAGAAATACCAACACAAAAGAGACCCTGAGTCTTGGAGGCCAGGAGAGTGTGGCGGGAGGGGAAGCACTTCTTGGGGAAAGCTGCTCCCTTGGACAGTGCTCCAGGTCTTCCCCATGTCTCCTCCAGGTGCCAGCCATGGTGAAGGACCTTCACCAGAGACTGGCAGCCTGTGTCACTTTGGATGCCAGGATGCGCTTGGACTTTCTGAGGCTGGCCGAAGAGCAACCTGCTGACGTTGTGCTGACCCTCCTGCGCTGTGCCCCAACGTGTGACAGGTATGGGGCCCACCTGCCTTGAGAGCTCAGGGCTCAGCAGCCTTTAGGGCCCATTGCCCTGCAGAGCCTGTCCAATGGGCTCTGCCAGACAGGCGGAGCGGTCCAGGACCCTTGGGCCCCTCTGTTCCACCAGCCTGCTGCCATGCTCCCTCCCTGCCCCTCAGGGCACCAGGGCTCTGTCACCTGGGCCTCCACAGCTGCACAGGGCATGCTACTGTGACTGAGACGGCCCTGACACAGAGCTCCAATCCCACAGAGCTGCTGCAAGCATGTGGAGAGCCATAGGCTCATCGACTGTGACAGCGGAGAAGGTGCTGCCAGCACTCATCCGCGTGATGGAGGATTGGCCTCTGCATACAACGACCACCTCCGATGGCGACGACGAGGACGTTTTTGCCCTGGCGGTGAGCTTCTGGAACCGGCCTCTGCTCGCTCCCCGGTTGCCTCTCCATCAGCTCTCCGTCCTCTCCCTGCCTCAGGCACTGGCTTAGGGCAGGCTCAGGGGGCTCCAGGCCCGTCGCTCCCCCTGCGTCTCCCCTCGGGCCCTGCCACACGGACATCTTAGCACTGAGCTCTGTCTCGGGCTGCTTCTTTTGCAGGCAACTCTGGGGCTGTGGCTGACTGTCCAGGTGCCCAAATGCCACAGGGCAGTGCTCCTTCATTCAGCCCGTCTGTTTGTTGCTCTCCTCTTCCACATTGTCATCACCACACAAGAGATGCCAGTGGAAGTTGCTAACTTCTGGAGAGCGTGCCAGGAGGAACACGGCCTTCCCAGCAACCCCAACAGGTGCCAGTCCTCCTGTCTTTTCAATGTCCTTGTGGCCGGCGCCAGCGCTCGCCGTGTGACCTGGGTTTTGCTCTGCACACAGGTTTGCAGTGCAGGCCATGAAGGCTCTGTTCAGCCAAATGTGGTGGAACACAGAGATGATGGCTATGGAGCGCAAGCGTGGCTGGGACACGCTGCTCTGTGCTGACACCCAGCACTATGCCGTAGGTCTGCTGGCCAGGTGAGAACCCCTTCTCTCCCACATTTGTCCCCTGTGCCCCACACAGTCCCTGTGCTCATGGCCTCGAGGGCCTCGTCACCGAGGGCCGGCCAAGCCGACTGGAAAAGGCTGGCAGAGGAGGGTGCCCAGAAGGGGCCGCCTCCCAAAGCGCCCACATCCCCCTCCAGAGATACTGGGGAAAGACCGGACCTGTGAGTTAGACCTCCTGGGAGAAGACTGTCCCCCCCACCTCAGGCTCTTGCTGCCTTTTTCCCCCTGACAGGGAGATGCGCCGTCACTTGGGCCACACCTGTTCCCGCATTGGCTTCTACCTACTCCAGCCACTAAGCAGGGAGGAGCCACGCTGGGATCTGCCCTCCCTGGCATTCCTGGTGGAGGTGAGCCAGCGCTGCCTCGCTCAGCTGCCTCTCAGCCCTCTGCCCTCTCGTAGCTGCAGCTGCCTGGGCCGGTGCCCGAGCCCTGTGCTGCTGCTGCTGCTGCTGCCTGGGCCCGGCCCTGTGCGCTTCTGGGCTCCTGCTGTTCGGGTCACCTGTCACTGCCCTGTGCCTTTCAGGTCATCAAGTTCCTGGACCTGAGGGAATGCGCAGGCCGTGTCCTGGAGGAGATGTCAAGGCACCTGCGGGGCACCTGCAGGCAGAGACGTCACCTGGCGCTCAAAGGCCTTGTGCGGCTCAGCGAGGAGCCCTCGATGGTGAGAAGGGGGCAGCGGCTGAAGCTGCGCTGGGGAAAGCAGCCCCTTGGGCTGGCTGGGCTTCAGGAGCTGAGGCAGCTGCTCCCAGCTCTCCTGCCTCCTGCTCCAGCTGCTCGAGTGCTTCGGGACAGGCCTTTGGCCTCTGGGCCCAGCAGCGGCAGGGTGGGCTAGCAGAGCCAGGGCGGTGTTGGCGCTGCAGCTGTTGGTGGCTTCCCAGCACAGCCTTGTTTTCCATACAGGCCGGAGGTGTACGCAGCCTGCTTCCAAGCCTCCTGGAGCGGCTTGGTGATGCCGACGGAGAGGTGGTCGCCATGTCCCTCTCTGTGCTCACCAATGTGTGCCAGCGGAAAGACTCCGTGATCGGCAGGACCACTGCCCTGAAGCTAGCCGACCTCCTCCTGTGGCTCTTTGGAAACGTAAGGCTCTGTGTGCCACGGGCATTAGCTGCTGCCCAGAAACTTTGTGCCCTGGGGATATTAGGCTTTTGCCCGGCTGGGCTGGAGAAATTGGTGCTGAGGCCTCTTCTCCTTCCTTTCCTTCAGGACAACAGCCAGGTGCAGCTGCTCTCCATTCAGCTTTTCCAAAAGGTGATGGGCTTGGTAGCGGATGAGGGCAAAGAGCCACTGAACACAGTTGTGAGCCAGAGCCTGCTCCCACTCTACTTGCACTGCCACGAGGTGAACGAGCGCGTGGCCAAGGTGAGGCGTTGTGTGATGCCGGTGCATCCCTGACAGGGGGCTCGGCTGCCTCCTGCCCGGGCACCTCTCCCGGCTCGCAGCCTCCTGCTGGCCCTGGCGCAGGGACGCAGGGCCCGTGCCCTGGGCTGGGCTGCGCTGCCAGCTCCCGTCTCTGCTGCTCTCCAGGCCTCTCGGGAAACGCTGCATTGTGCGGCCGGCTTCCTGAAGAGGAGCGACCTCGAGCACGTGCTGAAGACGGAGAAGCTGTTCAAGTTCGCCGAGTGCGTGGTAAGGACGGCCTCTGGAGAAGCCCCCTGACGGCGGGGCTCGGTGTGCGGGGCTGGCAGCCGTGGCCCCTGCCCAGCGCCGCACGCAGGGGCTCCGGCCTGCGCCCCACACGCCGCTCCCTTCCGTGGGGCCGCGCGGGCTCTTCTCCAGGCTCCTGTGCCCCGAGTCGGGCGCCGACGGAGCGCCGGCCCAGCGGGGCCGCGGGGCGGGGCGGCACCGCGGCTCCCCGGGCAGCACCCGGCCCTCCGCCCCCTCCGGAGCCCGGCGCCCGCTGGCCGGGCCTCGGGGCTGTGCGGGCAGCGCAGGCCGGGGCTGGGCGCCGGGAGCGCCCGGCCGAGGGGCTGAGCCCGCGCCAACCCTTCCCTCCCTCCTGCCGTTCTCTCCAGCTGGCAGACGACAAGAGCCGAGCGGCCGAACACCTGCGCCTGGCCCTGCCCTACCTGGAGCACCCACAGGAGCCCCTGCGAGAGGCGGCCATCAAGCTCATCGGTGAGCCACGAGCCCGGGCTCCCTCCCAGCCCCAGCCCCAGCCCCAGCCCCCGTCCCGGCAGCGGCATCCGCGCCCGGCGCCGTGGAGCCGCGCCTGCCCTCGGGGCTGCTGCCGCCCTCTGCGGCCGTGCCCTGGGGCGGCAGGATGCGGCAAGGGCCCGGGCCGAGCCCTGCCGGGGCAGGAGGCCGTGTGGCCACAGGGCTGGCAGCGCCGCTGGCAGGGCGCCGTGCCGCTGGGGCCCTGACAGGCTCTGTGTTCCCAGGGATCGCCAGGGTGCGCCTGAGGAGGCAGAAGGAAGAGCTCCAGGCCCTCAGCGAGGGTGAGTGAGGGCAGCGGGTTCTCAGCGGGGCTGCCGGGGGGAGCCGCAATGCTCGCGCAGGGGGCTGCAATCCCTGTCCTGGCTGCGGAGGGCCTGGCTCCCTGTGCGGACAAGGGCTGGCGTGCGCAGAACACGGAGAGATTTCGGGGACGCGGGCGGGGCGATTCGTGTTCAGCACCTTGCGGCAAATCCCGTTGGCCCCCCTCTCCTCTCTTGTGGTGGCCACGGCAGGAGCTGGCTCGGATGGCCCTTGGCAGGAGGGTCTCCTTGGACTCCCGCACATCCGGGCTCTGACCGGGGCTCTGTGCCTGTCTCTTCCAGCTCTTCAGGCCCTGAGAGACGACGACAGCCCCTCCCAGATAAGCCTCTTTGTCCAGCTGATGTTCGAGGAGCGAATTGCAGAACTGCAGTCATCTGCTAGCTCAGAAGAACCGGTGGCCTTAGAAGACCTTCAGGGGCCACAGAAGATGAGACCGCCTGGAGACGGAGGAGCCGGAGCTCCAGGCACAGCTGATGATTGACGCAGCTGATGCCTGTGGGAAGCTCCCGTGCTTGTTTGTTATCCATAAATGGAAAGTATTTAGCTTGTTTTAACAACTTCCTAAAAAAAAACAAGATTCAATTGCAACATTTATTATCTAAAAGTGTTCTGGTCAAAATAAAAATGAAACTCAAAATTATGAACCCTTTTTATGAAAATAGCTGATACTTATTAAGCAATAAACTCTTGCTCTCTCCTGTTTTTATTTCCTCAAAAAAGCAACATAAACTAAAACAATGTAATCTCATGTGTTCAGGCTCCATATTTGTTGTTTTGAGAAAAGGCTTTATAACAGCTTCATTGAAGGCTCTTTAAGAAACTAAATCTTTCTAGTTTAGTAGAGCAACAAGGTGTATATGAGGGCATCAAATGAAAAGGAAAATGAGCTGTCACAATAAAGTACTACTGAAAGCTTCAGCACAAACTGCATGACAAGCTACAAGAAAAAGAATTATTTTGTTCCTTTTGCTTTAACCAAAGTCCTAACACTTAGGACCTGCAAACCACTGCCATTTTAGAGCCAATCTGTATTTTAAGTGGATGTAACTAGCCCTAGCAAACGTAGCAAAAAGTGAAATGTTCTCAAATTGGTCTTAGCATGTGCACTAATCCATCCACACCACATCAGATGTATCTTGTAGTTGATAATATTTTACATGCTTACAATAATTACTGTAATTCAGAACCTTGACACCCATTTTCCTAAGATAAATCAACGTAAGAAAAATTATTCAACCTCCCTTTTCTTCTAAGGGTAAATGCAAAGCAGTTTGAAGCTCACTGTAGGTTTAAATTTTAATCCAAGGGCTGATGGTCTGCAATATGATTACAGTCCTTCCAATGTCAAAAGTTAACAGAGGAGTGGAGTCTATTTCAAATGACTGGCTCTAAACATCTCATAATTACATTAGATAAATTACACTTTACACATAATTGCAACAAGTTTTTGCCGTATTAGGCACCGGTCTGAAATACTTGGCAGTTTCACAGTGAAACACTATTCCTCTTGATGCATTTGGATGAGGTCCTTACCCTTCTACCATCACAGTCAGGGATCTGCCACTGGCATAAAATTCCAGATGGATAATGCCAGCAATCCTAACTACTTCACAAAACAACAGGTAAGGAGGGAAATAGATTAATATGCTGTTCTTATCCCCTTTCAACTGACAGAAGTTTTGCATGCTTAAAAAAAACAATCCGGTTTTTCCATGACATCATTCGGCTTGAATACTAATGCTTTTCCTTAATGCAACTACATGTACACGGATGTACAACTTCTCTTTTCACAGAAGCAACGCCCAACTTTACATGTTTTTCTTTACTCTGTTTCCCCTGATTATAATTCTAAGATCCTTTCTGATTTTTACGCCATTTCCCTGTCTTAATTCTTCAGTGTTGTTAAATGAAGTGCCCCTCTCCATTCTGTGAAGATAGAGTGATTTACAGCAGCTGAAAATCAGGGGATTGTCCAGTAATTACAGCTTTTCTCAGTAAAGTAGTAGTATTGGATTCATTAACAGTGTTTGGATTCATTAACAATTAAAGTTTATTTCAATGAACAATAAGTACAAAGCTGGGTCAAGCTCCCTTGTTAGGCTTTGACACTTCCTTCAGGAAGACTACAATTCAACCCAGGGTTTCATTTTCTGTTTGGCTGCTTGTAAAATAGAAGGCATCTTGAAAACGATACTTCCATTTAGGGCTCTACTGTGGACCTTACAGGCACTGTAAATGTGGAGTGGCTTTGTCTTAAACAGCCTAATCCTGCCCATTCCACAGAACAGACATTTGGAGTACAGCGACGATGGGAGCATGAAAACGCAGCATTAACAACTTCTTCATTGCAAAGAGTAAGCGCAATCCAAGTCTTGCTGTTTCCTTGGTAAGACCATAAGAAATGAGGCAGGGAAAGTGAATGTTTTGGGCTTGCAAGCCATTTTCCTTGAGCTGGGACATCTGCTGATTGCAAGGGGTTTCAGTTTGGAACTGAAGGCATGCTTTTTACACCGCTGCCATTAGACAGATTCTATCTGACACCCTACTTCAAAATTAAAACAGCAGGCAAGCGGCTAAATAGGAGCAAAAATGGAAATTTTCAGTACTTGCTCACCCCTTATTTTCAGATATTCTCCAAAATAGGGAGCAGCACCAGTGAAAAGCACGTTTGCATCAACAGGGCCTGGATGGACTATCCCAGGTGACACAACCACTAACCCACAGATGACGTGAGAGGTTTCACAGCACAGTGTTTAAAATTCAAGCAGCAGAAGCCCTTCCACCAGAATTTCACCCTGCTTTGGGAACAGATCGTCTGTCTGTATCATTAATTTCTTTGTTTTCCAACTGAGTTGCCGTGCAGCAAGTATTGCAGCATCACTAAAGAAACAGAGCTGGAGCACAGAGCAGCTCAGCTGAGTGAACTTGCAGCTCAAACCATCAGAACCACCAAGAAAAAAAAAGGCTGGGCCAGCTTTCTCAGCAGCCTGCTTGTGGCACTCAGACCTGAAATTACTCACTGCAAGTGTTCTCTCTAGGGTCTGACAGGACTTACATATATTGGAATATATATAACAAAATGATAATGCAGCTTCAAAGAGTGACTCACAGAAAACCGGTGCTGGAGCACTCAGAATTCATAAGGGACTTTAACCACAGTCACAACCCTCAGTTATTTGGTTGGCCTCCTTTATTCCTTTATTCTTGGGCTTTTCTTCCAGCTTTCTATCAACTGTGATATAAAACCATACTAATTAATCCAAATAAGCACATGTGCTATGTATTTCTTTCAAGATGGGATAACTACATACTCATCATTCCTGAAAACAAGCCCACAGTAACCAAAACCGGTCAAAGCAACACTGTTGTTATAAATTATAGCCCACAGCCATGGGTGTTCCTTGATGGAAGAAGAAGAAATATCAACCCAACCTCCTGGTCTGCTATGAGAACATTTGTTATAAATCATGTTTTTCCAGTGTTCTATTTCAACTGCATAGATCAGTATCCAATAGAGAGCTCCTTAAGTCACAGACAAACCCACAAAAACTGCTTAAGACCAGCATTCCACAAAAACATGACAAAAAAATTCAAAGCAACCTTATAGTAGAGAAAATGCGGATTTAATAGGAGCTTAACATTAAGAATCCCATCCTCAAAATAATGCAAATTGATTTAAAGTGGATTTAGGGTTTTAAATGTTAAGAGCATAAAATTGAAGAATTAATTGAATTTACTGTTGGTTCAACATTGCTAATGTAAATGATAGATAACTGTATCGGGTCATTCTTGACTAAATTAAGCGCTATCTACCATTATTACATGACTAAAGGCTTTAAAAAATTCTGTTGTTAAATGCAATCAACTTTAAATTAAACTATGTGCATTCAGTCAGTGTCTTAAGCAATGATGAGGCAGAGATGCCTTAAGGTGGTAGTAGGGATTTAGACCTCCACAACTTCTGATGTAAAATTTAAATAAGTTAGAATTTGAAAAAGCAAATTAACCTGTACTGCATTTTGCCCACAAAGCTCTTCCTTCCATTTTGATTTACCACTGGTCTCCACTCATTAGATCAAAGCTCACAAAGTATTTTTGAGACCAACCAGCACTTTCAGCCCAATTTAAAAATCACTGAAGGCAATGAAAATTACTTCTGTCGGCTTCAGTAAGGCCTTCCACAATCTCAGTACTCAGTAGCTACAAGGAGTAGGACTGAGAGGGTCTGACCAACTTTGCTGAGGATATCACTTGGCAATCAAACATCATTGGAAAAAATCAGAGATTACTATTTATATTGCTTCAGCACAGCCACTGCTGTTCTGAGATTACCTGCTGCACCATGGAAAAAGCAAAAAAAAGGATGTGAAAATACATATACCGACACCTGACTTATACACATCAGTATTCATCAATTAAAAGAGCCTGTGATGACTTCTCCAAACTGTCACTGGGGAATGACAAGCAACAGTCATTTCAGCCAAACTGGTACTCACATATCCTCTTGGCTGTGGGAATTCTGGGTCACACCCATTTCTTTTACCATTTTTTCCTGCAATGTAACTGAAAGTGACATTGACATTTGTCCCTTGGAAAAGTTACTGTTATCCTCCTTGTTGTCAGGATTATTCTACTGCCTGATGTTTTGTTTATTTTCTAAGCAATTGTCAAGAATACTGTCTGTGCCTGTCATCTGTCTACATGTTGACTGGTATCCACGCATCACACTGGAAGATCAGAATCCTTGAAAGAAACTTTCCTTCTCAACTCTTGAAAAGACATTCCCAACACCGCCGGTAGAATCTGAAGATGCCAGCTATTAGGAGACAGAATTGACCACAATTTAGTCAAAGTGCACCATCACACCTCCTACTAAGAAGGTTTTAAGAACTGGAAAGTCCATTCTTGTGGGAAATCCGCAGCGGGAGAAATGTGGCACTCAATATGAGTGATCGGCAAATCTCGTTTATTGTTAATTCACACAATGCTTTTATAATAACACTAATAAGCTCATGCATATTGCAAAAGTTAAGCTCAGGATTGGTGCTCAGATTAAAAGTCAGCTACGCCTCTTTCTACATTTCTTTGTGGTTACATAGTTTGAGTAAGTTTTTGTTTTACCGTGCTTCTCCCTCATATCTTTCAGCTACAAGGTCTTGTTATCATATCCCAGCTGTGCTCAAGGACATGCGAACCTTACCGCCTTGCTGGTTCTCATGAGAGTGCCTGTGTGCTCAGCAAAGCTCTCTCATGTCTATGTGACCTTTTGCAGCTAGCCAGTTATCAATCACACTCTCCACATGTTCTATTCCTACTGTACAAGTCCTTGACCACATAATTCCCATCTCCTGCGCTGGCCACTGACAGCTTTTCTACACAAAGTACATTAACCAATCATCAACTCATTCAGGTTTGACTGCTGAAAAGTGCCATTAAGTATTAGCAAACATCAGACACAATTAGTTTTTTCTGAGGGCAGGTAATGTTCCTAATCACATTTCCCTCACTCCCACATTTTAGGGATGAAAGTAGATCTTCTGACAGACCTGAGCTTGCTTCCATCATAAATCAAACGGGGTAAATTCCTGCAGCAATGGGTTCAGAGATCTCTTCCCTGCTTTGGAGGAAGGAGGAGGCTGGACAAGCATGGATGGGGTTGCTGAGGATGCAAAGAGAGTCTCCACAAACACTGTATGGACATGTCAGACCCCTGAATAGCTCCGCTCCTGTGAAATTCCCAAGCTCAAGGCATGATTCACTAATAAATTGTATGGATTATGCAGCATTTGCTTGAGGACAGATGTATCACTGCCTTCTGCAGGAGAAACTGTCAGACCCTCTCTGTGCTCATCAGTTTACAATTTTCACACCTTCTAGTGGCTGATCTGGAAAACACATCAGCCATTACCACAATGGATATAAACAACTAATATCCAAAATTCTTGTGAGGCAGCCCCTTCAGTACAGCTTGATAGCACAGGACATAGGTAGCCTAGGATAAATGCCAAACAGAGCAGAGAATTTCACCCCTGAACTGACATTTAAGAGTACATTTCAATGGCTTATGCAGTGCAGACTTTCTGATGTTCTTTCTCCATCATTTTGTTAAGATTACACATCCAAACTTTCAAAGCACAGCATCCAAAATACAGAAATGCTCTCCCTAGACTGAATTTCTCCCCAGAGTTAATGATAGGATCAGATCAGCTGCAAAGCTACTGGTATTCAGATGTAAAACTTTTCAATTGAAGCAGACTATTTTCTTGGACAAAATCAATTAAGTGCAATAAATTTCATACATAGACCCCAAGGCTGGCAAGTGTCCCCTAATGTCACACTGAAGAAACCTGAGCCAAACAAATACCACCCTCCTCAGTCCTTTTCACGTACTCGTTTTGCTCATCAGTTGCACGAGAAAAGAAAATGCCCGTTTTTCCTGCTTGCTGGAGAATAGAGATACACATACCTTCAGTTAGACGTGGTTTTGGTAACACAAGTGATCTATAAAGTGTTCTTTTCGGGGTACAACAAAGAAAATAACACCTTCCAACAGTTTCCAACATAACCTTAACCAGCTGAGGAGACAATTCAGAGAGAAGAGCATTTAAATTACTGTACACACTCAAATAGAACATTTTTGTTCCTCAGCACATTGCTAAGGTACAGACTGCTGCACCTTGTGACAACACCATGGAGATGGGCCGCTAAAAAACTACCCTTTATTTTTTACCTTCTATTAGTAAGGGTGTACGACTTTTCACATGCTCCCAGATAGATGCAAGATAACAGAAACCCACTCCATAAAATATTTCAAAACACACTCAAGAAATTTACATTCCAGAAGCTTGGATTCTTGATGCCTATTCCTGCTACCTCATGTAAAGACCTTTTAAGGAAAGCACACAGTAAGCAGTATTTCTGATCCTGTTTTGAAGAACTCCACCATTAAAAGGAATTATTTATCTGCTTTTTTCTACAACTTCCTAAGAAAGTATCATTTATATTACACACTTATATTATTTAGACTAAAAAGGACTGATTTCAGCATCAAGACTGTGTAGTGATCTCAGTTTCATCTTTCTATTCAATCCCTTTAAACTCACATTAAAAGAATATTTAAATGCATAGACAGAATATTTCAAATGCAAAAAAACTATGGCAAACACATGGATACAAATGTACAACTAAAACTTAGCCTGCCAGGCCTACATGCAATATTTTTCTCTCTCTCTTAGGTTAACTGTGCAATTTAACAAACACAAAAAATGGCACGCAAATTATGGATGTTGAATGTGAATGCTCTTGTAAATTAGGTGACACAGCAAACAAATCAAAACGAAAATACACTAAGAAAAAGAAAAATTGGAAATATTAACATAAAGCAGGCTTCACAAATGTATTCAGGAAATCCTAACAGTTGCTTAGGAAAAATGGGAAATTAGCAGCTGCATTTTTAAGGAACTACGTAGTATTTCAATAATGTATATATGTGTGTGTATATATATATATATATATCTCAAAGATACAGAAACAAGAATGGGGGGAACAAATTTTGAAAACACCTTAATGTACCTTGATAATGTTGAAAGGCAGAAGTCATTTAAACAACAGGAAACCCACAAACCCAATAGCCAACATGAAAGAAACAATACTAACACTTAAGATACTGATAACAAATATTAGTTTTCATTAGGAATATAAGTGTACCATCAGGCCCATAGCTCCATTTAACCCCATCAGAAGGGGTTAATTAACATTAACTTTTGGTAAATTTCTGCATAAGAGTTGAGCTAGTAAATACTGAACCTCTCTGAGCAGAGGTGAGCAGGCAGGAGCAGTACAGCATTACTCAGATCACAAAGGCCATCGTGACCCCAAAGAGCTGTGACAAACCTGCAGCAAGCAGAGGGTATGGCTCTCAGATGTGGACACCAGGAGGATTAATGGTCAATTTAGTCGAAGACACAGGGCTCAGAGGGCTTTGCTCCCCAGACTGTCCTTTAAGCCCTACAGAATCTCCAGATTTATGGATTTATGCAGGGAGTCACAGAAAATACAACTCCCTTCTTTTAGAAGGTATATGGAAATGCAAAATACAACTCCCTTCTTGAAAAAGGTGTATGTAAATATATGGAAAACCTACACATGGACCCACCAACACAATCCAGTCATTTCAATGTTGGCCTGAATGTACCACCAACATGTAATTTTGGAATACATTCAAGTTACACTAGAAATGAGCATAAAAAACCACAGAAAATCCTGCCATATTTCTGGCATTCCTTGAACGTTAGGAGACTACATTATTTTCCAACTTATTATCAACTCTATGAAAATAGAGAGTGACATTCCTTCTAGCTAGAAGAAAACATGTTTATATTTAGTTTACTCAGAACTGCAACATTGAAAGAACATTTATTCTCCCAAATGTGAAATAGCCTCCTACCTTGAATGATCTGTTCAGCGTGTTGCTTTTCAAATCAGCGAAATGATCTTTTTTTTTTGACAGATCACTAAATAAGCTGGAGAAGGCAGTGCATCAGCAGCACAGGACAGTTATTGCCTCCGACACCTGGCTGCAGCAGAGGAATTCCTTTGCAATGGAATGGAGAGTAACTAACCCATGCCTCTGCTGACTCCAGCTGTCAGTCAGCACTGCCAGCTGGATGCATCACACACCTCAGAGATGGAACCAGAGCCCCACACTGGACAGACAGCAACATTACGGGACTGGATTTGGACAGCCAGAGGAACACGAGTGGTGTTAGTGAGTTTTAGACACTCGAAAATACCGTGGGCCGAACACAGAGTTTGCCTTCCCCTGTTTTTGTTGCAAAGTTATGCTGGAGACATAAGCGTAGTGCTTGGGTCGGGCACGAATCCTACAAGCAGGGAATGCGTCCTGACAGTGTCTGACCCTCAGCAGGGACAATGCACAGCAGCGACCGAGGGAATTCCTCCGCCACGGCGCAGGAGTCAGGCCTCTGGATCTGGGCTCAGCACGGCCAAGTTGCCGTGTTTGGAGCGGCTCGGGGGCTGCCCCCGGGGAGCGCGGGGCTCGAGCGTGGAACGGACACGCGGACAAACGGCCCCAGGGCTCCAGTTGCAGCGGCGGCAGCGGCAGCAGCGAGTCTACGGAGTCTACGGCGTCTACGACCCCTCCCCGTCCCTCTCTTGTTCCTCCTTTCCCTCTCCCGCTGTGCCGCACTCTGTCTCGGTGTCCCGCAGCCTCTCCCGGTGTCCCTTTCCCGACCCCCCCGGCCCCTCTCGGCGTCCCCGTCCCGGCCCGTCCCTCTCCCCCCGCAGGGCTGGGCCACGCCCCGGGCCCGCCCCCGGCCCCGGGCGTCCCGCCGCGGTCTCGGCTCCGCCCGGCTCTGGCGGTGCTGGCTGTGGCGGTGCTGGGCGGGCATCAGTGCCTGGGGCCAGGGCGGCATCGCTGCGCTTTGGCTGCGCCTGTCCCGGCCCCGGCTCCGGCCCCGCCCCGCCCCTGCCCCTGGCTCCGCCCCCGGCCCCGGCCCCGCTCCGTCCCCCGCCCCCGCCCGAGCCCCCGGCCCCGCCCCCAGCCCCGCGGCCTCGCCCCCGGCCCCGCCCCGGCTCCTCCCGGGCCCCGCGGAGGACACACGCGACGCGGCGCGGCCGCTCCCGCCGCCTCCGCCGCGGCTTGCCCGGCCCGAGCTCCGCCGCTCGGCAGCGCAGCCGCCGGCCTCGAGCCGCCGGGGCCCGGGGCGGGTGGGGATGGCCGGCCCGGGGCGCTCGGGGGGCGGTCGGGGGCCGTGTCTGGCCCCGGGCCGAGCGCTGAGGGCCGCGTGTCGCCCGCAGGGGAGGCGCGGGAGGCCCTGCAGGACCGGTCCCGGCTGGGTTCGCTGCCGGGGCGCGGAGGCTTCGGCAGCGTCTGCTCGGGGACGCGGCTCTCGGACGGCGCCCCGGTGAGCGGCGGGGCTGGCGGCGGGCGGAGGAGGAGGAGGAGGGCGGAGGAGGAGGAGGAGAAGATCGGGGCGCGGCGGGGCAGGCGGCGAGCTGAGCCCGCTGCTGGCCTTTGCTCGCAGGTGGCCATCAAATGCGTGCCCCGGGCCCGCGTCCGGCACTGGGGCGAGCTGGTGAGTGAGCGGGGCCAGCGGGAGAAGCTGGGGCCCGGCATTGTGCAGGTTGCATTGTGATTTTTGTGTAGCATGAGGTGATGTTGAAAAGAGCAGTTGGAATAGAGTTTGCAAAGGCAAAAGTGTGATCTTAGAACTGTTAAACGGTATAGAATTCCTTCAATATCTTTATCCCCCATCAAGTTAAGGTGTGGTATTCAGTGAAGTTAGTGGAAAGTGGAGGGATTTACTACTGTACAATCTCGTGCCTATTGCAATTAGAAGAATAATGAGATTTTAGTACATCTAAAGGTAGTTTTCATTCAGTTTGGACTTGGATACGTAAATTACTCCTGTTGGAAAAAAATGGATTAGAGATTGTAAATGTTTAGAAGCTGAAGCATAATCCCTGCTTTGGCTATAAATAAGGAATATCATACACAGAATGGATTATTCTGAACCCCCGTCGGAGGCCTTCAGAGTGAACCTTACAGGTCTCATGGTATCAAAACTGGGAGGAACTATCCTGTATCTTTTCTCTTAATTCTTGCTCTTTAGAACTTTAATTATTCTGGATTACTCAAATAATCCACAGGAATAATAGAATAGGCATGATGATAGGATGATATGGCAGTATATCTTTTTTTGGTAATTATTTAATTATGCTCCATGACTTGAGAAAGGAAAATATTTAAATGATCAATCATATTCTTGAGCTAAATCTTGATATCAATACAGAAGGTTACACATGATTTCCAATCTATAACCTTTGACTGTATGTTTAAAAGACATTAATTATAAGTACATAAAAATATTCCAATGACAATAAGCATGGTAATTGTAGTTTATGAATTCAGTCTTTTGGAGTGGATAAATTAAGCAAGCAGAGAAAGGCTCATGAGGAAGTATTCAGAGAATGCAGAAATTGTGCCTAATATGAAGTAAACAATGATAGGCCCTATCCTTTCTCGACTTTATAATGGTCAATAAGGCAAAAAGTTAAACCCAAGCATGATAATATAGCACAAAATTGATCTAATTAAATATTCTGAAGAGAAATTAGAAGGTGGGTTCAGTGGCACTCAAACTGGCACCAGGCAAACTAATAACAAGGCCAAAACCTCTGGGGAGAGTAGTGAAAGGCCCCAAGGTTTTTGGTGGAGAGTTGCAGTGAAAAGTGTGTTTACAAACTTCAGTCTCATGTTGGCAGCTGCTCTAATTCTGTAGACTCCATCCATTTCCCCAGTGCAGTGTTTTGGTGGACGCATGGTTATCTTCTAAATAATCTTGGACTTCCTCCTAATTGTTCTGACTTTTTTTCTGTGTGAGAGAGACAATTTTAGGCCAGGCATTGTTTGCCATGCTCTGGTTTTCATGGCTCTACTCTAGTACCTAGAGTACCTAGGTGTCCACTATAGCCAGAAGATCAGGCAAATGTCTTCTTTTTGGCAGTATTTCCTGGAGTGAATGTCTGTCATACATTGGTCGGGCAGAGCTGGAATTTATAAGACAGGATAGCCCACTTGGTTTGCCTAGTAGCTTGGAAGATAATAAAGGTGATGAACAAATCTCCAGTAACTCTAAATGGAGTTACCTAGATATACTAACTCTAAACTGAGTTACCTGGATATCCTGAGATGAGAACAAGTCCGAGGGGTTCAAGAAGAGACTGTAGGAAAAGCTCTTGAATGTTGACCTCTTAGATGTTGATGTGAAATGAGGAGAC
This sequence comes from Chamaea fasciata, assembly GCF_029207755.1. Lineage (NCBI taxonomy): Eukaryota > Metazoa > Chordata > Aves > Passeriformes > Sylviidae > Chamaea > Chamaea fasciata. The sequence continues at coordinate 228,550 of NW_027094148.1, read as the reverse complement.
AGGGGAAGGAGGCAGCTCTTAGGAACAGAATTATTCCTTTTATCCTCTATATGCCTGTTGAAGTACTGCCTTCCCTTAGGGGGATAACTCAAGCAAACACCTGTTGAATGCCATTGTGTTTTCGTGGATGATTTAGGGATGGCTGCCCATTTCTAGTGATCCTGTTCAGAAGTGATTTAAGATGTGCGGTAGTGTAGACAGAAAGTCAAGCTAGAGCTGCTGTGACAGTGCTTCCAGCATGTGTCAGCATCCTGAGTGTTGTGAGCTAAACCTGAAATTTGATTTAAACTGCCTGATATCTGCCAAGGGGCAGGATATCATTGCTAGAGAGAAATCCTCTCATCTTCCGCGACTCCATCCCCAGTCAGATGGAAGAACAGGTTGGTATCCAGAGGTGAATGGCACTGGACCTTTGCGAGGCACAGAAATCATCCATATCCCCATGCTTTTAAGGAAAAGGATTCTGAGCAGAGGGCCCTTTGACTCTGCAGCAGAAACTGTTTGGAAAAACTTGCTTTAATAATAAGATTCTGACTGAAGACTTTTGCAGAGGATGGTCTGTTTATGGAAATGGTCAAGCGGTCGTTCTGGTATTCGGACACCAGGTTACAAAAAGAGGAAAACTACTGTATCGGTGTACATGAAGTGAATTGAAAAGTAGATTAAAGGAAAAGTTCAGAAGCCAAAGCTGGAGAGAGGTTCAGAGTAACCCAAAATTGCCATCCAAGATCTTGGGGAGGAGGGTTGTAACCTTTCTGAAATATTACTGCGCATGTACTCCCTAACTAATACATTGGGTGTGTTAGACCAAACCAGACAATTAATTTTTAACACAGAAGGACTTTGAGGACAACTCTTACACCCAGAGGAAAGAAAAGGCTTTATGGAAAGTTTCCATCTTTGAATCACTGCTAAAGTAGAAGTGGTGTTTTGTTAGTGGAAAATGTCAGTGAAATTTGCAATAATTGTGTCTTCCTGAGAGGTGTCACTACAGTAAATCCCCTTTGTGGAATGGTTAAGTCACAATTGAAATTTGGTGCTGTGCAGTAGTCCATTGTTCTGGTACTTAAACTCTTTGGGGAACAGTCCCCATAAGGGGTAATGATTTGCTGGTGGCCAAGAAGTGTATTTTCTGTATGATCCAGGTGGAGAAGTAAAGGAAGAAATGCTGTGAAATAGACACATTTTTTGTACACCTGAAAAGAGACTTGGATGTGATATGCAGGCAGATATCGGCTTTAAATTAGATGTAGTCAGTGTTAATGGTATTAACATACAGATCTTTATCAGCAGAGGTGTATTCAGGCTTCTTCTATTTTCCTGTCCATTTGCTTCAGTGTAGCAGTGTGAGATGAAAGCCCAAGGCTTTGCAGACTGGCTCCTCCTTTGTGCCCCGGGTGTGTGATCATTGTTTGAGGCAGGGAACAGGTAGACCTGAGAAACAGTGAGAATGCCAGCACAGGGGCTCCTGCTGCATGTGCTGATACATCCCTTGTATGGGATGGAGACTGCCCACTTGGTTTGAGGATTTGCTTCCAGGCACCTAATTTCTCTGAGATGGTGTCATTTTCTCTGTAAATGTGCCTCTATGGCTATAGCTGCAAAGAGTTTAGTCTGAACAGTATTCATCGGTTTGATTGTTTCCTGCTCCCTCTGACTTTGTGGTGCACAAGTCGACCTAAATGTCTCAATAATGAATTATTGCTGGGTAATTAATCAGCTTCCCCTGCTTTAGAGAGTTGCCTCCTAGAACTTACCATAATTCACCTCCATCAGCCAATACATACAGACATTAATTGCCTCATAATATTGTCAGGAAGATGTCAGGTAGTACTGACAGGGTGTGAGTGCATCTCTTTGATCTAAGCAAATTTTGTTAGTGTTTTGCCCCTAATCTCATTCTACACATTTATCTTGCCAGTGCCATGAGCTGGACTGAGGACACATCATCAGGGTGCAGTCAGGAGCAATTTGTCCATATGAACAGTGATTTCAGATTTGCAATGGGAAGTGAGTAATTCCCCAGCAGGTAAGTCACAAAACCAGTTACTGACAGCTGGGCCAGTGGAAATTCTCCTTGTAGTGGCCTTGTTTTAAACACCAAGATGAAAATATGATGCATGCTTCGAAGGTGCAAACAATGTCTACTCTCATTTCACTCAGTGAAATTTGCTCAGCTTCATCTTGGAGCACTGGAGATATTTTAGTATTTCAAAGTGTATCAAACTATTTGCCCAGTATTTGGAAAAGCTACTCAGGTTTAGTGGAAATGTTTCTATTTCAGACCCAAACCACTTTGATATTTGTTAATTTTATTAGTGTATTGAAGTTGATTGACACTGGGAAAAGTGATCCTGTTTCTTCAATTGATAACACCACAGGAATTGCCTTTTTCTTAATCTTTATTTGGATGCCTCCCTGTCCCCATGGAACAATGGGTTTGAAGATGCAGTGAGGTAGACCACTGGAAGGAAAAGGCCAGGCTAAATATTCCTTGCAATAAATAGGCCTCTTTCCCTTGACTTCAAAGGAAAAAAAAAAAAAAAGCCTAATTAAATACAATTGAGGGGAAGAGGAAAAAAATGAGATCCTTTGATTTGAACACACTTTGGAGCAGAGCATGGAGAGATAGGAGAATGATCTCTGTGAGATGAATAAGTTGCCTCTCCTGCTGCATTTGTTTTGGGGTGGGTGAATCATTTCTTGAGGATTTTTTTTTTAAAGTTGGATTTGACTTGGTTGATATTCCTTTCAGCATCTAGATTTTCTATGTTGGCTTGTATTTTTCATACAAGAACCATGTTTTTAGAGCAGATAGCTGGTCCTGCAGTATAGGCAGATCTCATAAGGGCAGGAGGATAAGGAAATACACCGGAAAGGACAATATTGAAGATTTTATCAAGTTTGACCTCCTGGCAGTTGAAGCAAGTTGTCCCTCAAGGTCTTGTGGGAGCTGTTTCAAGTGAAGAGAGCACGAGTCACAAACACAGTGAAGATCTCTGACTAATTCTAAATGGGGTAAAGAATTAGCCCCTTCACCATCACGCCTGGATTTTTTACCTGGGGAGAATGTCTATGGAAAAAGATTGTGGCTGTTGTGAAGGGATAATGTCCAAGGCAGCCGAAAATCTGCATTGGCTGATGTGTTGTGTGTCCTCCCTCCTCCCAGTGTTTTCAGTCAGTGTGTCAGAGCCTTTCCTGGCATGTGAGCCATTCCTTGAAGTGTTGAAATGGTTCCTTGGGACTCCCTCACTCTTGGCAAAAAAAGTAGGAGGAGGAAGGACAAATCTCGCTCCCTCCACTTCCAAGGAGTGTATATTGTGTGTTGTATACTCCCTCGGGGTGTTTGCCACCTTTCCTGAGGGTGAACTTGTAGGATTTGTTGCAAACTTATTCACAAGAAATGTTGTGTGTACCTATTAGAGTTTTACAGTGAGTTAGGGATTTGGCAAAGGTGAATTGTTGAAGTTGAAAATAATTTTGGGGTGTAACAGATCAACCTCTGCATAACACAGATAAAAATACTTGCAAGAACCTTTCCCTTTTTCATTTATCATTATGCACACTGCTTCACTGGAAAAGGCCTCACAGGATGTGTTTGGAGAGGAGCCTGCTTTTCCATTAAACAACAAGGAATATTTTACTTTTGAAAGAAAGAGACAAAAACATGCCATTTTTTTTAATGGCATGTTCTTAGTTATCAGATTAACAACATTTCTGGAGGGGTATTCAAGCAAGTGTTAAGTGTAAAACATACAAATAAATGTACTCTTACTTTCAGCAATCCTTTAAAAACTAGAGACTTATCTTAAAGCAGGATCACTTTCCTTCTGGGTGGATCACCTTTAGGTATTCCTCCAAACAAGCTGCAGCTGTCCCATATGACACTGGCAGGGGCAGCTGTTGGCCGTGGTGCTTCCCCAGGAGTTTTTGGCGGCTGACTCTTGCTTAGGTAATTTAGTAATTGTGCTGCCACCTTCGGGATCCCCAAAAGGTCTGTCTCCCACGTGCCTGCATGTTGCAAGACTATATTTCTTTCCCATATGTTCCTCTTTTCTGTGCACGATTGGTCTTTGTACAGATAAAGGAGGGGTTTTAGCACTTGTTAATGAATTAACTAAATGGTGGATGTAGTGATGTAATCTATACAAAATGATTCTGTTAGATACTTTGGAGACTTCTGTTTTGCTTGTGTGATCTTTACTATTTGAGGGAAACTTTCAAACTCCTGATGGGCCTTGAGTGATTTTTACTTCTTGGACAGACCGTGCTTCTCTTGTCTTTCTACTTGTTGTCCCCTTAATTTTAGCCCCTAGAGGGCTAAACTTTCCAGTTTCATTAAATAAATCATAAATATTCCAGTTTATAAATAATATAGATGTTTATTGTATATTTTTATATAATTTAATTTTGTCCCCTACAGGGTTAAAATTTGGAGGGTGAGTGCTACTCTTCAGGAAAACCTGGTGATGGAACAAATGAGGTGCAGCTGGCATCAATCAAGGTTGCAGTTAGACAGAGTGGAAACACTGCAGTTGGACCAAGTGCCTTCATCAGAGCAGCAAGTTCCAGAGCTCCTTCACTGTGGCACCTTCAGGCTTGGTGGAAGGAGAACCTGAAACAGTGAGTGTAAAGCAACGACACCTGAGCTTGCAGAGTCTGTGGCTGAGTAAAATCTGGTCTAAGTTCTGTTGTTTTACAGAAGAAAAATGTTGTAGCTGATCTGTCAAACACGGTAGACTCAAAGTGAGGGCCTGGAAGTGACTCTGTAAGAAGAAATGGCTTATAAAAGAGGGTAAAAAAGTGTGAGCTGGCTGCTGAAGATTGATAGCAGAGATTTTTTTTTGTCTTGGTTGTCGCACTAGTGATTCCACGTGGTATGTTTGGATGCTTTTCAGTTTAGATTGCTATACAAGTATGAAGTTTGTCTTGCCCTCTCTTTGTTGGGCAGCTTTATGGCCATGATACTCAGTAAATGATGAGCTTTCTTTAGGTTGATTTATACTGTTGGCTGGGGATTATTTGTGGGGTTTTTTTCTGCTTGAGGTCTCAACCATTAACAAACAAACGTGTGCTGGACTTCAGCTTTGTGCATAAACCTCCAAAGTGGAAAAAGGCCTTTGATATTTCCTGCATTTCTGTTATAAAGTAGCTATAAGTGGTACAGTTTTGGGGGTGGGTGACTCACTTCTTGAGGATTTTATTTTTAGAAGTTGGATTTGACTTGGTTGATATTCCTTTCAGCATCTAGATTTTCTGTTTGGGCATGTATTTTCCACGTTGACTTTAATGATCATAGTGTCAAAAAGTCAATATGCTGTTGTAGAAGTGAGAAGTTTGCCTGAGTGCTTGATTCCAGGGAGGAGAAATAGAAGAAAATAAGTAAATACTGTTGCAGTTTGTCTATTTAAAAGCTCTATTTAATATATTTTTTACCGTGTTGCTTGCTGAGTTTAATCAGAGTCCGAATAGATTTCAAAGCTTCTCTCCAGTTTTAGGAAGCTTGGAGATGGCAATTTCAAGATTATCTCATCTTGTTGGCGTGGTTTCTTTCTAGGAAGGCTAAATGGTACATCAGAATCTGCTTTGTTTTTCCAGAAGCATCAGTACTTCATGGTATTGTGGAAAAGTTCAAGTCATTACCGTGCCAGCCCGTCACAGTTAATTTTTTGGCAAAATGAATCCATAACAACACATGGTTTCAATCGATTTCTTCTGCAGATTCTGCAGTAGATGTGCAGATCTGTTGATTAGCTCAGCCTGTTGGAAGAGTGGGGTCTGCCCCATTTGTTGTCCTTGGGGACAGTCATGGCTGGGTTATTTCTGTGGGCCTGTCAGCTCACAAGGAAATGCCCTTCAGCTCTTACCCTGACTTAGATCAGCATGAGGAACATCATGACATAATAGTTATTTTTTAAAAATGTTTTTAATGTATTTGTCAACTTGTACTGCTGCTGCATAAATTCATTAGGAGTCTTTGTGGAGTGCTGAGCACGGTTGTGGTCAGTGAGTTTTGCAGGTGTGGATTGGTGGAATTCCAGTTTGCCCTGCAGTGTGTTTTAGTCTCCTTTGGGAGTGTTTCCTCACCCCTCACCTGGCTGTAAGATGCATAAGTGCCTAAGTGAGCAGTTATTTACCTGTGGCAAGTCTGTTGTACCTAAACTCAGGAAATTGTACACCTCCTGGCCCTATTTACCTTGATCTTATTCCATAAAATCTTCATGCTGATAATCTGTGCAGCTCAGAGGCACTGAAAGATGATCTGCAAACAGAGGGAATACTTGCTCTGAACTCTATGGAGGCCCTCAGGAGTCATTCTGATTGATGTCTAGGGATTTCACAAGGATTTGACCTGCTTGATCTTGAGCTTGTAATTAATTGTCAGAGCTGCTATCAGCTTTCGAAATGGGTTTCTACTAACTGGCCCAAAATAGCGGTGTTGGGCTTTGAAACTGTTGCCGTTTATGTGTGAAATCAATTGCACCAAGAGCATGTTGCTTTCCTGAGTAACAAAAAGGATCCTGTTCTGTAATGTCATCCCATTTGTTAGAAAATGTAAGCACCTCTCATTTCACAAGGCTTTTTTTTTTTTGTACACGGCAAGGATGCATTAAATTTAGTCACATGCAGAAAGAAATCTGCAACTGGATACTCATTGTAAAGGCACTAGATATGTGTGATTTCTCTGTATTTTAACACTTATTTGAATACAATAGATGAAGCTGGTCAGATGATGAAAGGGCTCTTGGGCTATTGAAAGTCCTCTTGCCCCCTCATCTCTCCTACTGTCAGTGTATGCCTGATAGTTAATAATAGCTTGACACTGGTATAGTTTCAAGCTATTTTTTGCCCATTTCCCTCTTGGTTGCAATAAAAAGAACAGGTTCTATTAGGGGAGCCTTTCTTCCTGCAAGTAAATGGGTGTTTAGTGAAGAGAAAATGCATGGCAGTGGTGGAAACTTAGCAGAGCTTCCTGCTCCTGCTGCACTGCTCATCATGCCATTTATCCATGGGGAAGGAGGGCAGTGTCTCTCTTTAGGATATCATGGCCGGACTCGGGGAGATTTACCTGGTGGTCCCACCCCAGAATGGTCCATAGGAAGCCTGGCAGGCTGCCAATTTCTTGCCTAGACCGAGGAATCTAAGGGACTAAAACCAGGAGAATATGTTCTGCCTGTGTTACATGATAGACATGAGCAATGTGTTATCACAAAGATGTGACAGGGACCTCGTTAGGCCCAGCAGATGTTTTAGTCCTGGCTCTCACACTCTGAATGTGAGAGCTGGAAACATGCTGGAAGTGTAGTGCACATCCTCAGAGGACAGAAGGTAATTTGACAGCTCACTTCAACCCTCTTCAATAATGTTGACTCTTCTGGCATCTGTTTGTTGAGAATGTGGCTTCTCATGTGGAAAACCGAGACTTCTTGCAGTAAAAATAAGGATTTCTTTTCCTGATTTGGTTTTCTTTTTTTTCTGGCTTAGGTTAGAAGAGAGAAATATTTGAATGTAGCATTGATGCGTTTAATTTCTAAGCTTTATTTGGAGACTTTGAAAAGGTGAAAATATGTAAGCAGTATTGAGGGAAGAAAGTGTTCTTGTTTGATGCATTAAACTGTTTTCTTTCTGAGAATCTGTGTTTTTAGAGATCCCAGGCAGTACTTTTTCCTTTAGCAGTACCAGAGTCCTGCTGTCTGTCTCAAGAGAAGGCAAAAAAGGTCAGATAAGAACTGTTTCGATAAGATAGGTGGCATTTCTGTCAGTTCTCACTAGCTGGTGAAGCAGATGAGGAGCTGCACAAAACTGAAAACAAACAAGTAATGTTGCTCTGTCCCTGTCCCCCAAGTCCAAAAACTCCTCTCAATGCCCTTAAGCGGCCGTCTTTGTGAAGGGAATCTTTTCTCTTGAGTGGAAGTTTAGAAAGTGTTTTGTTGTACTGGTTATGTTAATTCAGGCGATCTTTGTTTCACAAGACAGGAATTGAGAGGGCTGTCCTGCTCTGCATAATTACCTGTCACAGCAAAGAGAATATATTAAGATGGGAAACTGAGATTGGTGTAAAATTCTGTCTTACCTGCAAGGTATATCAGCAGTGTGTTTGATAGAGCTTGATTGTATCCAAGATTCCAGGGGGCTCCTGGTGTCAGGTGAGAATCCTTCTTTACGGAAAGCACTTGGTCTTTTCCTGTTGATATTGGTGAGCCAAAAATACTATTTTTTGCTGCTTCTTGTAGCAAACCAAGTGTGAAATGTGAGATGTAACAGCGCTGCCTAAGGCTCTCTGGCAGCCTCATGCAGTAGCCTGCTTTTAATATTGGTTGGTAAGATGACAGCACTTTGCTGCCGGTCTGTGAGGTATCCATGTAAGGTGGGTTATCTTTGCTCAGGTGCCTGGAGACTTGTTCTTACAAGAGATACAAACAATGCATTCGAGAATTTGGCACATCTGGGACATTTTATCTTGCTCTTGGAGAAAAAGGTCAAATGCTCCACAGCCTGTTTCTCTTAAATAGCAGAAAATCCCAGCCTGGATTGAAGATTTGACCCCCATTAAAATACATCACTTCATGTCTAACCTAGCTATGGGGTTTTAGCTGTGTACATAAATACATAACTGCAGATGAATATTGAAGTACTCCTAGTGTAAATAGAAATACGCAGATGCACATGCTAGGCATACTCATGCATGCCTACAGCTGCAGAGAAAATGTACAGCAGGCAAAGGACTTTCTGATACAATGAAATGAATGGCTTTATTAAGATCTTAGTTCCTCATTAAAAATGCTGAGAAGTAGAACTTGTATGAAAGACTGAAGCTGGGATTTCAAATTAATGTGTATGATAGTCAATATGAACTCAATTCTGAAACGTAAGAGTGTCTATGGAGATCTGTTGAACTGTATTCATATATATCACTGTTTTTTCTTGTCCCAAGTTTTTTTTTTTTTTAATTTGGGGTTGCCATTGCAGTTTTAGGAAGGTTAATATTTAGTGCAATTCAGAAGTCCTAAAGAAAACAATTGTTTTAATACAAGACATTTCTCCCATTGTTTTAAGAGGAAAAAATGATCTCGTGTCAATGGTATGGACTCTTATCCTCCTGCTTAAGTATTCAATTCTTTTGATTCTTCTAAATTTTCAGCATCACGTGCATATGAAATTGGTCTCTTAAGTGATAGGTATTTTTTGAAGGTTTGCTCAGTTGTGCTTTCAGATTTTTCATTCACCTTCTGGTGGCTTGGCTGGGTCTGCATACACAAGTGCATGAACTGAACTATCATTAGCAAGTTCAGTTTTTCCTCTTGTACTCTTTGTGGCCTCTAAGTTTTTCTTGTCTGCTGTCTTTGCAAACCAGTTTTTCTGCAGGGTCACTTTAAATCACCCAGTGTAACAAACCTGAGTATGACAAATGTGTGCATTAGGGAATGTGTCTTGCTGGTTGTGGCCATCAAAATAGGTTTCACATGATAGAAATTTGATAGTGTATTTACAGTTCTCCAGTCTTGCTTTTGCCGGTGTCCTTGAGTTCAGTTTTTTAACAGTCTCAATGAGTTACTGACTAGCTGGCATTGGAAAAATTTGACTTTATCCTCAGGGGCCACTGTAGGCTTTGTTCTGATAAATACTTGTCCAAACATCCCCATTATTTTTTCTTCAAGACAGAAAATGTGACACAGGGTGCTGTGCCTGTTATCTCCCACCTAGACTTGTTTGGTTGGTGTTTTTTTTTTTTTTCCTTTGAGAGAAACTTCAACCTTTTTATTCATTGACCTGGTGAATACTTTATCAATGTATTAAGGTCCTTTTATTAGTGTGGATTTTTTTTTGAAGTTTAAAATAAAAATCAGGGAAATATTCTAATTGTATGATTTCTATGGTTGGTTCTACTCCAGAAGAAAGCTTAATTGTTGAAATATTTCTGAGTTCCTGTGTTCTGATTTTTTGAGTAGTCAGTGCTAAGTCTTGAGCAGAAGCTTGCAGAAGAGCTGCAGGATTGAAGGAGAGCAGAAGTGACACAAAGTAAAGCTCTCTTGGGAGATCTTATGGAGGTTAAGCAAGTGCAGCGGGATTTGAACAATGCTGCTTAGTCCACTTGTTCATGTGTGGATGCCAGGGTGGAGGAGACTGGAATTGGGAGCCAAGATCGCTTAGAGGTGTGTCTGTGAGAGAAGCCAACTGCAATCTGCTGGTTTCTGGTGACTTTAGAGGTACCTGTCCAGTGTTCGTCCTGTCTCGTACTGGAGCAAGCTATTGATCACCTGGCCAAAAATATTTTGCTGCTTTAAAGAACTTCCCCAAACTTTAGGGAATAGTGGGACTGTCATTAAGAAAGAGATGTAATTCCAAGCACTTTCTCTTGGTTTTAAATGCTGACTTCATGGGTTTTTTTTTTTTTCCCCTAAGAGTAGGAGAGCTTCATGTAAGTCTTGAAACTGCTGGTGGTTGATAGGCTTTTATTTATTTAATCAGGGCAGTGCATGTTACAGAACTGACAGCAAAGGGATCAGGACTAGAAATATTTTTTACTAGACATCAACATGCTGCTGTGCTGTTGGGAAAAAGTGGAGATTGCTTTGCCAGCACCATCTGGGAGCCTCTGCTTGGCTGTATGGTAGGCAGACCTTTTGTGAATCAGAGAATTGCCTTTGGAATAAAGCCTCTTGGTGGCAGGTTTTTTTAATCTGCTGCACTGACAGAACTGCTCCATCTTGTCCTCTTACTGCAAGCGTGTGTGCCAAATCTGCCTGAAGGGATCTGTATCCAGGAGAGAAGGAAATGGTGGTGCCTCTGAAAGGTGCTTGCCTTCTTTTGCGAGACAAAATAAACTTTTGGTGGCTTTGTGGGGCTGCAGCCGGCACTCTTGGGTTATATATTCTTCTTATATGAATGTAGCACACACTTCAAATTTATTGTTAGAGGAAAGAATAGAAATGTTGGCTACAACTTACAGAGGGAAACAGCATATGCTGTGTGTATAATTGTCATTCTGCCCAAAAGATGTGTTGAAAATGTGCACTTTTTTTGTGTGGCGGGTAAAAGAAAACCCCAACCAAACATTTGTTAATCTTTGTGCTTTATGGGAACAGGTTACTCAGTTGTCCTTAATAGTTGTGATGGAATGACCAAGCAGATTGTGGGTAAAGATACTTTTGGGTTGAGGTGGTTACACAATTAAATGAATAAAAGCTGATAGTTCTGCATTGCCAATACGTCAAAAACTTAGAGCTTTGGTAGCAGAATTTTAATTAAATCCATAAGACAGTCTCGGCCGAATTAAGAAAGCCAAAATTATGCATCACCACTACTTCTGTCCATGTAAGTATTATAATAAATGTAAAAAGAAAGTCATCACTATCATTCAGAATGCTAGGAATAGAAATTGGACAATAACCTGGCTGGCGTAAGCATTTATAGTTCTAAAAGAGCGGAAATAAATTTAAATCCTCTTCCAGGTTTAATGACCAGGCAAATATAGGGTAAAGTAAAACTTTGAAAGTTGTTATAAGTTGAGTTTTGTTGCGTCTTTTTAGTTCTTGAATATCTTTCAAAGAAAGTCAAATCTCAGAGCTCTGAGACCACCTGTAGCTACAAAGCCTTGAATCCTGTTTACTGACTCCCAAATTCAAATCTCAAATTTGTGTGGACTGCCTGAAGCCACGAATGACACAGTGAGAGCATTCAGGCTCAAATACTGTCTGCTTTTCTCTAGCTCTAGGGGCAGATTAGGCAGCACTTCAAGTCCTGTTTCTGGTTTCAGTCCTTCCACTTTTCTAAAACTGACTCTCCGTGCAAGTTGGCCACTTTGTTAATGACTCTATTGGAGTTCAGGCTGTCTTGTGGCAGTGAATGGTAGTATCTTCAGAGCACGAGCAATAAGGTTTTTTCTTCATCTTTTAAGTGTTTCAGAAAACATGTTGATTGAAATAAGCTCGTTGCCATCAGTGAGACAAGAGAGAGAATGGTGTGCTTGCAAAAGAAAACAGTGCTCAAATTTTGTACTGTTCAGTAGGTGTTTTCTGCAATTCCCTTCTTCCAAGTGGCCAAGGATCAGAAGAGAGGTCCTGACCTTGTGCAGTTTTGCAATTCATAGATGTCCAGCATGATTGAGGATTTTGGAATTAAATGGCTTGAGTTTGCTAAGTTGTAATTGAGCTGTTGGATTTCGTTCACAAAACATAGTCTGGTCAAACAACTGACCCGTATTTTGGTTGGTTATTTGATGTTCTGAAAAATAACCTGCCTTGTGAAATGCAAAATTGAGGTCAAACCTTTCATGTGCCTCATTCAAAGGAGCTTTTCACTCAAAATCACTTGAATTGAGCCATGTCTTGGTACTGTGGGGAGTTTGTCTAGAGCTAAGGATTATGGTTTATTGTCTTTGAAATCTATTTTTCTGTTAAATTCTCAATGAATACCCTCATCTGAAAGTAGATGTAGTGGTGGTATTTACCGTTAAATTCCTACTTCTTGCTCAAAAGGTCTGTCTGAACTTCTCTATCTGGTATTGACAAAGTTTGCCTTTTTGTCTGAAAAGATCCTTCATAGCATTTGATTAGGTATTGTCCCTACCCCATCCCAATATAAGCTTGCAAAAAAAGGAGGTCAGAGAGAGCTCTTAGGGATGTGTTTCTCCTCCCTTGGAGTACTACTGTGAGAACAGTTTTTCATGTTTTGCTTCATTGCAGGGAGGTACTCTTTTGGGTAGGTTGTACAATGTGTAAAACCTTTCACTTCCAGGTATAATAACTATGGTAAGGAAAGAACAGTGAAAGGCAGCCCTGTTCAGTTCATGTCCCGGTCAGCACTGACAGTTGTGCTTCATGCAGATTCTCACTGGGCTGATGGGCTTTGGTACCAAAGCACTGGGTCTCTCATCATTAAACTATTGATTGTGTGACTGAACTACTCCCTGCTCTGGCTGTGCAGTTTGCTTTCTTGACAAATATCCCCTGCTCAGGAAAATGGGTACTTCTGAGGGAGCTGCTGCTGACAAAATAACTTCAGTTTCTTATCCTTTTGAAGTAAGGTTTCTTGAGAACCTCAAGGAAACAGTCTGTTTAACTTTTATCTCTTTGTAGACAGTAATGTTTAGTGGAGAGAAGTATTTCAGCCAGATGCCCAAGTGGTAGTAGTAGTTTAGGCTGTAAATTCATAAAAGTCACACCAAACCATGTGCCCTGTGTTGGTAACATCAATACCCTTGCTGGTTTCTAAAAAGTATTTGTATTTCTGGATAAAGAAAGAGCTTCTATGAAAGTTGACTCAGCTGCTTTAGAAATCTTGTTTTGCTTCCTTTGGATTCACTGTATGTTTTAGAAGCTCTTAGGAAGGGACATGGTACAATCTGGTCACGCTCATAAATAATTTGTAAATATACTTCAGGCGTAGAAGCTGGAGAATCACTTCCCTCTTTGGAGAGTGCATCTGATTTTGTATCAGGAGGTGGAAATAATCTGATGAGTGTGTTACTTGTGTGAAAAGGAAGTGTGCTGCCCTGTAGTGGAAAGATTGCTGTTCAAACATCTGAAGACCAGCCTTTCAACTGTTTGGAAAGTAAGATAAAGCAATTTTACAGAGATTTATGCACCTTGAGAAAAAGTAGATGTTGAAAAAGCACCATTAATATTCTATTACCTAGTAATCAGCAGTCATGAGGTAGAAAACCAATTTGTGATGCATTTTGTGGTCACAATTTTTGCAAATGAGCCTTTAGTAGCAGAGCTGGATATAAACCATTTCTGTCAGTGTCTTGGAATTGAGATTTGTGAAGTTTTATCTGTGGTGGGTTTTGTTACTGTTTTCTTACTTCCTCTGGCAACTTTTGTAAATTTGTGATACTCTAAAAGAAAGCACAGTTATCCCTATGTTTTCAAATGGACCAAGAGGCTTTTCGTTCATCTTTGAAAGGCTTATAGTAAAATGAATTTGATTGAATCTTTCAGGGTTTTTTTTTTGTATGCACAATTCAGCAAAAAAAGTCTTGGTAATGAATTGCTATTTCTGATCCACAGGCTGTTTTTCTCCAGTCAGACGGTGGTTCAATACCTGCTTTAGATGTTTACAGATCAGTATATTAATGACACTCAACTGTGCATTTATTCTCACTGGAGCAGTGCCCATTCCTACAGAAATGCCAAGGAGAAACACCCAGCATAGAGCAAGCAAGACCAAATGTCAGTGGTCAGAAAGGGGGGAACGCTTGAGAAACTGCTTAAAGCTTTCTCTCCGGTCCCTTAAAGTGTGGGAGTGCCTTCCTGTCCTTTCCCCAATTCCTTGGTGTTTCAGGCATTATTGAAATCACTGATTTGGGTTTCGTGGTGAGTGATGGATTTAAACCTCCTGCAAACTAAACCTAAATGTCAGTCTGGGATAATGCAGAGAACAAAGCAAGTGAATTGTGGGGACAGCCTCAAATTGCTGATGTCCGCCAACAGAACTAGTCAGAGGGAAAATGTTAATTACTTAAAAAATTTAGTAATTCTAAAAGCATAAAGGAGAAGCTGTTTTCAGAAAGGATTAAGCCGGTCTTTGAGATGGGACAATTACTAGGATGCTCAACAAAACCAGCATTTGAAAGAATTGTTTGACATAGCAATGGCACTTAGGGTAGAATGCAGTTTTCTCTCATTCTGTCAGTATACTGGATGTAGGAGGAACAGTGAAATTAAATGTGGAAAAATTTAAGTTAGTCACCTTAGCAAAAACAGTTTTCTGCACCCAAACAGAGGAATTTGTAATTCTGCATGGAATCCATGAGGGACTTTGATCCCAGTACTTCCCCTTCTTAAAATGGGCGCAGATATCGGGTAATATGGGCGTTTTAAACACTGGCTGGGTAAATCATCACACTCTACACAGAGCAGCTCCTGTGCATCAGCTGCCTCATGGGAAGGGTCCCTGAGCAGCCACTGGCCTTTGTTCCTCACAGTTTGTGCTGTGGAGCTGCTGATGTGCAGATACACTTGTCTGGTTTTCTGTGAAATTCTTACAGATGTGGATCCTAGTGAGTTTGGATTACAAAAATAACTCGTTCCTTAAGCCATGTTGCAACTGATTTTAAACCTAACTGCTACCCTACATTGACATGTTTGTAAGGCAGCTGTATAGAGTACACTGAACAAGCAGAAAGGACATCCAACTCCAGAATTGCCGTTGTTATGCCCAATGGCATCCATGTTCACGTGCATAAACATAGTGTACAGCAGGTTATTTTCCATCTTGCTTTCCTATGGTCTGTAAAAATATTACAGTTTCTGGTTGGGACTGAGACATTTGAAAGCATCCACGTGGTTAGTGGAAATGAACGGCAGCTTTAATGATTAAGCCACTCGGATACTTGCTGGCTGGCACACTTACTAACATTTTATAACCAGTTTTAGTCCACTTCTCTTTATGGGAGTTGGGAGGGAGAGTAAAATTCAGGTGTATATTTTTTAAGGAGAAATAACTGATCAATAGGGCAGTTCAGTCAGGAACTTGAGAGAATTGCTCACCTACAGTTAAATTAGTTCAATGTGATGCGTAAAGCTTCATATGCAGTGAATGTCTTCTACCAACACCAAACCAGGAGTGTTTCAGCTGGAGTATGAAACAGCTCAGTTACAATTATGTGCTGGTAAATTAGTGTCTCATCTTCAAAAACAGAGCTTTTGTTATTTATTTATTGGTAATACTTGGATGCTGTGTCATCCTGAAGTTGTGACACAGTTTGGAAATCGATCCTTAGTGGACCTAGAGGTAGAACAGACTGCATGAGTTGTAGGACATGGCTGTGATTGAACTGAAGGGGGAGCAGTTTTTAGTGTAGCCTAATGACACCTGCAGTTGTTGGGTTTGGTGAAAATACACAGGTATAAATAAGCCCTTTTCTTAAGTAACTGCAAATTGCATAAATCTATATCTCCAAGTGTGCTGTATTATCCTACCACGAGTGATTTGAGGCTTGAAATAACAAGTATTTGTGAAATGGATTTAGAAAAGTTGCCTTATCACCGAATTTATATTTTTTTTCTCAAAGCCTTTGGCCTTTGGCATTGATATTTTATCACAGGGGAAGGTGTTTCCAGTAGGCAGTGCTGGTGTGGCTGTGCGTGTGGGTGTGTGCACACAGCCTGGTGTGGACCCTTGTTTGTTTTGCAGGTGTCCTGTTAGCTTGGCTGTTTCCTTCTCCTTCAGCTGTAGGACAGAATTTTCTCGTTGGCTTGTTCCCTCCTTAAACTGTCTTTCTCCCTCCTCTGAGGTGCTGCTGTGCTGCAGTCTCCTTGTGACGTTTAACAGGCTGTAATTAGCCCAGACACAGAAGTCGGGGTTGTCTGGGGCAGCATGATTCCAGTGATGAAAAGGCGTAATAATAATTCCCCCTCAGTCCACTTGCACTTAGTGCTGTTTGATCCTGCGACTCAATCAGGAGTGGACAACATAGCTGTATTTTCCTGCTCACTTTGCCTGATTAGTGACTGATCTGATTTCCCCCATGTCTGTAATTAATTTTCCCACAGAAGTATGCTTAGGTTTATGGCTTAAATAATAAGTGATGGTGACTTGTGCTACTGTCTACATGTTTTAATCCTTTTCCACGTCTAGATGGACTAAACAAATGCATAGTTGTTGCATCTGCCCTGCTGTAATGATTACTGTGGTGAAGACTCTTTTTTTAATTTTTGTAAGCTGCTGTTTTATTTTGCAAGAAGTTATTGAATTACACCTCCAGAAGGCTACTAAAGTAAGAGGTTTATGGCTTTTGTTGTCCTTCTGTTCTATGAACAGTTAATGGACAAGTAGGTAGAAAGTACTGAAAATTTGGGTTCTACTGTAAAAATGGCATCAAACCCAGTCTTTCCTGGATACAATTATTGAGGTGTATAGTCCTATGTAAAAAAATCCCAAGCATTAAAACCTGAAGCAAAATCCCCCAAGTCACGAGTAGATATTGAAGATAGAAGTGAAGGCAATTAATATTTGGGAGAGGCAGTGAATGCAGCACGATGAGCATGACAAAATGTCCTGGGAGTTGGGTGCGTGTAAGAGCCAAATCTGTGCTATTGATTTATACTGTGAGTTTTCTGGGTGAACTTGGAAAGAAAGGCAGTATTGTTGTTGGGAAATGTAAATTGCTGTATTTCATCTCTCTCTAAGGGAAAACTTGTCTCTTCAGGAATTTCCCATCCAGTATTTACAGCTGATTCTATCACTTCTGACTGAAGTTACTTTTCCAATTGTCTTCTTAGTCAATCTTTTTTAAAAGGTTGACTTTTTGCTAGAGTAGTTCAAGATGAAATGCTGTTTTGTGTGGTCAAAGATAGTTATGCTTGTTCTAGAAATTGTTTCATTTCCAAGGAAAACTTGTTGTAGGAGAATTTGAGTGAAATGACTATTTAAAGCTACTTGTCACAAGAGGAATTAGCTAGAGATTAACCTGTTGGAGCAGGACTTTTTTTTCTCTCAACTTCCATTTAGACTTCAATTTTATTATCCCTTGTTTTGGCATGAGTTTGTTTTCTTGTGTGCTTGCAGTTAATAGTGACATCTGACTTCTCTCAAGACGCTTAACCTGCTGTGTTAGAAGGAAAGAGAAATCTCTCCTGTTTCCATCAATATTGTATGGCTGATGAAGAAAAAGCAGTGGATATGCTCTATTAGGGGGATGTATTTTTGTTATGCTGTTTCGCTGTTGGACTCATGTCTGTGTTGCAGTGTAGTTGTGAAAGAGATATATATTTATCCTTAAAATAAATAACTTTTAATATGCTGAAGTAAAAGTGAATTCTCATGCTAGGTCGTATCTATTTATCAGGGATAATTTGATTGGTAGAAATGCTGAACACTGATTATGTGGCTCCTCTAACTACCAGTGGGTTTCTGTACCTTGTCCTATAAAGAAGGTAAAGCTGAGGATGCCCTGGTATATTTGAAATGCTACTGAAACTTAACAGGCTTCAGTCACAGCTTTTAGGAGTTGAAGGGAGGTACTTCTTTCCTAAAATGCCCTGTTCCATTTTACAAGTGGCATAAAGCATGAATGAGGCCAGGTCTGATAAAAAACCACCGTACTTAAAACTCTAGCAAGACCAAGTTCCTTTGCAAGTGAAGTTCTTGGTATGTGGTACCAAGACCTGCATTTACATGCTTAGAAAAAATCCTTTTTTTAAATTTATTTTTCTGTGTTTAGAAACTACCCTTGTTTTGCCACCCTAGTCAACATAGAATGGTGTTTTGTGGGCTAGGTGATTTTGCTATTAAAATCTCATGTTATTGTTTTAAATGTGTTGTATTGAACAAAATAAAGCATCTGGCTTTCAGCAATAATTTAAATAACAAATAGTTTATATACAAAGAACATTTCTTAAAATGCCTCCCTGAAAGTAGATGTTCCTAAATATTCAGGGAGACCTTACATCCTTTGTGATTAAGTAGTGCTGAAATTATTTCCAAACCTAAATTTTTGAAATGCTGCTGTAATTAATGATTAATAGGGAGCTTAAATCCAGCTCAGTACCTGCCTGAGAAGTGCCAGTGCTGCGTGGTTTTCTGTGTTTGCCTCTCCTAGCAATGCTTTTTGTGATCATGTCGAAACTGGAGGTAAACAGTTTACAGAAAAAATGGAGCCTCCTCCATAAAACTGCGGCACTGGGGAGATGTCAGGATACATCCAGTTTGGAAACAAGCCCTTGACTGTTAACAAGAACAAACAAAGCGTGTGACTCATGCCGTGCAGCTGGCGAGGGGGCTCGGAGACTGTGCAGTGATTCTCCCAGCCTGATAGCTCTGGCAGCTGGGCTGCAGCACATTTTTGGTGTGGATTTCCTATAGGGCCACGTTTATGTTGGAGGCGGTGCACAAGCTGCTGTGTGGACATCAAATTATTCTACTGGTTTGAGGATCAATGAGGTTAAATTAGCTCAGTTGCTTACTGCACGTTTTGTTGAGGTTCAAGCTGTCCAGGCTGTTGCAGTTAATAGGAGCAGCCCAGAATGCTGCCGGTTAAATGTGAGTTACTCACCAGGGATCCAGAGTTCATTATTGGAAGGAATAGGACAACTTTACTCCTGAAAAAGTTCAGCTTGTTGGGAATACTCTTCCCTGTGTTGTTTGAGGGGCAGAACTGGAGAGAGTATCATTGATCAGCAGCACAGCAGGATACCTTGATGATAGGTTTAGAGTGGATGTACTGCTCTCTTAATAGCTGTTGTACAGATAGAAGTATTGGTGATAAAATAAACTCCTTTGGGCCTTTGATTTGCATAAAAAATAATGTCCCGTTCACTAATGAAAAAATTATTTGGAGCTAGAGGGAAGTGAAGAGCTTGGAATGAGTATCTCTGCTTAAAAGCCAAACCAAGGTAAAGGCAGCCAACTGAAGCGTCTGTCAGAAGAGTTGGGCCCTGTTTGGGAACACCTGGAAGAGACGTTCTTTTTGTCTTAATCTTCTTCCCTTTCTTTTCAGAAATACTACTTTTAGAGCTATTCTGATAATACTTCCTAAGCCTAAGTGCATTGTATAACACATGGCATAAGTGATGAGAACATAGGCCATGGATCTGGTTCGATATTAAGGAGAGATTCTTGAATATACCACATTGGGCAATTCTTTCCATTTCTGGATCCTTGGCTTCTGTTGAATGGCAGTGCTACAATTGAGTGCAATTATGTGGGATATGTCAAATAGAAACTTTGACTCTGTATCACTAAATTAGGAAGCCAGAATAATACTGTGTTTTAGACTCTGTAAGCTTTCCTAAGCATTACTTTGGTTGGCACTGGGTGCTTGCTATGGTTTTTTAACAACAATTTGCCTTCTTTTTTTTGAAGTTCAAAGACTCTCCACGGTTTGTTTGTGTTTTTTTTGTTTGTGTGTTTTAAATTTTTTATTGTAGCTTCTTTGCTTTCCCATTTCTGTGCCTATTAAAAAATACTGAGAAGCTGCTGGAGAGCTTAGTGATCCATCAGGACAGTTGGTGCGGTCAGTGACAACAAAGCCATCACCTTTGCAGGTCAGACAGTTTGGAGAAGTGAGTTCAGGAAGCAACCTTGAACACAGATTGTCCTCCTTATAAAAATGATGTTAGTGAGGCTGATGGGGCTGACAGGCAAAGTCTGCTGAAGGCTTTTTTTCAGGTGTTGTCCCTTTGTCACTTCTTAATTGATGCTCACGTGGGAGATGCTGTTAGTTATGTCTAACTCTTCAAATGGGTTAGGAAGGTCTTCCTTTACTAAGTCTTTGTGATCTCTTCTCTTACCTGTTTTACCTCATCAGTCCAGAGTGCTTCTGGACCAGAAAGCAGATATCCCATAGAATGGATGTACAAAAGGAGCTGGGCAGAGGTTTTCTGGTGAAATAGGATTTATCTGGAGTGGGGAAATGTGATTTCATAAAAATGGGAGCTTGTTTTGTAGACTTCATTTCAGTGAAACTTTAAAGAGGGCAACCCTGCCACTCTCCCCGTTCCAGACTGTCAAATGTAGGAGGAGGGAAAGGGGAAGAGATCAAATCTTACATGTCATGCTTCTAGTTAATGCTCTGGCTTATTAAACCAGACTCTTGCATATTTCCTGGGGGTACATGAGAAGCAACCTAAAAACTCTGCACTCCTTTGGGAATAGTGGCCTTTCTGTGACTCGTGGAACAACTTCTGATCCTCCTGAATTTCATTCCATGTGAATGAGGGCAAGATAAAATCTCGGGCAAAAACTTATGGAATGTTGGAACAGCTCTGTTAAAAGCTCAGTAATAAAAAGTAATAAAACCTTGGGAGCTTTAGTTACAGCTTTTCAAAAGTTGCTTAACACTGTTATATTTTAATTGATATTGACTTGGAAGGAAATGTTTTCTGAATAAAATTTAGCATATTCTTAATATTTGCAAAAGTCTGTTGGCCTTTGTAGCCACAAGGGCACAATGCTGGATCATGTTCAGCTGCTGTAACAAGCACCCCCAGGTCCCTTTTTGACTGGGCACTGTCCAGCAATTCTGCCCTTTTCCTGTAGTACTCCAGGAGGTTGTTGGGGAAAAAAAAAAAAAAAAAGAAAAAGGAAAAATAAAAAGAAAAAAAAAAGAGGAGGAAAAAAAAAGAAAAACAAGCAAACAAAAAAACACTGGCCCATGCAGCAACCCACTTGGATGTGTCTGCAGTCCTGGAAGCTTGAGTACCCTTTTTTCTCCTATGAATACACCTTGAGCTTGTTTGGGGGTGGTCTCACTTCCACGTGTCTGCAGTCCTGAAGGTTTGACTACCCTTTTATCTCCTACAAATGGACCTTGAGCTTCTTTTTGGCAGTCTAACTTCCATTTGTCTGCAGTCCTGGAAGCTTGACCACCCTTTTTTCTCTAAAAATTGCACCTGCAGCTTTTTAGAGGGGTGGCACTTTCATGTGTCTGCTGTCAACAAGCTTATGGTCAATTTACAAATGAAAAAATGGTAGTCAAGCTTCCAGGACTGCAGACAGAGAAAAGTGACACCCCCCAAAAAAAGCTCAAGGTCCATTTGTATGAGAAAAAAGGGTAGTCAAGCTTCCAGGACTGCAGACACATGGAGGTGAGACCACCCCAAACAAGCTCAAGGTCCAATTTTTGGAGAAAAAAGGGTAGTCAAGCTTCCAGGACTGCAGACATATGGAAGGGAGACCCCCTCCTAAACAAGTTTAAGGCTTATTGTAGGAAAACATCAAGTAGTCAGGTTTTAGGATTGCAGACACATGGAAGTGAGACCACCCCAAACAAGCTCAAGGTCCAATTTTTGGAGAAAAACAAGGATAGTCAAACCTCCTGAACTGCAGAGACATCAAAGTGAGAACACCTTGGAAGTTTTGCTCCCCGTTTTTCTCCTACAAATGGACCTTGAGCTTCTTGTTGGGGATCTCACTTCAATGTGTCTGCAGTCCTGGAAGCTTAACTACCCATTTTTCTCCTACAAATGGACCTTCAGCCTGTTTGGGGGTGGTCTCACCTCCATGTGTCTGCAGTCCTGGAAGCTTGACTACCCTTTTTTTTTATTATAAATGGACCTTGAGCTTGTTAGGGTTTTATGGGGAATAAAATCTCAAAACAGAAGGTTCATATAAAGTGTCTACTTAAGTAATCACAGTGTTCCGTGTTGTAAATGTTTGTATCAATTGTTAATGCTACGTCACACCTGTACCCTTGTTAATGCTCGTAGCTGCTCATGCCCCATTCCGTAGGGGCATAAGTTACTGTTCCACGTTTACTAGGTTAAAGACATATTTAAAGACTTATTCATTTGTATCCGTTATTGTTCCCAGTTTGCATGTGAATAAGTTCATTTGTATACCTTTACCACTCTCCCTCACCCCCCATTTCGTACCGGTGTCCATTTTGAAACTGTCTCCTTCCCGTGGGGCCGTGCTTCCGCTGCTCCCCTCACAGCCCTGACGGCGACACGCAAACCAGAGAACTCCCTGGGACTGCAGTGCCCACAGGAAGTGGAGTGGACACCTAAAAACCGGGGCAGCGGCTTGAAGCCAGCGCGCCCGTCCCGCCCGTCCGGCAGCGGCCGCGCCCTGGGGAGCTGCTGGGAGCCGCAGGGCGGGCGCCTGCGCCCCTCCCGCCCCGCCGCCGGCCGCTGCCTGTTGGCCGCGCTCCGGCGCCTGATGCGGAGCAGGAGGTCGGGGCGGTCGCGGCGAAACCAGGGGTTGGTGTAGTGGCGCCAGGCGCCGGCATCGCCAGGCCGGCCCGGCACCTAGCGGCAGCCGTAGCGGTTGAGCTGGCGCAGGAAGCTGCGCAACCGCGTGGCCCGGAAGGTGTGCGGGGCTGGCCCCTGGGAGCCGCCCGGGCCGAGCGGCTCCCGCTCCAAGAGGGAGCGCTCAATGAGCAGCCCCCGCGCCTGGCTGTCCCAGCGCACGGAGCGGACGCAGGGGCTGTTCGCCAGGCGCCACAGCTTGGCGGGGAAGGTGCCGGCGCTGAGCCCGGCGGGCAGCGGCCGCTCCGCCATGGCGTCCATCGCCGACTGTGGCCACAACGGCCGGAGGGCAATGGCCGCGGCTCGGCTCGGCTCGGCTCAGCACAGCTCGGCTCGGCACGGTAGGGCACGGGAAGCCCGTGGCCAGGGCGGGCTCTGGGAGCAGTGATGGACTCTGTCCCCACGCTGCATCCTGTACCTGAGTCACCGTCGGTGACGGAGGAAAAGGACATTGCTTTGTCTTGCCTGGGGAAAGGATGAAAAGGGGACATGAGAAAGCATTCTTTTGGTCACCTTTTCAGCAGACTAGCTGTTTTTTTCTCGCCATCTCTGCCTGTTTTTTGCAGAGTTGGAACATCTCTCATGATTTGGAGTCAGCAACAGCAGCAGGAAGGGGCAGTGATTTTGTCAGCATTGTCATCAAAACGCTAGTGCTGCCCCATGGATGGATGTTGCTTGATGCAAGGGATGAAAGGCCTTCACTTGTAGGGAGCTCACACCGGTGTCTTCCCAAAGGATGTTGCCATTTTCTTTCCTCAGGAATCGCTTCTTCTGTTTTTCCCCCCATCTGGGGAGATTTCCAATGCAAATGCCTCCTGCAGCCAGCTCCTGCCAATGCAGACTGACAAAGATCTTGCAATGGACAGAGACTCCCTCGGCTGGTGTGGAGAGGTGAGGGGGCAAGGTTTGTCCTTTAGTCTTGAAGTCTTGTTGGGGAGCTGATTGTGCTTTGGGGGACTGACAAAAATGATGTGTCCTGAAAGACCACAGAGACTTTGGGGTTGTCATGTTGGGGCAGAAATTTCTGTCTGAGAACTTTTTGAAATGCTTCATTTATATATATATATATATATATAATTTTTTTTTTAATTTTTTTTTTTTTCCCCCTCTGCAGAGAACCTTTTTGTACCTTTTGGGGAACTTCCCTCTGCTGGTCTCCCAGATCCGGCCGTTTCCCAGGGTTCCTTCCCAAAGTGAGGAGTAGCCCATGGCCTCCACTCTCCAGCTGGAACAGAAAGAAGCACAGAGCTTGCTATTGCAGGAGAAGAGCTTCTCTTTCCTGCCGGCTTTCCCTTTGGGGCAGGTTGGTATGTGCTCATTTGATAAAGGGTGGTTTAACATCGGGAGGAGTTGCATTTCAAACTGCTCCAGCCTCGAGCTCTTGTGTGGGTATCCTTGGACAAAAGGCCTCCCTGTGTGAGCTCCCAGTGGGCTGGTTCAGTAAGGAAGTTGATATTTCAGGCTTGTGACTGCTGAAAGCAGTTGGTTTCTGGAGGTGTCCGGAGCTGGGAGCGACGACTTTTCTCACCTGGCTGCAGAAAAGGTAGTTGGAAAGTGGGGATTGCACTTGCAGAGATGGCAATCAGGGGTGTTTTCCGAGAAATGGGCTGGCAGAGAGGCAGGTCTTGTGCTCAACTGGCTGTGTGTTTGTTTTGGTGGTGGGGAGATGTTGTAATGAATCAGCCGAGACTCCATATCCTTCATGCCGATAAAGCCAATTCTTTATTCACATCACTTATTTTATCCAGTTTTCAGGGACCTCATGTGCAGCACCCATTGACTGGTAGTTTTCTTACTGCCTCGTTTATTGGTCAGAAGGTCATTTGTGTGTATGTGCTAAGTTTCAGGTTGTTTACATTTTTCCTTGGTGGGTTCTGATGGAACAGAGCTAATATTTATGCAGATGCACTTGTTTTTCTCCCTAAGAATAGGTTGTTGTGTGAACAAACTTCTCTTTCTCTAAACAGTTTTCAACTGGGAGCTTGCAGGCTATTGCTAGCTGCTTAGCTGAAGTAGCATGGCCTCATCCATATTCCATAAGACCTTTCTTTAATAACATTTTTTACTTGTCTGCAACAGGGAGAGTCACAGACACAGACACAGACACCAGCTGAAGCAACAGTGTAATTTACTATCATGCAGGAGTGCAAAGGCAAATCAGAAAAGAAGAAGGTAAGCAATGCACCTTATCACTGGTACAAAAGGTTGCCTCTAGTGGTTAAGAAAGATACATCAGCAGACACCCTTTTTATTTATCCTTCATCCAGATCCACTCATCAGGTGGGGAAAGCTGTCCCAGCAAAGCTCGGGAAAGTCACTGCGAGGAACTAGGAAATCCTACACTGCCTCCCCCTTTCTTGGCCACCAGGCTTCTGACTGCACTGTGAGAGTAGCCCAGCTTTGACGGTGGTGAACGAGCAATCTGACAGACCTTCTGGGGCAGGAGATCTGATTTCCTTCTCCTCTTATTTTCTCCCTGAGCCTGTCCAGGGCTCAAGGAGGAAGCAAGGCCAGATGTAGCCTTGTCTGATTTCTTCATGCTGAAAGATAAAGATGTGTTTCACCAATGAATGAATGCATCGATCCTATTGATAGTAAGACTTGGTTAAGGAGCAGATCCATTGAACATTTGGTTGGAAGGGTCATCCAGAGGGCAGATTTAGCTCAGGACCTGTTGTTCAGGCCTTAGTCCTTCAGTATGTTGTGGTGCAAATCAATGCCCTGGAAAGCTGGAAACAAACAAATCCCCCTTGAGCACGTTTCAGACCGGGAGCAGGATTAGCCCTGCAAGGCCAGGCTAGGGCCGAGAGCAGAGGGCCAGCAGGCTGCATTTGCCCAGAGGCAGCCGTCCAGACCAAGAAGGCCACTGGTGCCCAGGGCCTGAGGTGCCCGAGGCTGCCTCCCCGCTGTGCAGCTCTGCAGAGCCCGTGGAGCGCAGGGTCCCGGGCAGCCAGGGCGGCCTGGCTGCCTTGGAGCACGAGGGGTGTCCCAGAGAAGCTGCGGCCCTTTGCTTTTTAACTGTTGCTCAGAGTCTTGTCATTAATCCACACTGTCTGATATGTTTTCCTTTCCTCTCACATATTGAAGAGAGCTTTTTGAGAAAAGTGGCTGATGTAGTTTCTGCTGGTGCTGGTGCTTTTGTCTGCAGGTCAGGGCAGGTGGTTTGAACCAAGGACGGAGTCCGCAGTTAGCACTGCAGTTTTGCCAAGTCAAGAAAACTGTTCACAACTGGGTGACCGATGCTGAGCCGCTTTGCTAGTTTTTGGAAAGTTATGACCTTAAAAAACCCAACAAATGTTCCTCCATGAGGGTAGCAGCAGTGTACCAAAGATCCCAACTTTTTCCACCTCTTTTCTGTGTCTTTGGTGTTTCTAAGTTCCCCATTCCCCAGCAGGAATGAAAGCATGTGTGATAATGTGAGTGATTTGAGAGCTGTGTGTTGTGCCCTGTCACATCAGCGTTGATGACAGGCTGGACATGGACAGGTGTGTCGAGTTCAATTCATCCCAGTTCTGTGCCAACAGCAGCCCCAAGATGCCGAGAAGAACAAGGACGGTGGGTGGGTGTGCATGCACAGCCCTGTGGCCTGACTGCTGTGTGGGCAGAAGGTTCTCAACAGCAGTACATCTTCACTCCCCCAAGTGGGAAGAATATATCAAATCTATATGAAATGAAAATATTTATGAAAATGCACTCAATGGTACATATTTATTTGTATCATATATGCAATTTATCAAATATAATGCTGCATATTATATATTCTGATATGCCATAATCAAAAGAATATATCAAATATATAGTTGATCTTTTCCTAAGCTATTGCCTGTGGGTCCTAGAGGCCATCTCCTAGTGTTACTACATTTGTGCCTTCTGGTACTAGTTCTTATAGCAGCAACTCCCCTGGGAGTTCCTCCAGGGAACTTCACAGCAAGGGCTTCCATCACTGTCGTGGCTGTGGGAACTTGTTGCTTGCCAGTTCTCCCCCAGAATCCTTGTGGATTCTGGGTCATGTCAGCACAGGTGTCCATGGCCCTTCCTTCATCCCCAGCCTGCAGCACTCACAGCCCTGCGGCCTCCCCCTTGCTGCAGCTCATTTGCCAAGTGCTGCCAAAGGCAGCGGAGCTGGCTCAGGATCCCTGTTGGCTCCTGGGCTCCAGGATGACCTTCAGAGGGACACTTGGAGCGCTTCCTGAAGAGCTGCCTGTGGCATGGCGGGTGGATTTGTCCTCCCTGGGTGGCTCTGGTTGGAGCTGGATGCTCCGTGGAATCCCGGAGTTTTCTCAGCTGCCTTTGCAGCGAGTTCTCAGCCAAGGTGTGGCTCTGCTGCCATCCCAAATCTGCAGCTGCCCTGCCCAGCCTGAGTGAAAGTGGGGCATGTGCTGGGCATGGATGGAGATTTTCACAGCCAAAATCCTCCAATATTTACAACTGCTCATTGCTCTGGACAGCACAAATCACAAAACACCCATCGCAGTTGACAATTGTAATTTCTTGCAGATTCCTACAGCTGCACTGCTGATCGACAAATGCACAAGAATTGATTTCACATGAAAAATGTCATTTATTACAAATTGCTTCTACTGTGCTGACAATATACAACGATATATTTAATTTAACTATATATCTCAATTTAAGTTAAAAAAGGGATTTATTAGATTTTTACAACAATGCTATGTAAAAATATACAAATATCCACTTCAGTTAAGAAAACCTTAATTTATTGCCAACATCTACAACAACTCACTTAGACACAAAGATCAATTAGGTGTTTAGCAACTTAATTTATTACATATTACTGCAAGCCTAAAGCCCATCTAGGAATACAAAAATATCAGTATTTCTATCTAAACAGTCCTCTAGGAAGATCTCAATCGATACAATGATGCAACTATACATCTCCATACCTGCTGAAATAAAAAGATACACCCAGATACACCCACCTCAAAATACAGAAGTAAATGCACATGTGTAAATATAAAGCTAGATATATTTATATTGCTCTTTCTCGTACGTGGGAAGATCGCACATAATCAATATGATTTATAAGCAAGCCTCACTTTCTTGATCAAAAGGCACACATTATATTGAGGCTACTTCTTATTATGCACACTTGTTAACATTTGATTGGTTACAGTAAAAGAAAACTATATACTTGTTATCACTAAGCTTCTCCCTCAAACTTCTCAACTCCAAGGCTTTGTTATGGTAACACAGCTGCATTCAGGGTCATGCTGACCTCGCAGGCTTCTGTGCAAGTGATTTCAGCAAAGCTCTCTCATGTCTACGTGGCCTTGGTCATGTAGCCATTCCTCAACATATTTACTTCTAGGAATACCAATATACCTATTTAAAGAGCCATATAACTCCAACTGCATAAATAGAAATACCTACACCACTGTATTCATAGGAAATAGAATTAAACACACATAGAACAGTGTACTTACATATACATATACTTACATCCATATATACATATGTTATTACAAAGACGTATGCATATATACAGACACAAAAATACATAGCATACATTTATAAATATAACAACATATAGATAGAAATATTCCCATACAAATAGCACATACCCACATGTATAAATATCCATATAATTATCCCTCTCTATGTTCAAGTCCATATATCTTTAAAAAGAACTCTAAGCAGAGGGATTCCAGCCGCCCCATCTTCAAAACCTTTCACTCCATCCTTGCTTTCCCCCCTGCAGAGCAGCACCCCTGGACAAGGACAGCAGATGGCACTGGCTCAGGGGACAGTGCCTGGGGCCACCGGCAGCTCCCAGCGCTCCAGGGACACCCGGGGCTGGAACTGCTGCTCCGCCCGGCCCGGCCGCCAGCTCGGACCCAGCACAGCGACAGGGGACACAGGGGGCACAGGGGGAGAAACAAGAGCTGAAACAGGCAGCTGAGCGGGGAAAGAGGTAAAAATGCAGCCTAGGCCTACACAAACATCAGTCTCTCCATCTGTATCAACTCACAGACCAAGGCAGAGCGTTTGCTTTGTGATGTCAGGGCACGGTTGCCACGTGGACGTGGTGACATCACAAGGTTGCCTTGCTGCATGGAAGGCCTCAGGGGTGTCAGAGCAGCTCTTGAGCTTGCTCAGTGCAGGAGCGTCTTGCAACTTGAGGCGACTGTCAGTGGGCACGTGAACACTGACAGGAGACTTGCTTTTTGATAGTGTTAGAGAACAGTTGGCAAACTTGCACAGCAGTTGCCACAATGATTGGGCAACTGGCTGCTGTAGTTTGCTCCGTTTATGGAGTTGGATATTCCACCTATTTCCTGACTCACCTGGCACGTAAGTAGAGGTTTTCCCTGGGTGTCACCTAACTTGCCTTTTGTATGTCTTCCTGCTCTTTCTTGGGCATTGAGTTGATTTGGAAACAGAAAGACCTTTTGGATGCCACTTGGGTAAAGGTGCTGTCAACACGTTCAGCTCAAAACGGGCTGTCTGTAGCCACGGCCGTGCGGGCAGCATTTGCAAGGGAACCTGCAGGGGTTGCGTTCCCTCCATGGGAGAGTCTGTGGCAGCAGAGTCTGTCATTTCCTCCATTTGCTGGGTCAAGCAGGACAACTCTGAAAATGTAGACTGGGAGGCCTTCTTGGAAGATCTTCTAAAAATGCTCTGGTTGTCTCCAGTTTTCTCAAAGCATCTGCTTAATTTTCCCTTGCCCACTGCAGGTCACCTGAGCCGGGTATTCAGAGGTGCTGATGCTGAGGTGAGTAAGAAAGGCACATTTGATGTTCCTGGTGTTTAAAATTGTGCAGCAAGCTGTGAGCTTGGCCTGTGGCAGTAGAGTGTAGAGGGCCAGCTGAGTAGGCTGCAAGAAAATCCATTTCCATGTCTACAGCAGCAAGAGCAAAGGCATCACCGGCTATTTCCTAATTTTCCATTCCAGAGCTTTAAAAGAACTAAAAGTCCAGTTTTGCTGAGAGAACGTTGCTTCCTGATAGTAGCCAGGGGGGAATATCTAATTCAGAGCAATTTGCCAAGTCCAGTTGAATCAGCCCATTAGAATTTAGTCTGAGGGACTTAGAATATCCTTGCTCTCCAAGTTGATGATTTGTGCTTAGTAGAGCTGGTTCTAGAGCTGAAGAGAAGGAAGGTTCTAAATGAGCCTGTATCTCACGCTCCTGTCTGTCCACAGATCACTGAAGGAAGAACAGACTCCCCTCCGGCTTCCTCTGCTCCTGGAC
The DNA here is from genome assembly GCF_029207755.1 of Chamaea fasciata. Classification (NCBI taxonomy): domain Eukaryota; kingdom Metazoa; phylum Chordata; class Aves; order Passeriformes; family Sylviidae; genus Chamaea; species Chamaea fasciata. The sequence goes on along the minus strand of NW_027094148.1, from coordinate 198,645 downwards.
AAGAAGCCAACGAGGAGCCAAATGACCACAAGGCTCCAGCTGTGGTCACACCACAGCCGCAACTTTCCAAGACGGTAAGTGCCACTTCTGGAGGGTGCTGTCTTTAGTGCGAGGCAGAGCTGCAAGTTTCTGAGCAGCCAGCTCTTGCTGTTGGTGGCTGAGGATGCCGAGTGCTGCAGTCCTGCCAGACCTAGCCATTCCCCTCAGCCAGTGACAGCTGGAAAATGGGCTTTGAGCTGCCATGTTTAGGCCCCAGCTTGCTGGGATTCTGATAGAGGCCAGCCTGGAGCAGGAAGGTTCCCTGTCTGCAGAGGAGGGAGCATGTCAAAGGCACTGCGCTCAGCCTTGGTGGATACGTAGGGGACGCTGTGGTCTGGGGACACCTGTCCCCCTCCACAGACTCGCCAAGTACCCACAGGCACAAAAAGTATTGATGTGACAACACAAGCTTTTTGGGGCGGTTTGTCCCCACGAGCTTCTTGGCTGTGCTTACCTGGGAGCATTTCAGAGACACACTGGGGACGTGGAGTTTCTGCTTCAAGTCAGGGATTTTGGTGCCTTGGTTGCCAGGTTGTTCTTTTGGTAAAATGGAAGCAGAGGTGGGCAGGGAAGCAGAAAGAAGTGGCTGAATTAATGTGAATTGTGGGCAGAAAGGTGAAAAAGCTGAGCCTGACAGCAGCTCCCAGTCACTGGCTGACAGCACCTTCCTAAGGGCTTGCATTTAAAATGGGATCTGGGGCTAATCTCTGCCAGCCACTTTTCTGACACAAACTCTTTTGTTGTCTCAGATCTCCACAGGCTCTTCTATTGAAGCTGCAGCAGCAGGAGCAGCAGTGTCACCTGAAGGGGCCTGGCCTGCCCCAGCTGAGCAGTGGAGCCTGGGCAGTTCCTTCATCTCCAGCACTGACAAAGCTGCTGCTCAGCAACAGGAGATGGAGTATGATGAGGATGACTTCCTGGGGTTCATGAGTACGTCTTGTGTCTTTCTTCTCTGAGGGACAGTGTATTGTGAGCACGTGTCAGCATAGCTGGACCCAATGATCCTCCTCATCTCAGTGCCCTTTGTGATTGTACAGCACAAGTCATTGAAGCTGCTTCTTGCCCAGAGCAGCTGCCCGTCCTGTGCCCTCAGATAAGACCTGGTGGGGCTGAGAAGAGAGCCCAGCTGACTCTCTGCCTCCCATTACCTGTTGGCACAAAAGGGCACTGACGTGCACCTGGGTGTGTCTGCTCTCCAAGCCAATCCTGCTGTGTCCTCAGTGGGGGCAGCAGCTTGGAAGGGGCTGGGTGTGGCCGTGCCTTCTTGCCATTGCTTGTCAGTGCTGGTGCCTGGGCTTTGGCAGCTTTGTGGCGGTGGCTGCCCTGGCCCTGAGGGCTGGTGTGAGCGCCGAGGCTGGAGCCTTCCTTAGCTGGGAGAGTGCCGCTGCCGGCCGGCCGCTGCAGCGCGGAGCTGCCCCGAGGCAGCAGCCCCTGCTCTGGGCCGGCTCCTGCACGGCCTGGGCTGGGCTCACAGAGGGTCAGCATCTCCTCTGGGCAGCTGTCCGTGTCCCGCCGGCACCTGAGGAGCACTGCTGTCCTTGCTGCCCTTGCCCGCTGCGGGAAGGTGGGCACGTGTGCGGGGCTGAGAGGGCGAGTGCAATGGCAGGGACTGATCCCTGCTGTCAGGGGGAGGAGAAGCAGTGTGGTTCTTCACGTGGGCCACGGGCAAGGGCGTCTTCCAGCTCAGCCTGCTCATCAAGGGTGAGGGTCCTGCTGCTGAAGGCCCCTTGGGGTTGGTTAGAGCATGAGCTGCTTGGGTTTACAAAGGGAAAGGCATTCCTTTGGGAAACTGCTGCAAGGTGGGGAAGATGCCCTCCTCTCCTGGGAATGCATCTCCCTGTGCTTTGTTTTCTGCCAAGGCATCTCTTCAAAGGACTGTAGAAAATCATTCTCTGTGCTGACCTGCTTGTACTGCAGAGCTGCCTGTCTTGTTGCAATTGTTGTTGTTGTTGTTGTTGTTACCCAGCTGGCCACAAAGGACTCAGAAGGCCAGACTGTAGAGCCCCAGCAGGGCTGCCTTTTGTATCTCTTGGATAGTGGGATGTCTGCTTTCAAGTGAGCATTTTGCATTTTGTTTCCCTCAGGGCAAATGGTGAGCACAGAAAATCCCCGGAGGAAATACACCGAAAAGGAAATTGTTGGCAGAGGGTGAGTCCAACCACAGTTGCTTCTACACAGTCATGGGGCAGCTGATTTGCTGCTGGAATATCTGTCAAGTGTGAAGTCAGGCAAGCTGCAAACATATTCAGACACGCGGGTTAGTCTGCCCCATCTCTCAGTACCGGCCAGAATTTGGAAGTGTGGTCAGAAGACATTATCAAAGACACTTCTATTTCATTGCCAGAAACAGCAACCTACCCCCTATCATAGCAGTCAGATAACACTTCTCAGGAGCATTTCTTCCCAAGAGTTTGCTGAAGGAAATAGTCTGTGGTGAGGATAAAAACCGCCCAGTTTAGAAACTGAAATCCACGATGAAAGAATCACCTGGCCTTTGGAGCTGAGGCACTAAACCCCAATGCTTCAGAAACAGGCCCAGTGCCCATGCACTGGAGAGGAACATGCATCATCTGCCTTCTGGCAGTGCCCTCCTGCATGCTGCAGGTTGGAGGCATTTCCAGCAGACATCTCCTGTCTGGGCTGGCTTTCACTCCAAGGTCTAAATGGCTTCTCCTTTCTTTGCTGCTGTTTTGTTTCTAGGGCTTTTGGAGAGGTTTGCAGAGCCATCGACACTGCCACGGGCGGAGAGGTAAATGTCAAGAGCCCCTGCAGATTCTGCTGCTCTCCAGGGCTTTCCTGTCTCGTGTCAGCTGCGGCTGCAGCTGTGGCTAGAGCTGTGCTGCAAAGGCACAAGAAGCACAGACTGGTGCCAGCCTGCCAACTGCATTTGGGGCAGTCTTTGTCCTGCTCAGCTGCCAGAAGGAAGGCAAGGAGGGCAGCGGTTCCTTTCAGAGAAGGATGCTCTCCCTGGCTCTCAGATGCTCCAACAAAGGAGCATCTCACTGCTCTCTGGGGCTACGGCTTCAGAGTCCTGAATTCTCATTTCTGGCTGCCAGCAAATACATCTGAATGTTCCTGGCAGTTCCTTAGCCACCTGCAGTGCTGCACTTGGGAACTGCACGTAGGGAGAGATCTGCAAGGTGTCCCTAAAAGCCCTAAGCCCTGCCTATAGCCCGAGATGTATCCACAGAGTACCAAGTCACGCATTACTTCTTCTCAAGTACAGACAGACAGAGAGTGTGCTCAGAGCTTTGGGGGGGTGAGAGTTGACACACCATTGCTAACAAGTGGACAAGGCAAAATGTGGTCAGTGGCCACGTGTCCTGGATCTGGCCCCCAAAGGAGCAGAGAAATGGGCTGTAGGAATGTCACTTCCTAATTACTCCTTTGTCTAATTACAAGGCACTTTGGCACGGCTTGGCGGTGTCATTGCAAAATCTCTCTCCCCATGTGTGTTTTGGTCTCATTCCTCCAACTTCTAAAGTTACTGATTTTCAATGTCATTCTAGGTGGCTATCAAGAAAATCTATCTTCGGGGACCGAGCGAGATGGAGGATATTGTTACTGAAATCACGGTCATGAAGAGGAATATGAGTCCCCATCTTGTCCATTATTTAGACGGGTGAGTGGTCATGGTCTCATCCCATGAAGGTTTGTTTACATAGTAAAAGTATGCAAGGTTAAAACCCCACTTTGGACACTAGCAGAAAAGAAAGCTGTTAATTATTGCTTCATTATTATTTCTCTACTCATCTCCAATGGATGGGAAGAGAGTGCAGTTTATCTCCGTGAGTCATCCCTGGCTTTCCAACACATAGTTGAAAAATTGTTCAAAAACCTGCATCAACTCTACCATAAGAAGTCAGTACCCTGTAAGTTGGCTGCCTCCATGTTGTCTCAGGATGGATTTTTTAAGGTTTCTTCAATGCTGATGAAGCATGCTAGGGAGGATTTCCCTTGGATTGTTGCCCCTCTTTTCCAGGGCTGGCCATGCCAGGAACACTAGGTGCTTCTTTCCAGAAATACCACGCGGGACAGGTTTTTCATCTTGGCTGTTACTAAACTGCACTTTTTGATTGCTGGCCATCAGAGACATCTCCTTTTGACAGATGTGCTGTTCTCCTTGAGACTGCACAGACTGCAAACAACCCACAGCCCGGAGGGAATGTCTTTAATTCTTTTAATTCTGTCCTTGTCACAAAGCGACCCGGAAACAAGAATCAAGCAAAGGAGCCAACGAATGCATGTTCATCTGCATGGCCTTGTTCCCTTCTTTCAGCTACCTTGTGCATGAAGAACTGTGGCTGGTGATGGAGTACATGGATGGAGGCAGTCTTTACGACACAATCCAAAAGACTCGCCTGACAGAAGACGAGATTGCCATCATCAGTCGGGAGGTCAGTCGGGGATCCCAGCTGTGCTTCCCAGAGCTTGGGCAGGATTGTCTGGGAAAGGGGCTCAGAGCAGGAGCGATTCCGTGAGCCAGGCTTTGTTTCTGTGTGGCTGATATGCTCTGGGCAAGCAAGAGCCTCTCAAATGAACTGCCTGCCAGTGCCCCTGCACTCACTGGACTCTGTTCTTGTCCTCTTGTCTCCTGCTGTTGCATTCTCACTTTGGCTCTTGTATTTGCTCTTCTCCATCTTGCCTCTCTAAACTTTGGTCTGTTGGCACTGCATTCCTTGCCTGTAAAAGCAAAGGTGGTGATGGTGGGAGCATTTGAAAGGAACAGCAAAGAAGAAAGAGAGACTCATTTCTCTGAGTCCTCAGCTGGAAAGGTTAGCAGTGCAGCCAGAGTGCTGTGTGCTTCTGAGCACATCCACTGCAGCAGCAGTCATCCTGGCTGGTTTGCAGGGCAGAGTCTACACCAGCAGTTGCTGTTGCTCTTTGGCAAGCTGACATGCCTTTCTTTAGAAAGGTGCTGCTCTGCCTGTGTTGGAGCAGCGAGCTCTTCCCCTCAGTGGCACTGTGTTCTGCCATTACTCCTCATTCCCCTGGAGAGGGAATCTTGGAGAGCTGTTTCCTTTCTTGTGTGATGAAATCACATCACTGATTTTTGCCCTCCTGTTTCTGGTTTCTCTCTCAGTGCCTGCAAGGACTGCATTTTCTCCACGCCAACCATGTGATGCACAGAGATTTGAAAAGCCTCAACATCCTTCTCAAAACGGATGGCTCTGTCAAGCTGGGTCAGTATATTCTTGGGCAGGTGCAGCGTTCCAGGGATATGTGGGCTGTGGGGCTGCTTTTGAGTGAGTGCCAGCCCCCCAAAATGGCGCTGGTGGCAGTGCAGGGAGCCTGTTGTGAGCTGACCACGCGGTTGCAACGTGCACAGACCTATGGCAAGGCTCGAGCAGTCCACAGTGGCATTGCTCTGTGCGTGTCCCTTCCAGAGGGAGGGAGCTACATGTCTAAAGTTTGAAAAGCCCCTGCTGGAGGCAGTGTAAAAAATGTGGGGATTTCTGAAGCAGCCAGCACCATATTTCCTTGGCTAAAGTCCTGAGGAAACAAGGCAGGGACGGTTGTCCAGGAGATTCAAGAGCACATTCTCAAACTTCTACCGGGAAATTCTTTTGCGTGCTTTCCTAATTGCACAGGATTCAAATAAAAACGGTCTTTTGCTCTCTCCCCAGCTGATTTTGGCCTCTCTGCTCAACTCACCCCTGAGCAGAGTAGACGGAGATCGGTGGTCGGGACTCTTCAGTGGATGGCACCTGAAGTGAACGGTGAACCCTATGGCCCCAAAGTGGACATATGGTCTTTGGGAATCGTGGTCATTGAAATGGTGGAAGGAGAAGCTCCTGACTGGGAGGAAAATTCTGCCATGGTAAGGTGTAAATACTCTCTGATCCCGCTGTCTTTCTCCCCCATCCCACTTTGTGTGTGCCACTGGACAAAATGCCATTGCCATCCGCTGGAACTACTTCCACCACAGTCCCTTTCTGAAAATGTCCCGGCAGCACATCAGCATCTGCTGGGGTTTTGGTTGCATCCGTGGGGGAACTCAAGCCTTAGCCCAGGCAAACAATCTCCCTTCTCAGGCAACACTGGGCTTTGGCTTAGAAGTCGTTCCAGCTCTTTTGGCTTTGTAGACAGCCCTAATAGCAGCAAACAAGCATCTTAGAAGTGGTGTTATCTTTCCTGAAATGAAGGAAAGTAACCCAAACGCGAGGATGTTTATAAAACAGTGGTTTGGAGAGAAGAAGTGCACCCCCATTCTTCTCACAAGGAAATTTGCCTGAAACCTTAACAAGAGGGTGTGAAGGCCACAGAGTCTCTTGTGCTTCTTGTGCGGTGCTGCTGAAACACTCAGTGACCGTCTTTCTTTCCTAACCCAAGCCGTCACCTCCATGTCACTAAGATGAAGCCTGGCCATGTGGAGAGCCGGCCAAACCCACCCCTTTGTTTCCAGGCACTTTCTAGGATGGCCATGCCATTAATGCATTGACTTGAGTGTCCAAATGAGCAGAGGGCTACCACATGGATGGCGTTTCTCCCTCTTCTGCTTTGACCACCAAAATTTTCCTTTTGCTGCCTAAGGGAAGCTGAAATTTGCAGTCTGATGAGAGACGGAGGTGCAGGTGTTTCCTGTGTGCCCAAAGAGGCATTTTCGTCCCAAGACATTTGTGCATGCATCTTCATGTGTCTGTGTGGAAGATGAGATTCCAAATGTTTGTTTCCTTACCTGAGGAATAACTGAGGGATTTCCTTTCTTTGCTTGCAATTCCCATTGTTTTCAAGAACCAAGGAAAAAGCCTGATGACTTTGGTTTGATGGCAGCTGTGCTTAAGGGACCAACAAGCGCTGCAGAGATGCTTTTCATGTAATTATCTTTGGAAATAGTAGAGTGAATTAGTAGAGCAAAGTGCCTCTTCCAAATAGCCTGTCAAGCTGCTCAGGTGAACCCTCAGAGAAGGAAACCTGCTTTTGCTGCTATTGTTTCCACTAACAAGGCCAGTCAATGAAATCAACTGCCAAGGCAAAAGCTGCTGGATGCTGGAAAAGCTGTGGCTGCATTGGGCTTTGGGTGTTTTGTTGGTCCAGGAAAGTCATCTCTGCCTCTGTGCCACGGCAGAAAGTGCCACTGCAGAGTGCACCTGAAACAATGGGATCTGGGAGAGCGGTTCCAGACGTGAAAGAAGCGGGTGAGAAACTCGTGTTTCCTTTTTCTCCAGGCTCAACTCCTGAAAGCCACCAAAGGGATCCCAAAGCTGCAGCAGCCCAAGCTCCGCTCCCCTTTTCTGTGTGACTTCCTGAGCTGCTGCCTGCAGAGAGACGAGGCGCGGCGCTGGTCTGCCAAGGAGCTGCTGCAGGTAAAATGCCAAGGGGCTGCAGGGGAAACAGTGTCCCAGGGACGGGCTCCTCCTGCACTGAAGTGCAAGGCATCAGGGGAGCCTCCTCCTCCTCACCTCCACTCTTGGTGCTGTTCAAATGAGAACAGTCAGGAATCCTAGACTGGGCTGGGCTGGCAAGGGCCTGTAAGGGTCATCTGCTCCAAGTGCCCTGCAATATGACCAGGGACCTCTTTCAAGAGATCAGGATGCTCAGACCGGAGATATTTCCAGGCCTGGGGCACATAGCAGCTCTTGCAGCAAGCTGTGCCAATGTGGCCCCACTGTTGCTCCTTAGACGTACTCTGATTCAATCTCCTTTTCCTTTGAAAAATATTGCCCTGCCTTTGAGGCTCTTAGCTTGCAAAGTAATGGTTCATTCTTGTTTTTTTTTTTTTTTTCTTTGTGCAGCATCCATTTGTAACATCAGCCAAGCCTGTGTCCAGCCTGGTGCCACTGATCACTTCAGTGAAAGAGTGGAAGGAGGAGACAGGAATCAGACAACTGTTTTCTCCAACACCAGTATAGAGAAGGATTGTAGAATAGGACTGTAGAGTAGGATTGCAGCTAGGACAGTGGAGTAGGATAGTAGCATAGGATTGGAAATAAAGTTTGTGAAACCTCAACTCCTTTCAAAGATTCCCCTCCTTCTGAGCCTCTGAGAAAGCTCAACATTTTCTTCTGAAGTGTCAGTTTTTTCTTAGAGGTGGAGAGTGACATTGATGGCTTCTTTGGTACGGTTGGAAAGTGGGGAAGGCTCTCCCGAGGGGAAGCGTGGCCGTGCTGGGCACAGCACAGACCGGTGGCATCGGCCGTCCGGAGCGTGCACAGGAGCAGAGAAAGGCAAACCACAGGCGAGGGCTGCAGGCCTGGCTGAGGATTGCCACCCTTGTGCCGGCTGCCCTCTAACTCCTGGCCAAGGTGAGCAGTGTGTGCAGCGCTCTGGGCACAGGGGAGGGAGCCGGGCTGCTCCGCAGGCTCCGGCACAGGGCAGCCTCCTTCAGGCACGGCGCTTCTGCCGGGGGAAGCGAGGCCAGCGGCAGGCAGGGACAGCTTGTCAGCTCACATCTGCAGGAGCCGGGGCCTCACACGGCTCTGGGAGGAAGCGCCTGCAGTGCTGGAGTTGTGCACTGAGCCAGAGCAAAAGAGTGAAATGCAGAGTGTTCTGCAGAAATATTCCGGGGCGCCAGGCCAGCCTGCTTTGAGCTCTCTGGCACACAGCAAGCACTGTGCAATGCAGCCCTGAGCTGCTGGGAGATAGAGAGGTGTTAGAGAGGAGCCAACTGTCAGATGAAATTTAATGGGGTGACAACGTCATCAAAGCCAAAGAGAACTGTTTCTTAGGAAGGATTCACCTGAGCTGGGTGTGTATCTCCCTCTCCCAAGAGCCAAACACACACACAACACACACAGAAAATGCTGCTTTTTATTGCCTTTCCCAGCCCAGGGTGAACCGTGTCCCCTTTCCCTTTGGCCGGGAAATAGGAAACTTGTATTCTGTCCCCACCGCCTCCTTTTCTGTCCCCTCCCCTCTTCTCCTACTTCCCTTTTAGTTTGGTCTTCACGCTGGCCCCTCTCCCAGCTCACAGCAACACCCAACGAATTAACTAGAACAAATCCAAACCCTTATTAACAACACCTAGAACCAACCACTTTCCTTCTTTCTTCTAATAACCCTTCAGCTGAAGCAAAATATTACCTCCTATCTCACAGAGGGAATCGGGCAGGAGCCTGAGGCTTGTGCTTGAGCAGTGAACTGATTTGGGAGTAGAAAGGTTTCAGTAGGCAATTTGTGTTTTTCTTTCTGAATTGCTGAAGGAAAGACACAATGTGGCTTCAATCAGGAAAAACTTTTTCAAGGTGCATTGAGGAAATGCTTGTGAGCAATGCCCAGAGAAAGAAAGTGTTGAGAAAATGTTGAACTGTAAAAAATCATGGATTCCCTTCCCATTAACAGTGTTGAACCCTCTATTCCCCCAGTGCAGTGATTGATGTGTGCAAGTGGCTTCCTTAGCCTTGAGAATAGAGTAGTCTTCCTAAGAAGGTAGCTGGAATGCATTCAGGGGGAAAAGAGTGGTTGTGGGAGGCTCTTGAGCATCAGAGGAGAATTGCAGGAATGGGATGTTCCCCAAATGACCAGCCGAGACTCTCAAGAGAGCCCTACTCTCCTGTCAGTAACTTCTGAGAAGTGATTTAAATATGTCAACTAATTTGAGGGAATGTTTAGCCTGTGAGTTTCAGCAAAGTAATGAGTAGGTCTTATTTCCATGGTTACAAATGAGTAGGTGGGATTTCTGGCTGAGCACGTGTTAGGAAAGTGATTCCCCACGCACCCAGCACTGAAATAAAGTCATCTATTGACAGGTGAAAATGAAACCTTTTCCAGCTGTTCCCCTCGGGTTTGCCTTTCTGGGGGCCAAAGCTCTGTGCTGCAGGTGGCCCGGGTGTGTGCAGAGCAAGGCAGCCTCCACAAAGCCCTTGGTTTCCCCACAAGTCGTCATGATTTGTTGCCAGGTGTGCCCAGCTGTGGCAGGAGAAAGAGCCCGCAGTGCAGTGGGCGCCGTGCCCTGCCCGGCCAGGGCTCTCTGGCACAGAGGAGCAGCAGCAGCACCTTTCAACCCGCTCCTGCCTTGGCCTCACCTGGGACACAGAAGCCTCTGGAAATCAGCACCACCTGGCCCCTTCCCAGCTTGGAGCAGCTCCTGCTGGTGGGCACATCCTGCACTTCTACTGCTTCCAAACAGGAATCAAGGCACAGGGGGAGAAGGACATACAGAGAAGCCCTGGGCTAGTGCAATAAATGGGCAAATGCATGGGGGAATGTGTTAGGAATCATTTCAGCTGTCATGCCAATCCTGCCTTCTCTCCTTTTCTCCCTTCACATTTCCTGTTCTTTTCCCTCTCACATTTCCACCCCTTCCCCCTCTCGAGTCTCACAGTTTTCCTCTCATGTTTGCCTCCCAAGTTTTACTCATTTTCCCCACCCTTTTCAGCTCCCTTTCCTCACGCTTTGCCTCTCACATTTCCCCAACTTCCCGCTTTTTCCTGCTTTTTTGTTCTCCCACGATTCTCACAATTTTCCCCTCACTTATCCTGCCCTTTTCTCCCCTCATGCTTTTCTCCTTTCCTCAGTCATTTTTCTCCAAGTTATCTCCTCATGTTTCTCACTTTTGCCCTCATGTTTCCCAGGCTTTCCCTCTTACATTTCTCCCACTTTTCCCCTCACGTTTATCATTCTTTCCCCCTCATGTTGCTTCTACTTTTCCTCTAGCATTTTCTGCCCTTTTTTCACTCCTGTTTTCTGCCACTTTTCCCATCCAACTTCCCACCCTTTTTTCCCCCCTAATGTTTCCTGCCTTTTTCTGCCCTCTGGTTTCTCCCTCTTTTCCCCTCAGGATTCTCACAATGTTCCCCTCACATTTGCTGCCTGTTTCTCTCTCTCTGCCAGTAATTTTCTTCCTCTCTTCCCCTCACATTTCCCTCCATTTTTTCCTCTATGTTTTTCAGCCTTCCCTGATCATGTTTCTTAGAATTTTCCCATCATATTTCCCGCCTTTTCCTCCTCTCACCTTCCTCTCCTACTTTCACTCACGTCTTCACCATTTTCCCCTCAGTTTTCTCAGCCTTTCCCACTCAGGTTTCCTTCCCTTTTTTCCCTCACACTTCCCTCCTTTTTCCTCTCCCATTTCTCACACTTGTCACCTCATGTTTTCTGCCTTTTTCCCCCTCACATTTCTTAACCCACTGCTTCCTGTCAGTGACTCTTCCTCTTCAGTAGTTGATGAGCTTCTTTTCTTCTTTCCTGCAATCCCCTCCTCCAAAGAATGGGTGCCAGAGCAGCGCTCCAAGAAGCCCCTGCCCGTGTGTCTGCTGAACAGAATGGCTGTGCTCGACTTGAACAATCTCGTGAAGAACAACCTAAACTGCAGTGGACTTTCAATTCCCTCTAGTCTTCATAGTGTTCTAAAGAAATAGGTACCCTGAGGGATACACGTCGCAGGTGCGCAGCCGCTGCACCATCCGCCTCAAGCAGATCCCATCTCCGTTTTCATCACCTCACAGTGACTGTGACTCCTGCCTGGACGAAACCACTTGTGATGCTGCTTGATGCTAATTGAAGTCCATGTGGACATTCCCAGCACTTTTTCCTGCACTTTCTGCCCACTAAGCAGAAATGGAGCTTTTTAGAAGCTTCTTACAGTGACACCTGAAAGAGCAGTGCTGCCGTCAGCACGTTCCCAGCCTTTCTTCCCTGGGAATATTTCTTTCCCAGAGCCAGCCTCACACCCTGTGTGCCCCGTAGGAAAAGTGCTTTCCCTACAAAGCTGAAGGGATTTTCAGGGAGTCCCACCCAGCAGAAAATGCCTGAGAGGGGCTGTGGATGGTGTCCAGCAGCTCCTCGTGGCCCAGCAACCTTCCCCAAACACCAAGCGCTTCCAGGAAACGGGAAAGAAACACACATCCCATGGACCTGGGAAGAGGGCCTGGCTGAATCTCTGCTCCTCACACACATCTTCAGGGGAAGGAGGAAAAATAAACAGGCTCCAAACAGGATAAATGGCTCCCTGCAGGGCTTGGCTGGGGGTTTATCCTACAGCCACAGCATCCCAGTCCCAATGGATGCAGGGCCTGGCTCAATCCCAGTTTGGGGCTGGAAGAAAAGCACCAACAATCAGCTCTGCTGAGGCAGAAGCCTGTGGTGGAGCTGTGAGAAAACCTTTGTGCTGTTGCAATGTTTTCCTCATTGCTTTTGTGCGCTCTGCAAACAGATTTGGTAAGCAGGCATGGTTACCCTGGGATCCTCCTCCAGGATTTATTGGGGGTGTTTAATACCTGCCACAACCACCCTGCATTTCCCTGAGCTGGCACTAAATGCTGGCCCTGAAGTGACAATTTATGGTTGGGTCTGTTGTCTCAGAATAAACCACAAAGCCAATAGTGGTTGTAAAAGTGCCACTCCCAAAGCGTCCCACTCCCAAAGAGTCCCCTTCCCAAACTGTCCCAAAATGTCCCATTCCCAGTGTCCCATTCCCAGTGTCCCATTCCCAAAGTGTCCCATTCCTAGTGTCCCATTCCCAAAGAGTCCCATTCCCAGTGTCCCATTCTCAAAGAGTCCCATTCCCAAAGAGTCTGATTCCCACAGTGTCCCCACTCCCAAAATGTCCCAATGTGTCCCATTCCCAGTGTTCCACTCCCAGTGTCCCACTCCCAAAGTATCCCATTCCCAAAGTGTCCCACTCCCAGTGTCCCATTCCCAGTGTCCCCTTCCCAGTGTCCCACTCCCAGGGCCTGGGGAAGCTCCTGCTGGTCGTTCCCATCACCTCCCAGCTGAGGGACAAGGAAGAAAACCCAGGGATAAAATGTCTGCAACTCCTGTTCTGATAACAGCTGGGAAGGTGCTTTAGCCCCCAGGCACTGCTGCCTCCAATCCAGGTTATCTTTGGGTTGGAATCATGGAATTTGGGATGGAAGGACCTTCAAGCCCCACCCTGCCACGGGCAGGGACACCTCCCACTGTCCCAGGGGCTCCAACCTGGCCTTGGACACTCCCAGGGATCCAGGGGCAGCCACAGCTGCTCTGGGAATTCCAGTCCAGCCCTCCCCACCCTCCCAGGGAGGAATTCCTTCCCAAGATCCCATCTAAATCTCTCCCCCTGTAGTTTAAAGCCATTCCCCCTTGTCCTGGCACTCCAGGTCCTTGTCCAAGGTGCCTCTGCAGCTCTTTCAGGCTCCCTTGTGGTCTTGGGAGGCCCCAATGAAATCTCCCCAGGTCTTTCTCTTCTCCAGGCTGGACAGCCCCAACCCCCGGTCTGAGCAGTCTCCTGCAGCCAGCTGCAGAAAAACGCAAAAATATCCCACAACTTCTCCAATTCTGCATTTTTAGTTAATGAAACAGATTGATGAGGGAAAACCCAAATTGCTTTATCAGCAAGGCTGAGCTGAACCAGCCCCTCCTAAACTCCTGCCCCTTCCTTGCTTTGGAAACCCAGCAAATGGAAAGATGGAAACAGATGGAAACACAGCAAAAACAAAAGAAGGAAGGATTAATTTGGTTTGATTTTTGGTATTGACCTTCTACCCCCTCACATTTCTTTTAGCACACATCCCATTTCTGTTGCCTTCTCCAGCTCACTGAAACCTTCTGTGACTGCAGTGATGGCCCCTCCTGAGCCAGGCTTCTCTTGCCCTGGGGCAGAATTGTTTTCTGTTCCCTTCATGATGAGCAATGAGATCACTGCTGCCAAAAAAACCTGGGTGAGTTCAGCCCAGGTGCTGTGACTCTTCCCCTGGCACTGCCAGGCATTTCCTCTCCCAGCCACATGAAATATTAACATCCCTCCCCTCCCTTTTCAGAGTCTTGTGAAGAAATGGCAATTTATCCCTAAATCCAATTTACTCTGCTGCCCCTCAAACCCTGCAACCACCACAACAATCATGGAAAGCTGATCATTAGACTTAAGAAGGCTGGGAAAAGGAATTGATTACAAAGAAATCTCTGACCTTTGGAGCTGTTCAGATCAGTGTAACTCCCCCAGCAGCACCTTCTGAATGCACCAGGAAGGTGGATCTCGGATGTCTCCTTGTGCCACTGGAATACAGGAGTTTTCCAGGTTGATAACAATTCCCTCAGGGAAGAGGCTCGTGGATCCCGAGGCTGGAGCAGAGCCAGAGGATTTGCCAGGGGAAGGAAAAGGGCTCAGTGGTGAGGGGAGCGTTTGCCATGATTGTGCTGTAAATACCCTCAGCACTCACTCCCCTCCCATTGTTCTCCTCTGGAATCAAGGGCAGGCAGGATCAGGGGAAAAAAGGAAAGCAAAATGTCAACACAGGTTGGAGCTTTCTGCAGGGAAACTCTGCAATGGCTAACACACACAGAAAGGGGAAAGTTCTCCCTTATATACTCAAATTAAAAATCCTTCCAGAGGGAAAGGTGGGTGATATCAGGGGTTCAGGCACAACATCACTTCAATCATGGGTTACACTATGTATATAGATGTATTTATTTATAATTTATGTAGATGTGGCACTGTGGTGTTGGTAAACACATCACCAATCTAAAGAGATCTATGCTTAATAAATAATTATAGCAGCAGGCTCTTAACTGGCAGCAAATTATTTCATCTGGGATAATTTCATTCATTTCATCCATACAAATAGTTCAGCACATTCTAGAACCTGGAAGAATAAAATTCCACAATTCTGAAGGGATTTTTGTTTTGGAAAAAAACCCAAATTACCTAACCCGTCCTGGACATGCTTTTATATCCTAAGCCAAACCCAAATATTATAACCCAAATCCCTCCCTGGGAGGGTGGTGAGGGCTGGGATGGAATTCCCAGAGAAGCTGTGGCTGCCCCTGGATTCCTGGAAGTGTCCCAGGCTAGACTGGAGCAGCCTGGGACAGTGGGAGGTGTCCCCGCCCATGGCAGGGCTTGGGAATGAGAGATTTAAGGTCCCTTCCAACCCATCCAGCGTGGAATTCCATGGTTCTGTGAACATTTGAAGGTACCGAATCCTCATTTGCCTCCACCCACCATGCCACCGACGCCACATAGAGCAAATAGACTGCCCTCATCACACAGCGCACCCGTATTAAAAACACAAATCACCCATAAATTTTAAAAATAATTACAAACTGACCAGAAAAGAGAAAAAAAAACCAACTTTAGTCTCACAGACAAAGAAAAGCAAGAACAAGTGACACAAGCAAAAAAGCTCCTCTGTACAACCAACTGCCGGCGAAAAAACCACGCTACGCCCTTTTCATTGACGATTCCTGTCGCATTGTAAAAATGAACCATAAGTAGAAAGCAGCCATATAAAACCCCACATGACAAGTTGCAAAAGCCACTGAAAGGAAAAAAAAAAATCAAGTCAGCTTGCTAAACTCAAAGCTGTCCAATTAACCCTTGACATTGCTAAAAACAAAGAGTAGCCAAAGCTCTACCTCTACACTAATTCGTAAGTAGTAGCCAATGCTCCGTAGAGTTGGCTAAAAAAGTAGAAAAAGGCCAACTTGCAACATAAAAAAAAAAAAAAATCTAGGCTGCTGATGAATAAAAAAACATTGCCACTCGCGTAAAAAACTACCTGTAAAAATCCGCCACGTAATTCCCATATGTTCCCAAGAATCAAGCTAATAAAAACCACCAAAATAATAAGCAAGTCAATCAAGCTGCCAAAATAAAAGTATCAAAATTTAAATTAGCAAGACAGAAAAAAGTTGTTCCTAGCTCAATAAGCCCATAATGCCTCGAATCATCCAAGCAAAAATGCCACCTCTAAGTGAGCCCAAAACCAAGAAGTAAATTTAACCATAGACAGCATTTCTCAAGTTATCCATAACTATAAAACACGTGCTGCAATCAAGCAAGCCAAGCAAGTAAAGCCCTTATGGTATAGTAAGCAGTAGTCCAAATATAAATATAAAAAACCCTAACAAATTAACTACATCAGCCTTCTCCAAACCCGCCAGGGCAGGTGCTATGTACTAACCACAGGAAAAGTCATCACTAAATAGTTAAAAACCTACCCTGTGCCTCATGCTACTGTCCAAAACACCATCCTGAGCCTAAAAAAACAAGTCCTGTGAAAACACAGCACCCCTGAAAAAATCAAATCAAACAATAAAACCCATTTCAAAAATTGTCTTATAAGCACCTAAGCTAAAAAACATGGCATTAAGTAAGTATGCCATATTCCTTATCATGCACCAGCGGTCGAAAAAATTAAACAGTGCAATAACCTGCTTAAAGCTACCTTAAAAGCACTAAGTAAAAAAACTTTCAAAAACTAAAGTATTAATTTAGCAAAAGCCACATAGCTAGTAAACACTCAAAGTTCCACCAACCGAGCAAATCCTGCCCAATCTAAGCCCGTGCAAACAACAACAAAAAATAAAGTTCCAATAGTACACATGAAAAGTATACTGAGAAAACCTGTTTAAATTAATCCTGCCTCCAGCAAAAACAATCCCATCCGTGAAATTGTCTTTGCTCAGAAACCAAGTTGCACCTGGCAAATAATGCAAAAAAATAATAAAAAAACCCCAATGCATACCTCAAAAAAACCTTGTCTTAAAGTAAACTACCCATGACAATGTGACTGTATCCATATTTGCATGTATATATATATAAATATATATATATATTTTAACAGTTTAAACTCAATATAATATGTTAGTATAAAAAAAAATTCAAAGTAGATAATGTTGGGAGTTAGGTTTGTTCCTTCTTTCTCTAAAGAATTTTTTCCCCATAAGTTACCAAAGAGACCAAAGGTTAAACACTTCAAAATACTTAGCCGAAACAAAAACAGAAACAAAGTAACAAAAAACCCCCACGCAAGTAAAAAACAAAGCTTAAAGCAGCTAGAAGCTGTCCTTTTTTTTTTTTTCCCCCCCCTCCGGACCTTCAAAAAAAAAAAGAAAAAAACCGGCTAAACTGTTGCTAACTGGAAAAGTTTCACTGTAGCCAAAAAAAATCCAGTCCTCAAAAATCTACTCTGGCCAGTTCAGCCGGAATCCGGAGCCTTCTCTGCCACCCGCAGGAGTTAAGCCAGCCCTGCCCCGCCTTCGGCTTCTTCAGCGCTGCTCCTCTTGCTGCAGAGTGACCCTGCAGCCCCGCGCTGCCGGGACACCCTGCCATCCCAGCTACCTGCCCGAAACTTTCCACTCTTTCAGCTTGCTGCTCTAAAAATCCTGCAAGAACACCCAAACCAAACTGCCCTAAGTTTTGTAAAACAAAGCCCTCAAAGTTCTTAATACTGTTTTTCTTTTGTTATTAACACTGTAGTTATTTGAAGGGGGTTTGTTTGTTTACTTTGTAATACATACTAATAAAAAACTGCTATTCCTATTTCCCAAATCTTTGCCTAAAAACCTCTAATTGTAAATTTATAATTTAGCAAAAAAAAAGTTTACGCTCTCCATTCCAAAAAAACCTCCAACTTTTACCTAGCAAATACCTGTCTTCCCAAACCAAAACAAGTTGCCATGCTCATCCATAAGGATAAAGTGGCTAATCCAGCCTTTGCCAACTCAGCTGAGTGGAAGGGGGAAGAGGAGGAGAGGATCAGCAGTGACCCAAAAAGAGAAATTAAAGAGGAATTGGTCATTTTGGATCGAGCAGCCTTTTGGAGATCTTAGCTGCCCAAGGGTTTGCCTGCACTGAGCTGGGTTTGAAGTGAAAGCCTGACTTTGGTTGAAGACAATTATCAGCTGAGAGAAGGGAGGCCGTGCCAGCTTCTGCGGCAGGCCCCGTGCCCTTCCCGCTGCGGCTGCGTCGGCAGCCCTGGGGGCTCCTTCTGCCGCCCTGAGCCCGCAGAGCAGGGCAGCGGTTGCCGATGGCTCGAGCCATCAAATCATTCAAGGTCCTGTTGGGCTCTCTTAGACACTTGGGCCGAGGGATTCCTTCCGACCTGGGCCACTTTGGGTGGAGCGGGGGCAGGGCCGGGGCAGGTGGCAGGGTGTGCATGGGCCCTTTGTGACACGGTGCAGCAGCGTGGTCACCGTGGCAGGGAACAGCACAGGGTGTCCCGAGGAGCCTTTGTGACACGCGGTGACATAGGTGCTGGCAACAACGCAGCCACGCCACAGTGCTCGGAGCACGCCACGGGACAGGACGCGCCGGAGAGGTGCTGTGAGGAGTTCCCACACAGCCCGCTCGTTTGTGCCCGACCCGGAGCCTTTCCGAAGCGCTGCTCCTGCAGCTGACCTCGCGGCCAGACTGCGGGACTTGGTGACTCGGAGCTTTCCCGAGGCATCTCCCAACCCTGCGGTCGGTGCCCTCACGGCCAGACCACAGGATCTGGTGACCTGAAGCACCACGAGGAGTCTCCTGTCGTTGTGGCAGGAGCCCTCAAGACCAGTGTGCAGGACTTGCTGTCCTGCAGCCTTCCTGAGGCTTCTTTGTCGCAGGTGCCTTCAAGGCACAACTGCACAACTTGTTGCCTCAGGGTTTTCCCTAGTTTCCTCAGAGGCATCTGTCTGAAGGTGCCCTCGAGGCCAGACGCTGACATGGCGGGCAGATTTCACGACCTCCTCACAGTTTGCTGGAGGAGAAGAAATACAAGCCCTGGAGATGCTCCAGCAAAACCCCCTCAAGAGCTGGAGCAGTTCCAGCCACAGCAGGATGGTGAGTGGCAGAGCCGGGCCACAAGGCCGATGGCTGCGGACAGCTTGGCCCCATCCCATCCCATCCCCGTTCCCATTCCGCCCACTGACAGAATGGAAGAGGGGCCGAGGCTGCCCCTGCAGCAGCTGTGCTCCATCCCCTGGGGCATCCCGGGGCTGTCCCTGCCTGGGGAGAGCAGGGCTGGCTTCTCTGGCCTCTCCTGCAACCCCTCAGCTCTGGCTGCGCTCGCTCTTTGCCAGATGCAACCATGGAGCAGACACAGGAGAAGAAGCCCACCCGTGGCCGCTTCCGCAGATCACTGAAGGTACGTGCAGCCATCCCCGCCTGGGCTGGGCCTGCTGTCACTGCTCGGCCGAGCTCCGCGCTTGGAGCACTCCATGGAACGTGTCTCTCTTCCCTGTCCTTTGCTCTTCTGCAGATGTTCCGGAGGCTCGTGCCCATTCGGCGTAGGACGACCAGAAGCCGTGCAACAGCTGAGCCTGACCGCAGGCTGACTGAGCTCCAGGCAGAGCCCAATGTCAGCCCGAATTTGGCTCAGCGCTTGGATGCTGCAATCAGTGACGCAGCAAATACAGACATGGCAGTGACTGAGTGCGTGGCCTTCAGAAATACCAACACAAAAGAGACCCTGAGTCTTGGAGGCCAGGAGAGTGTGGCGGGAGGGGAAGCACTTCTTGGGGAAAGCTGCTCCCTTGGACAGCGCTCCAGGTCTTCCCCATGTCTCCTCCAGGTGCCAGCCATGGTGAAGGACCTTCACCAGAGACTGGCAGCCTGTGTCACTTTGGATGCCAGGATGCGCTTGGACTTTCTGAGGCTGGCCGAAGAGCAACCTGCTGATGTTGTGCTGACCCTCCTGCGCTGTGCCCCAACGTGTGACAGGTATGGGGCCCACTTGCCTTGAGAGCTCAGGGCTCAGCAGCCTTTAGGGCCCATTGCCCTGCAGAGCCTGTCCAATGGGCTCTGCCAGACAGGCGGAGCGGTCCAGGACCCTTGGGCCCCTCTGTTCCACCAGCCTGCTGCCATGCTCCCTCCCTGCCCCTCAGGGCACCAGGGCTCTGTCACCTGGGCCTCCACAGCTGCACAGGGCATGCTACTGTGACTGAGACGGCCCTGACACAGAGCTCCAATCCCACAGAGCTGCTGCAAGCATGTGGAGAGCCATAGGCTCATCGGCTGTGACAGCGGAGAAGGTGCTGCCAGCACTCATCCGCGTGATGGAGGATTGGCCTCTGCATACAACGACCACCTCCGATGGCGACGACGAGGACGTTTTTGCCCTGGCGGTGAGCTTCTGGAACCGGCCTCTGCTCGCTCCCCGGTCGCCTCTCCATCAGCTCTCCGTCCTCTCCCTGCCTCAGGCACTGGCTTAGGGCAGGCTCAGGGGGCTCCAGGCCCGTCGCTCCCCCCGCGTCTCCCCTCGGGCCCTGCCACACGGACATCTTAGCACTGAGCTCTGTCTCGGGCTGCTTCTTTTGCAGGCAACTCTGGGGCTGTGGCTGACTGTCCAGGTGCCCAAATGCCACAGGGCAGTGCTCCTTCATTCAGCCCGTCTGTTTGTTGCTCTCCTCTTCCACATTGTCATCACCACACAAGAGATGCCAGTGGAAGTTGCTGACTTCTGGAGAGCGTGCCAGGAGGAACACGGCCTTCCCAGCAACCCCAACAGGTGCCAGTCCTCCTGTCTTTTCAATGTCCTTGTGGCCGGCGCCAGCGCTCGCCGTGTGACCTGGGTTTTGCTCTGCACACAGGTTTGCAGTGCAGGCCATGAAGGCTCTGTTCAGCCAAATGTGGTGGAACACAGAGATGATGGCTATGGAGCGCAAGCGTGGCTGGGACACGCTGCTCTGTGCTGACACCCAGCACTATGCCGTGGGTCTGCTGGCCAGGTGAGAACCCCTTCTCTCCCACATTTGTCCCCTGTGCCCCACACAGTCCCTGTGCTCATGGCCTCGAGGGCCTCGTCACCGAGGGATGGCCAAGCCGACTGGAAAAGGCTGGCAGAGGAGGGTGCCCAGAAGGGGCCGCCTCCCAAAGTGCCCACATCCCCCTCCAGAGATACTGGGGAAAGACCGGACCTGTGAGTTAGACCTCCTGGGAGAAGACTGTCCCCCCACCTCAGGCTCTTGCTGCCTTTTTCCCCCTGACAGGGAGATGCGCCGTCACTTGGGCCACACCTGTTCCCGCATTGGCTTCTACCTACTCCAGCCACTAAGCAGGGAGGAGCCACGCTGGGATCTGCCCTCCCTGGCATTCCTGGTGGAGGTGAGCCAGCGCTGCCTCGCTCAGCTGCCTCTCAGCCCTCTGCCCTCTCGTAGCTGCAGCTGCCTGGGCCGGTGCCCGAGCCCTGTGCTGCTGCTGCTGCTGCTGCCTGGGCCCGGCCCTGTGCGCTTCTGGGCTCCTGCTGTTCGCGTCACCTGTCACTGCCCTGTGCCTTTCAGGTCATCAAGTTCCTGGACCTGAGGGAATGCGCAGGCCGTGTCCTGGAGGAGATGTCAAGGCACCTGCGGGGCACGTGCAGGCAGAGACGTCACCTGGCGCTGAAAGGCCTTGTGCGGCTCAGCGAGGAGCCCTCGATGGTGAGAAGGGGGCAGCGGCTGAAGCTGCGCTGGGGAAAGCAGCCCCTTGGGCTGGCTGGGCTTCAGGAGCTGAGGCAGCTGCTCCCAGCTCTCCTGCCTCCTGCTCCAGCTGCTCGAGTGCTTCGGGACAGGCCTTTGGCCTCTGGGCCCAGCAGCGGCAGGGTGGGCTAGCAGAGCCAGGGCGGTGTTGGCGCTGCAGCTCTTGGTGGCTTCCCAGCACAGCCTTGTGTTCCATACAGGCCGGAGGTGTACGCAGCCTGCTTCCAAGCCTCCTGGAGCAGCTTGGTGATGCCGACGGAGAGGTGGTCGCCATGTCCCTCTCTGTGCTCACCAATGTGTGCCAGCGGAAGGACGCCGTGATCGGCAGGACCACTGCCCTGAAGCTAGCCGACCTCCTCCTGTCGCTCTTTGGAAACGTAAGGCTCTGCGTGCCACGGGCATTAGCTGCTGCGCAGAAACTTTGTGCCCTGGGGATTATTAGGCTTTTGCCCGGCTGGGCTGGAGAAATTGGCGCTGAGGTCTCTTCCGCTTCCTTTCCTTCAGGACAACAGCCACGTGCAGCTGCTCTCCATTCAGCTTTTCCAAAAGGTGATGGGCTTGGTAGCGGATGAGGGCAAAGAGCCACTGAACACAGTTGTGAGCCAGAGCCTGCTCCCACTCTACTTGCACTGCCACGAGGTGAACGAGCGCGTGGCCAAGGTGAGGCGTTGTGTGATGCCGGTGCATCCCTGACAGGGGGCTCGGCTGCCTCCTGCCCGGGCACCTCTCCCGGCTCGCAGCCTCCTGCTGGCCCTGGCGCAGGGACGCAGGGCCCGTGCCCTGGGCTGGGCTGCGCTGCCAGCTCCCGTCTCTGCTGCTCTCCAGGCCTCTCGGGAAACGCTGCATTGTGCGGCCGGCTTCCTGAAGAGGAGCGACCTCGAGCACGTGCTGAAGATGGAGAAGCTGTTCAAGTTCGCCGAGTGCGTGGTAAGGACGGCCTCTGGAGAAGCCCCCTGACGGCGGGGCTCGGTGTGCGGGGCTGGCAGCCGTGGCCCCTGCCCAGCGCCGCACGCAGGGGCTCCGGCCTGCGCCCCACACGCCGCTCCCTTCCGTGGGGCCGCGCGGGCTCTTCTCCAGGCTCCTGTGCCCCGAGTCGGGCGCCGACGGAGCGCCGGCCCAGCGGGGCCGCGGGGCGGGGCGGCACCGCGGCTCCCCGGGCAGCACCTGGCCCTCCGCCCCCTCCGGAGCCCGGCGCCCGCTGGCCGGGCCTTGGGGCTGTGCGGGCAGCGCAGGCTGGGGCTGGGCGCCGGGAGCGCCCGGCCGAGGGGCTGAGCCCGCGCCAACCCTTCCCTCCCTCCTGCCGTTCTCTCCAGCTGGCAGACGACAGGAGCCGAGCGGCCGAACACCTGCGCCTGGCCCTGCCCTACCTGGAGCACCCACAGGAGCCCCTGCGAGAGGCGGCCATCAAGCTCATCGGTGAGCCACGAGCCCGGGCTCCCTCCCAGCCCCAGCCCCAGCCCCAGCCCCCGTCCCGGCAGCGGCATCCGCGCCCGGCGCCGTGGAGCCGCGCCTGCCCTCGGGGCTGCTGCCGCCCTCTGCGGCCGTGCCCTTGGGCGGCAGGATGCGGCAAGGGCCCGGGCCGAGCCCTGCCGGGGCAGGAGGCCGTGTGGCCACAGGGCTGGCAGCGCCGCTGGCAGGGCGCCGTGCCGCTGGGGCCCTGACAGGCTCTGTGTTCCCAGGGATCGCCGGGGTGCGCCTGAGGAGGCAGAAGGAAGAGCTCCAGGCCCTCAGCGAGGGTGAGTGAGGGCAGCGGGCTCTCAGCGGGGCTGCCGGGGGGAGCCGCAATGCTCGCGCAGGGGGCTGCAATCCCTGTCCTGGCTGCGGAGGGCCTGGCTCCCTGTGCGGACAAGGGCTGGCGTGCGCAGAACACGGAGAGATTTCGGGGACGCGGGCGGGGCGATTCGTGTTCAGCACCTTGCGGCGAATCCCGTTGGCCCCTCTCTCCTCTCTTGTGGTGGCCACGGCAGGAGCTGGCTCGGATGGCCCTTGGCAGGAGGGTCTCCTTGGACTCCCGCACATCCGGGCTCTGACCGGGGCTCTGTGCCTGTCTCTTCCAGCTCTTCAGGCCCTGAGAGACGACGACAGCCCCTCCCAGATAAGCCTCTTTGTCCAGCTGATGTTCGAGGAGCGAATTGCAGAACTGCAGTCATCTGCTAGCTCAGAAGAACCGGTGGCCTTAGAAGACCTTCAGGGGCCACAGAAGATGAGACCGCCTGGAGACGGAGGAGCCGGAGCTCCAGGCACAGCTGATGATTGACGCAGCTGATGCCTGTGGGAAGCTCCCGTGCTTGTTTGTTATCCATAAATGGAAAGCATTTCGCTTGTTTTAACAACTTCCTAAAAAAAAACAAGATTCAATTGCAACATTTATTATCTAAAAATGTTCTGGTCAAAATAAAAATGAAACTCAAAATTATGAACCCTTTTTATGAAAATAGCTGATACTTATTAAGAAATAAACTCTTGCTCTCTCCTGTTTTTATTTCCTCAAAAAAGCAGCATAAACTAAAACAATGTAATCTCATGTGTTCAGGCTCCATATTTGTTGTTTTGAGAAAAGGCTTTATAACAGCTTCATTGAAGGCTCTTTAAGAAACTAAATCTTTCTAGTTTAATAGAGTTACAAGGTGTATACGAGGGCATCAAATGAAAAGGAAAATGAGCTGTCACAATAAAGTACTACTGAAAGCCTTAGCACAAACTGCATGACAAGCTAAAAGAAAAAGAATTATTTTGTTCCTTTTGCTTTAACCAAAGTCCTAACACATAGGACCTGCAAACCGCTGCCATTTTAGAGACAATCTGTATTTTAAGTGGATTTAACTAGCCCTAGCAAACGTAGCAAAAAGTGAAATGTTCTCAAATCGGTCTTAGCATGTGCACTAATCCATCCACACCACATCAGACGTATCTTGTAGTTGATAATATTTTACATGCTTACAATAATTACTGTAATTCAGAACCTTGACACCCATTTTCCTAAGATAAATCAACATAAGCAAAATTATTCAACCTCCCTTTTCTTCTAAGGGTAAATGCAAAGCAGTTTGAAGCTCACTGTACGTTTAAATTTTAATCCAAGGGCTGATGGTCTGCAATATGATTACAGTCTTTCCAATGTCAAAAGTTAACAGAGGAGTGGAGTCTATTTCAAATGACTGGCTCTAAACATCTCATAATTACATTAGATAAATTACACTTTACACATAATTGCAACAAGTTTTTGCCGTATTAGGCACCGGTCTGAAATACTTGGCAGTTACACAGTGAAACACTATTCCTCTTGATGCATTTGGATGAGGTCCTTACCCTTCTACCATCACAGTCAGGGATCTGCCACTGGCATAAAATTCCAGACGGATAATGCCAGCAATCCTAACTACTTCACAAAACAAACAGGTTTTTCTATTTTCTAAGCAATTGCCAAGAATACTGTCTGTGCCTGTCATCTGACTACATGTTGACTGGTATCCACGCATCACACTGGAAGATCAGAATCCTTAAAAGAAACTTTCCTTCTCAACTCTTGGAAAGACATTCCCAACACCGCCGGTAGAATCTGAAGATGCCAGCTATTAGGAGACAGAATTGACCACAATTCAGTCAAAGTGCACCGTCACACCTCCTACTAAGAAGGTTTTAAGAACTGGAAAGTCCGTTCTTGTGGGAAATCCGCGGTGGGAGAAATGTAGCACTCAATATGAGTGATCGGCAAATCTCGTTTATTGATAATTCACACAATGCTTTTATAATAACACTAATAAGCTCATGCATATTGCAAAAGTTAAGCTCAGGATTGGTGCTCAGACTAAAAGTCAGCTATGCCTCTTTCTACATTTCTTTGTGGTACATAGTTTGAGTAAGTTTTTTGTTTTACCGTGCTTCTCCCTCATATCTTTCAGCTACAAGGTCTTGTTATTGTATCCCAGCTGTGCTCAAGGACATGCGAAGCTTACCGCCTTGCTGGTTCTCATGAGAGTGCCTGTGTGCTCAGCAAAGCTCTCTCATGTCTACGTGACCTTTTGCAGCTAGCCAGTTATCAATCACACTCTCCACATGTTCTATTCCTACTGTACAAGTCCTTGACCACGTAATTCCCATCTCCTGCGCTGGCCACTGACAGCTTTTCTACACAAAGTACATTAAGCAATCATCAACTCATTCAAGTTTGACTGCTGAAAAGTGCCATTAAGTATTAGCAAACATTAGACACAATTAGTTTTGTCTGAGGGCAGGTAATGTTCCTAATCACATTTCCCTCACTCCCACATTTTAGGGATGAAAGTAGATCTTCTGACAGACCTGAGCTTGCTTCCATCATAAATCAAACGGGGTAAATTCCTGCAGCAATGGGTTCAGAGATCTCTTCCCTGCTTTGGAGGAAGGAGAAGGCTGGACAAGCATGGATGGGGTTGCTGAGGATGCAAAGAGACTCTCCACAAACACTGTATGGACATGTCAGACCCCTGAATAGCTCCGCCCCTGTGAAATTCCCAAGCTCAAGGCATGATTCACTAATAAATTGTATGGATTATGCAGCATTTGCTTGAGGACAGATGTATCACTGCCTTCTGCAGGACAAACTGTCAGACCCTCTCTGTGCTCATCAGTTTACAACTTTCACACCTTCTAGTGGCTGATCTGGAAAACACATCAGCCATTACCACGATGGATATAAACAACTAATATCCAAAATTCTTGTGAGGCAGCCCCTTCAGTACAGCTTGATAGCACAGGACATAGGTAGCCTAGGATAAATGCCAAACAGAGCAGAGAATTTCACCCCTGAACTGACATTTAAGAGTACATTTCAATGGCTTATGCAGTGCAGACTTTCTGATGTTCTTTCTCCATCATTTTGTTAAGATTACACGTCCAAACTTTCAAAGCACAGCATCCAAAATACAGAAATGCTCTCCCTAGACCGAATTTCTCCCCAGAGTTAATGTTAGGATCAGATCAGCTGCAAAGCTACTGGTATTCAGATGTAAAACTTTTCAATTGAAGCAGACTATTGTCTTGGACAAAATCAATTAAGTGCAATAAATTTCATACATAGACCCCAAGGCTGGCAAGTGTCCCCTAATGTCACACTGAAGAAACCTGAGCCAAACAAATACCACCCTCCTCAGTCCTTTTCACGTACTCTTTTTGCTCATCAGTTGCACGAGAAAAGAAAATGCCCGTTTTTCCTGCTTGCTGGAGAATAGAGATACACATACCTTCAGTTAGACGTGGTTTTGGTAACACAAGTGATCTATAAAGTGTTCTTTTCGGGGTACAACAAAGAAAATAACACCTTCCAACAGTTTCCAACATAACCTTAACCAGCTGAGGAGACAATTCAGAGAGAAGAGCATTTAAATTACTGTACACGCTCAAATAGAACATTTTTGTTCCTCAGCACATTGCTAAGGTACAGACTGCTGCACCTTGTGACAACACCATGGAGACGAGCTGCTAAAAAACTACCCTTTATTTTTTACCTTTTATTAGTAAGGGTGTACGACTTTTCATATGCTCCCAGATATATGCAAGATAACAGAAACCCACTCCATAAAATATTTCAAAACACACTCAAGAAATTTACATTCCAGAAGCTTGGATTCTTGATGCCTATTCCTGCTACCTCATGTAAAGACCTTTTAAGGAAAGCACACAGTAAGCAGTATTTCTGATCCTGTTTTGAAGAACTCCACCATTAAAAGGAATTATTTATCTGCTTTTTTCTAACACTTCCTAAGAAAGTATCATTTATATTACACACTTATATTATTTAGACTAGAAAGGACTGATTTCAGCATCAAGACTGTGTAGTGATCTCAGTTTCATCTTTCTATTCAATCCCTTTAAACTCACATTAAAAGAATATTTAAATGCATAGACAGAATATTTCAAATGCAAAAAAAAAACTATGGCAAACACATGGATACAAATGTACAACTAAAACTTAGCCTGCCAGGCCTACATGCAATATTTTTCTCTCTCTCTTAGGTTAACTGTGCAATTTAACAAACACAAAAAATGGCACGCAAATTATGGATATTGAATGTGAATGCTCTTGTAAATTAGGTGACACAGCAAACAAATCAAAATGAAAATACACTAAGAAAAAGAAAAATTGGAAATATTAACATAAAGCAGGCTTCACAAATGTATTCAGGAAATCCTAACAGTTGCTTAGGAAAAATGGGAAATTAGCAGCTGCATTTTTAAGGAACTACGTAGTATTTCAATAATGTATATATGTGTGTGTGTGTGTATATATATATATATATATCTCAAAGATACAGAAACAAGAATGGGGGGAACAAATTTTGAAAACACCTTAATGTACCTTGATAATGTTGAAAGGCAGAAGTCATTTAAACAACAGGAAACCCACAAACCCAATAGCCAACATGAAAGAAACAATACTAACACTTAAGATATTGATAACAAATATTAGTTTTCATTAGGAATGCAAGTGTACCATCAGGCCCATAGTTCCATTTAACCCCATCAGAAGGGGTTAATTAACATTAACTTTTGGTAAATTTCTGCATAAGAGTTGAGCTAGTAAATACTGAACCTCTCTGAGCAGAGGTGAGCAGGCATGAGCAGTACAGCATTACTCAGATCACGAAGGCCATCGTGACCCCAAAGAGCTGTGACAAACCTGCAGCAAGCAGAGGGTATGGCTCTCAGATATGGACACCAGGAGGATTAATGGTCAATTTAGTCTAAGACACAGGGTTCAGAGGGCTTTGCTCCCCAGACTGTCCTTTAAGCCCTACAGAATCTCCAGATTTATGGATTTATGCAGGGAGTCACAGAAAATACAACTCCCTTCTTTTAGAAGGTATATGGAAATGCAAAATACAACTCCCTTCTTGAAAAAGGTGTATGTAAATATATGGAAAACCTACACATGGACACACCAACACAATCCAGTCAATTCAATGTTGGCCTGAATGTACCACCAACATGTAATTTTGGAATACATTCAAGTTACACTAGAAATGAGCATAAAAAACCACAGAAAATCCTGCCATATTTCTGACATTCCTTGAACGTTAGGAGACTACATTATTTTCCAACTTATTATCAACTGTATGAAAATAGAGAGTGACATTCCTTCTAGCTAGAAGAAAACATGTTTATATTTAGTTTACTCAGAACTGCAACATTGAAAGAACATTTATTCTCCCAAATGTGAAATAGCCTCCTACCTTGAATGATCTGTTCAGCGTGTTGCTTTTCAAATCAGCGAAATGATCTTTTTTTTTTGACAGATCACTAAATAAGCTGGAGAAGGCAGTGCATCAGCAGCACAGGACAGTTATTGCCTCCGACACCTGGCTGCGGCAGAGGAATTCCTTTGCAATGGAATGGAGAGTAACTAACCCATGCCTCTGCTGACTCCAGCTGTCAGTCAGCACTGCCAGCTGGATGCATCACACACCTCAGAGATGGAACCAGAGCCCCACACTGGACAGACAGCAACATTACGGGACTGGATTTGGACAGCCAGAGGAACACGAGTGGTGTTAGTGAGTTTTAGACACTCGAAAATACCGTGGGCCGTACACAGAGTTTGCCTTCCCCTGTTTTTGTTGCAAAGTAATGCTGGAGACATAAGCGTAGTGCTTGGGTCGGGCACGAATCCTACAACCAGGGAATGCGTCCTGACAGTGTCTGACCCTCAGCAGGGACAATGCACAGCAGCGACCGAGGGAATTCCTCCGCCACGGCGCAGGAGTCAGGCCTCTGGATCTGGGCTCAGCACGGCCAAGTTGCCGTGTTTGGAGCGGCTCGGGGGCTGCCCCCGGGGAGCGCGGGGCTGGAGCGTGGAACGGACACGCGGACAAACGGCCCCAGGGCTCCAGTTGCAGCGGCGGCAGCGGCAGCAGCGAGTCTACGGAGTCTACGGCGCCTACGACCCCTCCCCGTCCCTCTCTTGTTCCTCCTCTCCCTCTCCCGCTGTGCCGCACTCTGTCTCGGTGTCCCGCAGCCTCTCCCGGTGTCCCTTTCCCGACCCCCCCGGCCCCTCTCGGCGTCCCCGTCCCGGCCTGTCCCTCTCCCCCCGCAGGGCTGGGCCATACCCCGGGCCCGCCCCCGGCCCCGGGCGTCCCGCCGCGGTCTCGGCCCCGCCCGGCTCTGGCGGTGCTGGCTGTGGCGGTGCTGGGCGGGCATCAGTGCCTGGGGCCAGGGCGGCATCGCTGCGCTTTGGCTGCGCCTGTCCCGAGCCCGGCCCCGCCCCGGCCCCGCCCCCGCTTCGTCCCCCGGCCCCGCCTCTGCCCCCGCCCCGCCCCCGCCTTCGCCCCGGCCCCGCCCCACGGCTATGCCCCGGCCCCGCCCCTGCCCCCGCCCCCGGCCCCGCCCCGGCTCCTCCCGGGCCCCGCGGAGGACACACGCGACGCGGCGCGGCCGCTCCCGCCGCCTCCGCCGCGGCTTGCCCGGCCCGAGCTCCGCCGCTCGGCAGCGCAGCCGCCGGCCTCGAGCCGCCGGGGCCCGGGGCGGGTGGGGATGGCCGGGCCGGGGCGCTCGGGGGGCGGTCGGGGGCCGTGTCTGGCCCCGGGCCGAGCGCTGAGGGCCGCGTGTCGCCCGCAGGGGAGGCGCGGGAGGCCCTGCAGGACCGGTCCCGGCTGGGTTCGCTGCCGGGGCGCGGAGGCTTCGGCAGCGTCTGCTCGGGGACGCGGCTCTCGGACGGCGCCCCGGTGAGCGGCGGGGCTGGCGGCGAGCGGAGGAGGAGGAGGAGGGCGGAGGAGGAGGAGGAGAAGATCGGGGCGCGGCGGGGCAGGCGGCGAGCTGAGCCCGCTGCTGGCCTTTGCTCGCAGGTGGCCATCAAATGCGTGCCCCGGGCCCGCATCCGGCACTGGGGCGAGCTGGTGAGTGAGCGGGGCCAGCGGGAGAAGCTGGGGCCCGGCATTGTGCAGGTTGCATTGTGATTTTTGTGTAGCATGAGGTGATGTTGAAAAGAGCAGTTGGAATAGAGTTTGCAAAGGCAAAAGTGTGATCTTAGAACTGTCAAACAGTAGAGAATTCCTTCAATATCTTTATCCCCCATCAAGTTAAGGTGTGGTATTCAGTGAAGTTAGTGGAAATTGGAGGGATTTACTACTGTACAATCTCGTGCCTATTGCAATTAGAAGAATAATGAGATTTTAGTAAATCAAAAGGTAGTTTTCATTCAGTTTGGACTTGGATACGTAAATTACTCCTGTTGGAAAAAAATGGATTAGAGATTGTAAATGTTTAGAAGCTGAAGCATAATCCCTGCTTTGGCTATAAATAAGGAATATCATACACAGAATGAATTATTCTGAACCCCCGTCGGAGGCCTTCAGAGTCAACCTTACAGGTCTCATGGAATCAAAACTGGGAGGAACTATCCTGTATCTTTTCTCTTAATTCTTGCTCTTTAGAACTTTAATTATTCTGGATTACTCAAACAATCCACAGGAATAATAGAATAGGCATGATGATAGGATGATATGGCAGTATATCTTTTTTTGGTAATTATTTAATTATGCTCCATGACTTGAGAAAGGAAAATATTTAAATGATCAATCATATTCTTGAGCTAAATCTTGAGATCAATACAGAAGGTTACACATGATTTCCAATCTATAACCTTTGACTGTATGTTTAAAAGACATTAATTATAAGTACATAAAAATATTCCAATGACAATAAGCATGGTAATTGTAGTTTATGAATTCAGTCTTTTGGAGTGGATAAATTAAGCAAGCAGAGAAAGGCTGATGAGGAAGCATTCACAGAATGCAGAAATTGTGCCTAATATGAAGTAAACAATGATAGGCCCTATCCTTTCTCGACTTTATAATGGTCAGTAAGGCAAAAAGTTAAACCCAAGCATGATAATATAGCACAAAATTGATCTAATTAAATACTCTGAAGAGAAATTAGAAGGTGGGTTCAGTGGCACTCAAACTGGCAGCAAGCAAACTAATAACAAGGCCAAAACCTCTGGGGAGAGTAGTGAAAGGCCCCAAGGTTTTTTGTGGAGAGTTGCAATGAAAAGTGTGTTTACAAACTTCAGTCTCATGTTGGCAGCTGCTCTAATTCTCTCGACTCCATCCATTTCCCCAGTGCAGTGTTTTGGTGGACGCATGGTTATCTTCTAAATAATCTTGGACTTCCTCCTAATTGTTCTGACTTTTTTTCTGTGTGAGAGAGACAATTTTAGGCCAGGCATTGTTTGCCATGCTCTGGTTTTCATGGCTCTACTCTAGTACCTTTACGTGGTGTCCACTCTAGCCAGAAGATCAGGCAAATGTCTTCTTTTTGGCAGTATTTCCTGGAGTGAATGTCTGTCATACATTGGTCGGGCAGAGCTGGAATTTATAAGACAGGATAGCCCACTTGGTTTGCCTAGTAGCTTGGAAGATAATAAAGGTGATGAACAAATCTCCAGTAACTCTAAATGGAGTTACCTAGATATACTAACTCTAAACTGAGTTACCTGGATATCCTGAGACGAGAACAAGTCCGAGGGGTTCAAGAAGAGACTGTAGGAAAAGCTCTTGAATGTTGACCTCTTAGATGTTGATGTGAAATGAGGAGACAGGGGAAGGAGGCAGCTCTTAGGAACAGAATTATTCCTTTTATCCTCTATATGCCTGTTGAAGTACTGCCTTCCCTTAGGGGGATAACTCAAGCAAACACCTGTTGGATGCCATTGTGTTTTCATGGATGATTTAGGGATGGCTGCCCATTTCTAGTGATCCTGTTCAGAAGTGATTTAAGATGTGCGGTAGTTTAGACAGAAAGTCAAGCTAGAGCTGCTGTGACAGTGCTTCCAGCATGAGTGTTGTGAGCTAAACCTGAAATTTGATTTGAACTGCCTGATATCTGCGAAGGGGCAGGATATCATTGCTAGAGAGAAATCCTCTCATCTTCCGCGACTCCATCCCCAGTCAGATGGAAGAACAGGTTGGTATCCAGAGGTGAATGGCACTGGACCTTTGCGAGGCACAGAAATCATCCATATCCCCATGCTTTTAAGGAAAAGGATTCTGAGCAGAGGGCCCTTTGACTCTGCAGCAGAAACTGTTTGGAAAAACTTGCTTTAATAATAAGATTCTGACTGAAGGCTTTTGCAGAGGATGGTTTGCTTATGGAAATGGTCAAGCGGTCGTTCTGGTATTTGGACACCAGGTTACAAAAAGAGGAAAACTACTGTGTCGGTGTACATGAAGTGAATTGAAAAGTAAAATAAAGGAAAAGTTCAGAAGCCAAAGCTGGAGAGAGGTTCAGAGTAACCCAAAATTGCCATCCAAGATCTTGGGGAGGAGGGTTGTAACCTTTCTGAAATATTACTGCGCACGTACTCCCTAACTAATACATTGGGTGTGTTAGACCAAACCAGACAATTAATTTTTAACACAGAAGGACTTTGAGGACAACTCTGACACCCAGAGGAAAGAAAAGGCTTTATGGAAAGTTTCCATCTTCGAATCACTGCTAAAGTAGAAGTGGTGTTTTGTTAGTGGAAAATGTCAGTGAAATTTGCAATAATTGTGTCTTCCTGAGAGGTGTCACTACAGTAAATCCCCTTTGTGGAATGGTTAAGTCACAATTGAAATTTGGTGGTGTGCAGTAGTCCATTGTTCTGGTACTTAAACTCTTTGGGGAACAGTCCCCATAAGGGGTAATGATTTGCTGGTGGCCAAGAAGTGTATTTTCTGTATGATCCAGGTGGAGAAGTAAAGGAAGAAATGCTGTGAAATGGACACATTTTTTGTACACCTGAAAAGAGACTTGGATGTGATATGCAGGCAGATATCAGCTTTAAATTAGATGTAGTCAATGTTAATGGTATTAACATACAGATCTTTATCAGCAGAGGTGTATTCAGGCTTCTTCTATTTTCCTGTCCATTTGCTTCAGTGTAGCAGTGTGAGATGAAAGCCCAAGGCTTTGCAGACTGGCTCCTCCTTTGTGCCCCGGGTGTGTGATCATTGTTTGAGGCAGGGAACAGGTAGACCTGAGAAACAGTGAGAATGCCAGCACAGGGGCTCCTGCTGCATGTGCTGATACATCCCTTGTATGGGATGGAGACTGCCCACTTGGTTTGAGGATTTGCTTCCAGGCACCTAATTTCTCTGAGATGGTGTCATTTTCTCTGTAAATGTGCCTCTATGGCTATAGCTGCAAAGAGTTTAGTCTGAACAGTATTCATCGGTTTGATTGTTTCCTGCTCCCTCTGACTTTGTGGTGCACAAGTCGACCTAAATGTCTCAATAATGAATTATTGCTGGGTAATTAATCAGCTTCCCCTGCTTTAGAGAGTTGCCTCCTAGAACTTACCATAATTCACCTCCATCAGCCAATACATACAGACATTAATTGCCTCATAATATTGTCAGGAAGATGTCAGGTAGTACTGACAGGGTGTGAGTGCATCTCTTTGATCTAAGCAAATTTTGTTAGTGTTTTGCCCCTAATCTCATTCTACACATTTATCTTGCCAGTGCCATGAGCTGGACTGAGGACACATCATCAGGGTGCAGTCAGGAGCAATTTGTCCATATGAACAGTGATTTCAGATTTGCAATGGGAAGTGAGTAATTCCCCAGCAGGTAAGTCACAAAACCAGTTACTGACAGCTGGGCCAGTGGAAATTCTCCTTGTAGTGGCCTTGTTTTAAACACCAAGATGAAAATATGATGCATGCTTCGAAGGTGCAAACAATGTCTACTCTCATTTCACTCAGTGAAATTTGCTCAGCTTCATCTTGGAGCACTGGAGATATTTTAGTATTTCAAAGTGTATCAAACTATTTGCCCAGTATTTGGAAAAGCTACTCAGGTTTAGTGGAAATGTTTCTATTTCAGACCCAAACCACTTTGATATTTGTTAATTTTATTAGTGTATTGAAGTTGATTGACACTGGGAAAAGTGATCCTGTTTCTTCAATTGATAACACCACAGGAATTGCCTTTTTCTTAATCTTTATTTGGATGCCTCCCTGTCCCCATGGAACAATGGGTTTGAAGATGCAGTGAGGTAGACCACTGGAAGGAAAAGGCCAGGCTAAATATTCCTTGCAATAAATAGGCCTCTTTCCCTTGACTTCAAAGGAAAAAAAAAAAAAAAGCCTAATTAAATACAATTGAGGGGAAGAGGAAAAAAATGAGATCCTTTGATTTGAACACACTTTGGAGCAGAGCATGGAGAGATAGGAGAATGATCTCTGTGAGATGAATAAGTTGCCTCTCCTGCTGCATTTGTTTTGGGGTGGGTGACTCATTTCTTGAGGATTTTTTTTTTAAAGTTGGATTTGACTTGGTTGATATTCCTTTCAGCATCTAGATTTTCTATGTTGGCTTGTATTTTTCATACAAGAACCATGTTTTTAGAGCAGATAGCTGGTCCTGCAGTATAGGCAGATCTCATAAGGGCAGGAGGATAAGGAAATACACCGGAAAGGACAATATTGAAGATTTTATCAAGTTTGACCTCCTGGCAGTTGAAGCAAGTTGTCCCTCAAGGTCTTGTGGGAGCTGTTTCAAGTGAAGAGAGCACGAGTCACAAACACAGTGAAGATCTCTGACTAATTCTAAATGGGGTAAAGAATTAGCCCCTTCACCATCACGCCTGGATTTTTTACCTGGGGAGAATGTCTATGGAAAAAGATTGTGGCTGTTGTGAAGGGATAATGTCCAAGGCAGCCGAAAATCTGCATTGGCTGATGTGTTGTGTGTCCTCCCTCCTCCCAGTGTTTTCAGTCAGTGTGTCAGAGCCTTTCCTGGCATGTGAGCCATTCCTTGAAGTGTTGAAATGGTTCCTTGGGACTCCCTCACTCTTGGCAAAAAAAGTAGGAGGAGGAAGGACAAATCTCGCTCCCTCCACTTCCAAGGAGTGTATATTGTGTGTTGTATACTCCCTCGGGGTGTTTGCCACCTTTCCTGAGGGTGAACTTGTAGGATTTGTTGCAAACTTATTCACAAGAAATGTTGTGTGTACCTATTAGAGTTTTACAGTGAGTTAGGGATTTGGCAAAGGTGAATTGTTGAAGTTGAAAATAATTTTGGGGTGTAACAGATCAACCTCTGCATAACACAGATAAAAATACTTGCAAGAACCTTTCCCTTTTTCATTTATCATTATGCACACTGCTTCACTGGAAAAGGCCTCACAGGATGTGTTTGGAGAGGAGCCTGCTTTTCCATTAAACAACAAGGAATATTTTACTTTTGAAAGAAAGAGACAAAAACATGCCATTTTTTTTAATGGCATGTTCTTAGTTATCAGATTAACAACATTTCTGGAGGGGTATTCAAGCAAGTGTTAAGTGTAAAACATACAAATAAATGTACTCTTACTTTCAGCAATCCTTTAAGAACTAGAGACTTATCTTAAAGCAGGATCACTTTCCTTCTGGGTGGATCACCTTTAGGTATTCCTCCAAACAAGCTGCAGCTGTCCCATATGACACTGGCAGGGGCAGCTGTTGGCCGTGGTGCTTCCCCAGGAGTTTTTGGCGGCTGACTCTTGCTTAGGTAATTTAGTAATTGTGCTGCCACCTTCGGGATCCCCAAAAGGTCTGTCTCCCACGTGCCTGCATGTTGCAAGACTATATTTCTTTCCCATATGTTCCTCTTTTCTGTGCACGATTGGTCTTTGTACAGATAAAGGAGGGGTTTTAGCACTTGTTAATGAATTAACTAAATGGTGGATGTAGTGATGTAATCTATACAAAATGATTCTGTTAGATACTTTGGAGACTTCTGTTTTGCTTGTGTGATCTTTACTATTTGAGGGAAACTTTCAAACTCCTGATGGGCCTTGAGTGATTTTTACTTCTTGGACAGACCGTGCTTCTCTTGTCTTTCTACTTGTTGTCCCCTTAATTTTAGCCCCTAGAGGGCTAAACTTTCCAGTTTCATTAAATAAATCATAAATATTCCAGTTTATAAATAATATAGATGTTTATTGTATATTTTTATATAATTTAATTTTGTCCCCTACAGGGTTAAAATTTGGAGGGTGAGTGCTACTCTTCAGGAAAACCTGGTGATGGAACAAATGAGGTGCAGCTGGCATCAATCAAGGTTGCAGTTAGACAGAGTGGAAACACTGCAGTTGGACCAAGTGCCTTCATCAGAGCAGCAAGTTCCAGAGCTCCTTCACTGTGGCACCTTCAGGCTTGGTGGAAGGAGAACCTGAAACAGTGAGTGTAAAGCAACGACACCTGAGCTTGCAGAGTCTGTGGCTGAGTAAAATCTGGTCTAAGTTCTGTTGTTTTACAGAAGAAAAATGTTGTAGCTGATCTGTCAAACACGGTAGACTCAAAGTGAGGGCCTGGAAGTGACTCTGTAAGAAGAAATGGCTTATAAAAGAGGGTAAAAAAGTGTGAGCTGGCTGCTGAAGATTGATAGCAGAGATTTTTTTTTGTCTTGGTTGTCGCACTAGTGATTCCACGTGGTATGTTTGGATGCTTTTCAGTTTAGATTGCTATACAAGTATGAAGTTTGTCTTGCCCTCTCTTTGTTGGGCAGCTTTATGGCCATGATACTCAGTAAATGATGAGCTTTCTTTAGGTTGATTTATACTGTTGGCTGGGGATTATTTGTGGGGTTTTTTTCTGCTTGAGGTCTCAACCATTAACAAACAAACGTGTGCTGGACTTCAGCTTTGTGCATAAACCTCCAAAGTGGAAAAAGGCCTTTGATATTTCCTGCATTTCTGTTATAAAGTAGCTATAAGTGGTACAGTTTTGGGGGTGGGTGACTCACTTCTTGAGGATTTTATTTTTAGAAGTTGGATTTGACTTGGTTGATATTCCTTTCAGCATCTAGATTTTCTGTTTGGGCATGTATTTTCCACGTTGACTTTAATGATCATAGTGTCAAAAAGTCAATATGCTGTTGTAGAAGTGAGAAGTTTGCCTGAGTGCTTGATTCCAGGGAGGAGAAATAGAAGAAAATAAGTAAATACTGTTGCAGTTTGTCTATTTAAAAGCTCTATTTAATATATTTTTTACCGTGTTGCTTGCTGAGTTTAATCAGAGTCCGAATAGATTTCAAAGCTTCTCTCCAGTTTTAGGAAGCTTGGAGATGGCAATTTCAAGATTATCTCATCTTGTTGGCGTGGTTTCTTTCTAGGAAGGCTAAATGGTACATCAGAATCTGCTTTGTTTTTCCAGAAGCATCAGTACTTCATGGTATTGTGGAAAAGTTCAAGTCATTACCGTGCCAGCCCGTCACAGTTAATTTTTTGGCAAAATGAATCCATAACAACACATGGTTTCAATCGATTTCTTCTGCAGATTCTGCAGTAGATGTGCAGATCTGTTGATTAGCTCAGCCTGTTGGAAGAGTGGGGTCTGCCCCATTTGTTGTCCTTGGGGACAGTCATGGCTGGGTTATTTCTGTGGGCCTGTCAGCTCACAAGGAAATGCCCTTCAGCTCTTACCCTGACTTAGATCAGCATGAGGAACATCATGACATAATAGTTATTTTTTAAAAATGTTTTTAATGTATTTGTCAACTTGTACTGCTGCTGCATAAATTCATTAGGAGTCTTTGTGGAGTGCTGAGCACGGTTGTGGTCAGTGAGTTTTGCAGGTGTGGATTGGTGGAATTCCAGTTTGCCCTGCAGTGTGTTTTAGTCTCCTTTGGGAGTGTTTCCTCACCCCTCACCTGGCTGTAAGATGCATAAGTGCCTAAGTGAGCAGTTATTTACCTGTGGCAAGTCTGTTGTACCTAAACTCAGGAAATTGTACACCTCCTGGCCCTATTTACCTTGATCTTATTCCATAAAATCTTCATGCTGATAATCTGTGCAGCTCAGAGGCACTGAAAGATGATCTGCAAACAGAGGGAATACTTGCTCTGAACTCTATGGAGGCCCTCAGGAGTCATTCTGATTGATGTCTAGGGATTTCACAAGGATTTGACCTGCTTGATCTTGAGCTTGTAATTAATTGTCAGAGCTGCTATCAGCTTTCGAAATGGGTTTCTACTAACTGGCCCAAAATAGCGGTGTTGGGCTTTGAAACTGTTGCCGTTTATGTGTGAAATCAATTGCACCAAGAGCATGTTGCTTTCCTGAGTAACAAAAAGGATCCTGTTCTGTAATGTCATCCCATTTGTTAGAAAATGTAAGCACCTCTCATTTCACAAGGCTTTTTTTTTTTTGTACACGGCAAGGATGCATTAAATTTAGTCACATGCAGAAAGAAATCTGCAACTGGATACTCATTGTAAAGGCACTAGATATGTGTGATTTCTCTGTATTTTAACACTTATTTGAATACAATAGATGAAGCTGGTCAGATGATGAAAGGGCTCTTGGGCTATTGAAAGTCCTCTTGCCCCCTCATCTCTCCTACTGTCAGTGTATGCCTGATAGTTAATAATAGCTTGACACTGGTATAGTTTCAAGCTATTTTTTGCCCATTTCCCTCTTGGTTGCAATAAAAAGAACAGGTTCTATTAGGGGAGCCTTTCTTCCTGCAAGTAAATGGGTGTTTAGTGAAGAGAAAATGCATGGCAGTGGTGGAAACTTAGCAGAGCTTCCTGCTCCTGCTGCACTGCTCATCATGCCATTTATCCATGGGGAAGGAGGGCAGTGTCTCTCTTTAGGATATCATGGCCGGACTCGGGGAGATTTACCTGGTGGTCCCACCCCAGAATGGTCCATAGGAAGCCTGGCAGGCTGCCAATTTCTTGCCTAGACCGAGGAATCTAAGGGACTAAAACCAGGAGAATATGTTCTGCCTGTGTTACATGATAGACATGAGCAATGTGTTATCACAAAGATGTGACAGGGACCTCGTTAGGCCCAGCAGATGTTTTAGTCCTGGCTCTCACACTCTGAATGTGAGAGCTGGAAACATGCTGGAAGTGTAGTGCACATCCTCAGAGGACAGAAGGTAATTTGACAGCTCACTTCAACCCTCTTCAATAATGTTGACTCTTCTGGCATCTGTTTGTTGAGAATGTGGCTTCTCATGTGGAAAACCGAGACTTCTTGCAGTAAAAATAAGGATTTCTTTTCCTGATTTGGTTTTCTTTTTTTTCTGGCTTAGGTTAGAAGAGAGAAATATTTGAATGTAGCATTGATGCGTTTAATTTCTAAGCTTTATTTGGAGACTTTGAAAAGGTGAAAATATGTAAGCAGTATTGAGGGAAGAAAGTGTTCTTGTTTGATGCATTAAACTGTTTTCTTTCTGAGAATCTGTGTTTTTAGAGATCCCAGGCAGTACTTTTTCCTTTAGCAGTACCAGAGTCCTGCTGTCTGTCTCAAGAGAAGGCAAAAAAGGTCAGATAAGAACTGTTTCGATAAGATAGGTGGCATTTCTGTCAGTTCTCACTAGCTGGTGAAGCAGATGAGGAGCTGCACAAAACTGAAAACAAACAAGTAATGTTGCTCTGTCCCTGTCCCCCAAGTCCAAAAAATCCTCTCAATGCCCTTAAGCGGCCGTCTTTGTGAAGGGAATCTTTTCTCTTGAGTGGAAGTTTAGAAAGTGTTTTGTTGTACTGGTTATGTTAATTCAGGCGATCTTTGTTTCACAAGACAGGAATTGAGAGGGCTGTCCTGCTCTGCATAATTACCTGTCACAGCAAAGAGAATATATTAAGATGGGAAACTGAGATTGGTGTAAAATTCTGTCTTACCTGCAAGGTATATCAGCAGTGTGTTTGATAGAGCTTGATTGTATCCAAGATTCCAGGGGGCTCCTGGTGTCAGGTGAGAATCCTTCTTTACGGAAAGCACTTGGTCTTTTCCTGTTGATATTGGTGAGCCAAAAATACTATTTTTTGCTGCTTCTTGTAGCAAACCAAGTGTGAAATGTGAGATGTAACAGCGCTGCCTAAGGCTCTCTGGCAGCCTCATGCAGTAGCCTGCTTTTAATATTGGTTGGTAAGATGACAGCACTTTGCTGCCGGTCTGTGAGGTATCCATGTAAGGTGGGTTATCTTTGCTCAGGTGCCTGGAGACTTGTTCTTACAAGAGATACAAACAATGCATTCGAGAATTTGGCACATCTGGGACATTTTATCTTGCTCTTGGAGAAAAAGGTCAAATGCTCCACAGCCTGTTTCTCTTAAATAGCAGAAAATCCCAGCCTGGATTGAAGATTTGACCCCCATTAAAATACATCACTTCATGTCTAACCTAGCTATGGGGTTTTAGCTGTGTACATAAATACATAACTGCAGATGAATATTGAAGTACTCCTAGTGTAAATAGAAATACGCAGATGCACATGCTAGGCATACTCATGCATGCCTACAGCTGCAGAGAAAATGTACAGCAGGCAAAGGACTTTCTGATACAATGAAATGAATGGCTTTATTAAGATCTTAGTTCCTCATTAAAAATGCTGAGAAGTAGAACTTGTATGAAAGACTGAAGCTGGGATTTCAAATTAATGTGTATGATAGTCAATATGAACTCAATTCTGAAACGTAAGAGTGTCTATGGAGATCTGTTGAACTGTATTCATATATATCACTGTTTTTTCTTGTCCCAAGTTTTTTTTTTTTTTAATTTGGGGTTGCCATTGCAGTTTTAGGAAGGTTAATATTTAGTGCAATTCAGAAGTCCTAAAGAAAACAATTGTTTTAATACAAGACATTTCTCCCATTGTTTTAAGAGGAAAAAATGATCTCGTGTCAATGGTATGGACTCTTATCCTCCTGCTTAAGTATTCAATTCTTTTGATTCTTCTAAATTTTCAGCATCACGTGCATATGAAATTGGTCTCTTAAGTGATAGGTATTTTTTGAAGGTTTGCTCAGTTGTGCTTTCAGATTTTTCATTCACCTTCTGGTGGCTTGGCTGGGTCTGCATACACAAGTGCATGAACTGAACTATCATTAGCAAGTTCAGTTTTTCCTCTTGTACTCTTTGTGGCCTCTAAGTTTTTCTTGTCTGCTGTCTTTGCAAACCAGTTTTTCTGCAGGGTCACTTTAAATCACCCAGTGTAACAAACCTGAGTATGACAAATGTGTGCATTAGGGAATGTGTCTTGCTGGTTGTGGCCATCAAAATAGGTTTCACATGATAGAAATTTGATAGTGTATTTACAGTTCTCCAGTCTTGCTTTTGCCGGTGTCCTTGAGTTCAGTTTTTTAACAGTCTCAATGAGTTACTGACTAGCTGGCATTGGAAAAATTTGACTTTATCCTCAGGGGCCACTGTAGGCTTTGTTCTGATAAATACTTGTCCAAACATCCCCATTATTTTTTCTTCAAGACAGAAAATGTGACACAGGGTGCTGTGCCTGTTATCTCCCACCTAGACTTGTTTGGTTGGTGTTTTTTTTTTTTTTCCTTTGAGAGAAACTTCAACCTTTTTATTCATTGACCTGGTGAATACTTTATCAATGTATTAAGGTCCTTTTATTAGTGTGGATTTTTTTTTGAAGTTTAAAATAAAAATCAGGGAAATATTCTAATTGTATGATTTCTATGGTTGGTTCTACTCCAGAAGAAAGCTTAATTGTTGAAATATTTCTGAGTTCCTGTGTTCTGATTTTTTGAGTAGTCAGTGCTAAGTCTTGAGCAGAAGCTTGCAGAAGAGCTGCAGGATTGAAGGAGAGCAGAAGTGACACAAAGTAAAGCTCTCTTGGGAGATCTTATGGAGGTTAAGCAAGTGCAGCGGGATTTGAACAATGCTGCTTAGTCCACTTGTTCATGTGTGGATGCCAGGGTGGAGGAGACTGGAATTGGGAGCCAAGATCGCTTAGAGGTGTGTCTGTGAGAGAAGCCAACTGCAATCTGCTGGTTTCTGGTGACTTTAGAGGTACCTGTCCAGTGTTCGTCCTGTCTCGTACTGGAGCAAGCTATTGATCACCTGGCCAAAAATATTTTGCTGCTTTAAAGAACTTCCCCAAACTTTAGGGAATAGTGGGACTGTCATTAAGAAAGAGATGTAATTCCAAGCACTTTCTCTTGGTTTTAAATGCTGACTTCATGGGTTTTTTTTTTTTTCCCCTAAGAGTAGGAGAGCTTCATGTAAGTCTTGAAACTGCTGGTGGTTGATAGGCTTTTATTTATTTAATCAGGGCAGTGCATGTTACAGAACTGACAGCAAAGGGATCAGGACTAGAAATATTTTTTACTAGACATCAACATGCTGCTGTGCTGTTGGGAAAAAGTGGAGATTGCTTTGCCAGCACCATCTGGGAGCCTCTGCTTGGCTGTATGGTAGGCAGACCTTTTGTGAATCAGAGAATTGCCTTTGGAATAAAGCCTCTTGGTGGCAGGTTTTTTTAATCTGCTGCACTGACAGAACTGCTCCATCTTGTCCTCTTACTGCAAGCGTGTGTGCCAAATCTGCCTGAAGGGATCTGTATCCAGGAGAGAAGGAAATGGTGGTGCCTCTGAAAGGTGCTTGCCTTCTTTTGCGAGACAAAATAAACTTTTGGTGGCTTTGTGGGGCTGCAGCCGGCACTCTTGGGTTATATATTCTTCTTATATGAATGTAGCACACACTTCAAATTTATTGTTAGAGGAAAGAATAGAAATGTTGGCTACAACTTACAGAGGGAAACAGCATATGCTGTGTGTATAATTGTCATTCTGCCCAAAAGATGTGTTGAAAATGTGCACTTTTTTTGTGTGGCGGGTAAAAGAAAACCCCAACCAAACATTTGTTAATCTTTGTGCTTTATGGGAACAGGTTACTCAGTTGTCCTTAATAGTTGTGATGGAATGACCAAGCAGATTGTGGGTAAAGATACTTTTGGGTTGAGGTGGTTACACAATTAAATGAATAAAAGCTGATAGTTCTGCATTGCCAATACGTCAAAAACTTAGAGCTTTGGTAGCAGAATTTTAATTAAATCCATAAGACAGTCTCGGCCGAATTAAGAAAGCCAAAATTATGCATCACCACTACTTCTGTCCATGTAAGTATTATAATAAATGTAAAAAGAAAGTCATCACTATCATTCAGAATGCTAGGAATAGAAATTGGACAATAACCTGGCTGGCGTAAGCATTTATAGTTCTAAAAGAGCGGAAATAAATTTAAATCCTCTTCCAGGTTTAATGACCAGGCAAATATAGGGTAAAGTAAAACTTTGAAAGTTGTTATAAGTTGAGTTTTGTTGCGTCTTTTTAGTTCTTGAATATCTTTCAAAGAAAGTCAAATCTCAGAGCTCTGAGACCACCTGTAGCTACAAAGCCTTGAATCCTGTTTACTGACTCCCAAATTCAAATCTCAAATTTGTGTGGACTGCCTGAAGCCACGAATGACACAGTGAGAGCATTCAGGCTCAAATACTGTCTGCTTTTCTCTAGCTCTAGGGGCAGATTAGGCAGCACTTCAAGTCCTGTTTCTGGTTTCAGTCCTTCCACTTTTCTAAAACTGACTCTCCGTGCAAGTTGGCCACTTTGTTAATGACTCTATTGGAGTTCAGGCTGTCTTGTGGCAGTGAATGGTAGTATCTTCAGAGCACGAGCAATAAGGTTTTTTCTTCATCTTTTAAGTGTTTCAGAAAACATGTTGATTGAAATAAGCTCGTTGCCATCAGTGAGACAAGAGAGAGAATGGTGTGCTTGCAAAAGAAAACAGTGCTCAAATTTTGTACTGTTCAGTAGGTGTTTTCTGCAATTCCCTTCTTCCAAGTGGCCAAGGATCAGAAGAGAGGTCCTGACCTTGTGCAGTTTTGCAATTCATAGATGTCCAGCATGATTGAGGATTTTGGAATTAAATGGCTTGAGTTTGCTAAGTTGTAATTGAGCTGTTGGATTTCGTTCACAAAACATAGTCTGGTCAAACAACTGACCCGTATTTTGGTTGGTTATTTGATGTTCTGAAAAATAACCTGCCTTGTGAAATGCAAAATTGAGGTCAAACCTTTCATGTGCCTCATTCAAAGGAGCTTTTCACTCAAAATCACTTGAATTGAGCCATGTCTTGGTACTGTGGGGAGTTTGTCTAGAGCTAAGGATTATGGTTTATTGTCTTTGAAATCTATTTTTCTGTTAAATTCTCAATGAATACCCTCATCTGAAAGTAGATGTAGTGGTGGTATTTACCGTTAAATTTCTACTTCTTGCTCAAAAGGTCTGTCTGAACTTCTCTATCTGGTATTGACAAAGTTTGCCTTTTTGTCTGAAAAGATCCTTCATAGCATTTGATTAGGTATTGTCCCTACCCCATCCCAATATAAGCTTGCAAAAAAAGGAGGTCAGAGAGAGCTCTTAGGGATGTGTTTCTCCTCCCTTGGAGTACTACTGTGAGAACAGTTTTTCATGTTTTGCTTCATTGCAGGGAGGTACTCTTTTGGGTAGGTTGTACAATGTGTAAAACCTTTCACTTCCAGGTATAATAACTATGGTAAGGAAAGAACAGTGAAAGGCAGCCCTGTTCAGTTCATGTCCCGGTCAGCACTGACAGTTGTGCTTCATGCAGATTCTCACTGGGCTGATGGGCTTTGGTACCAAAGCACTGGGTCTCTCATCATTAAACTATTGATTGTGTGACTGAACTACTCCCTGCTCTGGCTGTGCAGTTTGCTTTCTTGACAAATATCCCCTGCTCAGGAAAATGGGTACTTCTGAGGGAGCTGCTGCTGACAAAATAACTTCAGTTTCTTATCCTTTTGAAGTAAGGTTTCTTGAGAACCTCAAGGAAACAGTCTGTTTAACTTTTATCTCTTTGTAGACAGTAATGTTTAGTGGAGAGAAGTATTTCAGCCAGATGCCCAAGTGGTAGTAGTAGTTTAGGCTGTAAATTCATAAAAGTCACACCAAACCATGTGCCCTGTGTTGGTAACATCAATACCCTTGCTGGT
Organism: Chamaea fasciata; assembly: GCF_029207755.1. Classification (NCBI taxonomy): domain Eukaryota; kingdom Metazoa; phylum Chordata; class Aves; order Passeriformes; family Sylviidae; genus Chamaea; species Chamaea fasciata. The sequence goes on along the minus strand of NW_027094148.1, from coordinate 153,764 downwards.
TTCTAAAAAGTATTTGTATTTCTGGATAAAGAAAGAGCTTCTATGAAAGTTGACTCAGCTGCTTTAGAAATCTTGTTTTGCTTCCTTTGGATTCACTGTATGTTTTAGAAGCTCTTAGGAAGGGACATGGTACAATCTGGTCACGCTCATAAATAATTTGTAAATATACTTCAGGCGTAGAAGCTGGAGAATCACTTCCCTCTTTGGAGAGTGCATCTGATTTTGTATCAGGAGGTGGAAATAATCTGATGAGTGTGTTACTTGTGTGAAAAGGAAGTGTGCTGCCCTGTAGTGGAAAGATTGCTGTTCAAACATCTGAAGACCAGCCTTTCAACTGTTTGGAAAGTAAGATAAAGCAATTTTACAGAGATTTATGCACCTTGAGAAAAAGTAGATGTTGAAAAAGCACCATTAATATTCTATTACCTAGTAATCAGCAGTCATGAGGTAGAAAACCAATTTGTGATGCATTTTGTGGTCACAATTTTTGCAAATGAGCCTTTAGTAGCAGAGCTGGATATAAACCATTTCTGTCAGTGTCTTGGAATTGAGATTTGTGAAGTTTTATCTGTGGTGGGTTTTGTTACTGTTTTCTTACTTCCTCTGGCAACTTTTGTAAATTTGTGATACTCTAAAAGAAAGCACAGTTATCCCTATGTTTTCAAATGGACCAAGAGGCTTTTCGTTCATCTTTGAAAGGCTTATAGTAAAATGAATTTGATTGAATCTTTCAGGGTTTTTTTTTTGTATGCACAATTCAGCAAAAAAAGTCTTGGTAATGAATTGCTATTTCTGATCCACAGGCTGTTTTTCTCCAGTCAGACGGTGGTTCAATACCTGCTTTAGATGTTTACAGATCAGTATATTAATGACACTCAACTGTGCATTTATTCTCACTGGAGCAGTGCCCATTCCTACAGAAATGCCAAGGAGAAACACCCAGCATAGAGCAAGCAAGACCAAATGTCAGTGGTCAGAAAGGGGGGAACGCTTGAGAAACTGCTTAAAGCTTTCTCTCCGGTCCCTTAAAGTGTGGGAGTGCCTTCCTGTCCTTTCCCCAATTCCTTGGTGTTTCAGGCATTATTGAAATCACTGATTTGGGTTTCGTGGTGAGTGATGGATTTAAACCTCCTGCAAACTAAACCTAAATGTCAGTCTGGGATAATGCAGAGAACAAAGCAAGTGAATTGTGGGGACAGCCTCAAATTGCTGATGTCCGCCAACAGAACTAGTCAGAGGGAAAATGTTAATTACTTAAAAAATTTAGTAATTCTAAAAGCATAAAGGAGAAGCTGTTTTCAGAAAGGATTAAGCCGGTCTTTGAGATGGGACAATTACTAGGATGCTCAACAAAACCAGCATTTGAAAGAATTGTTTGACATAGCAATGGCACTTAGGGTAGAATGCAGTTTTCTCTCATTCTGTCAGTATACTGGATGTAGGAGGAACAGTGAAATTAAATGTGGAAAAATTTAAGTTAGTCACCTTAGCAAAAACAGTTTTCTGCACCCAAACAGAGGAATTTGTAATTCTGCATGGAATCCATGAGGGACTTTGATCCCAGTACTTCCCCTTCTTAAAATGGGCGCAGATATCGGGTAATATGGGCGTTTTAAACACTGGCTGGGTAAATCATCACACTCTACACAGAGCAGCTCCTGTGCATCAGCTGCCTCATGGGAAGGGTCCCTGAGCAGCCACTGGCCTTTGTTCCTCACAGTTTGTGCTGTGGAGCTGCTGATGTGCAGATACACTTGTCTGGTTTTCTGTGAAATTCTTACAGATGTGGATCCTAGTGAGTTTGGATTACAAAAATAACTCGTTCCTTAAGCCATGTTGCAACTGATTTTAAACCTAACTGCTACCCTACATTGACATGTTTGTAAGGCAGCTGTATAGAGTACACTGAACAAGCAGAAAGGACATCCAACTCCAGAATTGCCGTTGTTATGCCCAATGGCATCCATGTTCACGTGCATAAACATAGTGTACAGCAGGTTATTTTCCATCTTGCTTTCCTATGGTCTGTAAAAATATTACAGTTTCTGGTTGGGACTGAGACATTTGAAAGCATCCACGTGGTTAGTGGAAATGAACGGCAGCTTTAATGATTAAGCCACTCGGATACTTGCTGGCTGGCACACTTACTAACATTTTATAACCAGTTTTAGTCCACCCCTCTTTATGGGAGTTGGGAGGGAGAGTAAAATTCAGGTGTATATTTTTTAAGGAGAAATAACTGATCAATAGGGCAGTTCAGTCAGGAACTTGAGAGAATTGCTCACCTACAGTTAAATTAGTTCAATGTGATGCGTAAAGCTTCATATGCAGTGAATGTCTTCTACCAACACCAAACCAGGAGTGTTTCAGCTGGAGTATGAAACAGCTCAGTTACAATTATGTGCTGGTAAATTAGTGTCTCATCTTCAAAAACAGAGCTTTTGTTATTTATTTATTGGTAATACTTGGATGCTGTGTCATCCTGAAGTTGTGACACAGTTTGGAAATCAATCCTTAGTGGACCTAGAGGTAGAACAGACTGCATGAGTTGTAGGACATGGCTGTGATTGAACTGAAGGGGGAGCAGTTTTTAGTGTAGCCTAATGACACCTGCAGTTGTTGGGTTTGGTGAAAATACACAGGTATAAATAAGCCCTTTTCTTAAGTAACTGCAAATTGCATAAATCTATATCTCCAAGTGTGCTGTATTATCCTACCACGAGTGATTTGAGGCTTGAAATAACAAGTATTTGTGAAATGGATTTAGAAAAGTTGCCTTATCACCGAATTTATATTTTTTTTCTCAAAGCCTTTGGCCTTTGGCATTGATATTTTATCACAGGGGAAGGTGTTTCCAGTAGGCAGTGCTGGTGTGGCTGTGCGTGTGGGTGTGTGCACACAGCCTGGTGTGGACCCTTGTTTGTTTTGCAGGTGTCCTGTTAGCTTGGCTGTTTCCTTCTCCTTCAGCTGTAGGACAGAATTTTCTCGTTGGCTTGTTCCCTCCTTAAACTGTCTTTCTCCCTCCTCTGAGGTGCTGCTGTGCTGCAGTCTCCTTGTGACGTTTAACAGGCTGTAATTAGCCCAGACACAGAAGTCGGGGTTGTCTGGGGCAGCATGATTCCAGTGATGAAAAGGCGTAATAATAATTCCCCCTCAGTCCACTTGCACTTAGTGCTGTTTGATCCTGCGACTCAATCAGGAGTGGACAACATAGCTGTATTTTCCTGCTCACTTTGCCTGATTAGTGACTGATCTGATTTCCCCCATGTCTGTAATTAATTTTCCCACAGAAGTATGCTTAGGTTTATGGCTTAAATAATAAGTGATGGTGACTTGTGCTACTGTCTACATGTTTTAATCCTTTTCCACGTCTAGATGGACTAAACAAATGCATAGTTGTTGCATCTGCCCTGCTGTAATGATTACTGTGGTGAAGACTCTTTTTTTAATTTTTGTAAGCTGCTGTTTTATTTTGCAAGAAGTTATTGAATTACACCTCCAGAAGGCTACTAAAGTAAGAGGTTTATGGCTTTTGTTGTCCTTCTGTTCTATGAACAGTTAATGGACAAGTAGGTAGAAAGTACTGAAAATTTGGGTTCTACTGTAAAAATGGCATCAAACCCAGTCTTTCCTGGATACAATTATTGAGGTGTATAGTCCTATGTAAAAAAATCCCAAGCATTAAAACCTGAAGCAAAATCCCCCAAGTCACGAGTAGATATTGAAGATAGAAGTGAAGGCAATTAATATTTGGGAGAGGCAGTGAATGCAGCACGATGAGCATGACAAAATGTCCTGGGAGTTGGGTGCGTGTAAGAGCCAAATCTGTGCTATTGATTTATACTGTGAGTTTTCTGGGTGAACTTGGAAAGAAAGGCAGTATTGTTGTTGGGAAATGTAAATTGCTGTATTTCATCTCTCTCTAAGGGAAAACTTGTCTCTTCAGGAATTTCCCATCCAGTATTTACAGCTGATTCTATCACTTCTGACTGAAGTTACTTTTCCAATTGTCTTCTTAGTCAATCTTTTTTAAAAGGTTGACTTTTTGCTAGAGTAGTTCAAGATGAAATGCTGTTTTGTGTGGTCAAAGATAGTTATGCTTGTTCTAGAAATTGTTTCATTTCCAAGGAAAACTTGTTGTAGGAGAATTTGAGTGAAATGACTATTTAAAGCTACTTGTCACAAGAGGAATTAGCTAGAGATTAACCTGTTGGAGCAGGACTTTTTTTTCTCTCAACTTCCATTTAGACTTCAATTTTATTATCCCTTGTTTTGGCATGAGTTTGTTTTCTTGTGTGCTTGCAGTTAATAGTGACATCTGACTTCTCTCAAGACGCTTAACCTGCTGTGTTAGAAGGAAAGAGAAATCTCTCCTGTTTCCATCAATATTGTATGGCTGATGAAGAAAAAGCAGTGGATATGCTCTATTAGGGGGATGTATTTTTGTTATGCTGTTTCGCTGTTGGACTCATGTCTGTGTTGCAGTGTAGTTGTGAAAGAGATATATATTTATCCTTAAAATAAATAACTTTTAATATGCTGAAGTAAAAGTGAATTCTCATGCTAGGTCGTATCTATTTATCAGGGATAATTTGATTGGTAGAAATGCTGAACACTGATTATGTGGCTCCTCTAACTACCAGTGGGTTTCTGTACCTTGTCCTATAAAGAAGGTAAAGCTGAGGATGCCCTGGTATATTTGAAATGCTACTGAAACTTAACAGGCTTCAGTCACAGCTTTTAGGAGTTGAAGGGAGGTACTTCTTTCCTAAAATGCCCTGTTCCATTTTACAAGTGGCATAAAGCATGAATGAGGCCAGGTCTGATAAAAAACCACCGTACTTAAAACTCTAGCAAGACCAAGTTCCTTTGCAAGTGAAGTTCTTGGTATGTGGTACCAAGACCTGCATTTACATGCTTAGAAAAAATCCTTTTTTTAAATTTATTTTTCTGTGTTTAGAAACTACCCTTGTTTTGCCACCCTAGTCAACATAGAATGGTGTTTTGTGGGCTAGGTGATTTTGCTATTAAAATCTCATGTTATTGTTTTAAATGTGTTGTATTGAACAAAATAAAGCATCTGGCTTTCAGCAATAATTTAAATAACAAATAGTTTATATACAAAGAACATTTCTTAAAATGCCTCCCTGAAAGTAGATGTTCCTAAATATTCAGGGAGACCTTACATCCTTTGTGATTAAGTAGTGCTGAAATTATTTCCAAACCTAAATTTTTGAAATGCTGCTGTAATTAATGATTAATAGGGAGCTTAAATCCAGCTCAGTACCTGCCTGAGAAGTGCCAGTGCTGCGTGGTTTTCTGTGTTTGCCTCTCCTAGCAATGCTTTTTGTGATCATGTCGAAACTGGAGGTAAACAGTTTACAGAAAAAATGGAGCCTCCTCCATAAAACTGCGGCACTGGGGAGATGTCAGGATACATCCAGTTTGGAAACAAGCCCTTGACTGTTAACAAGAACAAACAAAGCGTGTGACTCATGCCGTGCAGCTGGCGAGGGGGCTCGGAGACTGTGCAGTGATTCTCCCAGCCTGATAGCTCTGGCAGCTGGGCTGCAGCACATTTTTGGTGTGGATTTCCTATAGGGCCACGTTTATGTTGGAGGCGGTGCACAAGCTGCTGTGTGGACATCAAATTATTCTACTGGTTTGAGGATCAATGAGGTTAAATTAGCTCAGTTGCTTACTGCACGTTTTGTTGAGGTTCAAGCTGTCCAGGCTGTTGCAGTTAATAGGAGCAGCCCAGAATGCTGCCGGTTAAATGTGAGTTACTCACCAGGGATCCAGAGTTCATTATTGGAAGGAATAGGACAACTTTACTCCTGAAAAAGTTCAGCTTGTTGGGAATACTCTTCCCTGTGTTGTTTGAGGGGCAGAACTGGAGAGAGTATCATTGATCAGCAGCACAGCAGGATACCTTGATGATAGGTTTAGAGTGGATGTACTGCTCTCTTAATAGCTGTTGTACAGATAGAAGTATTGGTGATAAAATAAACTCCTTTGGGCCTTTGATTTGCATAAAAAATAATGTCCCGTTCACTAATGAAAAAATTATTTGGAGCTAGAGGGAAGTGAAGAGCTTGGAATGAGTATCTCTGCTTAAAAGCCAAACCAAGGTAAAGGCAGCCAACTGAAGCGTCTGTCAGAAGAGTTGGGCCCTGTTTGGGAACACCTGGAAGAGACGTTCTTTTTGTCTTAATCTTCTTCCCTTTCTTTTCAGAAATACTACTTTTAGAGCTATTCTGATAATACTTCCTAAGCCTAAGTGCATTGTATAACACATGGCATAAGTGATGAGAACATAGGCCATGGATCTGGTTCGATATTAAGGAGAGATTCTTGAATATACCACATTGGGCAATTCTTTCCATTTCTGGATCCTTGGCTTCTGTTGAATGGCAGTGCTACAATTGAGTGCAATTATGTGGGATATGTCAAATAGAAACTTTGACTCTGTATCACTAAATTAGGAAGCCAGAATAATACTGTGTTTTAGACTCTGTAAGCTTTCCTAAGCATTACTTTGGTTGGCACTGGGTGCTTGCTATGGTTTTTTAACAACAATTTGCCTTCTTTTTTTTGAAGTTCAAAGACTCTCCACGGTTTGTTTGTGTTTTTTTTGTTTGTGTGTTTTAAATTTTTTATTGTAGCTTCTTTGCTTTCCCATTTCTGTGCCTATTAAAAAATACTGAGAAGCTGCTGGAGAGCTTAGTGATCCATCAGGACAGTTGGTGCGGTCAGTGACAACAAAGCCATCACCTTTGCAGGTCAGACAGTTTGGAGAAGTGAGTTCAGGAAGCAACCTTGAACACAGATTGTCCTCCTTATAAAAATGATGTTAGTGAGGCTGATGGGGCTGACAGGCAAAGTCTGCTGAAGGCTTTTTTTCAGGTGTTGTCCCTTTGTCACTTCTTAATTGATGCTCACGTGGGAGATGCTGTTAGTTATGTCTAACTCTTCAAATGGGTTAGGAAGGTCTTCCTTTACTAAGTCTTTGTGATCTCTTCTCTTACCTGTTTTACCTCATCAGTCCAGAGTGCTTCTGGACCAGAAAGCAGATATCCCATAGAATGGATGTACAAAAGGAGCTGGGCAGAGGTTTTCTGGTGAAATAGGATTTATCTGGAGTGGGGAAATGTGATTTCATAAAAATGGGAGCTTGTTTTGTAGACTTCATTTCAGTGAAACTTTAAAGAGGGCAACCCTGCCACTCTCCCCGTTCCAGACTGTCAAATGTAGGAGGAGGGAAAGGGGAAGAGATCAAATCTTACATGTCATGCTTCTAGTTAATGCTCTGGCTTATTAAACCAGACTCTTGCATATTTCCTGGGGGTACATGAGAAGCAACCTAAAAACTCTGCACTCCTTTGGGAATAGTGGCCTTTCTGTGACTCGTGGAACAACTTCTGATCCTCCTGAATTTCATTCCATGTGAATGAGGGCAAGATAAAATCTCGGGCAAAAACTTATGGAATGTTGGAACAGCTCTGTTAAAAGCTCAGTAATAAAAAGTAATAAAACCTTGGGAGCTTTAGTTACAGCTTTTCAAAAGTTGCTTAACACTGTTATATTTTAATTGATATTGACTTGGAAGGAAATGTTTTCTGAATAAAATTTAGCATATTCTTAATATTTGCAAAAGTCTGTTGGCCTTTGTAGCCACAAGGGCACAATGCTGGATCATGTTCAGCTGCTGTAACAAGCACCCCCAGGTCCCTTTTTGACTGGGCACTGTCCAGCAATTCTGCCCTTTTCCTGTAGTACTCCAGGAGGTTGTTGGGGAAAAAAAAAAAAAAAAAGAAAAAGGAAAAATAAAAAGAAAAAAAAAAGAGGAGGAAAAAAAAAGAAAAACAAGCAAACAAAAAAACACTGGCCCATGCAGCAACCCACTTGGATGTGTCTGCAGTCCTGGAAGCTTGAGTACCCTTTTTTCTCCTATGAATACACCTTGAGCTTGTTTGGGGGTGGTCTCACTTCCACGTGTCTGCAGTCCTGAAGGTTTGACTACCCTTTTATCTCCTACAAATGGACCTTGAGCTTCTTTTTGGCAGTCTAACTTCCATTTGTCTGCAGTCCTGGAAGCTTGACCACCCTTTTTTCTCTAAAAATTGCACCTGCAGCTTTTTAGAGGGGTGGCACTTTCATGTGTCTGCTGTCAACAAGCTTATGGTCAATTTACAAATGAAAAAATGGTAGTCAAGCTTCCAGGACTGCAGACAGAGAAAAGTGACACCCCCCAAAAAAAGCTCAAGGTCCATTTGTATGAGAAAAAAGGGTAGTCAAGCTTCCAGGACTGCAGACACATGGAGGTGAGACCACCCCAAACAAGCTCAAGGTCCAATTTTTGGAGAAAAAAGGGTAGTCAAGCTTCCAGGACTGCAGACATATGGAAGGGAGACCCCCTCCTAAACAAGTTTAAGGCTTATTGTAGGAAAACATCAAGTAGTCAGGTTTTAGGATTGCAGACACATGGAAGTGAGACCACCCCAAACAAGCTCAAGGTCCAATTTTTGGAGAAAAACAAGGATAGTCAAACCTCCTGAACTGCAGAGACATCAAAGTGAGAACACCTTGGAAGTTTTGCTCCCCGTTTTTCTCCTACAAATGGACCTTGAGCTTCTTGTTGGGGATCTCACTTCAATGTGTCTGCAGTCCTGGAAGCTTAACTACCCATTTTTCTCCTACAAATGGACCTTCAGCCTGTTTGGGGGTGGTCTCACCTCCATGTGTCTGCAGTCCTGGAAGCTTGACTACCCTTTTTTTTTATTATAAATGGACCTTGAGCTTGTTAGGGTTTTATGGGGAATAAAATCTCAAAACAGAAGGTTCATATAAAGTGTCTACTTAAGTAATCACAGTGTTCCGTGTTGTAAATGTTTGTATCAATTGTTAATGCTACGTCACACCTGTACCCTTGTTAATGCTCGTAGCTGCTCATGCCCCATTCCGTAGGGGCATAAGTTACTGTTCCACGTTTACTAGGTTAAAGACATATTTAAAGACTTATTCATTTGTATCCGTTATTGTTCCCAGTTTGCATGTGAATAAGTTCATTTGTATACCTTTACCACTCTCCCTCACCCCCCATTTCGTACCGGTGTCCATTTTGAAACTGTCTCCTTCCCGTGGGGCCGTGCTTCCGCTGCTCCCCTCACAGCCCTGACGGCGACACGCAAACCAGAGAACTCCCTGGGACTGCAGTGCCCACAGGAAGTGGAGTGGACACCTAAAAACCGGGGCAGCGGCTTGAAGCCAGCGCGCCCGTCCCGCCCGTCCGGCAGCGGCCGCGCCCTGGGGAGCTGCTGGGAGCCGCAGGGCGGGCGCCTGCGCCCCTCCCGCCCCGCCGCCGGCCGCTGCCTGTTGGCCGCGCTCCGGCGCCTGATGCGGAGCAGGAGGTCGGGGCGGTCGCGGCGAAACCAGGGGTTGGTGTAGTGGCGCCAGGCGCCGGCATCGCCAGGCCGGCCCGGCACCTAGCGGCAGCCGTAGCGGTTGAGCTGGCGCAGGAAGCTGCGCAACCGCGTGGCCCGGAAGGTGTGCGGGGCTGGCCCCTGGGAGCCGCCCGGGCCGAGCGGCTCCCGCTCCAAGAGGGAGCGCTCAATGAGCAGCCCCCGCGCCTGGCTGTCCCAGCGCACGGAGCGGACGCAGGGGCTGTTCGCCAGGCGCCACAGCTTGGCGGGGAAGGTGCCGGCGCTGAGCCCGGCGGGCAGCGGCCGCTCCGCCATGGCGTCCATCGCCGACTGTGGCCACAACGGCCGGAGGGCAATGGCCGCGGCTCGGCTCGGCTCGGCTCAGCACAGCTCGGCTCGGCACGGTAGGGCACGGGAAGCCCGTGGCCAGGGCGGGCTCTGGGAGCAGTGATGGACTCTGTCCCCACGCTGCATCCTGTACCTGAGTCACCGTCGGTGACGGAGGAAAAGGACATTGCTTTGTCTTGCCTGGGGAAAGGATGAAAAGGGGACATGAGAAAGCATTCTTTTGGTCACCTTTTCAGCAGACTAGCTGTTTTTTTCTCGCCATCTCTGCCTGTTTTTTGCAGAGTTGGAACATCTCTCATGATTTGGAGTCAGCAACAGCAGCAGGAAGGGGCAGTGATTTTGTCAGCATTGTCATCAAAACGCTAGTGCTGCCCCATGGATGGATGTTGCTTGATGCAAGGGATGAAAGGCCTTCACTTGTAGGGAGCTCACACCGGTGTCTTCCCAAAGGATGTTGCCATTTTCTTTCCTCAGGAATCGCTTCTTCTGTTTTTCCCCCCATCTGGGGAGATTTCCAATGCAAATGCCTCCTGCAGCCAGCTCCTGCCAATGCAGACTGACAAAGATCTTGCAATGGACAGAGACTCCCTCGGCTGGTGTGGAGAGGTGAGGGGGCAAGGTTTGTCCTTTAGTCTTGAAGTCTTGTTGGGGAGCTGATTGTGCTTTGGGGGACTGACAAAAATGATGTGTCCTGAAAGACCACAGAGACTTTGGGGTTGTCATGTTGGGGCAGAAATTTCTGTCTGAGAACTTTTTGAAATGCTTCATTTATATATATATATATATATATAATTTTTTTTTTAATTTTTTTTTTTTTCCCCCTCTGCAGAGAACCTTTTTGTACCTTTTGGGGAACTTCCCTCTGCTGGTCTCCCAGATCCGGCCGTTTCCCAGGGTTCCTTCCCAAAGTGAGGAGTAGCCCATGGCCTCCACTCTCCAGCTGGAACAGAAAGAAGCACAGAGCTTGCTATTGCAGGAGAAGAGCTTCTCTTTCCTGCCGGCTTTCCCTTTGGGGCAGGTTGGTATGTGCTCATTTGATAAAGGGTGGTTTAACATCGGGAGGAGTTGCATTTCAAACTGCTCCAGCCTCGAGCTCTTGTGTGGGTATCCTTGGACAAAAGGCCTCCCTGTGTGAGCTCCCAGTGGGCTGGTTCAGTAAGGAAGTTGATATTTCAGGCTTGTGACTGCTGAAAGCAGTTGGTTTCTGGAGGTGTCCGGAGCTGGGAGCGACGACTTTTCTCACCTGGCTGCAGAAAAGGTAGTTGGAAAGTGGGGATTGCACTTGCAGAGATGGCAATCAGGGGTGTTTTCCGAGAAATGGGCTGGCAGAGAGGCAGGTCTTGTGCTCAACTGGCTGTGTGTTTGTTTTGGTGGTGGGGAGATGTTGTAATGAATCAGCCGAGACTCCATATCCTTCATGCCGATAAAGCCAATTCTTTATTCACATCACTTATTTTATCCAGTTTTCAGGGACCTCATGTGCAGCACCCATTGACTGGTAGTTTTCTTACTGCCTCGTTTATTGGTCAGAAGGTCATTTGTGTGTATGTGCTAAGTTTCAGGTTGTTTACATTTTTCCTTGGTGGGTTCTGATGGAACAGAGCTAATATTTATGCAGATGCACTTGTTTTTCTCCCTAAGAATAGGTTGTTGTGTGAACAAACTTCTCTTTCTCTAAACAGTTTTCAACTGGGAGCTTGCAGGCTATTGCTAGCTGCTTAGCTGAAGTAGCATGGCCTCATCCATATTCCATAAGACCTTTCTTTAATAACATTTTTTACTTGTCTGCAACAGGGAGAGTCACAGACACAGACACAGACACCAGCTGAAGCAACAGTGTAATTTACTATCATGCAGGAGTGCAAAGGCAAATCAGAAAAGAAGAAGGTAAGCAATGCACCTTATCACTGGTACAAAAGGTTGCCTCTAGTGGTTAAGAAAGATACATCAGCAGACACCCTTTTTATTTATCCTTCATCCAGATCCACTCATCAGGTGGGGAAAGCTGTCCCAGCAAAGCTCGGGAAAGTCACTGCGAGGAACTAGGAAATCCTACACTGCCTCCCCCTTTCTTGGCCACCAGGCTTCTGACTGCACTGTGAGAGTAGCCCAGCTTTGACAGTGGTGAACGAGCAATCTGACAGACCTTCTGGGGCAGGAGATCTGATTTCCTTCTCCTCTTATTTTCTCCCTGAGCCTGTCCAGGGCTCAAGGAGGAAGCAAGGCCAGATGTAGCCTTGTCTGATTTCTTCATGCTGAAAGATAAAGATGTGTTTCACCAATGAATGAATGCATCGATCCTATTGATAGTAAGACTTGGTTAAGGAGCAGATCCATTGAACATTTGGTTGGAAGGGTCATCCAGAGGGCAGATTTAGCTCAGGACCTGTTGTTCAGGCCTTAGTCCTTCAGTATGTTGTGGTGCAAATCAATGCCCTGGAAAGCTGGAAACAAACAAATCCCCCTTGAGCACGTTTCAGACCGGGAGCAGGATTAGCCCTGCAAGGCCAGGCTAGGGCCGAGAGCAGAGGGCCAGCAGGCTGCATTTGCCCAGAGGCAGCCGTCCAGACCAAGAAGGCCACTGGTGCCCAGGGCCTGAGGTGCCCGAGGCTGCCTCCCCGCTGTGCAGCTCTGCAGAGCCCGTGGAGCGCAGGGTCCCGGGCAGCCAGGGCGGCCTGGCTGCCTTGGAGCACGAGGGGTGTCCCAGAGAAGCTGCGGCCCTTTGCTTTTTAACTGTTGCTCAGAGTCTTGTCATTAATCCACACTGTCTGATATGTTTTCCTTTCCTCTCACATATTGAAGAGAGCTTTTTGAGAAAAGTGGCTGATGTAGTTTCTGCTGGTGCTGGTGCTTTTGTCTGCAGGTCAGGGCAGGTGGTTTGAACCAAGGACGGAGTCCGCAGTTAGCACTGCAGTTTTGCCAAGTCAAGAAAACTGTTCACAACTGGGTGACCGATGCTGAGCCGCTTTGCTAGTTTTTGGAAAGTTATGACCTTAAAAAACCCAACAAATGTTCCTCCATGAGGGTAGCAGCAGTGTACCAAAGATCCCAACTTTTTCCACCTCTTTTCTGTGTCTTTGGTGTTTCTAAGTTCCCCATTCCCCAGCAGGAATGAAAGCATGTGTGATAATGTGAGTGATTTGAGAGCTGTGTGTTGTGCCCTGTCACATCAGCGTTGATGACAGGCTGGACATGGACAGGTGTGTCGAGTTCAATTCATCCCAGTTCTGTGCCAACAGCAGCCCCAAGATGCCGAGAAGAACAAGGACGGTGGGTGGGTGTGCATGCACAGCCCTGTGGCCTGACTGCTGTGTGGGCAGAAGGTTCTCAACAGCAGTACATCTTCACTCCCCCAAGTGGGAAGAATATATCAAATCTATATGAAATGAAAATATTTATGAAAATGCACTCAATGGTACATATTTATTTGTATCATATATGCAATTTATCAAATATAATGCTGCATATTATATATTCTGATATGCCATAATCAAAAGAATATATCAAATATATAGTTGATCTTTTCCTAAGCTATTGCCTGTGGGTCCTAGAGGCCATCTCCTAGTGTTACTACATTTGTGCCTTCTGGTACTAGTTCTTATAGCAGCAACTCCCCTGGGAGTTCCTCCAGGGAACTTCACAGCAAGGGCTTCCATCACTGTCGTGGCTGTGGGAACTTGTTGCTTGCCAGTTCTCCCCCAGAATCCTTGTGGATTCTGGGTCATGTCAGCACAGGTGTCCATGGCCCTTCCTTCATCCCCAGCCTGCAGCACTCACAGCCCTGCGGCCTCCCCCTTGCTGCAGCTCATTTGCCAAGTGCTGCCAAAGGCAGCGGAGCTGGCTCAGGATCCCTGTTGGCTCCTGGGCTCCAGGATGACCTTCAGAGGGACACTTGGAGCGCTTCCTGAAGAGCTGCCTGTGGCATGGCGGGTGGATTTGTCCTCCCTGGGTGGCTCTGGTTGGAGCTGGATGCTCCGTGGAATCCCGGAGTTTTCTCAGCTGCCTTTGCAGCGAGTTCTCAGCCAAGGTGTGGCTCTGCTGCCATCCCAAATCTGCAGCTGCCCTGCCCAGCCTGAGTGAAAGTGGGGCATGTGCTGGGCATGGATGGAGATTTTCACAGCCAAAATCCTCCAATATTTACAACTGCTCATTGCTCTGGACAGCACAAATCACAAAACACCCATCGCAGTTGACAATTGTAATTTCTTGCAGATTCCTACAGCTGCACTGCTGATCGACAAATGCACAAGAATTGATTTCACATGAAAAATGTCATTTATTACAAATTGCTTCTACTGTGCTGACAATATACAACGATATATTTAATTTAACTATATATCTCAATTTAAGTTAAAAAAGGGATTTATTAGATTTTTACAACAATGCTATGTAAAAATATACAAATATCCACTTCAGTTAAGAAAACCTTAATTTATTGCCAACATCTACAACAACTCACTTAGACACAAAGATCAATTAGGTGTTTAGCAACTTAATTTATTACATATTACTGCAAGCCTAAAGCCCATCTAGGAATACAAAAATATCAGTATTTCTATCTAAACAGTCCTCTAGGAAGATCTCAATCGATACAATGATGCAACTATACATCTCCATACCTGCTGAAATAAAAAGATACACCCAGATACACCCACCTCAAAATACAGAAGTAAATGCACATGTGTAAATATAAAGCTAGATATATTTATATTGCTCTTTCTCGTACGTGGGAAGATCGCACATAATCAATATGATTTATAAGCAAGCCTCACTTTCTTGATCAAAAGGCACACATTATATTGAGGCTACTTCTTATTATGCACACTTGTTAACATTTGATTGGTTACAGTAAAAGAAAACTATATACTTGTTATCACTAAGCTTCTCCCTCAAACTTCTCAACTCCAAGGCTTTGTTATGGTAACACAGCTGCATTCAGGGTCATGCTGACCTCGCAGGCTTCTGTGCAAGTGATTTCAGCAAAGCTCTCTCATGTCTACGTGGCCTTGGTCATGTAGCCATTCCTCAACATATTTACTTCTAGGAATACCAATATACCTATTTAAAGAGCCATATAACTCCAACTGCATAAATAGAAATACCTACACCACTGTATTCATAGGAAATAGAATTAAACACACATAGAACAGTGTACTTACATATACATATACTTACATCCATATATACATATGTTATTACAAAGACGTATGCATATATACAGACACAAAAATACATAGCATACATTTATAAATATAACAACATATAGATAGAAATATTCCCATACAAATAGCACATACCCACATGTATAAATATCCATATAATTATCCCTCTCTATGTTCAAGTCCATATATCTTTAAAAAGAACTCTAAGCAGAGGGATTCCAGCCGCCCCATCTTCAAAACCTTTCACTCCATCCTTGCTTTCCCCCCTGCAGAGCAGCACCCCTGGACAAGGACAGCAGATGGCACTGGCTCAGGGGACAGTGCCTGGGGCCACCGGCAGCTCCCAGCGCTCCAGGGACACCCGGGGCTGGAACTGCTGCTCCGCCCGGCCCGGCCGCCAGCTCGGACCCAGCACAGCGACAGGGGACACAGGGGGCACAGGGGGAGAAACAAGAGCTGAAACAGGCAGCTGAGCGGGGAAAGAGGTAAAAATGCAGCCTAGGCCTACACAAACATCAGTCTCTCCATCTGTATCAACTCACAGACCAAGGCAGAGCGTTTGCTTTGTGATGTCAGGGCACGGTTGCCACGTGGACGTGGTGACATCACAAGGTTGCCTTGCTGCATGGAAGGCCTCAGGGGTGTCAGAGCAGCTCTTGAGCTTGCTCAGTGCAGGAGCGTCTTGCAACTTGAGGCGACTGTCAGTGGGCACGTGAACACTGACAGGAGACTTGCTTTTTGATAGTGTTAGAGAACAGTTGGCAAACTTGCACAGCAGTTGCCACAATGATTGGGCAACTGGCTGCTGTAGTTTGCTCCGTTTATGGAGTTGGATATTCCACCTATTTCCTGACTCACCTGGCACGTAAGTAGAGGTTTTCCCTGGGTGTCACCTAACTTGCCTTTTGTATGTCTTCCTGCTCTTTCTTGGGCATTGAGTTGATTTGGAAAGAGAAAGACCTTTTGGATGCCACTTGGGTAAAGGTGCTGTCAACACGTTCAGCTCAAAACGGGCTGTCTGTAGCCACGGCCGTGCGGGCAGCATTTGCAAGGGAACCTGCAGGGGTTGCGTTCCCTCCATGGGAGAGTCTGTGGCAGCAGAGTCTGTCATTTCCTCCATTTGCTGGGTCAAGCAGGACAACTCTGAAAATGTAGACTGGGAGGCCTTCTTGGAAGATCTTCTAAAAATGCTCTGGTTGTCTCCAGTTTTCTCAAAGCATCTGCTTAATTTTCCCTTGCCCACTGCAGGTCACCTGAGCCGGGTATTCAGAGGTGCTGATGCTGAGGTGAGTAAGAAAGGCACATTTGATGTTCCTGGTGTTTAAAATTGTGCAGCAAGCTGTGAGCTTGGCCTGTGGCAGTAGAGTGTAGAGGGCCAGCTGAGTAGGCTGCAAGAAAATCCATTTCCATGTCTACAGCAGCAAGAGCAAAGGCATCACCGGCTATTTCCTAATTTTCCATTCCAGAGCTTTAAAAGAACTAAAAGTCCAGTTTTGCTGAGAGAACGTTGCTTCCTGATAGTAGCCAGGGGGGAATATCTAATTCAGAGCAATTTGCCAAGTCCAGTTGAATCAGCCCATTAGAATTTAGTCTGAGGGACTTAGAATATCCTTGCTCTCCAAGTTGATGATTTGTGCTTAGTAGAGCTGGTTCTAGAGCTGAAGAGAAGGAAGGTTCTAAATGAGCCTGTATCTCACGCTCCTGTCTGTCCACAGATCACTGAAGGAAGAACAGACTCCCCTCCGGCTTCCTCTGCTCCTGGACAAGAAGCCAACGAGGAGCCAAATGACCACAGGGCTCCAGCTGTGGTCACACCACAGCCGCAACTTTCCAAGACGGTAAGTGCCACTTCTGGAGGGCGCTGTCTTTAGTGCGAGGCAGAGCTGCAAGTTTCTGAGCAGCCAGCTCTTGCTGTTGGTGGCTGAGGATGCCGAGTGCTGCAGTCCTGCCAGACCTAGCCATTCCCCTCAGCCAGTGACAGCTGGAAAATGGGCTTTGAGCTGCCATGTTTAGGCCCCAGCTTGCTGGGATTCTGATAGAGGCCAGCCTGGAGCAGGAAGGCTCCCTGTCTGCAGAGGAGGGAGCATGTCAAAGGCACTGTGCTCAGCCTTGGTGGATACGTAGGGGACGCTGTGGTCTGGGGACACCTGTCCCCCTCCACAGACTCGCCAAGTACCCACAGGCACAAAAAGTATTGATGTGACAACACAAGCTTTTTGGGGCGGTTTGTCCCCACGAGCTTCTTGGCTGTGCTTACCTGGGAGCATTTCAGAGACACACTGGGGACGTGGAGTTTCTGCTTCAAGTCAGGGATTTTGGTGCCTTGGTTGCCAGGTTGTTCTTTTGGTAAAATGGAAGCAGAGGTGGGCAGGGAAGCAGAAAGAAGTGGCTGAATTAATGTGAATTGTGGGCAGAAAGGTGAAAAAGCTGAGCTTGACAGCAGCTCCCAGTCACTGGCTGACAGCACCTTCCTAAGGGCTTGCATTTAAAATGGGATCTGGGGCTAATCTCTGCCAGCCACTTTTCTGACACAAACTCTTTTGTTGTCTCAGATCTCCACAGGCTCTTCTATTGAAGCTGCAGCAGCAGGAGCAGCAGTGTCACCTGAAGGGGCCTGGCCTGCCCCAGCTGAGCAGTGGAGCCTGGGCAGTTCCTTCATCTCCAGCACTGACAAAGCTGCTGCTCAGCAACAGGAGATGGAGTATGATGAGGATGACTTCCTGGGGTTCATGAGTACGTCTTGTGTCTTTCTTCTCTGAGGGACAGTGTATTGTGAGCACGTGTCAGCATAGCTGGACCCATTGATCCTCCTCATCTCAGTGCCCTTTGTGATTGTACAGCACAAGTCATTGAAGCTGCTTCTTGCCCAGAGCAGCTGCCCGTCCTGTGCCCTCAGATAAGACCTGGTGGGGCTGAGAAGAGAGCCCAGCGGACTCTCTGCCTCCCATCACCTGTTGGCACAAAAGGGCACTGACGTGCACCTGGGTGTGTCTGCTCTCCAAGCCAATCCTGCTGTGTCCTCAGTGGGGGCAGCAGCTTGGAAGGGGCTGGGTGTGGCCGTGCCTTCTTGCCATTGCTTGTCAGTGCTGGTGCCTGGGCTTTGGCAGCTTTGTGGCGGTGGCTGCCCTGGCCCTGAGGGCTGGTGTGAGCGCCGAGGCTGGAGCCTTCCTTAGCTGGGAGAGTGCCGCTGCCGGCCGGCCGCTGCAGCGCGGAGCTGCCCCGAGGCAGCAGCCCCTGCTCTGGGCCGGCTCCTGCACGGCCTGGGCTGGGCTCACAGAGGGTCAGCATCTCCTCTGGGCAGCTGTCCGTGTCCCGCCGGCACCTGAGGAGCACTGCTGTCCTTGCTGCCCTTGCCCGCTGCGGGAAGGTGGGCACGTGTGCGGGGCTGAGAGGGCGAGTGCAATGGCAGGGACTGATCCCTGCTGTCAGGGGGAGGAGAAGCAGTGTGGTTCTTCACGTGGGCCACGGGCAAGGGCGTCTTCCAGCTCAGCCTGCTCATCAAGGGTGAGGGTCCTGCTGCTGAAGGCCCCTTGGGGTTGGTTAGAGCATGAGCTGCTTGGGTTTACAAAGGGAAAGGCATTCCTTTGGGAAACTGCTGCAAGGTGGGGAAGATGCCCTCCTCTCCTGGGAATGCATCTCCCTGTGCTTTGTTTTCTGCCAAGGCATCTCTTCAAAGGACTGTAGAAAATCATTCTCTGTGCTGACCTGCTTGTACTGCAGAGCTGCCTGTCTTGTTGCAATTGTTGTTGTTGTTGTTGTTGTTACCCAGCTGGCCACAAAGGACTCAGAAGGCCAGACTGTAGAGCCCCAGCAGGGCTGCCTTTTGTATCTCTTGGATAGTGGGATGTCTGCTTTCAAGTGAGCATTTTGCATTTTGTTTCCCTCAGGGCAAATGGTGAGCACAGAAAATCCCCGGAGGAAATACACCGAAAAGGAAATTGTTGGCAGAGGGTGAGTCCAACCACAGTTGCTTCTACACAGTCATGGGGCAGCTGATTTGCTGCTGGAATATCTGTCAAGTGTGAAGTCAGGCAAGCTGCAAACATATTCAGACACGCGGGTTAGTCTGCCCCATCTCTCAGTACCGGCCAGAATTTGGAAGTGTGGTCAGAAGGCATTATCAAAGACACTTCTATTTCATTGCCAGAAACAGCAACCTACCCCCTATCATAGCAGTCAGATAACACTTCTCAGGAGCATTTCTTCCCAAGAGTTTGCTGAAGGAAATAGTCTGTGGTGAGGATAAAAACCGCCCAGTTTAGAAACTGAAATCCACGATGAAAGAATCACCTGGCCTTTGGAGCTGAGGCACTAAACCCCAATGCTTCAGAAACAGGCCCAGTGCCCATGCACTGGAGAGGAACATGCATCATCTGCCTTCTGGCAGTGCCCTCCTGCATGCTGCAGGTTGGAGGCATTTCCAGCAGACATCTCCTGTCTGGGCTGGCTTTCACTCCAAGGTCTAAATGGCTTCTCCTTTCTTTGCTGCTGTTTTGTTTCTAGGGCTTTTGGAGAGGTTTGCAGAGCCATCGACACTGCCACGGGCGGAGAGGTAAATGTCAAGAGCCCCTGCAGATTCTGCTGCTCTCCAGGGCTTTCCTGTCTCGTGTCAGCTGCGGCTGCAGCTGTGGCTAGAGCTGTGCTGCAAAGGCACAAGAAGCACAGACTGGTGCCAGCCTGCCAACTGCATTTGGGGCAGTCTTTGTCCTGCTCAGCTGCCAGAAGGAAGGCAAGGAGGGCAGCGGTTCCTTTCAGAGAAGGATGCTCTCCCTGGCTCTCAGATGCTCCAACAAAGGAGCATCTCACTGCTCTCTGGGGCTACGGCTTCAGAGTCCTGAATTCTCATTTCTGGCTGCCAGCAAATACATCTGAATGTTCCTGGCAGTTCCTTAGCCACCTGCAGTGCTGCACTTGGGAACTGCACGTAGGGAGAGATCTGCAAGGTGTCCCTAAAAGCCCTAAGCCCTGCCTATAGCCCGAGATGTATCCACAGAGTACCAAGTCACGCATTACTTCTTCTCAAGTACAGACAGACAGAGAGTGTGCTCAGAGCTTTGGGGGGGTGAGAGTTGACACACCATTGCTAACAAGTGGACAAGGCAAAATGTGGTCAGTGGCCACGTGTCCTGGATCTGGCCCCCAAAGGAGCAGAGAAATGGGCTGTAGGAATGTCACTTCCTAATTACTCCTTTGTCTAATTACAAGGCACTTTGGCACGGCTTGGCGGTGTCATTGCAAAATCTCTCTCCCCATGTGTGTTTTGGTCTCATTCCTCCAACTTCTAAAGTTACTGATTTTCAATGTCATTCTAGGTGGCTATCAAGAAAATCTATCTTCGGGGACCGAGCGAGATGGACGATATTGTTACTGAAATCACGGTCATGAAGAGGAATATGAGTCCCCATCTTGTCCATTATTTAGACGGGTGAGTGGTCATGGTCTCATCCCATGAAGGTTTGTTTACATAGTAAAAGTATGCAAGGTTAAAACCCCACTTTGGACACTAGCAGAAAAGAAAGCTGTTAATTATTGCTTCATTATTATTTCTCTACTCATCTCCAATGGATGGGAAGAGAGTGCAGTTTATCTCCGTGAGTCATCCCTGGCTTTCCAACACATAGTTGAAAAATTGTTCAAAAACCTGCATCAACTCTACCATAAGAAGTCAGTACCCTGTAAGTTGGCTGCCTCCATGTTGTCTCAGGATGGATTTTTTAAGGTTTCTTCAATGCTGATGAAGCATGCTAGGGAGGATTTCCCTTGGATTGTTGCCCCTCTTTTCCAGGGCTGGCCATGCCAGGAACACTAGGTGCTTCTTTCCAGAAATACCACGCGGGACAGGTTTTTCATCTTGGCTGTTACTAAACTGCACTTTTTGATTGCTGGCCATCAGAGACATCTCCTTTTGACAGATGTGCTGTTCTCCTTGAGACTGCACAGACTGCAAACAACCCACAGCCCGGAGGGAATGTCTTTAATTCTTTTAATTCTGTCCTTGTCACAAAGCGACCCGGAAACAAGAATCAAGCAAAGGAGCCAACGAATGCATGTTCATCTGCATGGCCTTGTTCCCTTCTTTCAGCTACCTTGTGCATGAAGAACTGTGGCTGGTGATGGAGTACATGGATGGAGGCAGTCTTTACGACACAATCCAAAAGACTCGCCTGACAGAAGACGAGATTGCCATCATCAGTCGGGAGGTCAGTCGGGGATCCCAGCTGTGCTTCCCAGAGCTTGGGCAGGATTGTCTGGGAAAGGGGCTCAGAGCAGGAGCGATTCCGTGAGCCAGGCTTTGTTTCTGTGTGGCTGATATGCTCTGGGCAAGCAAGAGCCTCTCAAATGAACTGCCTGCCAGTGCCCCTGCACTCACTGGACTCTGTTCTTGTCCTCTTGTCTCCTGCTGTTGCATTCTCACTTTGGCTCTTGTATTTGCTCTTCTCCATCTTGCCTCTCTAAACTTTGGTCTGTTGGCACTGCATTCCTTGCCTGTAAAAGCAAAGGTGGTGATGGTGGGAGCATTTGAAAGGAACAGCAAAGAAGAAAGAGAGACTCATTTCTCTGAGTCCTCAGCTGGAAAGGTTAGCAGTGCAGCCAGAGTGCTGTGTGCTTCTGAGCACATCCACTGCAGCAGCAGTCATCCTGGCTGGTTTGCAGGGCAGAGTCTACACCAGCAGTTGCTGTTGCTCTTTGGCAAGCTGACATGCCTTTCTTTAGAAAGGTGCTGCTCTGCCTGTGTTGGAGCAGCGAGCTCTTCCCCTCAGTGGCACTGTGTTCTGCCATTACTCCTCATTCCCCTGGAGAGGGAATCTTGGAGAGCTGTTTCCTTTCTTGTGTGATGAAATCACATCACTGATTTTTGCCCTCCTGTTTCTGGTTTCTCTCTCAGTGCCTGCAAGGACTGCATTTTCTCCACGCCAACCATGTGATGCACAGAGATTTGAAAAGCCTCAACATCCTTCTCAAAACGGATGGCTCTGTCAAGCTGGGTCAGTATATTCTTGGGCAGGTGCAGCGTTCCAGGGATATGTGGGCTGTGGGGCTGCTTTTGAGTGAGTGCCAGCCCCCCAAAATGGCGCTGGTGGCAGTGCAGGGAGCCTGTTGTGAGCTGACCACGCGGTTGCAACGTGCACAGACCTATGGCAAGGCTCGAGCAGTCCACAGTGGCATTGCTCTGTGCGTGTCCCTTCCAGAGGGAGGGAGCTACATGTCTAAAGTTTGAAAAGCCCCTGCTGGAGGCAGTGTAAAAAATGTGGGGATTTCTGAAGCAGCCAGCACCATATTTCCTTGGCTAAAGTCCTGAGGAAACAAGGCAGGGACGGTTGTCCAGGAGATTCAAGAGCACATTCTCAAACTTCTACCGGGAAATTCTTTTGCGTGCTTTCCTAATTGCACAGGATTCAAATAAAAACGGTCTTTTGCTCTCTCCCCAGCTGATTTTGGCCTCTCTGCTCAACTCACCCCTGAGCAGAGTAGACGGAGATCGGTGGTCGGGACTCTTCAGTGGATGGCACCTGAAGTGAACGGTGAACCCTATGGCCCCAAAGTGGACATATGGTCTTTGGGAATCGTGGTCATTGAAATGGTGGAAGGAGAAGCTCCTGACTGGGAGGAAAATTCTGCCATGGTAAGGTGTAAATACTCTCTGATCCCGCTGTCTTTCTCCCCCATCCCACTTTGTGTGTGCCACTGGACAAAATGCCATTGCCATCCGCTGGAACTACTTCCACCACAGTCCCTTTCTGAAAATGTCCCGGCAGCACATCAGCATCTGCTGGGGTTTTGGTTGCATCCGTGGGGGAACTCAAGCCTTAGCCCAGGCAAACAATCTCCCTTCTCAGGCAACACTGGGCTTTGGCTTAGAAGTCGTTCCAGCTCTTTTGGCTTTGTAGACAGCCCTAATAGCAGCAAACAAGCATCTTAGAAGTGGTGTTATCTTTCCTGAAATGAAGGAAAGTAACCCAAACGCGAGGATGTTTATAAAACAGTGGTTTGGAGAGAAGAAGTGCACCCCCATTCTTCTCACAAGGAAATTTGCCTGAAACCTTAACAAGAGGGTGTGAAGGCCACAGAGTCTCTTGTGCTTCTTGTGCGGTGCTGCTGAAACACTCAGTGACCGTCTTTCTTTCCTAACCCAAGCCGTCACCTCCATGTCACTAAGATGAAGCCTGGCCATGTGGAGAGCCGGCCAAACCCACCCCTTTGTTTCCAGGCACTTTCTAGGATGGCCATGCCATTAATGCATTGACTTGAGTGTCCAAATGAGCAGAGGGCTACCACATGGATGGCGTTTCTCCCTCTTCTGCTTTGACCACCAAAATTTTCCTTTTGCTGCCTAAGGGAAGCTGAAATTTGCAGTCTGATGAGAGACGGAGGTGCAGGTGTTTCCTGTGTGCCCAAAGAGGCATTTTCGTCCCAAGACATTTGTGCATGCATCTTCATGTGTCTGTGTGGAAGATGAGATTCCAAATGTTTGTTTCCTTACCTGAGGAATAACTGAGGGATTTCCTTTCTTTGCTTGCAATTCCCATTGTTTTCAAGAACCAAGGAAAAAGCCTGATGACTTTGGTTTGATGGCAGCTGTGCTTAAGGGACCAACAAGCGCTGCAGAGATGCTTTTCATGTAATTATCTTTGGAAATAGTAGAGTGAATTAGTAGAGCAAAGTGCCTCTTCCAAATAGCCTGTCAAGCTGCTCAGGTGAACCCTCAGAGAAGGAAACCTGCTTTTGCTGCTATTGTTTCCACTAACAAGGCCAGTCAATGAAATCAACTGCCAAGGCAAAAGCTGCTGGATGCTGGAAAAGCTGTGGCTGCATTGGGCTTTGGGTGTTTTGTTGGTCCAGGAAAGTCATCTCTGCCTCTGTGCCACGGCAGAAAGTGCCACTGCAGAGTGCACCTGAAACAATGGGATCTGGGAGAGCGGTTCCAGACGTGAAAGAAGCGGGTGAGAAACTCGTGTTTCCTTTTTCTCCAGGCTCAACTCCTGAAAGCCACCAAAGGGATCCCAAAGCTGCAGCAGCCCAAGCTCCGCTCCCCTTTTCTGTGTGACTTCCTGAGCTGCTGCCTGCAGAGAGACGAGGCGCGGCGCTGGTCTGCCAAGGAGCTGCTGCAGGTAAAATGCCAAGGGGCTGCAGGGGAAACAGTGTCCCAGGGACGGGCTCCTCCTGCACTGAAGTGCAAGGCATCAGGGGAGCCTCCTCCTCCTCACCTCCACTCTTGGTGCTGTTCAAATGAGAACAGTCAGGAATCCTAGACTGGGCTGGGCTGGCAAGGGCCTGTAAGGGTCATCTGCTCCAAGTGCCCTGCAATATGACCAGGGACCTCTTTCAAGAGATCAGGATGCTCAGACCGGAGATATTTCCAGGCCTGGGGCACATAGCAGCTCTTGCAGCAAGCTGTGCCAATGTGGCCCCACTGTTGCTCCTTAGACGTACTCTGATTCAATCTCCTTTTCCTTTGAAAAATATTGCCCTGCCTTTGAGGCTCTTAGCTTGCAAAGTAATGGTTCATTCTTGTTTTTTTTTTTTTTTTCTTTGTGCAGCATCCATTTGTAACATCAGCCAAGCCTGTGTCCAGCCTGGTGCCACTGATCACTTCAGTGAAAGAGTGGAAGGAGGAGACAGGAATCAGACAACTGTTTTCTCCAACACCAGTATAGAGAAGGATTGTAGAATAGGACTGTAGAGTAGGATTGCAGCTAGGACAGTGGAGTAGGATAGTAGCATAGGATTGGAAATAAAGTTTGTGAAACCTCAACTCCTTTCAAAGATTCCCCTCCTTCTGAGCCTCTGAGAAAGCTCAACATTTTCTTCTGAAGTGTCAGTTTTTTCTTAGAGGTGGAGAGTGACATTGATGGCTTCTTTGGTACGGTTGGAAAGTGGGGAAGGCTCTCCCGAGGGGAAGCGTGGCCGTGCTGGGCACAGCACAGACCGGTGGCATCGGCCGTCCGGAGCGTGCACAGGAGCAGAGAAAGGCAAACCACAGGCGAGGGCTGCAGGCCTGGCTGAGGATTGCCACCCTTGTGCCGGCTGCCCTCTAACTCCTGGCCAAGGTGAGCAGTGTGTGCAGCGCTCTGGGCACAGGGGAGGGAGCCGGGCTGCTCCGCAGGCTCCGGCACAGGGCAGCCTCCTTCAGGCACGGCGCTTCTGCCGGGGGAAGCGAGGCCAGCGGCAGGCAGGGACAGCTTGTCAGGTCACATCTGCAGGAGCCGGGGCCTCACACGGCTCTGGGAGGAAGCGCCTGCAGTGCTGGAGTTGTGCACTGAGCCAGAGCAAAAGAGTGAAATGCAGAGTGTTCTGCAGAAATATTCCGGGGCGCCAGGCCAGCCTGCTTTGAGCTCTCTGGCACACAGCAAGCACTGTGCAATGCAGCCCTGAGCTGCTGGGAGATAGAGAGGTGTTAGAGAGGAGCCAACTGTCAGATGAAATTTAATGGGGTGACAACGTCATCAAAGCCAAAGAGAACTGTTTCTTAGGAAGGATTCACCTGAGCTGGGTGTGTATCTCCCTCTCCCAAGAGCCAAACACACACACAACACACACAGAAAATGCTGCTTTTTATTGCCTTTCCCAGCCCAGGGTGAACCGTGTCCCCTTTCCCTTTGGCCGGGAAATAGGAAACTTGTATTCTGTCCCCACCGCCTCCTTTTCTGTCCCCTCCCCTCTTCTCCTACTTCCCTTTTAGTTTGGTCTTCACGCTGGCCCCTCTCCCAGCTCACAGCAACACCCAACGAATTAACTAGAACAAATCCAAACCCTTATTAACAACACCTAGAACCAACCACTTTCCTTCTTTCTTCTAATAACCCTTCAGCTGAAGCAAAATATTACCTCCTATCTCACAGAGGGAATCGGGCAGGAGCCTGAGGCTTGTGCTTGAGCAGTGAACTGATTTGGGAGTAGAAAGGTTTCAGTAGGCAATTTGTGTTTTTCTTTCTGAATTGCTGAAGGAAAGACACAATGTGGCTTCAATCAGGAAAAACTTTTTCAAGGTGCATTGAGGAAATGCTTGTGAGCAATGCCCAGAGAAAGAAAGTGTTGAGAAAATGTTGAACTGTAAAAAATCATGGATTCCCTTCCCATTAACAGTGTTGAACCCTCTATTCCCCCAGTGCAGTGATTGATGTGTGCAAGTGGCTTCCTTAGCCTTGAGAATAGAGTAGTCTTCCTAAGAAGGTAGCTGGAATGCATTCAGGGGGAAAAGAGTGGTTGTGGGAGGCTCTTGAGCATCAGAGGAGAATTGCAGGAATGGGATGTTCCCCAAATGACCAGCCGAGACTCTCAAGAGAGCCCTACTCTCCTGTCAGTAACTTCTGAGAAGTGATTTAAATATGTCAACTAATTTGAGGGAATGTTTAGCCTGTGAGTTTCAGCAAAGTAATGAGTAGGTCTTATTTCCATGGTTACAAATGAGTAGGTGGGATTTCTGGCTGAGCACGTGTTAGGAAAGTGATTCCCCACGCACCCAGCACTGAAATAAAGTCATCTATTGACAGGTGAAAATGAAACCTTTTCCAGCTGTTCCCCTCGGGTTTGCCTTTCTGGGGGCCAAAGCTCTGTGCTGCAGGTGGCCCGGGTGTGTGCAGAGCAAGGCAGCCTCCACAAAGCCCTTGGTTTCCCCACAAGTCGTCATGATTTGTTGCCAGGTGTGCCCAGCTGTGGCAGGAGAAAGAGCCCGCAGTGCAGTGGGCGCCGTGCCCTGCCCGGCCAGGGCTCTCTGGCACAGAGGAGCAGCAGCAGCACCTTTCAACCCGCTCCTGCCTTGGCCTCACCTGGGACACAGAAGCCTCTGGAAATCAGCACCACCTGGCCCCTTCCCAGCTTGGAGCAGCTCCTGCTGGTGGGCACATCCTGCACTTCTACTGCTTCCAAACAGGAATCAAGGCACAGGGGGAGAAGGACATACAGAGAAGCCCTGGGCTAGTGCAATAAATGGGCAAATGCATG
Source organism: Chamaea fasciata (assembly GCF_029207755.1). Lineage (NCBI taxonomy): Eukaryota > Metazoa > Chordata > Aves > Passeriformes > Sylviidae > Chamaea > Chamaea fasciata. The sequence continues at coordinate 126,889 of NW_027094148.1, read as the reverse complement.
GGGGAATGTGTTAGGAATCATTTCAGCTGTCATGCCAATCCTGCCTTCTCTCCTTTTCTCCCTTCACATTTCCTGTTCTTTTCCCTCTCACATTTCCACCCCTTCCCCCTCTCGAGTCTCACAGTTTTCCTCTCATGTTTGCCTCCCAAGTTTTACTCATTTTCCCCACCCTTTTCAGCTCCCTTTCCTCACGCTTTGCCTCTCACATTTCCCCAACTTCCCGCTTTTTCCTGCTTTTTTGTTCTCCCACGATTCTCACAATTTTCCCCTCACTTATCCTGCCCTTTTCTCCCCTCATGCTTTTCTCCTTTCCTCAGTCATTTTTCTCCAAGTTATCTCCTCATGTTTCTCACTTTTGCCCTCATGTTTCCCAGGCTTTCCCTCTTACATTTCTCCCACTTTTCCCCTCACGTTTATCATTCTTTCCCCCTCATGTTGCTTCTACTTTTCCTCTAGCATTTTCTGCCCTTTTTTCACTCCTGTTTTCTGCCACTTTTCCCATCCAACTTCCCACCCTTTTTTCCCCCCTAATGTTTCCTGCCTTTTTCTGCCCTCTGGTTTCTCCCTCTTTTCCCCTCAGGATTCTCACAATGTTCCCCTCACATTTGCTGCCTGTTTCTCTCTCTCTGCCAGTAATTTTCTTCCTCTCTTCCCCTCACATTTCCCTCCATTTTTTCCTCTATGTTTTTCAGCCTTCCCTGATCATGTTTCTTAGAATTTTCCCATCATATTTCCCGCCTTTTCCTCCTCTCACCTTCCTCTCCTACTTTCACTCACGTCTTCACCATTTTCCCCTCAGTTTTCTCAGCCTTTCCCACTCAGGTTTCCTTCCCTTTTTTCCCTCACACTTCCCTCCTTTTTCCTCTCCCATTTCTCACACTTGTCACCTCATGTTTTCTGCCTTTTTCCCCCTCACATTTCTTAACCCACTGCTTCCTGTCAGTGACTCTTCCTCTTCAGTAGTTGATGAGCTTCTTTTCTTCTTTCCTGCAATCCCCTCCTCCAAAGAATGGGTGCCAGAGCAGCGCTCCAAGAAGCCCCTGCCCGTGTGTCTGCTGAACAGAATGGCTGTGCTCGACTTGAACAATCTCGTGAAGAACAACCTAAACTGCAGTGGACTTTCAATTCCCTCTAGTCTTCATAGTGTTCTAAAGAAATAGGTACCCTGAGGGATACACGTCGCAGGTGCGCAGCCGCTGCACCATCCGCCTCAAGCAGATCCCATCTCCGTTTTCATCACCTCACAGTGACTGTGACTCCTGCCTGGACGAAACCACTTGTGATGCTGCTTGATGCTAATTGGAGTCCATGTGCACAAGGAGTGCTTTTAGCCCTCTTTCAAAAAAAAAAAAAGAAAAAAAATTTTTTATTTTAAAACGTTCAATGCCTGGAGTTTCGTATTTTCACCTATTTGAATTGCCTTGACATCAAAGTACTGCCAGTTGGCGTTCCAAACTGGCTGGTCTATGTTTGTGTGCACAGAGCAAAGGTGCCAGACCGTGTCCTTTTCCCGGGTGTCCGTTAATGTCCATTTCAACAGGCACTGAAGGGGGGCTCTGCCTGCCCCACACAGGATGGCAGCCAGAGGGCTGAGGCTGCGCCTCCTAGTGAGATCAGCCGCCCTGGCAGCCCAGCCCCAGCCGCCATCTTGTGTGTGGCTCTCCAGCCCTGGCCGCCATCTTGTGTGTGGCTCCCTCAGCCCTGGCCGCCATCTTTTGCACTGACCTAGTCCAGCTCTTAAGCGAATGTGTTGCTGTTTTGTCGGCAGTCAGGGTCCGCCCCAAAGACACCAACACCAGCAGGACAGGCTACAGGGAATGGCACGGGTTTGGCTCAAAGCAGCCAGCCCTGACTTGTCACTGTCCTTTATCCATGAACACGTGCCCATATGCAGCCACAGCAAATGTCCAACAGCAGCTCCATCAGCCACTTCCTCCCGCTGGCGTTGGCAGACACGCGGCAGCTGCAGCTCCTGCGCTTCTGCCTCTTCCTGGGCATCTCCCTGGCTGCCCTCCTGGGCCACGGCCTCGTCACCAGCGCCGTAGCCTGCGGCCACCACCTGCACAGCCCCATGTTCTTCTTCCTGCTCAACCTGGCCCTCAGCGACCTGGGCTCCATCTGCACCACTGTCCCCAAAGCCATGCACAATTCCCTCTGGGACACCAGGACCATCTCCTATGCAGGATGTGCTGCACTGCGGAGGATTTCGGCGAGGGAAGAATGCAATCAATCAATATGATTGGTAAAGCATTGTTCAACTTTATTGCTCATAACATCCGTTCTTATACTTTTGCCCCAAGCATTCAGCATACTTGTCAAATTATAATTGGTTAGCATACACTACTCATCTATACTTGATTGGCTATATCAAGCGTGAGAAGGTTCCTCCCCTTGGCATGCTGAAAACTTTGTATACGTGCTTACTGCTACGCTCTATTAAGCACAAGTTCTTTTATCTTTGGCCTGTATCCGTGCTTACTGCTGTCCCAAGGACAGCTTATCTTAGCAGCGTGTAGGCTGCTAGCACTTGGTATCGGGCCATGAGGCCTCTAATGATCCGTGGCCTTGCTCTGCTAACCATTCTTCAACAATTCCCTCTTTTTTATTTTGTGCAGCAAACGCAGCGTGTCGAGTAGTTACTGTTTCTGCTACGCGATACATCATCTGTTGCAAGCAGCAAAAAAAGCAAGATACAAAAAGTACAAGCAGTATAATAACAATCACAATATTGATTACATGTTGCAGGAGGGAGGTTATCCAAGGCCCTAGCCCGAAAGATCATAGCCAATCTGTTAAAGCCAAGCCTGTGTCTTGCTGCAAATGACTAGTGAGTTCTTACAACTTAGCTATTTGGGTATGAATTGTCATGGAGTGATCTCTCTGTACTACCTTGTCAAACTGCCAGAGCAGTTGTAGGTTTTCTCTTGCCCTTAAGTCTTCAATTAAGTGTACCCCCTCTAACCCTGGCTGTCCAGTATCGATGTCGCTCTTGCAGGGTCATTAGCAGGACGGATCCATTTACTAGGTATCCATTGGGGCCCTGTGGGGGTAAGAACACAAACATAACCTCTACCCATGTACTGAACCTCTGCGGGACCTTCCCATACTCCAGTTTTGGGATCTCGGTACATGACTTTAAACAATGGCTTAGCTGCTTCCTCCTTTACTCCGCCTGAGTGGATGACCGCAGGGGGCTCCGAGTGGTCCCCCATTACACACAGATAGTTTAATACAAATAGTGTTTTTGATAGCATGGTCTGCACATCCACCTCCTCCTTATATTTTAACAGATAATCCTTGAGTGTTTGGTGGGCTCGCTCCACAATCGCCTGACCTGTTGGTGAATGTGGGATACCTGTGATGTGTGTCACACCCCACTTCTGTAAGAACCTTTGGATCCTGCTGCTCACATATGCAGGGCCATTATCTGTCTTAATCTGTTCTGGCACCCCCATCACCGCAAAGCAAGTAGTTAGGTGTCGTACCACGTGGAGAGCTTTCTCTCCCGGCTGCGCTGAAGCCCAAATAAATTTACTGAAAGTATCAATTGTAACATGCACATATTTCAATCTACCAAAGGAGGATACGTGAGTTACATCCATTTGCCAGATCTGATTGGGTCCAAGGCCCCGTGGGTTTACTCCCATCCCTAGTCCAGGCCCATGCTGACTACAGAGAGGACAGGATCTGACAATACCACGGGCATCATTCAGAGATATGCGAAACTGTTTCTTTAGGCCTCGCGCATTCTGGTGAAAAGTCTCATGAGCAATACGTGCCTGCTGAAATCCGTCTTGTGGTACTGCAACAGAAACCAACTGATCAGCTATGGCATTACCCTGACCCAAACCTTCTGACCATTTGTGGCTTCGAATATGCAAAATCGCAAAAGGAGCTGAGCGCAGCCGAACAGCTTGCCTCAGCTGCCTCAAAAGTTCCCATAACCTGTCATTCTTTATATCCTTTATCAATGCATCCTCAATCCGCAGCACCACCCCTACTACGTATCATGAGTCTGTGACAATATTTACACCCTGATCAGGCCAATTCATAATGATCCAAAGGACAGCCCTTAATTCTAGCATCTGCAATGAGTCCTCAGTAGTCGAGTCCACGTGCCCTCCTCCATCCATCCAGATCAAGGCAGAGCGTTTGCTTTGTGATGTCAGGGCACGGTTGTCACGTGGTCGTGGTGACATCACAAGGTTGCCTTGGTGCACGGAAGGCCTCAGGGGTGTCAGAGCAGCTCTTGGCCTTGCTCAGTGCAGGAACTTGGTCCTGTGCTTGAGGCTTTTGTCAGGGGGCAGCTGCTGACTGACAGGAGACTTCTTTTAGCTAGCGTTAGAGCGCAGTCTGCAAACTTGCACAGCAGTTGCCACAATGATTGGGCAACTCGCCGCTGCAGTTTTCACTGTTTATGGAGTTGCCTATTCCTGCTATTTCCTAACTAACCTGGCAGGTAAGTAGAGGTTTTCCCTGAGTGTCACCTAACCTGGTTTTTGTGTCTTCCTGCTCTTTCTTAGTGACTGAGTTCATTTGGAAACAGAAAGGCCATCCAGATGCCGCTTGGGTAAAGCTCCTGTCAACATGTTCAGCTCCAAAGGGGGTGTGTGTAGCCACGGCCGTGCGGGCAGCATTTGCAAGGGAGCCTGCAGGGGTTGCGTTCCCTCTGTTGGAGAGTCTGTGGCAGCAGAGTTTGCCAATTCCTCCCTTGCTGGGTCAAGCAGGACAACTTTGAAAATGTAGACTGGGAGGCCTTGGAAGGTCTTCTAAAAATGCTCTGGTTGTCTCCAGTTTTCTCAAAGCATCTGCTTCATTTTCCCTTGCCCACTGCAGGTCACCTGAGCCGGGTATTCAGAGGTGCTGATCCCAAGGTGAGTAAGGAAAGAACATTTGATGTTCTTGGCGTTTAAGAATTGTGCAGCAAGCTGTGAGCTTGGCCTGTGGCAGTAGAATGTAGAGGGCCAGCTGAGTAGGCTGCAAGAAAATCCATTTCCATGTCTACAGCAGCAAGAGCAAAGGCATCACTGCCTATTTCCTAATTTTCCATTTCAGAGCTTTAAAAGAACTAAAAGATAAGTTTTGCAGAGAGAATGTGCTTCCTGATAGTAGTCAGGGGGGAATATGTAATTTGGAGCAATTTGCAGTGTCCAGTTGAATCAGCCCATTAGAATTTAGTCTGAGGGACTTAGAATCCCCTTGCTCTGCAAGTTGATGATTTGTGCTTAGTAGAGCTGGTTCTAGAGCTGAAGAGAAAGAAGGTTCTAAATGATAGGTCATGGCCTGTGTCTAACGCTCCTGTCTGTCCACAGATCCCAGAACCAAGAGCAGACTCTCCTCTGGCTTCCTCTGCTCCTGGACGAGAAGGCAAAGAGGAGCCAAATGACCACAAGGCTCCAGCTGTGGTCACACCACAGCCGCAACTTTCCAAGACGGTAAGTGCCACTTCTGGAGGGCGCTGTCTTTAGTGCGAGGCAGAGCTGCAAGTTTCTGAGCAGCCAGCTCTTGCTGTTGGTGGCTGAGGATGCCGAGTGCTGCAGTCCTGCCAGACCTAGCCATTCCCCTCAGCCAGTGACAGCTGGAAAATGGGCTTTGAGCTGCCATGTTTAGGCCCCAGCTTGCTGGGATTCTGATAGAGGCCAGCCTGGAGCAGGAAGGCTCCCTGTCTGCAGAGGAGGGAGCATGTCAAAGGCACTGTGCTCAGCCTTGGTGGATACGTAGGGGACGCTGTGGTCTGGGGACACCTGTCCCCCTCCACAGACTCGCCAAGTACCCACAGGCACAAAAAGTATTGATGTGACAACACAAGCTTTTTGGGGCGGTTTGTCCCCACGAGCTTCTTGGCTGTGCTTACCTGGGAGCATTTCAGAGACACACTGGGGACGTGGAGTTTCTGCTTCAAGTCAGGGATTTTGGTGCCTTGGTTGCCAGGTTGTTCTTTTGGTAAAATGGAAGCAGAGGTGGGCAGGGAAGCAGAAAGAAGTGGCTGAATTAATGTGAATTGTGGGCAGAAAGGTGAAAAAGCTGAGCTTGACAGCAGCTCCCAGTCACTGGCTGACAGCACCTTCCTAAGGGCTTGCATTTAAAATGGGATCTGGGGCTAATCTCTGCCAGCCACTTTTCTGACACAAACTCTTTTGTTGTCTCAGATCTCCACAGGCTCTTCTATTGAAGCTGCAGCAGCAGGAGCAGCAGTGTCACCTGAAGGGGCCTGGCCTGCCCCAGCTGAGCAGTGGAGCCTGGGCAGTTCCTTCATCTCCAGCACTGACAAAGCTGCTGCTCAGCAACAGGAGATGGAGTATGATGAGGATGACTTCCTGGGGTTCATGAGTACGTCTTGTGTCTTTCTTCTCTGAGGGACAGTGTATTGTGAGCACGTGTCAGCATAGCTGGACCCATTGATCCTCCTCATCTCAGTGCCCTTTGTGATTGTACAGCACAAGTCATTGAAGCTGCTTCTTGCCCAGAGCAGCTGCCCGTCCTGTGCCCTCAGATAAGACCTGGTGGGGCTGAGAAGAGAGCCCAGCGGACTCTCTGCCTCCCATCACCTGTTGGCACAAAAGGGCACTGACGTGCACCTGGGTGTGTCTGCTCTCCAAGCCAATCCTGCTGTGTCCTCAGTGGGGGCAGCAGCTTGGAAGGGGCTGGGTGTGGCCGTGCCTTCTTGCCATTGCTTGTCAGTGCTGGTGCCTGGGCTTTGGCAGCTTTGTGGCGGTGGCTGCCCTGGCCCTGAGGGCTGGTGTGAGCGCCGAGGCTGGAGCCTTCCTTAGCTGGGAGAGTGCCGCTGCCGGCCGGCCGCTGCAGCGCGGAGCTGCCCCGAGGCAGCAGCCCCTGCTCTGGGCCGGCTCCTGCACGGCCTGGGCTGGGCTCACAGAGGGTCAGCATCTCCTCTGGGCAGCTGTCCGTGTCCCGCCGGCACCTGAGGAGCACTGCTGTCCTTGCTGCCCTTGCCCGCTGCGGGAAGGTGGGCACGTGTGCGGGGCTGAGAGGGCGAGTGCAATGGCAGGGACTGATCCCTGCTGTCAGGGGGAGGAGAAGCAGTGTGGTTCTTCACGTGGGCCACGGGCAAGGGCGTCTTCCAGCTCAGCCTGCTCATCAAGGGTGAGGGTCCTGCTGCTGAAGGCCCCTTGGGGTTGGTTAGAGCATGAGCTGCTTGGGTTTACAAAGGGAAAGGCATTCCTTTGGGAAACTGCTGCAAGGTGGGGAAGATGCCCTCCTCTCCTGGGAATGCATCTCCCTGTGCTTTGTTTTCTGCCAAGGCATCTCTTCAAAGGACTGTAGAAAATCATTCTCTGTGCTGACCTGCTTGTACTGCAGAGCTGCCTGTCTTGTTGCAATTGTTGTTGTTGTTGTTGTTGTTACCCAGCTGGCCACAAAGGACTCAGAAGGCCAGACTGTAGAGCCCCAGCAGGGCTGCCTTTTGTATCTCTTGGATAGTGGGATGTCTGCTTTCAAGTGAGCATTTTGCATTTTGTTTCCCTCAGGGCAAATGGTGAGCACAGAAAATCCCCGGAGGAAATACACCGAAAAGGAAATTGTTGGCAGAGGGTGAGTCCAACCACAGTTGCTTCTACACAGTCATGGGGCAGCTGATTTGCTGCTGGAATATCTGTCAAGTGTGAAGTCAGGCAAGCTGCAAACATATTCAGACACGCGGGTTAGTCTGCCCCATCTCTCAGTACCGGCCAGAATTTGGAAGTGTGGTCAGAAGGCATTATCAAAGACACTTCTATTTCATTGCCAGAAACAGCAACCTACCCCCTATCATAGCAGTCAGATAACACTTCTCAGGAGCATTTCTTCCCAAGAGTTTGCTGAAGGAAATAGTCTGTGGTGAGGATAAAAACCGCCCAGTTTAGAAACTGAAATCCACGATGAAAGAATCACCTGGCCTTTGGAGCTGAGGCACTAAACCCCAATGCTTCAGAAACAGGCCCAGTGCCCATGCACTGGAGAGGAACATGCATCATCTGCCTTCTGGCAGTGCCCTCCTGCATGCTGCAGGTTGGAGGCATTTCCAGCAGACATCTCCTGTCTGGGCTGGCTTTCACTCCAAGGTCTAAATGGCTTCTCCTTTCTTTGCTGCTGTTTTGTTTCTAGGGCTTTTGGAGAGGTTTGCAGAGCCATCGACACTGCCACGGGCGGAGAGGTAAATGTCAAGAGCCCCTGCAGATTCTGCTGCTCTCCAGGGCTTTCCTGTCTCGTGTCAGCTGCGGCTGCAGCTGTGGCTAGAGCTGTGCTGCAAAGGCACAAGAAGCACAGACTGGTGCCAGCCTGCCAACTGCATTTGGGGCAGTCTTTGTCCTGCTCAGCTGCCAGAAGGAAGGCAAGGAGGGCAGCGGTTCCTTTCAGAGAAGGATGCTCTCCCTGGCTCTCAGATGCTCCAACAAAGGAGCATCTCACTGCTCTCTGGGGCTACGGCTTCAGAGTCCTGAATTCTCATTTCTGGCTGCCAGCAAATACATCTGAATGTTCCTGGCAGTTCCTTAGCCACCTGCAGTGCTGCACTTGGGAACTGCACGTAGGGAGAGATCTGCAAGGTGTCCCTAAAAGCCCTAAGCCCTGCCTATAGCCCGAGATGTATCCACAGAGTACCAAGTCACGCATTACTTCTTCTCAAGTACAGACAGACAGAGAGTGTGCTCAGAGCTTTGGGGGGGTGAGAGTTGACACACCATTGCTAACAAGTGGACAAGGCAAAATGTGGTCAGTGGCCACGTGTCCTGGATCTGGCCCCCAAAGGAGCAGAGAAATGGGCTGTAGGAATGTCACTTCCTAATTACTCCTTTGTCTAATTACAAGGCACTTTGGCACGGCTTGGCGGTGTCATTGCAAAATCTCTCTCCCCATGTGTGTTTTGGTCTCATTCCTCCAACTTCTAAAGTTACTGATTTTCAATGTCATTCTAGGTGGCTATCAAGAAAATCTATCTTCGGGGACCGAGCGAGATGGACGATATTGTTACTGAAATCACGGTCATGAAGAGGAATATGAGTCCCCATCTTGTCCATTATTTAGACGGGTGAGTGGTCATGGTCTCATCCCATGAAGGTTTGTTTACATAGTAAAAGTATGCAAGGTTAAAACCCCACTTTGGACACTAGCAGAAAAGAAAGCTGTTAATTATTGCTTCATTATTATTTCTCTACTCATCTCCAATGGATGGGAAGAGAGTGCAGTTTATCTCCGTGAGTCATCCCTGGCTTTCCAACACATAGTTGAAAAATTGTTCAAAAACCTGCATCAACTCTACCATAAGAAGTCAGTACCCTGTAAGTTGGCTGCCTCCATGTTGTCTCAGGATGGATTTTTTAAGGTTTCTTCAATGCTGATGAAGCATGCTAGGGAGGATTTCCCTTGGATTGTTGCCCCTCTTTTCCAGGGCTGGCCATGCCAGGAACACTAGGTGCTTCTTTCCAGAAATACCACGCGGGACAGGTTTTTCATCTTGGCTGTTACTAAACTGCACTTTTTGATTGCTGGCCATCAGAGACATCTCCTTTTGACAGATGTGCTGTTCTCCTTGAGACTGCACAGACTGCAAACAACCCACAGCCCGGAGGGAAGGTCTTTAATTCTTTTAATTCTGTCCTTGTCACAAAGCGACCCGGAAACAAGAATCAAGCAAAGGAGCCAACGAATGCATGTTCATCTGCATGGCCTTGTTCCCTTCTTTCAGCTACCTTGTGCATGAAGAACTGTGGCTGGTGATGGAGTACATGGATGGAGGCAGTCTTTACGACACAATCCAAAAGACTCGCCTGACAGAAGACGAGATTGCCATCATCAGTCGGGAGGTCAGTCGGGGATCCCAGCTGTGCTTCCCAGAGCTTGGGCAGGATTGTCTGGGAAAGGGGCTCAGAGCAGGAGCGATTCCGTGAGCCAGGCTTTGTTTCTGTGTGGCTGATATGCTCTGGGCAAGCAAGAGCCTCTCAAATGAACTGCCTGCCAGTGCCCCTGCACTCACTGGACTCTGTTCTTGTCCTCTTGTCTCCTGCTGTTGCATTCTCACTTTGGCTCTTGTATTTGCTCTTCTCCATCTTGCCTCTCTAAACTTTGGTCTGTTGGCACTGCATTCCTTGCCTGTAAAAGCAAAGGTGGTGATGGTGGGAGCATTTGAAAGGAACAGCAAAGAAGAAAGAGAGACTCATTTCTCTGAGTCCTCAGCTGGAAAGGTTAGCAGTGCAGCCAGAGTGCTGTGTGCTTCTGAGCACATCCACTGCAGCAGCAGTCATCCTGGCTGGTTTGCAGGGCAGAGTCTACACCAGCAGTTGCTGTTGCTCTTTGGCAAGCTGACATGCCTTTCTTTAGAAAGGTGCTGCTCTGCCTGTGTTGGAGCAGCGAGCTCTTCCCCTCAGTGGCACTGTGTTCTGCCATTACTCCTCATTCCCCTGCAGAGGGAATCTTGGAGAGCTGTTTCCTTTCTTGTGTGATGAAATCACATCACTGATATTTGCCCTCCTGTTTCTGGTTTCTCTCTCAGTGCCTGCAAGGACTGCATTTTCTCCACGCCAACCATGTGATGCACAGAGATTTGAAAAGCCTCAACATCCTTCTCAAAACGGATGGCTCTGTCAAGCTGGGTCAGTATATTCTTGGGCAGGTGCAGCGTTCCAGGGATATGTGGGCTGTGGGGCTGCTTTTGAGTGAGTGCCAGCCCCCCCAAAATGGCGCTGGTGGCAGTGCAGGGAGCCTGTTGTGAGCTGACCACGCGGTGGCAACGTGCACAGACCTATGGCAAGGCTCGAGCAGTCCACAGTGGCATTGCTCTGTGCGTGTCCCTTCCAGAGGGAGGGAGCTACATGTCTAAAGTTTGAAAAGCCCCTGCTGGAGGCAGTGTAAAAAATGTGGGGATTTCTGAAGCAGCCAGCACCATATTTCCTTGGCTAAAGTCCTGAGGAAACAAGGCAGGGACGGTTGTCCAGGAGATTCAAGAGCACATTCTCAAACTTCTACCGGGAAATTCTTTTGCGTGCTTTCCTAATTGCACAGGATTCAAATAAAAACGGTCTTTTGCTCTCTCCCCAGCTGATTTTGGCCTCTCTGCTCAACTCACCCCTGAGCAGAGTAGACGGAGATCGGTGGTCGGGACTCTTCAGTGGATGGCACCTGAAGTGAACGGTGAACCCTATGGCCCCAAAGTGGACATATGGTCTTTGGGAATCGTGGTCATTGAAATGGTGGAAGGAGAAGCTCCTGACTGGGAGGAAAATTCTGCCATGGTAAGGTGTAAATACTCTCTGATCCCGCTGTCTTTCTCCCCCATCCCACTTTGTGTGTGCCACTGGACAAAATGCCATTGCCATCCGCTGGAACTACTTCCACCACAGTCCCTTTCTGAAAATGTCCCGGCAGCACATCAGCATCTGCTGGGGTTTTGGTTGCATCCGTGGGGGAACTCAAGCCTTAGCCCAGGCAAACAATCTCCCTTCTCAGGCAACACTGGGCTTTGGCTTAGAAGTCGTTCCAGCTCTTTTAGCTTTGTAGACAGCCCTAATAGCAGCAAACAAGCATCTTAGAAGTGGTGTTATCTTTCCTGAAATGAAGGAAAGTAACCCAAACGCGAGGATGTTTATAAAACAGTGGTTTGGAGAGAAGAAGTGCACCCCCATTCTTCTCACAAGGAAATTTGCCTGAAACCTTAACAAGAGGGTGTGAAGGCCACAGAGTCTCTTGTGCTTCTTGTGCGGTGCTGCTGAAACACTCAGTGACCGTCTTTCTTTCCTAACCCAAGCCGTCACCTCCATGTCACTAAGATGAAGCCTGGCCATGTGGAGAGCCGGCCAAACCCACCCCTTTGTTTCCAGGCACTTTCTAGGATGGCCATGCCATTAATGCATTGACTTGAGTGTCCAAATGAGCAGAGGGCTACCACATGGATGGCGTTTCTCCCTCTTCTGCTTTGACCACCAAAATTTTCCTTTTGCTGCCTAAGGGAAGCTGAAATTTGCAGTCTGATGAGAGACGGAGGTGCAGGTGTTTCCTGTGTGCCCAAAGAGGCATTTTCGTCCCAAGACATTTGTGCATGCATCTTCATGTGTCTGTGTGGAAGATGAGATTCCAAATGTTTGTTTCCTTACCTGAGGAATAACTGAGGGATTTCCTTTCTTTGCTTGCAATTCCCATTGTTTTCAAGAACCAAGGAAAAAGCTTGATGACTTTGGTTTGATGGCAGCTGTGCTTAAGGGACCAACAAGAGCTGCAGAGATGCTTTTCATGTAATTATCTTTGGAAATAATAGAGTGAGTTAGTAGAGCAAAGTGCCTCTTCCAAATAGCCTGTCAAGCTGCTCAGGTGAATCCTCAGAGAAGGAAACCTGCTTTTGCTGCTATTGTTTCCACTAACAAGGCCAGTCAATGAAATCAGCTGCCAAGGCAAAAGCTGCTGGATGCTGGGAAAGCTGTGGCTGCATCGGGCTTTGGGTGTTTTGTTGGTCAGGAAAGTCATCTCTGCCTCTGTGCCACGGCAGAAAGTGCCACTGCAGAGTGCACCTGAAACAATGGGATCTGGGAGAGCAGTTCCAGACGTGAAAGAAGCGGGTGAGAAACTCGTGTTTCCTTTCTCTTCAGGCTCAACTCCTGAAAGCCACCAAAGGGATCCCAAAGCTGCAGCAGCCCAAGCTCCGCTCCCCTTTGCTGTGTGACTTCCTGAGCTGCTGCCTGCAGAGAGACGAGGCGCGGCGCTGGTCTGCCAAGGAGCTGCTGCAGGTAAAATGCCAAGGGGCTGCAGGGGAAACAGTGTCCCAGGGACGGGCTCCTCCTGCACTGAAGTGCAAGGCATCAGGGGAGCCTCCTCCTCCTCACCTCCACTCTTGGTGCTGTTCAAATGAGAACAGTCAGGAATCCTAGACTGGGCTGGGCTGGCAGGGGCCTGTAAGGGTCATCTGCTCCAAGTGCCCTGCAATATGACCAGGGACCTCTTTCAAGAGATCAGGATGCTCAGACCGGAGATATTTCCAGGCCTGGGGCACATAGCAGCTCTTGCAGCAAGCTGTGCCAATGTGGCCCCACTGTTGCTCCTTAGACGTACTCTGATTCAATCTCCTTTTCCTTTGAAAAATATTGCCCTGCCTTTGAGGCTCTTAGCTTGCAAAGTAATGGTTCATTCTTGTTTTTTTTTTTTTTTTCTTTGTGCAGCATCCATTTGTAACATCAGCCAAGCCTGTGTCCAGCCTGGTGCCACTGATCACTTCAGTGAAAGAGTGGAAGGAGGAGACAGGAATCAGACAACTGTTTTCTCCAACACCAGTATAGAGAAGGATTGTAGAATAGGACTGTAGAGTAGGATTGCAGCTAGGACAGTGGAGTAGGATAGTAGCATAGGATTGGAAATAAAGTTTGTGAAACCTCAACTCCTTTCAAAGATTCCCCTCCTTCTGAGCCTCTGAGAAAGCTCAACATTTTCTTCTGAAGTGTCAGTTTTTTCTTAGAGGTGGAGAGTGACATTGATGGCTTCTTTGGTACAGTTGGAAAGTGGGGAAGGCTCTCCCGAGGGGAAGCGTGGCCGTGCTGGGCACAGCACAGACCGGTGGCATCGGCCGTCCGGAGCGTGCACAGGAGCAGAGAAAGGCAAACCACAGGCGAGGGCTGCAGGCCTGGCTGAGGATTGCCACCCTTGTGCCGGCTGCCCTCTAACTCCTGGCCAAGGTGAGCAGTGTGTGCAGCGCTCTGGGCACAGGGGAGGGAGCCGGGCTGCTCCGCAGGCTCCGGCACAGGGCAGCCTCCTTCAGGCACGGCGCTTCTGCCGGGGGAAGCGAGGCCAGCGGCAGGCAGGGACAGCTTGTCAGCTCACATCTGCAGGAGCCGGGGCCTCACACGGCTCTGGGAGGAAGCGCCTGCAGTGCTGGAGTTGTGCACTGAGCCAGAGCAAAAGAGTGAAATGCAGAGTGTTCTGCAGAAATATTCCGGGGCGCCAGGCCAGCCTGCTTTGAGCTCTCTGGCACACAGCAAGCACTGTGCAATGCAGCCCTGAGCTGCTGGGAGATAGAGAGGTGTTAGAGAGGAGCCAACTGTCAGTTGAAATTTAATGGGGTGACAAAGTCATCAAAGCCAAAGAGAACTGTTTTTTAGGATGGATTCACCTGAGCTGGGTGTGTATCTCCCTCTCCCAAGAGCCAAAAACACACAACACACACACAGAAAATGCTGCTTTTTATTGCCTTTCCCAGCCCAGGGCGAACCGTGTCCCCTTTCCCTTTGGCCGGGAAATAGGAAACTTGTATTCTGTCCCCACCGCCTCCTTTTCTGTCCCCTCCCCTCTTCTCCTACTTCCCTTTTGGTTTGGTCTTCACGCTGGCCCCTCTCCCAGCTCACAGCAACACCCAACAAATCAACTAGAACAAACCCAAACCCTAAATAACAACCCCAAGAACCAACAGCTTTCGTTCTTTCTTCTCATAACCCTGCAGCTGCAGCAAAATATTACCTCCTATCTCACAGAGGGAATCGGGCAGGAGCCTGTGGCTCGTGCTTGAGCAGTGAACTGATTTGGAAGGGAGCAGAAGGGTTTCAGCAGGCAGTTTGTGTTTTTCTTCTGAATTGCTGAAGGAAAGACACAATGTGGCTTCAGTCAGCAAAAACATTTTCAAGGTGAATTAAAGAAATGCTTGTGAGCAATGCCCAGAGAAGGCAGGTTTTGAGAAAATATTGAACTGTAACAAATTGTGAATTCCCTTTGCATTAACAGACTGTTGAGCCCTCTATTCCTCCAGAGCAGTGATTGATGTGTGCAAGTGACTACCTTAGCCTTGAGAATAGTCTTCCCAAGAATGTAGCTGGAATGCATTCAAGGGGAAAAGAGTGGTTGTAGGAGGCTCTTGAGCATCAGAGGAGAATTGCAGCAATGGGATGTTCCCCAAATGACCAGCCAAGACTCTCAAGAGAGCCCTACTCTCCTGTCAGTAACTTCTGAGAAGTGATTTAAATATGTCAACTAATTTGAGGGAATGTTTAGCCTGTGAGTTTCAGCAAAGTAATGAGTAGGTCTTATTTCCATGGTTACAAATGAGTAGGTGGGATTTCTGGCTGAGCACGTGTTAGGAAAGTGATTCCCCATGCACCCAGCACTGAAATAAAGTCATCTTTTGACAGGTGAAAATGAAACCTTTTCCAGCTGTTCCCCTCGGGTTTACCTTTCTGGGGGCCAAAGCTCTGTGCTGCAGGTGGCCCGGGTGTGTGCAGAGCAAGGCAGCCTCCACAAAGCCCTTGGTTTCCCCACAAGTCGTCATGATTTGTTGCCAGGTGTGCCCAGCTGTGGCAGGAGAAAGAGCCCGCAGTGCAGTGGGCGCCGTGCCCTGCCCAGCCAGGGCTCTCTGGCACAGAGGAGCAGCAGCAGCACCTTTCAACCCACTCCTGCCCTGGCCTCACCTGGGACACAGAAGCCTCTGGAAATCAGCACCACCTGGCCCCTTCCCAGCTTGGAGCAGCTCCTGCTGGTGGGCACATCCTGCACTTCTACTGCTTCCAAACAGGAATCAAGGCACAGGGGGAGAAGGACATACAGAGAAGCCCTGGGCTAGTGCAATAAATGGGCAAATGCATGGGGGAATGTGTTAGGAATCATTTCAGCTGTCATGCCAATCCTGCCTTCTCTCCTTTTCTCCCTTCACATTTCCTGTTCTTTTCCCTCTCACATTTCCACCCCTTCCCCCTCTCGAGTCTCACAGTTTTCCTCTCATGTTTGCCTCCCAAGTTTTACTCATTTTCCCCACCCTTTTCAGCTCCCTTTCCTCACGCTTTACCTCTCACATTTCCCCAACTTCCCGCTTTTTCCTGCTTTTTTGTTCTCCCACGATTCTCACTATTTTCCCCTCACTTATCCTGCCCTTTTCTCCCCTCATGCTTTTCTCCTTTCCTCAGTCATTTTTCTCCAAGTTGTCTCCTCATGTTTCTCACTTTTGCCCTCATGTTTCCCAGGCTTTCCCTCTTACATTTCTCCCACTTTTCCCCTCACGTTTATCATTCTTTCCCCCTCATGTTGCTTCTACTTTTCCTCTAGCATTTTCTGCCCTTTTTTCACTCCTGTTTTCTGCCACTTTTCCCATCCAACTTCCCACCCTTTTTTCCCCCCTAATGTTTCCTGCCTTTTTCTGCCCTCTGGTTTCTCCCTCTTTTCCCCTCAGGATTCTCACAATGTTCCCCTCACATTTGCTGCCTGTTTCTCTCTCTCTGCCAGTAATTTTCTCACTCTCTTCCCCTCACATTTCCCTCCATTTTTTCCTCTATGTTTTTCAGCCTTCCCTGATCATGTTTCTTAGAATTTTCCCATCATATGTCCTGCCTTTTCCTCCTCTCACCTTCCTCTCCTACTTTCACTCACATCTTCACCATTTTCCCCTCCGTTTTCTCACCCTTTCCCACACAGGTTTCCTACCCTTTTCTTCCCTCACACTTCCCTCCTTTTTCCACTCCCATTTCTCACACTTGTCACCTCATGTTTTCTGCCTTTTTCCCCCTCACATTTCTTAACCCACTGCTTCCTGTCAGTGACTCTTCCTCTTCAGTAGTTGATGAGCTTCTTTTCTTCTTTCCTGCAATCCCCTCCTCCAAAGAATGGGTGCCAGAGCAGCGCTCCAAGAAGCCCCTGCCCGTGTGTCTGCTGAACAGAATGGCTGTGCTCGACTTGAACAATCTCGTGAAGAACAACCTAAACTGCAGTGGACTTTCAATTCCCTCTAGTCTTCATAGTGTTCTAAAGAAATAGGTACCCTGAGGGATACACGTCGCAGGTGCGCAGCCGCTGCACCATCCGCCTCAAGCAGATCCCATCTCCGTTTTCATCACCTCACAGTGACTGTGACTCCTGCCTGGACGAAACCACTTGTGATGCTGCTTGATGCTAATTGAAGTCCATGTGGACATTCCCAGCACTTTTTCCTGCACTTTCTGCCCACTAAGCAGAAATGGAGCTTTTTAGAAGCTTCTTACAGTGACACCTGAAAGAGCAGTGCTGCCGTCAGCACGTTCCCAGCCTTTCTTCCCTGGGAATATTTCTTTCCCAGAGCCAGCCTCACACCCTGTGTGCCCCGTAGGAAAAGTGCTTTCCCTACAAAGCTGAAGGGATTTTCAGGGAGTCCCACCCAGCAGAAAATGCCTGAGAGGGGCTGTGGATGGTGTCCAGCAGCTCCTCGTGGCCCAGCAACCTTCCCCAAACACCAAGCGCTTCCAGGAAACGGGAAAGAAACACACATCCCATGGACCTGGGAAGAGGGCCTGGCTGAATCTCTGCTCCTCACACACATCTTCAGGGGAAGGAGGAAAAATAAACAGGCTCCAAACAGGATAAATGGCTCCCTGCAGGGCTTGGCTGGGGGTTTATCCTACAGCCACAGCATCCCAGTCCCAATGGATGCAGGGCCTGGCTCAATCCCAGTTTGGGGCTGGAAGAAAAGCACCAACAATCAGCTCTGCTGAGGCAGAAGCCTGTGGTGGAGCTGTGAGAAAACCTTTGTGCTGTTGCAATGTTTTCCTCATTGCTTTTGTGCGCTCTGCAAACAGATTTGGTAAGCAGGCATGGTTACCCTGGGATCCTCCTCCAGGATTTATTGGGGGTGTTTAATACCTGCCACAACCACCCTGCATTTCCCTGAGCTGGCACTAAATGCTGGCCCTGAAGTGACAATTTATGGTTGGGTCTGTTGTCTCAGAATAAACCACAAAGCCAATAGTGGTTGTAAAAGTGCCACTCCCAAAGCGTCCCACTCCCAAAGAGTCCCCTTCCCAAACTGTCCCAAAATGTCCCATTCCCAGTGTCCCATTCCCAGTGTCCCATTCCCAAAGTGTCCCATTCCTAGTGTCCCATTCCCAAAGAGTCCCATTCCCAGTGTCCCATTCTCAAAGAGTCCCATTCCCAAAGAGTCTGATTCCCACAGTGTCCCCACTCCCAAAATGTCCCAATGTGTCCCATTCCCAGTGTTCCACTCCCAGTGTCCCACTCCCAAAGTATCCCATTCCCAAAGTGTCCCACTCCCAGTGTCCCATTCCCAGTGTCCCCTTCCCAGTGTCCCACTCCCAGGGCCTGGGGAAGCTCCTGCTGGTCGTTCCCATCACCTCCCAGCTGAGGGACAAGGAAGAAAACCCAGGGATAAAATGTCTGCAACTCCTGTTCTGATAACAGCTGGGAAGGTGCTTTAGCCCCCAGGCACTGCTGCCTCCAATCCAGGTTATCTTTGGGTTGGAATCATGGAATTTGGGATGGAAGGACCTTCAAGCCCCACCCTGCCACGGGCAGGGACACCTCCCACTGTCCCAGGGGCTCCAACCTGGCCTTGGACACTCCCAGGGATCCAGGGGCAGCCACAGCTGCTCTGGGAATTCCAGTCCAGCCCTCCCCACCCTCCCAGGGAGGAATTCCTTCCCAAGATCCCATCTAAATCTCTCCCCCTGTAGTTTAAAGCCATTCCCCCTTGTCCTGGCACTCCAGGTCCTTGTCCAAGGTGCCTCTGCAGCTCTTTCAGGCTCCCTTGTGGTCTTGGGAGGCCCCAATGAAATCTCCCCAGGTCTTTCTCTTCTCCAGGCTGGACAGCCCCAACCCCCGGTCTGAGCAGTCTCCTGCAGCCAGCTGCAGAAAAACGCAAAAATATCCCACAACTTCTCCAATTCTGCATTTTTAGTTAATGAAACAGATTGATGAGGGAAAACCCAAATTGCTTTATCAGCAAGGCTGAGCTGAACCAGCCCCTCCTAAACTCCTGCCCCTTCCTTGCTTTGGAAACACAGCAAATGGAAAGATGGAAACAGATGGAAACACAGCAAAAACAAAAGAAGGAAGGATTAATTTGGTTTGATTTTTGGTATTGACCTTCTACCCCCTCACATTTCTTTTAGCACACATCCCATTTCTGTTGCCTTCTCCAGCTCACTGAAACCTTCTGTGACTGCAGTGATGGCCCCTCCTGAGCCAGGCTTCTCTTGCCCTGGGGCAGAATTGTTTTCTGTTCCCTTCATGATGAGCAATGAGATCACTGCTGCCAAAAAAACCTGGGTGAGTTCAGCCCAGGTGCTGTGACTCTTCCCCTGGCACTGCCAGGCATTTCCTCTCCCAGCCACATGAAATATTAACATCCCTCCCCTCCCTTTTCAGAGTCTTGTGAAGAAATGGCAATTTATCCCTAAATCCAATTTACTCTGCTGCCCCTCAAACCCTGCAACCACCACAACAATCATGGAAAGCTGATCATTAGACTTAAGAAGGCTGGGAAAAGGAATTGATTACAAAGAAATCTCTGACCTTTGGAGCTGTTCAGATCAGTGTAACTCCCCCAGCAGCACCTTCTGAATGCACCAGGAAGGTGGATCTCGGATGTCTCCTTGTGCCACTGGAATACAGGAGTTTTCCAGGTTGATAACAATTCCCTCAGGGAAGAGGCTCGTGGATCCCGAGGCTGGAGCAGAGCCAGAGGATTTGCCAGGGGAAGGAAAAGGGCTCAGTGGTGAGGGGAGCGTTTGCCATGATTGTGCTGTAAATACCCTCAGCACTCACTCCCCTCCCATTGTTCTCCTCTGGAATCAAGGGCAGGCAGGATCAGGGGAAAAAAGGAAAGCAAAATGTCAACACAGGTTGGAGCTTTCTGCAGGGAAACTCTGCAATGGCTAACACACACAGAAAGGGGAAAGTTCTCCCTTATATACTCAAATTAAAAATCCTTCCAGAGGGAAAGGTGGGTGATATCAGGGGTTCAGGCACAACATCACTTCAATCATGGGTTACACTATGTATATAGATGTATTTATTTATAATTTATGTAGATGTGGCACTGTGGTGTTGGTAAACACATCACCAATCTAAAGAGATCTATGCTTAATAAATAATTATAGCAGCAGGCTCTTAACTGGCAGCAAATTATTTCATCTGGGATAATTTCATTCATTTCATCCATACAAATAGTTCAGCACATTCTAGAACCTGGAAGAATAAAATTCCACAATTCTGAAGGGATTTTTGTTTTGGAAAAAAACCCAAATTACCTAACCCGTCCTGGACATGCTTTTATATCCTAAGCCAAACCCAAATATTATAACCCAAATCCCTCCCTGGGAGGGTGGTGAGGGCTGGGATGGAATTCCCAGAGAAGCTGTGGCTGCCCCTGGATTCCTGGAAGTGTCCCAGGCTAGACTGGAGCAGCCTGGGACAGTGGGAGGTGTCCCCGCCCATGGCAGGGCTTGGGAATGAGAGATTTAAGGTCCCTTCCAACCCATCCAGCGTGGAATTCCATGGTTCTGTGAACATTTGAAGGTACCGAATCCTCATTTGCCTCCACCCACCATGCCACCGACGCCACATAGAGCAAATAGACTGCCCTCATCACACAGCGCACCCGTATTAAAAACACAAATCACCCATAAATTTTAAAAATAATTACAAACTGACCAGAAAAGAGAAAAAAAAACCAACTTTAGTCTCACAGACAAAGAAAAGCAAGAACAAGTGACACAAGCAAAAAAGCTCCTCTGTACAACCAACTGCCGGCGAAAAAACCACGCTACGCCCTTTTCATTGACGATTCCTGTCGCATTGTAAAAATGAACCATAAGTAGAAAGCAGCCATATAAAACCCCACATGACAAGTTGCAAAAGCCACTGAAAGGAAAAAAAAAAATCAAGTCAGCTTGCTAAACTCAAAGCTGTCCAATTAACCCTTGACATTGCTAAAAACAAAGAGTAGCCAAAGCTCTACCTCTACACTAATTCGTAAGTAGTAGCCAATGCTCCGTAGAGTTGGCTAAAAAAGTAGAAAAAGGCCAACTTGCAACATAAAAAAAAAAAAAAATCTAGGCTGCTGATGAATAAAAAAACATTGCCACTCGCGTAAAAAACTACCTGTAAAAATCCGCCACGTAATTCCCATATGTTCCCAAGAATCAAGCTAATAAAAACCACCAAAATAATAAGCAAGTCAATCAAGCTGCCAAAATAAAAGTATCAAAATTTCAATTAGCAAGACAGAAAAAAGTTGTTCCTAGCTCAATAAGCCCATAATGCCTCGAATCATCCAAGCAAAAATGCCACCTCTAAGTGAGCCCAAAACCAAGAAGTAAATTTAACCATAGACAGCATTTCTCAAGTTATCCATAACTATAAAACACGTGCTGCAATCAAGCAAGCCAAGCAAGTAAAGCCCTTATGGTATAGTAAGCAGTAGTCCAAATATAAATATAAAAAACCCTAACAAATTAACTACATCAGCCTTCTCCAAACCCGCCAGGGCAGGTGCTATGTACTAACCACAGGAAAAGTCATCACTAAATAGTTAAAAACCTACCCTGTGCCTCATGCTACTGTCCAAAACACCATCCTGAGCCTAAAAAAACAAGTCCTGTGAAAACACAGCACCCCTGAAAAAATCAAATCAAACAATAAAACCCATTTCAAAAATTGTCTTATAAGCACCTAAGCTAAAAAACATGGCATTAAGTAAGTATGCCATATTCCTTATCATGCACCAGCGGTCGAAAAAATTAAACAGTGCAATAACCTGCTTAAAGCTACCTTAAAAGCACTAAGTAAAAAAACTTTCAAAAACTAAAGTATTAATTTAGCAAAAGCCACATAGCTAGTAAACACTCAAAGTTCCACCAACCGAGCAAATCCTGCCCAATCTAAGCCCGTGCAAACAACAACAAAAAATAAAGTTCCAATAGTACACATGAAAAGTATACTGAGAAAACCTGTTTAAATTAATCCTGCCTCCAGCAAAAACAATCCCATCCGTGAAATTGTCTTTGCTCAGAAACCAAGTTGCACCTGGCAAATAATGCAAAAAAATAATAAAAAAACCCCAATGCATACCTCAAAAAAACCTTGTCTTAAAGTAAACTACCCATGACAATGTGACTGTATCCATATTTGCATGTATATATATATAAATATATATATATATTTTAACAGTTTAAACTCAATATAATATGTTAGTATAAAAAAAAATTCAAAGTAGATAATGTTGGGAGTTAGGTTTGTTCCTTCTTTCTCTAAAGAATTTTTTCCCCATAAGTTACCAAAGAGACCAAAGGTTAAACACTTCAAAATACTTAGCCGAAACAAAAACAGAAACAAAGTAACAAAAAACCCCCACGCAAGTAAAAAACAAAGCTTAAAGCAGCTAGAAGCTGTCCTTTTTTTTTTTTTCCCCCCCCTCCGGACCTTCAAAAAAAAAAGAAAAAAACCGGCTAAACTGTTGCTAACTGGAAAAGTTTCACTGTAGCCAAAAAAAATCCAGTCCTCAAAAATCTACTCTGGCCAGTTCAGCCGGAATCCGGAGCCTTCTCTGCCACCCGCAGGAGTTAAGCCAGCCCTGCCCCGCCTTCGGCTTCTTCAGCGCTGCTCCTCTTGCTGCAGAGTGACCCTGCAGCCCCGCGCTGCCGGGACACCCTGCCATCCCAGCTACCTGCCCGAAACTTTCCACTCTTTCAGCTTGCTGCTCTAAAAATCCTGCAAGAACACCCAAACCAAACTGCCCTAAGTTTTGTAAAACAAAGCCCTCAAAGTTCTTAATACTGTTTTTCTTTTGTTATTAACACTGTAGTTATTTGAAGGGGGTTTGTTTGTTTACTTTGTAATACATACTAATAAAAAACTGCTATTCCTATTTCCCAAATCTTTGCCTAAAAACCTCTAATTGTAAATTTATAATTTAGCAAAAAAAAAGTTTACGCTCTCCATTCCAAAAAAACCTCCAACTTTTACCTAGCAAATACCTGTCTTCCCAAACCAAAACAAGTTGCCATGCTCATCCATAAGGATAAAGTGGCTAATCCAGCCTTTGCCAACTCAGCTGAGTGGAAGGGGGAAGAGGAGGAGAGGATCAGCAGTGACCCAAAAAGAGAAATTAAAGAGGAATTGGTCATTTTGGATCGAGCAGCCTTTTGGAGATCTTAGCTGCCCAAGGGTTTGCCTGCACTGAGCTGGGTTTGAAGTGAAAGCCTGACTTTGGTTGAAGACAATTATCAGCTGAGAGAAGGGAGGCCGTGCCAGCTTCTGCGGCAGGCCCCGTGCCCTTCCCGCTGCGGCTGCGTCGGCAGCCCTGGGGGCTCCTTCTGCCGCCCTGAGCCCGCAGAGCAGGGCAGCGGTTGCCGATGGCTCGAGCCATCAAATCATTCAAGGTCCTGTTGGGCTCTCTTAGACACTTGGGCCGAGGGATTCCTTCCGACCTGGGCCACTTTGGGTGGAGCGGGGGCAGGGCCGGGGCAGGTGGCAGGGTGTGCATGGGCCCTTTGTGACACGGTGCAGCAGCGTGGTCACCGTGGCAGGGAACAGCACAGGGTGTCCCGAGGAGCCTTTGTGACACGCGGTGACATAGGTGCTGGCAACAACGCAGCCACGCCACAGTGCTCGGAGCACGCCACGGGACAGGACGCGCCGGAGAGGTGCTGTGAGGAGTTCCCACACAGCCCGCTCGTTTGTGCCCGACCCGGAGCCTTTCCGAAGCGCTGCTCCTGCAGCTGACCTCGCGGCCAGACTGCGGGACTTGGTGACTCGGAGCTTTCCCGAGGCATCTCCCAACCCTGCGGTCGGTGCCCTCACGGCCAGACCACAGGATCTGGTGACCTGAAGCACCACGAGGAGTCTCCTGTCGTTGTGGCAGGAGCCCTCAAGACCAGTGTGCAGGACTTGCTGTCCTGCAGCCTTCCTGAGGCTTCTTTGTCGCAGGTGCCTTCAAGGCACAACTGCACAACTTGTTGCCTCAGGGTTTTCCCTAGTTTCCTCAGAGGCATCTGTCTGAAGGTGCCCTCGAGGCCAGACGCTGACATGGCGGGCAGATTTCACGACCTCCTCACAGTTTGCTGGAGGAGAAGAAATACAAGCCCTGGAGATGCTCCAGCAAAACCCCCTCAAGAGCTGGAGCAGTTCCAGCCACAGCAGGATGGTGAGTGGCAGAGCCGGGCCACAAGGCCGATGGCTGCGGACAGCTTGGCCCCATCCCATCCCATCCCCGTTCCCATTCCGCCCACTGACAGAATGGAAGAGGGGCCGAGGCTGCCCCTGCAGCAGCTGTGCTCCATCCCCTGGGGCATCCCGGGGCTGTCCCTGCCTGGGGAGAGCAGGGCTGGCTTCTCTGGCCTCTCCTGCAACCCCTCAGCTCTGGCTGCGCTCGCTCTTTGCCAGATGCAACCATGGAGCAGACACAGGAGAAGAAGCCCACCCGTGGCCGCTTCCGCAGATCACTGAAGGTACGTGCAGCCATCCCCGCCTGGGCTGGGCCTGCTGTCACTGCTCGGCCGAGCTCCGCGCTTGGAGCACTCCATGGAACGTGTCTCTCTTCCCTGTCCTTTGCTCTTCTGCAGATGTTCCGGAGGCTCGTGCCCATTCGGCGTAGGACGACCAGAAGCCGTGCAACAGCTGAGCCTGACCGCAGGCTGACTGAGCTCCAGGCAGAGCCCAATGTCAGCCCGAATTTGGCTCAGCGCTTGGATGCTGCAATCAGTGACGCAGCAAATACAGACATGGCAGTGACTGAGTGCGTGGCCTTCAGAAATACCAACACAAAAGAGACCCTGAGTCTTGGAGGCCAGGAGAGTGTGGCGGGAGGGGAAGCACTTCTTGGGGAAAGCTGCTCCCTTGGACAGCGCTCCAGGTCTTCCCCATGTCTCCTCCAGGTGCCAGCCATGGTGAAGGACCTTCACCAGAGACTGGCAGCCTGTGTCACTTTGGATGCCAGGATGCGCTTGGACTTTCTGAGGCTGGCCGAAGAGCAACCTGCTGATGTTGTGCTGACCCTCCTGCGCTGTGCCCCAACGTGTGACAGGTATGGGGCCCACTTGCCTTGAGAGCTCAGGGCTCAGCAGCCTTTAGGGCCCATTGCCCTGCAGAGCCTGTCCAATGGGCTCTGCCAGACAGGCGGAGCGGTCCAGGACCCTTGGGCCCCTCTGTTCCACCAGCCTGCTGCCATGCTCCCTCCCTGCCCCTCAGGGCACCAGGGCTCTGTCACCTGGGCCTCCACAGCTGCACAGGGCATGCTACTGTGACTGAGACGGCCCTGACACAGAGCTCCAATCCCACAGAGCTGCTGCAAGCATGTGGAGAGCCATAGGCTCATCGGCTGTGACAGCGGAGAAGGTGCTGCCAGCACTCATCCGCGTGATGGAGGATTGGCCTCTGCATACAACGACCACCTCCGATGGCGACGACGAGGACGTTTTTGCCCTGGCGGTGAGCTTCTGGAACCGGCCTCTGCTCGCTCCCCGGTCGCCTCTCCATCAGCTCTCCGTCCTCTCCCTGCCTCAGGCACTGGCTTAGGGCAGGCTCAGGGGGCTCCAGGCCCGTCGCTCCCCCCGCGTCTCCCCTCGGGCCCTGCCACACGGACATCTTAGCACTGAGCTCTGTCTCGGGCTGCTTCTTTTGCAGGCAACTCTGGGGCTGTGGCTGACTGTCCAGGTGCCCAAATGCCACAGGGCAGTGCTCCTTCATTCAGCCCGTCTGTTTGTTGCTCTCCTCTTCCACATTGTCATCACCACACAAGAGATGCCAGTGGAAGTTGCTGACTTCTGGAGAGCGTGCCAGGAGGAACACGGCCTTCCCAGCAACCCCAACAGGTGCCAGTCCTCCTGTCTTTTCAATGTCCTTGTGGCCGGCGCCAGCGCTCGCCGTGTGACCTGGGTTTTGCTCTGCACACAGGTTTGCAGTGCAGGCCATGAAGGCTCTGTTCAGCCAAATGTGGTGGAACACAGAGATGATGGCTATGGAGCGCAAGCGTGGCTGGGACACGCTGCTCTGTGCTGACACCCAGCACTATGCCGTGGGTCTGCTGGCCAGGTGAGAACCCCTTCTCTCCCACATTTGTCCCCTGTGCCCCACACAGTCCCTGTGCTCATGGCCTCGAGGGCCTCGTCACCGAGGGATGGCCAAGCCGACTGGAAAAGGCTGGCAGAGGAGGGTGCCCAGAAGGGGCCGCCTCCCAAAGTGCCCACATCCCCCTCCAGAGATACTGGGGAAAGACCGGACCTGTGAGTTAGACCTCCTGGGAGAAGACTGTCCCCCCACCTCAGGCTCTTGCTGCCTTTTTCCCCCTGACAGGGAGATGCGCCGTCACTTGGGCCACACCTGTTCCCGCATTGGCTTCTACCTACTCCAGCCACTAAGCAGGGAGGAGCCACGCTGGGATCTGCCCTCCCTGGCATTCCTGGTGGAGGTGAGCCAGCGCTGCCTCGCTCAGCTGCCTCTCAGCCCTCTGCCCTCTCGTAGCTGCAGCTGCCTGGGCCGGTGCCCGAGCCCTGTGCTGCTGCTGCTGCTGCTGCCTGGGCCCGGCCCTGTGCGCTTCTGGGCTCCTGCTGTTCGCGTCACCTGTCACTGCCCTGTGCCTTTCAGGTCATCAAGTTCCTGGACCTGAGGGAATGCGCAGGCCGTGTCCTGGAGGAGATGTCAAGGCACCTGCGGGGCACGTGCAGGCAGAGACGTCACCTGGCGCTGAAAGGCCTTGTGCGGCTCAGCGAGGAGCCCTCGATGGTGAGAAGGGGGCAGCGGCTGAAGCTGCGCTGGGGAAAGCAGCCCCTTGGGCTGGCTGGGCTTCAGGAGCTGAGGCAGCTGCTCCCAGCTCTCCTGCCTCCTGCTCCAGCTGCTCGAGTGCTTCGGGACAGGCCTTTGGCCTCTGGGCCCAGCAGCGGCAGGGTGGGCTAGCAGAGCCAGGGCGGTGTTGGCGCTGCAGCTCTTGGTGGCTTCCCAGCACAGCCTTGTGTTCCATACAGGCCGGAGGTGTACGCAGCCTGCTTCCAAGCCTCCTGGAGCAGCTTGGTGATGCCGACGGAGAGGTGGTCGCCATGTCCCTCTCTGTGCTCACCAATGTGTGCCAGCGGAAGGACGCCGTGATCGGCAGGACCACTGCCCTGAAGCTAGCCGACCTCCTCCTGTCGCTCTTTGGAAACGTAAGGCTCTGCGTGCCACGGGCATTAGCTGCTGCGCAGAAACTTTGTGCCCTGGGGATTATTAGGCTTTTGCCCGGCTGGGCTGGAGAAATTGGCGCTGAGGTCTCTTCCGCTTCCTTTCCTTCAGGACAACAGCCACGTGCAGCTGCTCTCCATTCAGCTTTTCCAAAAGGTGATGGGCTTGGTAGCGGATGAGGGCAAAGAGCCACTGAACACAGTTGTGAGCCAGAGCCTGCTCCCACTCTACTTGCACTGCCACGAGGTGAACGAGCGCGTGGCCAAGGTGAGGCGTTGTGTGATGCCGGTGCATCCCTGACAGGGGGCTCGGCTGCCTCCTGCCCGGGCACCTCTCCCGGCTCGCAGCCTCCTGCTGGCCCTGGCGCAGGGACGCAGGGCCCGTGCCCTGGGCTGGGCTGCGCTGCCAGCTCCCGTCTCTGCTGCTCTCCAGGCCTCTCGGGAAACGCTGCATTGTGCGGCCGGCTTCCTGAAGAGGAGCGACCTCGAGCACGTGCTGAAGATGGAGAAGCTGTTCAAGTTCGCCGAGTGCGTGGTAAGGACGGCCTCTGGAGAAGCCCCCTGACGGCGGGGCTCGGTGTGCGGGGCTGGCAGCCGTGGCCCCTGCCCAGCGCCGCACGCAGGGGCTCCGGCCTGCGCCCCACACGCCGCTCCCTTCCGTGGGGCCGCGCGGGCTCTTCTCCAGGCTCCTGTGCCCCGAGTCGGGCGCCGACGGAGCGCCGGCCCAGCGGGGCCGCGGGGCGGGGCGGCACCGCGGCTCCCCGGGCAGCACCCGGCCCTCCGCCCCCTCCGGAGCCCGGCGCCCGCTGGCCGGGCCTCGGGGCTGTGCGGGCAGCGCAGGCCGGGGCTGGGCGCCGGGAGCGCCCGGCCGAGGGGCTGAGCCCGCGCCAACCCTTCCCTCCCTCCTGCCGTTCTCTCCAGCTGGCAGACGACAGGAGCCGAGCGGCCGAACACCTGCGCCTGGCCCTGCCCTACCTGGAGCACCCACAGGAGCCCCTGCGAGAGGCGGCCATCAAGCTCATCGGTGAGCCACGAGCCCGGGCTCCCTCCCAGCCCCAGCCCCAGCCCCAGCCCCCGTCCCGGCAGCGGCATCCGCGCCCGGCGCCGTGGAGCCGCGCCTGCCCTCGGGGCTGCTGCCGCCCTCTGCGGCCGTGCCCTGGGGCGGCAGGATGCGGCAAGGGCCCGGGCCGAGCCCTGCCGGGGCAGGAGGCCGTGTGGCCACAGGGCTGGCAGCGCCGCTGGCAGGGCGCCGTGCCGCTGGGGCCCTGACAGGCTCTGTGTTCCCAGGGATCGCCGGGGTGCGCCTGAGGAGGCAGAAGGAAGAGCTCCAGGCCCTCAGCGAGGGTGAGTGAGGGCAGCGGGCTCTCAGCGGGGCTGCCGGGGGGAGCCGCAATGCTCGCGCAGGGGGCTGCAATCCCTGTCCTGGCTGCGGAGGGCCTGGCTCCCTGTGCGGACAAGGGCTGGCGTGCGCAGAACACGGAGAGATTTCGGGGACGCGGGCGGGGCGATTCGTGTTCAGCACCTTGCGGCGAATCCCGTTGGCCCCTCTCTCCTCTCTTGTGGTGGCCACGGCAGGAGCTGGCTCGGATGGCCCTTGGCAGGAGGGTCTCCTTGGACTCCCGCACATCCGGGCTCTGACCGGGGCTCTGTGCCTGTCTCTTCCAGCTCTTCAGGCCCTGAGAGACGACGACAGCCCCTCCCAGATAAGCCTCTTTGTCCAGCTGATGTTCGAGGAGCGAATTGCAGAACTGCAGTCATCTGCTAGCTCAGAAGAACCGGTGGCCTTAGAAGACCTTCAGGGGCCACAGAAGATGAGACCGCCTGGAGACGGAGGAGCCGGAGCTCCAGGCACAGCTGATGATTGACGCAGCTGATGCCTGTGGGAAGCTCCCGTGCTTGTTTGTTATCCATAAATGGAAAGCATTTCGCTTGTTTTAACAACTTCCTAAAAAAAAACAAGATTCAATTGCAACATTTATTATCTAAAAATGTTCTGGTCAAAATAAAAATGAAACTCAAAATTATGAACCCTTTTTATGAAAATAGCTGATACTTATTAAGAAATAAACTCTTGCTCTCTCCTGTTTTTATTTCCTCAAAAAAGCAGCATAAACTAAAACAATGTAATCTCATGTGTTCAGGCTCCATATTTGTTGTTTTGAGAAAAGGCTTTATAACAGCTTCATTGAAGGCTCTTTAAGAAACTAAATCTTTCTAGTTTAATAGAGTTACAAGGTGTATACGAGGGCATCAAATGAAAAGGAAAATGAGCTGTCACAATAAAGTACTACTGAAAGCCTTAGCACAAACTGCATGACAAGCTAAAAGAAAAAGAATTATTTTGTTCCTTTTGCTTTAACCAAAGTCCTAACACATAGGACCTGCAAACCGCTGCCATTTTAGAGACAATCTGTATTTTAAGTGGATTTAACTAGCCCTAGCAAACGTAGCAAAAAGTGAAATGTTCTCAAATCGGTCTTAGCATGTGCACTAATCCATCCACACCACATCAGACGTATCTTGTAGTTGATAATATTTTACATGCTTACAATAATTACTGTAATTCAGAACCTTGACACCCATTTTCCTAAGATAAATCAACATAAGCAAAATTATTCAACCTCCCTTTTCTTCTAAGGGTAAATGCAAAGCAGTTTGAAGCTCACTGTACGTTTAAATTTTAATCCAAGGGCTGATGGTCTGCAATATGATTACAGTCTTTCCAATGTCAAAAGTTAACAGAGGAGTGGAGTCTATTTCAAATGACTGGCTCTAAACATCTCATAATTACATTAGATAAATTACACTTTACACATAATTGCAACAAGTTTTTGCCGTATTAGGCACCGGTCTGAAATACTTGGCAGTTACACAGTGAAACACTATTCCTCTTGATGCATTTGGATGAGGTCCTTACCCTTCTACCATCACAGTCAGGGATCTGCCACTGGCATAAAATTCCAGACGGATAATGCCAGCAATCCTAACTACTTCACAAAACAAACAGGTTTTTCTATTTTCTAAGCAATTGCCAAGAATACTGTCTGTGCCTGTCATCTGACTACATGTTGACTGGTATCCACGCATCACACTGGAAGATCAGAATCCTTAAAAGAAACTTTCCTTCTCAACTCTTGGAAAGACATTCCCAACACCGCCGGTAGAATCTGAAGATGCCAGCTATTAGGAGACAGAATTGACCACAATTCAGTCAAAGTGCACCGTCACACCTCCTACTAAGAAGGTTTTAAGAACTGGAAAGTCCGTTCTTGTGGGAAATCCGCGGTGGGAGAAATGTAGCACTCAATATGAGTGATCGGCAAATCTCGTTTATTGATAATTCACACAATGCTTTTATAATAACACTAATAAGCTCATGCATATTGCAAAAGTTAAGCTCAGGATTGGTGCTCAGACTAAAAGTCAGCTATGCCTCTTTCTACATTTCTTTGTGGTACATAGTTTGAGTAAGTTTTTTGTTTTACCGTGCTTCTCCCTCATATCTTTCAGCTACAAGGTCTTGTTATTGTATCCCAGCTGTGCTCAAGGACATGCGAAGCTTACCGCCTTGCTGGTTCTCATGAGAGTGCCTGTGTGCTCAGCAAAGCTCTCTCATGTCTACGTGACCTTTTGCAGCTAGCCAGTTATCAATCACACTCTCCACATGTTCTATTCCTACTGTACAAGTCCTTGACCACGTAATTCCCATCTCCTGCGCTGGCCACTGACAGCTTTTCTACACAAAGTACATTAAGCAATCATCAACTCATTCAAGTTTGACTGCTGAAAAGTGCCATTAAGTATTAGCAAACATTAGACACAATTAGTTTTGTCTGAGGGCAGGTAATGTTCCTAATCACATTTCCCTCACTCCCACATTTTAGGGATGAAAGTAGATCTTCTGACAGACCTGAGCTTGCTTCCATCATAAATCAAACGGGGTAAATTCCTGCAGCAATGGGTTCAGAGATCTCTTCCCTGCTTTGGAGGAAGGAGAAGGCTGGACAAGCATGGATGGGGTTGCTGAGGATGCAAAGAGACTCTCCACAAACACTGTATGGACATGTCAGACCCCTGAATAGCTCCGCCCCTGTGAAATTCCCAAGCTCAAGGCATGATTCACTAATAAATTGTATGGATTATGCAGCATTTGCTTGAGGACAGATGTATCACTGCCTTCTGCAGGACAAACTGTCAGACCCTCTCTGTGCTCATCAGTTTACAACTTTCACACCTTCTAGTGGCTGATCTGGAAAACACATCAGCCATTACCACGATGGATATAAACAACTAATATCCAAAATTCTTGTGAGGCAGCCCCTTCAGTACAGCTTGATAGCACAGGACATAGGTAGCCTAGGATAAATGCCAAACAGAGCAGAGAATTTCACCCCTGAACTGACATTTAAGAGTACATTTCAATGGCTTATGCAGTGCAGACTTTCTGATGTTCTTTCTCCATCATTTTGTTAAGATTACACGTCCAAACTTTCAAAGCACAGCATCCAAAATACAGAAATGCTCTCCCTAGACCGAATTTCTCCCCAGAGTTAATGTTAGGATCAGATCAGCTGCAAAGCTACTGGTATTCAGATGTAAAACTTTTCAATTGAAGCAGACTATTGTCTTGGACAAAATCAATTAAGTGCAATAAATTTCATACATAGACCCCAAGGCTGGCAAGTGTCCCCTAATGTCACACTGAAGAAACCTGAGCCAAACAAATACCACCCTCCTCAGTCCTTTTCACGTACTCTTTTTGCTCATCAGTTGCACGAGAAAAGAAAATGCCCGTTTTTCCTGCTTGCTGGAGAATAGAGATACACATACCTTCAGTTAGACGTGGTTTTGGTAACACAAGTGATCTATAAAGTGTTCTTTTCGGGGTACAACAAAGAAAATAACACCTTCCAACAGTTTCCAACATAACCTTAACCAGCTGAGGAGACAATTCAGAGAGAAGAGCATTTAAATTACTGTACACGCTCAAATAGAACATTTTTGTTCCTCAGCACATTGCTAAGGTACAGACTGCTGCACCTTGTGACAACACCATGGAGACGAGCTGCTAAAAAACTACCCTTTATTTTTTACCTTTTATTAGTAAGGGTGTACGACTTTTCATATGCTCCCAGATATATGCAAGATAACAGAAACCCACTCCATAAAATATTTCAAAACACACTCAAGAAATTTACATTCCAGAAGCTTGGATTCTTGATGCCTATTCCTGCTACCTCATGTAAAGACCTTTTAAGGAAAGCACACAGTAAGCAGTATTTCTGATCCTGTTTTGAAGAACTCCACCATTAAAAGGAATTATTTATCTGCTTTTTTCTAACACTTCCTAAGAAAGTATCATTTATATTACACACTTATATTATTTAGACTAGAAAGGACTGATTTCAGCATCAAGACTGTGTAGTGATCTCAGTTTCATCTTTCTATTCAATCCCTTTAAACTCACATTAAAAGAATATTTAAATGCATAGACAGAATATTTCAAATGCAAAAAAAAAACTATGGCAAACACATGGATACAAATGTACAACTAAAACTTAGCCTGCCAGGCCTACATGCAATATTTTTCTCTCTCTCTTAGGTTAACTGTGCAATTTAACAAACACAAAAAATGGCACGCAAATTATGGATATTGAATGTGAATGCTCTTGTAAATTAGGTGACACAGCAAACAAATCAAAATGAAAATACACTAAGAAAAAGAAAAATTGGAAATATTAACATAAAGCAGGCTTCACAAATGTATTCAGGAAATCCTAACAGTTGCTTAGGAAAAATGGGAAATTAGCAGCTGCATTTTTAAGGAACTACGTAGTATTTCAATAATGTATATATGTGTGTGTGTGTGTATATATATATATATATATCTCAAAGATACAGAAACAAGAATGGGGGGAACAAATTTTGAAAACACCTTAATGTACCTTGATAATGTTGAAAGGCAGAAGTCATTTAAACAACAGGAAACCCACAAACCCAATAGCCAACATGAAAGAAACAATACTAACACTTAAGATATTGATAACAAATATTAGTTTTCATTAGGAATGCAAGTGTACCATCAGGCCCATAGTTCCATTTAACCCCATCAGAAGGGGTTAATTAACATTAACTTTTGGTAAATTTCTGCATAAGAGTTGAGCTAGTAAATACTGAACCTCTCTGAGCAGAGGTGAGCAGGCATGAGCAGTACAGCATTACTCAGATCACGAAGGCCATCGTGACCCCAAAGAGCTGTGACAAACCTGCAGCAAGCAGAGGGTATGGCTCTCAGATATGGACACCAGGAGGATTAATGGTCAATTTAGTCTAAGACACAGGGTTCAGAGGGCTTTGCTCCCCAGACTGTCCTTTAAGCCCTACAGAATCTCCAGATTTATGGATTTATGCAGGGAGTCACAGAAAATACAACTCCCTTCTTTTAGAAGGTATATGGAAATGCAAAATACAACTCCCTTCTTGAAAAAGGTGTATGTAAATATATGGAAAACCTACACATGGACACACCAACACAATCCAGTCAATTCAATGTTGGCCTGAATGTACCACCAACATGTAATTTTGGAATACATTCAAGTTACACTAGAAATGAGCATAAAAAACCACAGAAAATCCTGCCATATTTCTGACATTCCTTGAACGTTAGGAGACTACATTATTTTCCAACTTATTATCAACTGTATGAAAATAGAGAGTGACATTCCTTCTAGCTAGAAGAAAACATGTTTATATTTAGTTTACTCAGAACTGCAACATTGAAAGAACATTTATTCTCCCAAATGTGAAATAGCCTCCTACCTTGAATGATCTGTTCAGCGTGTTGCTTTTCAAATCAGCGAAATGATCTTTTTTTTTTGACAGATCACTAAATAAGCTGGAGAAGGCAGTGCATCAGCAGCACAGGACAGTTATTGCCTCCGACACCTGGCTGCGGCAGAGGAATTCCTTTGCAATGGAATGGAGAGTAACTAACCCATGCCTCTGCTGACTCCAGCTGTCAGTCAGCACTGCCAGCTGGATGCATCACACACCTCAGAGATGGAACCAGAGCCCCACACTGGACAGACAGCAACATTACGGGACTGGATTTGGACAGCCAGAGGAACACGAGTGGTGTTAGTGAGTTTTAGACACTCGAAAATACCGTGGGCCGTACACAGAGTTTGCCTTCCCCTGTTTTTGTTGCAAAGTAATGCTGGAGACATAAGCGTAGTGCTTGGGTCGGGCACGAATCCTACAACCAGGGAATGCGTCCTGACAGTGTCTGACCCTCAGCAGGGACAATGCACAGCAGCGACCGAGGGAATTCCTCCGCCACGGCGCAGGAGTCAGGCCTCTGGATCTGGGCTCAGCACGGCCAAGTTGCCGTGTTTGGAGCGGCTCGGGGGCTGCCCCCGGGGAGCGCGGGGCTGGAGCGTGGAACGGACACGCGGACAAACGGCCCCAGGGCTCCAGTTGCAGCGGCGGCAGCGGCAGCAGCGAGTCTACGGAGTCTACGGCGCCTACGACCCCTCCCCGTCCCTCTCTTGTTCCTCCTCTCCCTCTCCCGCTGTGCCGCACTCTGTCTCGGTGTCCCGCAGCCTCTCCCGGTGTCCCTTTCCCGACCCCCCCGGCCCCTCTCGGCGTCCCCGTCCCGGCCTGTCCCTCTCCCCCCGCAGGGCTGGGCCATACCCCGGGCCCGCCCCCGGCCCCGGGCGTCCCGCCGCGGTCTCGGCCCCGCCCGGCTCTGGCGGTGCTGGCTGTGGCGGTGCTGGGCGGGCATCAGTGCCTGGGGCCAGGGCGGCATCGCTGCGCTTTGGCTGCGCCTGTCCCGAGCCCGGCCCCGCCCCGGCCCCGCCCCCGCTTCGTCCCCCGGCCCCGCCTCTGCCCCCGCCCCGCCCCCGCCTTCGCCCCGGCCCCGCCCCACGGCTATGCCCCGGCCCCGCCCCTGCCCCCGCCCCCGGCCCCGCCCCGGCTCCTCCCGGGCCCCGCGGAGGACACACGCGACGCGGCGCGGCCGCTCCCGCCGCCTCCGCCGCGGCTTGCCCGGCCCGAGCTCCGCCGCTCGGCAGCGCAGCCGCCGGCCTCGAGCCGCCGGGGCCCGGGGCGGGTGGGGATGGCCGGGCCGGGGCGCTCGGGGGGCGGTCGGGGGCCGTGTCTGGCCCCGGGCCGAGCGCTGAGGGCCGCGTGTCGCCCGCAGGGGAGGCGCGGGAGGCCCTGCAGGACCGGTCCCGGCTGGGTTCGCTGCCGGGGCGCGGAGGCTTCGGCAGCGTCTGCTCGGGGACGCGGCTCTCGGACGGCGCCCCGGTGAGCGGCGGGGCTGGCGGCGAGCGGAGGAGGAGGAGGAGGGCGGAGGAGGAGGAGGAGAAGATCGGGGCGCGGCGGGGCAGGCGGCGAGCTGAGCCCGCTGCTGGCCTTTGCTCGCAGGTGGCCATCAAATGCGTGCCCCGGGCCCGCATCCGGCACTGGGGCGAGCTGGTGAGTGAGCGGGGCCAGCGGGAGAAGCTGGGGCCCGGCATTGTGCAGGTTGCATTGTGATTTTTGTGTAGCATGAGGTGATGTTGAAAAGAGCAGTTGGAATAGAGTTTGCAAAGGCAAAAGTGTGATCTTAGAACTGTCAAACAGTAGAGAATTCCTTCAATATCTTTATCCCCCATCAAGTTAAGGTGTGGTATTCAGTGAAGTTAGTGGAAATTGGAGGGATTTACTACTGTACAATCTCGTGCCTATTGCAATTAGAAGAATAATGAGATTTTAGTAAATCAAAAGGTAGTTTTCATTCAGTTTGGACTTGGATACGTAAATTACTCCTGTTGGAAAAAAATGGATTAGAGATTGTAAATGTTTAGAAGCTGAAGCATAATCCCTGCTTTGGCTATAAATAAGGAATATCATACACAGAATGAATTATTCTGAACCCCCGTCGGAGGCCTTCAGAGTCAACCTTACAGGTCTCATGGAATCAAAACTGGGAGGAACTATCCTGTATCTTTTCTCTTAATTCTTGCTCTTTAGAACTTTAATTATTCTGGATTACTCAAACAATCCACAGGAATAATAGAATAGGCATGATGATAGGATGATATGGCAGTATATCTTTTTTTGGTAATTATTTAATTATGCTCCATGACTTGAGAAAGGAAAATATTTAAATGATCAATCATATTCTTGAGCTAAATCTTGAGATCAATACAGAAGGTTACACATGATTTCCAATCTATAACCTTTGACTGTATGTTTAAAAGACATTAATTATAAGTACATAAAAATATTCCAATGACAATAAGCATGGTAATTGTAGTTTATGAATTCAGTCTTTTGGAGTGGATAAATTAAGCAAGCAGAGAAAGGCTGATGAGGAAGCATTCACAGAATGCAGAAATTGTGCCTAATATGAAGTAAACAATGATAGGCCCTATCCTTTCTCGACTTTATAATGGTCAGTAAGGCAAAAAGTTAAACCCAAGCATGATAATATAGCACAAAATTGATCTAATTAAATATTCTGAAGAGAAATTAGAAGGTGGGTTCAGTGGCACTCAAACTGGCAGCAAGCAAACTAATAACAAGGCCAAAACCTCTGGGGAGAGTAGTGAAAGGCCCCAAGGTTTTTTGTGGAGAGTTGCAATGAAAAGTGTGTTTACAAACTTCAGTCTCATGTTGGCAGCTGCTCTAATTCTCTCGACTCCATCCATTTCCCCAGTGCAGTGTTTTGGTGGACGCATGGTTATCTTCTAAATAATCTTGGACTTCCTCCTAATTGTTCTGACTTTTTTTCTGTGTGAGAGAGACAATTTTAGGCCAGGCATTGTTTGCCATGCTCTGGTTTTCATGGCTCTACTCTAGTACCTTTACGTGGTGTCCACTCTAGCCAGAAGATCAGGCAAATGTCTTCTTTTTGGCAGTATTTCCTGGAGTGAATGTCTGTCATACATTGGTCGGGCAGAGCTGGAATTTATAAGACAGGATAGCCCACTTGGTTTGCCTAGTAGCTTGGAAGATAATAAAGGTGATGAACAAATCTCCAGTAACTCTAAATGGAGTTACCTAGATATACTAACTCTAAACTGAGTTACCTGGATATCCTGAGACGAGAACAAGTCCGAGGGGTTCAAGAAGAGACTGTAGGAAAAGCTCTTGAATGTTGACCTCTTAGATGTTGATGTGAAATGAGGAGACAGGGGAAGGAGGCAGCTCTTAGGAACAGAATTATTCCTTTTATCCTCTATATGCCTGTTGAAGTACTGCCTTCCCTTAGGGGGATAACTCAAGCAAACACCTGTTGGATGCCATTGTGTTTTCATGGATGATTTAGGGATGGCTGCCCATTTCTAGTGATCCTGTTCAGAAGTGATTTAAGATGTGCGGTAGTTTAGACAGAAAGTCAAGCTAGAGCTGCTGTGACAGTGCTTCCAGCATGAGTGTTGTGAGCTAAACCTGAAATTTGATTTGAACTGCCTGATATCTGCGAAGGGGCAGGATATCATTGCTAGAGAGAAATCCTCTCATCTTCCGCGACTCCATCCCCAGTCAGATGGAAGAACAGGTTGGTATCCAGAGGTGAATGGCACTGGACCTTTGCGAGGCACAGAAATCATCCATATCCCCATGCTTTTAAGGAAAAGGATTCTGAGCAGAGGGCCCTTTGACTCTGCAGCAGAAACTGTTTGGAAAAACTTGCTTTAATAATAAGATTCTGACTGAAGGCTTTTGCAGAGGATGGTTTGCTTATGGAAATGGTCAAGCGGTCGTTCTGGTATTTGGACACCAGGTTACAAAAAGAGGAAAACTACTGTGTCGGTGTACATGAAGTGAATTGAAAAGTAAAATAAAGGAAAAGTTCAGAAGCCAAAGCTGGAGAGAGGTTCAGAGTAACCCAAAATTGCCATCCAAGATCTTGGGGAGGAGGGTTGTAACCTTTCTGAAATATTACTGCGCACGTACTCCCTAACTAATACATTGGGTGTGTTAGACCAAACCAGACAATTAATTTTTAACACAGAAGGACTTTGAGGACAACTCTGACACCCAGAGGAAAGAAAAGGCTTTATGGAAAGTTTCCATCTTCGAATCACTGCTAAAGTAGAAGTGGTGTTTTGTTAGTGGAAAATGTCAGTGAAATTTGCAATAATTGTGTCTTCCTGAGAGGTGTCACTACAGTAAATCCCCTTTGTGGAATGGTTAAGTCACAATTGAAATTTGGTGGTGTGCAGTAGTCCATTGTT
This sequence comes from Chamaea fasciata, assembly GCF_029207755.1. Lineage (NCBI taxonomy): Eukaryota > Metazoa > Chordata > Aves > Passeriformes > Sylviidae > Chamaea > Chamaea fasciata. Next base: position 88,797 of record NW_027094148.1, on the reverse strand, counting down.
CTGGTACTTAAACTCTTTGGGGAACAGTCCCCATAAGGGGTAATGATTTGCTGGTGGCCAAGAAGTGTATTTTCTGTATGATCCAGGTGGAGAAGTAAAGGAAGAAATGCTGTGAAATGGACACATTTTTTGTACACCTGAAAAGAGACTTGGATGTGATATGCAGGCAGATATCAGCTTTAAATTAGATGTAGTCAATGTTAATGGTATTAACATACAGATCTTTATCAGCAGAGGTGTATTCAGGCTTCTTCTATTTTCCTGTCCATTTGCTTCAGTGTAGCAGTGTGAGATGAAAGCCCAAGGCTTTGCAGACTGGCTCCTCCTTTGTGCCCCGGGTGTGTGATCATTGTTTGAGGCAGGGAACAGGTAGACCTGAGAAACAGTGAGAATGCCAGCACAGGGGCTCCTGCTGCATGTGCTGATACATCCCTTGTATGGGATGGAGACTGCCCACTTGGTTTGAGGATTTGCTTCCAGGCACCTAATTTCTCTGAGATGGTGTCATTTTCTCTGTAAATGTGCCTCTATGGCTATAGCTGCAAAGAGTTTAGTCTGAACAGTATTCATCGGTTTGATTGTTTCCTGCTCCCTCTGACTTTGTGGTGCACAAGTCGACCTAAATGTCTCAATAATGAATTATTGCTGGGTAATTAATCAGCTTCCCCTGCTTTAGAGAGTTGCCTCCTAGAACTTACCATAATTCACCTCCATCAGCCAATACATACAGACATTAATTGTCTCATAATATTGTCAGGAAGATGTCAGGTAGTACTGACAGGGTGTGAGTGCATCTCTTTGATCTAAGCAAATTTTGTTAGTGTTTTGCCCCTAATCTCATTCTACACATTTATCTTGCCAGTGCCATGAGCTGGACTGAGGACACATCATCAGGGTGCAGTCAGGAGCAATTTGTCCATATGAACAGTGATTTCAGATTTGCAATGGGAAGTGAGTAATTCCCCAGCAGGTAAGTCACAAAACCAGTTACTGACAGCTGGGACAGTGGAAATTCTCCTTGTAGTGGCCTTGTTTTAAACACCAAGATGAAAATATGATGCATGCTTCGAAGGTGCAAACAATGTCTACTCTCATTTCACTCAGTGAAATTTGCTCAGCTTCATCTTGGAGCACTGGAGATATTTTAGTATTTCAAAGTGTATCAAACTGTTTCCCCAGTATTTGGAAAAGCTACTCAGGTTTAGTGGAAATGTTTCTATTTCAGACCCAAACCACTTTGATATTTGTTAATTTTATTAGTGTATTGAAGTTGATTGACACTGGGAAAAGTGATCCTGTTTCTTCAATTGATAACACCACAGGAATTGCCTTTTTCTTAATCTTTATTTGGATGCCTCCCTGTCCCTATGGAACAATGGGTTTGAAGATGCAGTGAGGTAGACCACTGGAAGGAAAAGGCCAGGCTAAATATTCCTTGCAATAAATAGGCCTCTTTCCCTTGACTTCAAAGGGAAAAAAAAAAAAAAAAAGCCTAATTAAATACAATTGAGGGGAAGAGGAAAAAATGAGATCCTTTGATTTGAACACACTTTGGAGCAGAGCATGGAGAGATAGGAGAATGATCTCTGTGAGATGAATAAGTTGCCTCTCCTGCTGCATTTGTTTTGGGGTGGGTGAATCATTTCTTGAGGATTTTTTTTTTAAAAGTTGGATTTGACTTGGTTGATATTCCTTTCAGCATCTAGTTTTTCTATTTTGGCTTGTATTTTTCATACAAGAACCATGTTTTTAGAGCAGATAGCTGGTCCTGCAGTATAGGCAGATCTCATAAGGGCAGGAGGATAAGGAAATACACCGGAAAGGACAATATTGAAGATTTTATCAAGTTTGACCTCCTGGCAGTTGAAGCAAGTTGTCCCTCAAGGTCTTGTGGGAGCTGTTTCAAGTGAAGAGAGCACGAGTCACAAACACAGTGAAGATCTCTGACTAATTCTAAATGGGGTAAAGAATTAGCCCCTTCACCATCACGCCTGGATTTTTACCTGGGGAGAATGTCTATGGAAAAAGATTGTGGCTGTTATGAAGGGATAATGTCCAAGGCAGCCGAAAATCTGCATTGGCTGATGTGTTGTGTGTCCTCCCTCCTCCCAGTGTTTTCAGTCAGTGTGTCAGAGCCTTTCCTGGCATGTGAGCCATTCCTTGAAGTGTTGAAATGGTTCCTTGGGACTCCCTCACTCTTGGCAAAAAAAGTAGGAGGAGGAAGGACAAATCTCGCTCCCTCCACTTCCAAGGAGTGTATATTGTGTGTTGTATACTCCCTTGGGGTGTTTGCCACCTTTCCTGAGGGTGAACTTGTAGGATTTGTTGCAAACTTATTCACAAGAAATGTTGTGTGTACCTATTAGAGTTTTACAGTGAGTTAGGGATTTGGCAAAGGTGAATTGTTGAAGTTGAAAATAATTTTGGGGTGTAACAGATCAACCTCTGCATAACACAGATAAAAATACTTGCAAGAACCTTTCCCTTTTTCATTTATCATTATGCACACTGCTTCACTGGAAAAGGCCTCACAGGATGTGTTTGGAGAGGAGCCTGCTTTTCCATTAAACAACAAGGAATATTTTACTTTTGAAAGAAAGAGACAAAAACATGCCATTTTTTTTAATGGCATGTTCTTAGTTATCAGATTAACAACATTTCTGGAGGGGTATTCAAGCAAGTGTTAAGTGTAAAACATACAAATAAATGTACTCTTACTTTCAGCAATCCTTTAAGAACTAGAGACTTCTCTTAAAGCAGGATCACTTTCCTTCTGGGTGGATCACCTTTAGGTATTCCTCCAAACAAGCTGCAGCTGTCCCATATGACACTGGCAGGGGCAGCTGTGGGCCGTGGTGCTTCCCCAGGAGTTTTTGGCGGCTGACTCTTGCTTAGGTAATTTAGTAATTGTGCTGCCACCTTCGGGATCCCCAAAAGGTCTGTCTCCCACGTGCCTGCATGTTGCAAGACTATATTTCTTTCCCATATGTTCCTCTTTTCTGTGCATGATTGGTCTTTGTACAGATAAAGGAGGGGTTTTAGCACTTGTTAATGAATTAACTAAATGGTGGATGTAGTGATGTAATCTATACAAAATGATTCTGTTAGATACTTTGGAGACTTCTGTTTTGCTTGTGTGATCTTTACTATTTGAGGGAAACTTTCAAACTCCTGATGGGCCTTGAGTGATTTTTACTTCTTGGACAGACCGTGCTTCTCTTGTCTTTCTACTTGTTGTCCCCTTAATTTTAGCCCCTAGAGGGCTAAACTTTCCAGTTTCATTAAATAAATCATAAATAGTTCAGTTTATAAATAATATAGATGTTCATTGTGTATTTTTATATAATTTAATTTTGTCCCCTACAGGGTTAAAATTTGGAGGGTGAGTGCTACTCTTCAGGAAAACCTGGTGATGGAACAAATGAGGTGCAGCTGGCATCAATCAAGGTTGCAGTTAGACAGAGTGGAAACACTGCAGTTGGACCAAGTGCCTTCATCAGAGCAGCAAGTTCCAGAGCTCCTTCACTGTGGCACCTTCAGGCTTGGTGGAAGGAGAACCTGAAACAGTGAGTGTAAAGCAACGACACCTGAGCTTGCAGAGTCTGTGGCTGAGTAAAATCTGGTCTAAGTTCTGTTGTTTTACAGAAGAAAAATGTTGTAGCTGATCTGTCAAACACAGTAGACTCAAAGTGAGGGCCTGGAAGTGACTCTGTAAGAAGAAATGGCTTATAAAAGAGGGTAAAAAAGTGTGAGCTGGCTGCTGAAGATTGATAGCAGAGATTTTTTTTTGTCTTGGTTGTCGCACTAGTGATTCCACGTGGTATGTTTGGATGCTTTTCAGTTTAGATTGCTATACAAGTATGAAGTTTGTCTTGCCCTCTCTTTGTTGGGCAGCTTTATGGCCATGATACTCAGTAAATGATGAGCTTTCTTTAGGTTGATTTATACTGTTGGCTGGGGATTATTTGTGGGTTTTTTTTCTGCTTGAGGTCTCAACCATTAACAGCCAAACGTGTGCTGGACTTCAGCTTTGTGCATAAACCTCCAAAGTGGAAAAAGGCCTTTGATATTTCCTGCATTTCTGTTATAAAGTAGCTATAAGTGGTACAGTTTTGGGGGTGGGTGACTCACTTCTTGAGGATTTTATTTTTAGAAGTTGGATTTGACTTGGTTGATATTCCTTTCAGCATCTAGATTTTCTATTTGGGCATGTATTTTCCACGTTGACTTTAATGATCATAGTGTCAAAAAGTCAATATGCTGTTGTAGAAGTGAGAAGTTTGCCTGAGTGCTTGATTCCAGGGAGGAGAAATAGAAGAAAATAAGTAAATACTGTTGCAGTTTGTCTATTTAAAAGCTCTATTTAATATATTTTTTACCGTGTTGCTTGCTGAGTTTAATCAGAGTCCGAATAGATTTCAAAGCTTCTCTCCAGTTTTAGGAAGCTTGGAGATGGCAATTTCAAGATTATCTCATCTTGTTGGCGTGGTTTCTTTCTAGGAAGGCTAAATGGCACATCAGAATCTGCTTTGTTTTTCCAGAAGCATCAGTACTTCATGGTATTGTGGAAAAGTTCAAGTCATTACCGTGCCAGCCCGTCACAGTTAATTTTTTGGCAAAATGAATCCATAACAAGAAATGGTTTCAATCGATTTCTTCTGCAGATTCTGCAGTAGCTGTGCAGATCTGTTGATTAGCTCAGCCTGTTGGAAGAGTGGGGTCTGCCCCATTTGTAGTCCTTGGGGACAGTCATGGCTGGGTTATTTCTGTGGGCCTGTCAGCTCACAAGGAAATGCCCTTCAGCTCTTACCCTGACTTAGATCAGCATGAGGAACATCATGACATAATAGTTATTTTTTTAAAAATGTTTTTAATGTATTTGTCAACTTGTACTGCTGCTGCATAAATTCGTTAAGAGTCTTTATGGAATGCTGAGCACGGTTGTGGTCAGTGAGTTTTGCAGATGTGGACTGGTGGAATTGCAGTTTGCCCTGCAGTGTGTTTTAATCTCCTTTGTGAGTGTTTCCCCACCCCTCACCTGGCTGTAAGATGTATAAGTGCCTTAGTGAGCAGTTATTTACCTGTGGCAAGTCTGTTGAACCTAAACTCAGGAAATTGTACACCTCCTGGCCCTATTTACCTTGATCTTATTCCATAAAATCTTCATGCTGGTAATCTGTGCAGCTCAGAGGCACTGAAAGATGATCTGCAAACAGAGGGAATACTTGCTCTGAACTCTATGGAGGCCCTCAGGAGTCATTCTGATTGATGTCTAGGGATTTCACAAGGATTTGACCTGCTTGATCTTGAGCTTGTAATTAATTGTCAGAGCTGCTATCAGCTTTAGAAATGGGTTTCTACTAACTGGCCCAAAATAGCGATGTTGGGCTTTGAAACTGTTGCCGTTTATGTGTGAAATCAATTGCACCAAGAGCATGTTGTTTTCATGAGTAACAAAAAGGATCCTGTTCTGTAATGTCATCCCATTTGTTAGAAAGTGTTAGCACCTCTCATTTCACAAGGCTTTTTTTTTTTTTTGTACACGGCAAGGATGCATTAAATTTAGTCACGTGCAGAAAGAAATCTGCAACTGGATACTCATTGTAAAGGCACTAGATATGTGTGATTTCTCTGTATTTTAACGCTTATTTGAATACAATAGATGAAGCTGGTCAGATGATGAAAGGGCTCTTTGGCTATTGCAAGTCCTCTTGCCCCCTCATCTCTCCTACTGTCAGTGTATGCCTGCTAGTTAATAATAGCTTGACACTGGTATAGTTTCAAGCTATTTTTTGCCCATTTCCCTCTTGGTTGCAATAAAAAGAACAGGTTCTATTAGGGGAGCCTTTCTTCCTGCAAGTAAATGGGTGTTTAGTGAAGAGAAAATGCATGGCAGTGGTGGAAACTTAGCAGAGCTTCCTGCTCCTGCTGCACTGCTCATCATCCCATTTATCCATGGGGAAGGAGGGCAGTGTCTATCTTTAGGATATCATGCCCTGACTCGGGGAGATTTACCTGGTGGTCCCACCCCAGAATGGTCCATAGGAAGCCTGGCAGGCTGCCAATTTCTTGCTTAGACCGAGGAATCTAAGGGTCTAAAACCAGGAGAATATGTTCTGCCTGTGTTACATGATAGACATGAGCAATGTGTTATCACAAAGATGTGACAGGGACCTCGTTAGGCCCAGCAGATGTTTTAGTCCTGGCTAAAATCATAATCTGAATGTGAGAGCTGGAAACATGTTGGTAGTGTAGTGCACGTCCTCAGAGGACGGAAGGTAATTTGACAGCTCACTTCAACACTCTTCAATAATGTTGACTCTTCTGGCATCTGTTTGTTGAGAATGTGGCTTCTCATGTGGAAAACCGAGACTTCTTGCAGTAAAAATAAGGATTTCTTTTCCTGATTTGGTTTTCTTTTTTTTCTGGCTTAGGTTAGAAGAGAGAAATATTTGAATGTAGCATTGATGTGTTTAATTTCTAAGCTTTATTTGGAGACTTTGAAAAGGTGAAAATATGTAAGCAGTATTGAGGGAAGAAAGTGTTCTTGTTTGATGCATTAAACTGTTTTCTTTCTGAGAGTCTGTGTTTTTAGAGATCCCAGGCAGTACTTTTTCCTTTAGCAGTACCAGAGTCCTGCTGTCTGTCTCAAGAGAAGCCAAAAAAGGTCAGGTAAGAACTGTTTAGGTAAGATAGGTGGCATTTCTGTCAGTTCTCACTAGCTGGTGAAGCAGATGAGGAGCTGCACAAAACTGAAAACAAACAAGTAATGTTGCTCTGTCCCTGTCCCCCAAGTCCAAAAAATCCTCTCAATGCCCTTAAGCGGCCGTCTTTGTGAAGGGAATCTTTTCTCTTGAGTGGAAGTTTAGAAAGTGTTTTGTTGTACTGGTTATGTTAATTCAGGCGATCTTTGTTTCACAAGACAGGAATTGAGAGGGCTGTCCTGCTCTGCATAATTACCTGTCACAGCAAAGAGAATATATTAAGATGGGAAACTGAGATTGGTGTAAAATTCTGTCTTATCTGCAAGGTATATCAGCAGTGTGTTTGATAGAGCTTGATTGTATCCAAGATTCCAGGGGGCTCCTGGTGTCAGGTGAGAATCCTTCTTTACGGAAAGCACTTGGTCTTTTCCTGTTGATATTGGTGAGCCAAAAATACTATTTTTTGCTGCTTCTTGTAGCAAACCAAGTGTGAAATGTGAGATGTAACAGCGCTGCCTAAGCCTCTCTGGCAGCCTCATGCAGTAGCCTGCTTTGAATATTGTTTGGTAAGATGACAGCACTTTGCTGCCGGTCTGTGAGTTGTCCATGTAAGGTGGGTTATCTTTGCTCAGGTGCCTGGAGACTTGTTCTTACAAGAGATACAAACAATGCATTCGAGAATTTGGCACATCTGGGACATTTTATCTTGCTCTTGGAGAAAAAGGTCAAATGCTCCACAGCCTGTTTCTCTTAAATAGCAGAAAATCCCAGCCTGGATTGAAGATTTGACCCCCATTAAAATACATCGCTTCATGTCTAACCTAGCTATGGGGTTTTAGCTGTGTACATAAATACATAACTGCAGATGAATATTGAAGTACTCCTAGTGTAAATAGAAATACGCAGATGCACATGCTGGGCATACTCATGCATGCCTACAGCTGCAGAGAAAATGTACAGCAGGCAAAGGACTTTCTGATACAACGAAATGAATGTCTTTATTAAGATCTTAGTTCCTCATTAAAAATGCTGAGAAGTAGAACTTGTATGAAAGACTGAAGCTGGGATTTCAAATTAATGTGTATGATAGTCAATATGAACTCAATTCTGAAACGTAAGAGTGTCTGTGGAGATCTGTTGAACTGTGTTCATATATATCACTGTTTTTTCTTGTCCCAAGTTTTTTTTTTTTTAAATTTGGGGTTGCCATTGCAGTTTTAGGAAGGTTAATATTTAGTGCAATTCAGAAGTCCTAAAGAAAACAATTGTTTTAATACAAGACATTTCTCCCATTGTTTTAAGAGGAAAAAATGATCTCGTGTCAATGGTATGGACTCTTATCCTCCTGCTTAAGTATTCAATTCTTTTGATTCTTCTAAATTTTCAGCATCACGTGCATATGAAATTGGTCTCTTAAGTGATAGGTATTTTTTGAAGGTTTGCTCAGTTGTGCTTTCAGATTTTTCATTCACCTTCTGGTGGCTTGGCTGGGTCTGCATACACAAGTGCATGAACTGAACTATCATTAGCAAGTTCAGTTTTTCCTCTTGTAGTCTTTGTGGCCTCTAAGTTTTTCTTGTCTGCTGTCTTTGCAAACCAGTTTTTCTGCAGGGTCACTTTAAATCACCCAGTGTAACAAACCTGAGTATGACAAATGTGTGCATGAGGGAATGTGTCTTGCTGGTTGTGGCCATCAAAATAGGTTTCACATGGTAGAAATTTGATAGTGTATTTACAGTTCTCAAATCTTGCTTTTGCTGGTGTCCTTGAGTTCATTTTTTTAACAGTCTCAATGAGTTACTGACTAGCTGGCATTGGAAAAATTTGACTTTATCCTCAGGGGCCACTGTAGGCTTTGTTCTGATAAATACTTGTCCAAACATCCCCATTATTTTTTCTTCAAGACAGAAAATGTGACACAGGGTGCTGTGCCTGTTATCTCCCACCTAGACTTGTTTGGTTGGTGTTTTTTTTTTTTTTCCTTTGAGAGAAACTTCAACCTTTTTATTCATTGACCTGGTGAATACTTTATCAATGTATTAAGGTCCTTTTATTAGTGTGGATTTTTTTTAAAGTTTAAAATAAAAATCAGGGAAATATTCTAATTGTATGATTTCTATGGTTGGTTCTACTCCAGAAGAAAGCTTAATTGTTGAAATATTTCTGAGTTCCTGTGTTCTGATTTTTTGAGTAGTCTGTGCTAAGTCTTGAGCAGAAGCTTGCAGAAGAGCTGCAGGATTGAAGGAGAGCAGAAGTGACACAAAGCAAAGCTCTTTTGGGAGATCTTATGGAGGTTAAGCAAGTGCAGCAGGATTTGAGCAATGCTGCTTAGTCCACTTGTTCATGTGTGGATGCCAGGGTGGAGGAGACTGGAATTGGGAGCCAAGATCGCTTAGAGGTGTGTCTGTGAGGGAAGCCAACTGCAATCTGCTGGTTTCTGGTGACTTTAGAGGTACCTGTCCAGTGTTAGTCCTGTCTCGTACTGGAGCAAACTATTGATCACCTGGCCAAAAACATTTTGCTGCTTTAAAGAACTTCCCCAAACTTTAGGGAATAGTGGGACTGTCATTAAGAAAGAGATGTAATTCCAAGCACTTTTTCTTGGTTTTAAATGCTGACTTCATGGGGTTTTTTCCCTAAGAGTAGGAGAGCTTCATGTAAGTCTTGAAACTGCTGGTGGTTGATAGGCTTCTATTTATTTAATCAGGGCAGTGCATGTTACAGAACTGACAGCAAAGGGATCAGGACTAGAAATATTTTTTACTGGACATCAACATGCTGCTGTGCTGTTGGGAGAAAGTGGAGATTGCTTTGCCAGCACCATCTGGGAGCCTCTGCTTGGCTGTATGGTAGGCAGACCTTTTGTGAATCAGAGAATTGCCTTTGGAATAAAGCCTCTTGGTGGCAGGTTTTTTTAATCTGCTGCACTGACAGAACTGCTCCATCTTGTCCTCTTAATGCAAGCGTGTGTGCCAAATCTGCCTGAAGGGATCTGTATCCAGGAGAGAAGGAAGTGGTGGTGCCTCTGAAAGGTGCTTGCCTTCTTTTGCAAGACAAAATAAACTTTTGGTGGCTTTGTGGGGCTGCAGCCGGCACTCTTGGGTTATATATTCTTCTTATATGAATGTAGCACACACTTCAAATTTATTGTTAGAGGAAAGAATAGAAATGTTGGCTACAACTTACAGAGGCAAACAGCATATGCTGTGTGTATAATTGTCATTCAGCCCAAAAGATGTGTTGAAAATGTGCACTTTTTTTGTGTGGCGGGCAAAAAAAAAACCCCAACCAAACATTTGTTAATCTTTGTGCTTTATGGGAACAGGTTACTCAGTTGTCCTTAATAGTTGTGATGGAATGACCGAGCAGATTGTGGGTAAAGATACTTTTGGGTTGAGGTGGTTACACAATTAAATGAATAAAAGGTGATAGTTCTGCATTGCCAATACGTCAAAAGCTTAGAGCTTTGGTAGCAGAATTTTAATTAAATCCATAAGACAGTCTCGGCTGAATTTAGAAAGCCAAAATTATGCATCACCACTACTTCTGTCCATGTAAGTATTATAATAAATGTAAAAAGAAAGTCATCACTATCATTCAGAATGCTAGGAATAGAAATTGGACAATAACCTGGCTGGCGTAAGCATTTATAGTTCTAAAAGAGCGGAAATAAATTTAAATCCTCTTCCAGGTTTAATGACCAGGCAAATATAGGGTAAAGTAAAACTTTGAAAGTTGTTATAAGTTGAGTTTTGTTGCGTCTTTTTAGTTCTTGAATATCTTTCAAAGAAAGTCAAATCTCAGAGCTCTGAGACCACCTGTAGCTACAAAGCCTTGAATCCTGTTTGCTGACTCCCAAATTCAAATCTCAAATTTGTGTGGACTGCCTGAAGCCACGAATGACACAGTGAGAGCATTCAGGCTCAAATACTGTCTGCTTTTCTCTAGCTCTAGGGGCAGATTAGGCAGCACTTCAAGTCATTTCTCTGGTTTCAGTCCTTCCACTCTTCTAAAATTCACTCTCCATCCAAGTTGGCCACTTTGTTAATGACTATATTGGAGTTCAGGCTGTCTTGTGGCAGTAATGAATGGTAGTATCTTCAGAGCATGGGCAATAAGTTTTTTTCCTAATCTTTTAAGTGTTTCAGAAAACATGTTGATTGAAATAAGCTCGTTGCCATCAGTGAGACAAGAGAGAGAGTGGTATGCTTGCAAAAGAAAACAGTGCTCAAATTTTGTACTGTTCAGTAGGTTTTCTCGGCAATTCCCTTCTTCCAAGTGGCCAAGGATCAGAAGAGAGGTCCTGACCTTGTGCAGTTTTGCAATTCATAGATGTCCAGCATGATTTAGGATTTTGGAATTAAATGACTTGAGTTTGCTAAATTGTAATTGAGCTGTTGGATTTCGTTCACAAAACATAGTCTGGTCAAACAACTGACCCGTATTTTGGTTGTTTATTTGATGTTCTGAAAAATAACCTGCCTTGTGAAATGCAAAATTGAGGTCAAGCCTTTCATGTGCCTCATTCAAAGGAGCTTTTAGCTCAAAATCTCTTGAATTGAGCCATGTCTTGGTACTGTGGGGAGTTTGTCTAGAGCTAAGGATTATGGTTTATTGTCTTTGAAATCTATTTTTCTGTTAAATTCTCAATGAATATTCTCATCTGAAAGTAGAGGTAGTGGTGGTATTTACTGTAAATTTCTACTTCTTGCTCAAAAGGTCTGTCTGAACTTCTCTATCTGGTATTGACAAAGTTTGCCTTTTTGTCTGAAAAGATCCTTCATAGCATTTGATTAGGTATTGTCCCTGCCCCATCCCAATATAAGCTTGCAAAAAAAGGAGGTCAGAGAGAGCTCTTAGGGATGTGTTTCTCCTCCCTTGTAGTACTACCGTGAGAACAGTTTTTCATGTTTTGCTTCATTGCAGGAAGGTACTCTTTTGGGTAGGTTGTACAATGTGTAAAACCTTTCACTTCCAGGTATAATAACTATGGTAAGGAAAGAGCAGTGAAAGGCAGCCCTGTTCAGTTCCTGTCCCGGTCAGCACTGACAGTTGTGCTTCATGCAGATTCTCACTGGGCTGATGGGCTTTGGTACCAAAGCACTGGGTCTCTCATCCTTACGCTATTGATGGTGTGACTGAACTGCTCCCTGCTCTGGCTGTGCAGTTTGCTTTCTTGACAAATATCCCCTGCTCAGGAAAATGGGTACTTCTGGGGGACCTGCTGCTGACAAAATAACTTCAGTTGCTTATCCTTTTGAAGAAAGGTTTCTTGAGAACCTCAAGGAAACAGTCTGTTTAACTTTTATCTCTTTGTAGACAGTAATGTTTAGTGGAGAGAAGTATTTCAGCCAGATGCCCAAGTGGTAGTAGTAGTTTAGGCTGTAAATTCATAAAAGTCACACCAAACCATGTGCTCTGTGTTGGTAACATCAATACCCTTGCTGGTTTCTAAAAAGTATTTGTATTTCTGGATAAAGAAAGAGCTTCTATGAAAGTTGACTCAGCTGCTTTAGAAATCTTGTTTTGCTTCCTTTGGATTCACTGTATGTTTTAGAAGCTCTTAGGAAGGGACATGGTACAATCTGGTCACGCTCATAGATAATTTGTAAATATACTTCAGGCGTAGAAGCTGGAGAATCACTTCCCTCTTTGGAGAGTGCATCTGATTTTGTATCAGGAGGTGGAAATAATCTGATGAGTGTGTTACTTGTGTGAAAAGGAAGTGTGCTGCCCTGTAGTGGAAAGATTGCTGTTCAAACATCTGAAGAGCAGCCTTTCAAATGTTTGGAAAGTAAGATAAAGCAATTTTACAGAGATTTATGCACCTTGAGAAAAAGTAGATGTTGAAAAAGTACCATTAATATTCTATTACCTAGTAATCAGCAGTCATGAGGTAGAAAACCAATTTGTGATGCATTTTGTGGTCACAGTTTTTGCAAATGAGCCTTTAGTAGCAGAGCTGGATATAAACCATTTCTGTCAGTGTCTTGGAATTGAGATTTGTGAAGTTTTATCTGTGGTGGGTTTTGTTACTGTTTTCTTACTTCCTCTGGCAACTTTTGTAAATTTGTGATACTCTAAAAGAAAGCACAGTTATCCCTATGTTTTCAAATGGACCAAGAGGCTTTTCGTTCATCTTTGAAAGGGTTACAGTAAAATGAATTTGATTGAATCTTTCAGGGGTTTTTTGTATGCACAATTCAGCAAAAAAAAGGCTTGGTAATGAATTGCTGTTTCTGATCCACAGGCTGTTTTTCTCCAGTCAAACGGTGGTTCAATACCTGCTTTAGATGTTTACAGATCAGTATATTAATGACACTCAGCTGTGCATTTATTCTCACTGGAGCAGTGCCCATTCCTACAGAAATGCCCAGGAGAAACACCCAGCACAGAGCAAGCAAGACCAAATGTCAGTGGTCAGAAAGGGGGAACGCTTGAGAAAGTGCTTAAAGCTTTCTCTCCGGTCCCTTAAAGTGTGGGAGTGCCTTCCTGTCCTTTCCCAAATTCCTTGGTGTTTCAGGCATTATTGAAATCACTGATTTGGGTTTCGTGGTGAGTGATGGATTTAAGCCTCCTGCAAACTAAACCTAAATGTCAGTCTGGGATAAGGCAGAGAACAAAGCAAGTGAATTGTGGGGACAGCCTCAAATTGCTGATGTCCGCCAACAGAACTAGTCAGAGGGAAAATGTTAATTACTTAAAAAATTTAGTAATTCTAAAAGCATAAAGGAGAAGCTGTTTTCAGAAAGGATTAAGCCGGTCTTTGAGATGGGACAATTACTAGGATGCTCAACAAAACCAGCATTTGAAAGAATTGTTTGACGTAGCAATGGCACTTAGGGTAGAATGCAGTTTTCTCTCATTCTGACAGTATACTGGATGTAGGAGGAACAGTGAAATTAAGTGTGGAAAAATTTAAGTTAGTCACCTTAGCAAAAACAGTTTTCTGCACCCAAACAGAGGAATTTGTAATTCTGCATGGAATCCATGAGGGACTTTGATCCCAGTACTTCCCCTTCTTAAAATGGGCGCAGATATCAGGTAATATGGGCGTTTTAAACACTGGCTGGGTAAATCATCACACTCTACACAGAGCAGCTCCTGTGCATCAGCTGCCTCATGGGAAGGGTCCCTGAGCAGCCACTGGCCTTTGTTCCTCACAGTTTGTGCTGTGGAGCTGCTGATGTGCAGATACACTTGTCTGGTTTTCTGTGAAATTCTTACAGATGTGGATCCTAGTGAGTTTGGATTACAAAAATAACTCGTTCCTTAAGCCATGTTGCAACTGATTTTAAACCTAACTGCTACCCTACATTGACATGTTTGTAAGGCAGCTGTATAGAGTACACTGAACAAGCAGAAAGGACATCCAACTCCAGAATTGCCGTTGTTATGCCCAATGGCATCCATGTTCACGTGCATAAACATAGTGTACAGCAGGTAATTTTCCATCTTGCTTTCCTATGGTCTGTAAAAATATTACAGTTTCTGGTTGGGACTGAGACATTTGAAAGCATCCACGTGGTTAGTGGAAATGAACGGCAGCTTTAATGATTAAGCCACTCGGATACTTGCTGGCTGGCACACTTACTAACATTTTATAACCAGTTTTAGTCCACTCCTCTTTATGGGAGTTGGGAGGGAGAGTAAAATTCAGGTGTATATTTTTTAAGGAGAAATAACTGATCAATAGGGCAGTTCAGTCAGGAACTTGAGAGAATTGCTCACCTACAGTTAAATTAGTTCAATGTGATGCGTAAAGCTTCATATGCAGTGAATGTCTTCTACCAACACCAAACCAGGAGTGTTTCAGCTGGAGTATGAAACAGCTCAGTTACAATTATGTGCTGGTAAATTAGTGTCTCATCTTCAAAAACAGAGCTTTTGTTATTTATTTATTGGTAATACTTGGATGCTGTGTCATCCTGAAGTTGTGACACAGTTTGGAAATCGATCCTTAGTGGACCTAGAGGTAGAACAGACTGCATGAGTTGTAGGACATGGCTGTGATTGAACTGAAGGGGGAGCAGTTTTTAGTGTAGCTTAATGACACCTGCAGTTGTTGGGTTTGGTGAAAATACACAGGTATAAATAAGCCCTTTTCTTAAGTAACTGCAAATTGCATAAATCTATATCTCCGAGTCTGCTGTATTATCCTACCACAAGTGATTTGAGGCTTGAAATAACAAGTATTTGTGAAATGGATTTAGAAAAGTTGCCTTATCACCGAATTTATATTTTTTTCTCAAAGCCTTTGACCTTTGGCATTGATATTTTATCACAGGGGAAGGTGTTTCCAGTAGGCAGTGCTGGTGTGGCTGTGCATGCGGGTGTGTGCACACAGCCTGGTGGTGACCCTTGTTTGTTTTGCAGGTGTCCTGTTAGCTTGGCTGTTTCCTTCTCCTTCAGCTGTAGGACAGAATTTTCTCGTTGGCTTGTTCCCTCCTTAAACTGTCTTTCTCCCTCCTCTGAGGTGTTGCTGTGCTGCAGTCTCCTTGTGACGTTTAACAGGCTGCAATTAGCCCAGACACAGAAGTCGGGGTTGTCTGGGGCAGCATGATTCCAGTGATGAAAAGGCGTAATAATAATTCCCCCTCAGTCCACTTGCACTTAGTGCTGTTTGATCCTGCGACTCAATCAGGAGTGGACAACATAGCTGTATTTTCCTGCTCACTTTGCCTGATTAGTGACTGATCTGATTTCCCCCAGGTTTGTAATTAATTTTCCCACAGAAGTATGCTTAGGTTTATGGCTTAAATAATAAGTGATGGTGACTTGTGCTACTGTCTACATGTTTTAATCCTTTTCCACGTCTAGATGGACTAAACAAATGCATAGTTGTTGCATCTGCCCTGCTGTAATGATTACTGTGGTGAAGACTCTTTTTTTTAATTTTTGTAAGCTGCTGTTTTATTTTGCAAGAAGTTATTGAATTACACCTCCAGAAGGCTACTAAAGTAAGAGGTTTATGGCTTTTATTGTCCTTCTGTTCTATGAACAGTTAATGGACAAGTAGGTAGAAAGTACTGAAAATTTGGGTCCTACTGTAAAAATGGCATCAAACCCAGTCTTTCCTGCATACAATTATTGAGGTGTATAGTCCTATGTAAAAAAATCCCAAGCATTAAAACCTGAAGCAAAATCCCCCAAGTCACGAGTAGATATTGAAGATAGAAGTGAAGGCAATTAATATTTGGGAGAGGCAGTGAATGCAGCACGATGAGCGTGACAAAATGTCCTGGGAGTTGGGTGCGTGTAAGAGCCAAAACTGTGCTATTGATTTATACTCTGAGTTTTCTGGGTGAACTTGGAAAGAAAGGCAGTATTGTTGTTGGGAAATGTAAATTGCTGTATTTCATCTCTCTCTAAGGGAAAACTTGTCTCTTCAGGAATTTCCCATCCAGTATTTACAGCTGCTTCTATCACTTCTGACTAAAGTTACTTTTCCAATTGTCTTCTTAGTCAATCTTTTTTAGAAGGTTGACTTTTTGCTAGAGTAGTTCAAGATGAAATGCTGTTTTGTGTGGTCAAAGATAGTTATGCTTGTTCTAGAAATTGTTTCATTTCCAAGGAAAACTTGTTGTAGGAGAATTTGAGGGAAATGGCTATTTAAAGCTACTTGTCACAAGAGGAATTAGCTAGAGATTAACCTGTTGGAGCAGGACTTTTTTTTCTCTCAACTTCCATTTAGACTTCAATTTTATTATCCCTTGTTTTGGCATGAGTTTGTTTTCTTGTGTGCTTGCAGTTAATAGTGACATCTGACTTCTCTCAAGACGCTTAACCTGCTGTGTTAGAAGGAAAGAGAAATCTCTCCTGTTTCCATCAATATTGTATGGCTGATGAAGAAAAAGCAGTGGATATGCTATATTAGGGGGATGTATTTTTGTTATGCTGTTTCGCTGTTGGACTCATGTCTGTGTTGCAGTGTAGTTGTGAAAGAGATATATATTTATCCTTAAAATAAATAACTTTTAATATGCTGAAGTCAAAGTGAATTCTCATGCTAGGTCGTATCTATTTATCAGGGATAATTTGGTTGGTAGAAATGCTGAACACTGATTATGTGGCTCCTCTAACTGCCAGTGGGTTTCTGTACCTTGTCCTATAAAGAAGGTAAAGCTGAGGATGCCCTGGTATATTTGAAATGCTACTGAAACTTAACAGGCTTCAGTCACAGCTTTTAGGAGTTGAAGGGAGGTACTTCTTTCCTAAAATGCCCTGTTCCATTTTACAAGTGGCATAAAGCATGAATGAGGCCAGATCTGATAAAAAACCACCGTACTTAAAACTCTAGCAAGACCAAGTTCCTTTGCAAGTGAAGTTCTTGGTATGTGGTACCAAGACCTGCATTTACATGCTTAGAAAAAATCCTTTTTTTAAATTTATTTTTCTGTGTTTAGAAACTACCCTTGTTTTGCCACCCTAGTCAACATAGAACGGTGTTTTGTGGGCTAGGTGATTTTGCTCTTAAAATCTCATGTTATTGTTTTCAATGTGTTGTATTGAACAAAATAAAGCATCTGGCTTTCAGCAGTAATTTAAATAACAAATAGTTTATATACAAAGAACATTTCTTAAAATGCCTCCCTGAAAGTAGATGTCCCTAAATATTCAGGGAGACCTTACATCCTTTGTGATTAAGTAGTGCTGAAATTATTTCAAAACCTAAATTTTTGAAATGCTGCTGTAATTAATGATTAATAGGGAGCTTAAATCCAGCTAAGTATCTGCCTGAGAAGTGCCAGTGCTGCGTGGTTTTCTGTGTTTGCCTCTCCTAGCAATGCTTTTTGTGTTCATGTCGAAACTGGAGGTAAACAGTTTACAGATAAAATGGAGCCTCCTCCATAAAACTGCGGCACTGGGGAGATGTCAGGATACATCCAGTTTGGAAACAAGCCCTTGACTGTTAACAAGAACAAACAAAGCGTGTGACCCATGCCGTGCAGCTGGCGAGGGGGCTCAGAGACTGTGCAGTGATTCTCCCAGCCTGATAGCTCTGGCAGCTGGGCTGCAGCACATTTTTGGTGTGGATTTCCTGCAGGGCCATGTTTATGTTGGAGGCGGTGCACAAGCTGCTGTGTGGGCATCAAATTATTCTATTGGTTTGAGGATCAATGAGGTTAAATTAGCTCAGTCGTTTACTGCACGTTTTGTTGAGGTTCAAGCTGTCCAGGCTGTTGCAGTTAATAGGAGCAGCCCAGAATGCTGCCGGTTAAATGTGAGTTACTCACCAGGGATCCAGAGTTCATTATTGGAAGGAATAGGACAACTTTACTCCTGAAAAAGTTCAGCTTGTTGGGAATACTCTTCCCTGTGTTGTTTGAGGGGCAGAACTGGAGAGAGTATCATTGATCAGCAGCACAGCAGGATACCTTGATGATAGGTTTAGGGTGGATGTACTGCTCTCTTAATACCTGTTGTACAGATAGAAGTATTGGTGATAAAATAAACTCCTTTGGGCCTTTGATTTGCATAAAAAATAATGTCCCGTTCACTAATGAACAAATTATTTGGAGCTAGAGGGAAGTGAAGAGCTTGGAATGAGTATCTCTGCTTAAAAGCCAAACCAAGGTAAAGGCAGCCAACTGAAGCGTCTGTCAGGAGAGTTGGGCCCTGTTTGGGAACACCTGGAAGAGACGTTCTTTTTGTCTTAATCTTCTTCCCTTTCTTTTCAGAAATACTACTTTTAGAGCTATTCTGATAATACTTCCTAAGCCTAAGTGCATTGTATAACACATGGCATAAGTGATGAGAACATAGGCCATGGATCTGGTTCGATATTAAGGAGAGATTCTTGAATATACCACATTGGGCAATTCTTTCCATTTCTGGATCCTTGGCTTCTGTTGAATGGCAGTGCTACAATTGAGTGCAATTATGTGGGATATGTCAAATAGAAACTTTGACTCTGTATCACTAAATTAGGAAGCCAGAATAATACTGTGTTTTAGACTCTGTAAGCTTTCCTAAGCATTAATTTGGTTGGCACTGGGTGCTTGCTATGGTTTTTTAACAACAATTTGCCTTCTTTTTTTTGAAGTTCAAAGACTCTCCACGGTTTGTTTGTGGTTTTTTTGTTTGTGTGTTTTAAATTTTTTGTTGTAGCTTCTTTGCTTTCCCATTTCTGTGCCTATTAAAAAATAGTGAGAAGCTGCTGGAGAGCTTAGTGATCCATCAGGACAGTTGGTGCGGTCAGTGACAACAAAGCCATCACCTTTGCAGGTCAGACAGTTTGGAGAAGTGAGTTCAGGAAGCAACCTTGAACACAGGTTGTCCTCCTTATAAAAATGATGTTAGTGAGGCTGATGGGGCTGACAGGCAAAGTCTGCTGAAGGCTTTTTTTCGGGTGTTGTCCCTTTGTCACTTCTTCATTGATGCTCACGTGGGAGATGCTGTTAGTTATGTCTAACTCTTCAAATGGGTTGGGAAGGTCTTCCTTTACTAAGTCTTTGTGATCTCTTCTCTTACCTGTTTTACCTCATCAGTCCAGAGTGCTTCTGGACCAGAAAGCAGATATCCCATAGAATGGATGTACAAAAGGAGCTGGGCAGAGGTTTTCTGGTGAAATAGGATTTATCTGGAGTGGGGAAATGTGATTTCATAAAAATGGGAGCTTGTTTTGTAGACTTCATTTCAGTGAAACTTTAAAGAGGGCAACCCTGCCACTCTCCCAGTTCCAGACTGTCAAATGTAGGAGGAGGGAAAGGGGAAGAGATCAAATCTTACATGTCATGCTTCTAGTTAATGCTCTGGCTTATTAAACCGGACTCTTGCATATTTCCTGGGGGTACATGAGAAGCAACCTAAAAACTCTGCACTCCTTTGGGAATAGTGGCCTTTCTGTGACTCGTGGAACAACTTCTGATCCTCCTGAATTTCATTCCATGTGAATGAGGGCAAGATAAAATCTCGGGCAAAAACTTATGGAATGTTGGAACAGCTCTGTTAAAAGCTCAGTAATAAAAAGTAATAAAACCGTGGGAGCTTTAGTTACAGCTTTTCAAAAGTTGCTTAACACTGTTATATTTTAATTGATATTGACTTGGAAGGAAATGTTTTCTGAATAAAATTTAGCATATTCTTAATATTTGCAAAAGTCTGTTGGCCTTCGTAGCCACAAAGGCACAATGCTGGATCATGTTCAGCTGCTGTAACAAGCACCCCCAGGTCCCTTTTTGACTGGGCACTGTCCAGCAATTCTGCCCTTTTCCTGTAGTACTCCAGGAGGTTGTTGGGGAAAAAAAAAAAAAAAAAAAAAGAAAAAGGAAAAATAAAAAGAAAAAAAAAAGAGGAGGAAAAAAAAAGAAAAACAAGCAAACAAAAAAACACTGGCCCATGCAGCAACCCACTTGGATGTGTCTGCAGTCCTGGAAGCTTGAGTACCCTTTTTTCTCCTATGAATACACCTTGAGCTTGTTTGGGGCTGGTCTCACTTCCACGTGTCTGCAGTCCTGAAGGTTTGACTACCCTTTTATCTCCTACAAATGGACCTTGAGCTTCTTTTTGGCAGTCTAACTTCCATTTGTCTGCAGTCCTGGAAGCTTGACCACCCTTTTTTTCTCTAAAAATTGCACCTGCAGCTTCTTAGAGGGGTGGCACTTTCATGTGTCTGCTGTCAACAAGCTTATGGTCAATTTACAAATGAAAAAATGGTAGTCAAGCTTCCAGGACTGCAGACAGAGAAAAGTAACACCCTCCAAAAAAAAGCTCAAGGTCCATTTGTATGAGAAAAAAGGGTAGTCAAGCTTCCAGGACTGCAGACACATGGAGGTGAGACCACCCCAAACAAGCCCAAGGTCCAATTTTTGGAGAAAAAAGGGTAGTCAAGCTTCTAGGACTGCAGACACATGGAAGGGAGACCCCCCACCCCCCCAACAAGTTTAAGGCTTATTGTAGGGAAACATCAAGTAGTCAGGGTTTAGGACTGCAGACACATGGAAGTGAGACCACCCCAAACAAGCTCAAGGTCCAATTTTTGGAGAAAAAAAGGATAGTCAAACCTCCTGAACTGCAGAGACATCAAAGTGAGAACACCCTGGAAGTTTTGCTCCCCGTTTTTCTCCTACAAATGGACCTTGAGCTTCTTTTTGGGGATCTCACTTCCATGTGCCTGCAGTCCTGGAGGCTTGACTAATCTTTTTTCTGCCTCATTTGGACCTTGAGGTTGTTTTGTGGTGGTCTCACTTTCATGTGTCTGCAGTTCTAGAATGTTGACTACCCTTTTTTCTCCTAGAATTAAACTTTGAGCTTGTTGGGGGGTGGTGCCACTTTGATATATCTGCTGTCTAGGTAGCTTGACTACCCTTTTTTCTCCTACATTTAGACCCTGAGCTTGTTTGTTGGCATCTCACTTTCATGTGTCTCCGTTCCTGGAAGCTTGACCACCTGATATTCTCCTGCAGATAAAACTGGAATTGGTTTGGGGCGGTCTCACTAATGCATGTCTGCAGTCATGGTGGTTTGAGTACCCTTTTTTCTCCAAAAACTGGATCTTAGCTTGTTTAGGGGCTCTCCCTTTCATGTGTCTGCAATCCTGGAAGATAGACTACCCGTTTTTCTCTTAGAAATTGGTTTTGAGCTTGTTTGGGGGTGGTCTCACTTCCATGTGTCCTGCAGTCCTGGAAGCTGGACTACTCACGTTCTCTTCCAAATCCACCTGGGCCTCGTTGGCTGCTGTATCTGGGGAGTGCAGGTACCATGTGCTGTTGACACATGAATGGTTTCGTCTGCTCAGGGGGGTTGTTCTCTGCGAGCAAACAGCTTTAGGATGGATGCCCTCAGACTTGGTGTTGTATGGGGCACTCATCTAGCCTTCCAAATCAGTTCAATCAACCGTGGAGGTCAGTGAGGTGATGGATTTTTCAGCCAGACCGCCCTCACGTTCCACTTGGAATAGTGACCTTTGTTTCTGTAATACAGAAAAGCAAGGTTATGTCATTTGTGGCTGTCATTGTTTTAGCATGTAAATATCATTACATTTGAGGCTTGTATTGCACAAAGTTTTACTCTTCGCTCCTGGCAAAGGCCTTCTACGTTTTATGTACAAAGTTCTTGCCATTTTTTCATTTCATGCCCTGTGTATAGTGTCACTCGTATGTCGGGATGCAGAATAAAGTTTGAAATTGCCTACAGTTCTGATGTTGTACATGCACAGTGTGTTTCTGCTGATTGTCAGTGATGTGCTGTGGAAAATTTTGCCCTCTTGATTGGGCTTGTAGTCAAGAACTTGACTCTCTACTAAACAAAGAAGGTTAAGGCCTTCATGTTTTAGACTGTAAGGAGAGGAATGAGGTGGAAAAAACCATCAAAGCTATCCCAAGTATATTTAGAAATAATGAACTCTGATTTCATTTTGCTCTTGGAATAAGTCTGCTACACCTAATGACAAGT
This sequence comes from Chamaea fasciata, assembly GCF_029207755.1. NCBI lineage: Eukaryota > Metazoa > Chordata > Aves > Passeriformes > Sylviidae > Chamaea > Chamaea fasciata. The sequence goes on along the minus strand of NW_027094148.1, from coordinate 66,697 downwards.
GGGTTTTCTGGAGGTTCTGAAATGTGACAGGAAGCTTCTCTGAGTTATATCTTGGGCATAAAGGGTCCTCATGCATGCTGGACTGGGGAGAGAGAAAGCAGCAAGAGGCTGACAGTGTGGTAGGAAAAAGGAGTGGGCAGAAGTGACACAAACCAAATAGGAGTTTAGAAGGGTAGTGCCACTACATCGGAACAGGGAGTGAAAGATTGACAGTAACTGGGAAACCAAAAAAGTGATGGTTTCCTCCAGTGAGCTGCCAGGTACTTGTGGCAGTAGAGGATGGAGCTGCATAGGAATTGTGGGGAAGTTGTAGGTGTGGGACTTATGATGCAGGATTTGTAGAATTTGTAGATGTAGAACGGTGTTTGCTTTCAAAGGAAAAGGCTGAATAAATTTAGGAAAAGGAGGGCAGACAAGCCTTACTTGTACTTTAAACTCATCCAATATTTCTCTGATGTCAAACATACGTCAAGATAAAAGAAATAATTTTAGCCAGAAATGGAAATTAAAAGTTTTCAGACTGCAGTACAGTGGAAGATCTACAAATAGTCCCTCTATGTAACAGGGCGGGAATATTGTGTTTTGGTAAAAGTTCCTTTTTTGACTATAAGATCACTAATGTGACTGACTTGTCAAGTAGATCTTGCTCCAGTTACAGGGAACCGTTTCTTGCCCTTTGCATTTTAACTTTGCATTGGGCAAAAAGTGATTTGTGGCAAAGTCACTGTAGTAAAAATTAGCCTATTCTCATTTTTTGTGTACCAGAGAACACTTTTTTTTTTTTTTTTTTAACACTGTTGTGCTATTTTCATACCTTGATACAGTACACAAGAAGAGACAGCTTTTAGTGCACGTAGTATTCTTTGTATTAGAGCTTAATTTGAAATGTTTGCCACTTTGGAAAGGAGAGAGTGAAGGAACCTGGCTGCAGATTTCAGGGTGACTCATGAGCTTTATCTTTCTATTAAAAATAGAGAATTGCACAAAATCTAGTAAATCAGCAGAAAAAACCTGGCATTTTGTAACACTGAACAAAATCCTGTGTCTTGTGCAGCTGGCAGTTCTTAGCTGTGTTGGCTTAAATACAGCTCTCTTTAATGTGCTTTGAGTTTTGTTAGTTGACTTTTGACTTCCCTGTGTCTGCTTTTTCTTTTCCATTCCGTGCTGAGCTGGGTTGACAAAGTTCTGTTTACCTGCAGCTGTTTGTGTGTGTAATATTTAGACACTCATCTAAAAAAACAAAAACCCTCAGGTAGTGGTGGATGGTTATGAAGGGGTTCTCCTCCATGTGACAAACTTGTGTCTTAACATGGAAATGACAAATTGAAGGTAAATAGTTTCCACATAAAGTAGAAGCTTGAAGCTTCCTAGAGAGAGTTTAATTTGCTGCTTCTGTGGGGTGAGAATTTTCTCTTTTCTCTACCTTTGCATTGATATCATCTGAAACTCAGGTGTGATCCTTCAGATAGGCAGTAACAGGATCCTTTAATGCCCTCTGGATTGGACACTTGTGATGTGATATTGATCACTGCAGCTTTGAATCATCGTTACAGACGTGAGCTAATACCTTAAGCTGAGTTTGATGCTGGATGATAACTCCTGTTTTCAGGCTAGAGCAATCTCTTTTGCTTACACCAGGAGATTAGAAAAGGCAGAGTGGCAATGAACAATGTGACTTTGTCTTGCTTAGTTGGGAAAATATTGCTGTGTTCTGCTGTGTTTTGAAACAAAAAAAAAAAAAAAACAAAACAAAACCCAATGCTTGTTTTATTTTTCTGAAGGTGTTGTTATGCTTTGGGGAACTTGGGGATGAAGCAAGATATTATCAAAGAAGTGAAAAACTGTTCATACTAGAAGTAGTATTAGAACCAAAACAATTTGTAGGGGAATTCCTCTTACTTTACAGTCCTTGCAGTGTTCTCTTAATCTTGCTTTCTTTCCCTGTTAATGTGCAGAGGTTTGTATGTGGAGAGTTTTCCATAATGTAGGTTCTCTATAACACTGCTTTTGGGGAATGAGAGAGGAGGAACTTTGTCTTGAAAAGTATTTCAAATCTTCCAGTTGATGGCTCTGTCTGCAAAAACCCAGTTTTTCCCACCACTGCTAAGCTGCAGCTAAAAACGGTGGAAAGCCTGTTTTTTTGGGAGCAGAGGACACTGCAGCAACACTGCAGAACAGCTGAGAAAACTTGTGGAAATGTTTAAGGTTTGCAAATTTGCCTTGTGACAACTTGCAGTTCCAGCATTTTCCTTAAAGAGAATGATTTGAGGTTGTGTGGACTGCTCTTATGTTTCCAGGATTGTCCTAACAGTCTTCAAACCATTGTTTTTACTTGTTACTTCAAGAGACGGGAAACTTGGACATGTAGTTTTGTCCAAACTCTGGATGAAGCCTTTGAAGGAGTATCTTTCAAAACATATTTCCCGGGCCTATGGAGACATGGTGTCCTACAGTCCTTAAGTGTCCTGTAGGAAATAGTACTTTTTGTTACAGACTTCAGCTTGTAACGAGATTTAATATCAATGCTTTCAATAGATTCAAAATAATTTTCTGTCTGTGGTGCATTCTTTTTCAGAGGTTTTTGTCTCACTGTTCTGCCTAACAGTGTTCCGAAGAAATGAATTTTCAACAGGAATTGAGAAGTTGTGGTTTTGAATCTTATTTCAAGGAGGCATCTCCAGGGATCAAGTTGAAGTGCATTACATTGGTTTGTTTCCATATCTGGGTTAGTAATTGGACAAATACGAAGACAGTTGGAAACACAGAAATAGGTTTTTTTTCTTTTTGTATTGCTTCAAATTTAATTATTTGAAGAAACCAGATTTTGCTCTAAGTTTAGTTTTTCCTGACTCCTGTCTATCCTTTCTAATAAGCGTTTTTCACTTTTTTAGGGCAGCTTTTTCCTAATGTTTAATTGTAGTGTGTCCCTTACTTGGCAATATTTTGCTCAGGGTGATTTGCAGAGTAAAGTAGCTTGCTCATGAAAGTTGATTTTTTATCAGGTCTGTAGAGCCATGTGCTTGTGTGTGGGGGTGAGAAGAGGGCAGAGAAAGGGAAGAAGGCAAGGATTAAGTGAGTCGGTATATGTGCAAGAGGTTGCCTGCACTGCAGAGATTAAACAAACCAAAGAAGGGCTCTGTCTGAAATGAGGAATTAAATGTATTTGTGACAAATATCAACATCTATCTCTAATTTGTTTTTACTCAAGAACTAGGCCCTTAGAGATTTGTGAAATCTATTGGCAAACATCATGACTACATTTTGAGAGACAAGAAATGTGTAAAAGGAAGAAAAAAAAATGGGGAAGGGAGAGGGGCAAGAGAATTATTCTGGTCTGAAGAGGATGGATGACTTTCTAGAGCCTATCTGGAAAAAATATTGACAGATTCAACAGCAAATAACACATGGATGAGAGGTTTTTTTTCCAAAGTAATTGGTGCCAGATGTAGCCCGTCCTTTAACTTGATAAAATAATAGTTTCGGTGTAGGAAGTTCATTATCTACACTTAAGAAACATGTCTGTGTAGTTCTCTATGGGGAATTACAAAAGAAGGTGTTAAAATGGTGGTTGGTAAGGTGGACAGGGAATGATTGAAGGGGAGAGCAAGAAGCTGTTCTTGGAAGGGAAGAATTGGTCTGTTAATACAGATCCTCAGGGTTTGTCTTGAGACTGTTCTTCAGGATGAACTAAATGCTATGGCACAGGATTAAGAGACTTTGGTAGGCTGGAGGAGCAGATAATTCCTGGAAGAACTGGATGGTCTCAACAGCCTGGAATGTAAAGCAGGGCACAGTTGAGTAACATGGAGTGAAGTTGATGTGCTAGTGAGAATTGTTGTGAAGGAGAAGCTTTTAAAACAAAAAACCCACCCACCCAACAAGCAGCTGTGAAGGTACTGGGTCACAACAGGCTGGCCATAAGCAGGGAATGTGTTGATGCTGTGGAAAAGGTTTGGTTTCAGTGGAATGGAAAACCAAGCTGTTTTAAGATGGAGAGCTGACAACACTGTCAGGCCACAAGTCACATGTGGGATTGGCAGGGCAATGCCAGGTTTGACTTATTGCTGTTGATTTTCTCCCTAACTGAAGCTATATTATTTACCTCAATTTTATAGCTTCTAGGAGGTTCTGAAAAAGATGTCCAATACTACTGTGTTTATAGACTTGTTAGTTTCAGTTCAAGAAAATAATATTTGTAGTAGTTCTGAAAAGAAACAGCTTTCTTTTATTCTGGATCATAAATTTTAGTGTCACAAACATGGCATGTACAAGAAAATGGATCGAAGCTGAGAAACAGCGTAGAATTATTCTGAGAAACACTTGAAAAAACAGCATAGAATTGTTCTTATTCTGAAGCAGGGATGTCATGATGAAGTGAGATCATCTGCAAGGTGTTGCTTAGAACATGATGGAGGCATAAATCCCCTTAGTGGAGGCATTTACCATGAATTATTTCACTTGTAGATATTTCCATTTAAATATGGTGTGTGGAAGACTTTCTGAAATGAGTCTTTTCTCGTAGTTGTGGAATCCAGTGTAGGAGTCTGTCCAAGAAAAGTGGATTATTAATGTAGTTAAGGACTCTGTGGCCGCCATTTACCAAAGGCTTCTGTATTGAAGGCTTCTCTGAAGCGTGTCAGAAGTTAGGCTGTCTTTGTGCTTTTCCTGGTTTGCCTTTGTCTGGAGTTTCCATTTGGGGTGGGGAGAACATTGGTCTGACACCAGGATCATCTGTTTTCACAACTGTTCTAGAAGAGACAAGAACCTTGAATTTTTCTCTGGTCCTGGTATGTATAAAACGGGCTAGGAGGCTGTACTTGTCTTATATAGCTGCATTCCTTTTCCTCTACACCTTTCATTTTGAAGTCTGGATGGCTCAAACTCATTTTATTTGCTTCATTGGCATGTATTAGGGAAAGTATTAACACAAGCGATTTTTCTCGAGAAGAAAAAAAAAGAGAAAAAAGTATTGTAAAATCAAGATGATGTATAAAGAAAAGTTGTTCTCTTCCTCTGAGTGTATTTGTCAGTGCTTTGGATAGAAGACTGAAAGTATGAGAAAGGGACATCGATTTTAACTCTGAGCTATGTTGTGTTTATCTCCATAACAGGCAGGTTTTCTAGTGAATCCCAGTTAATCTAATATTGGATCCTTGGTGAAAATCTCCAAACCAAATAATAAAATAGGTAAAAGCTTTAAAATCCTTATCATAGCATGTGTGCACAGTGGAGGATTGGTGTCTTTCTTCTAAACAGAGCTTAGGAATCAGAAGAGCATGTTGGACTCAACAATGTTTCAAGTAGATGCAATAATAGGATGGTTTGAAGAGTGGGGATACTTGAAAGGAATCTCTTCATCTTCCATGTGAAATATAATCCTGAAGGAATTGATTTCCTTTTATGCTTTGATGTAAATTTGACTTATCTGTTTCTCTCAGATAAACATGGGTGATCTGAGGCAATTGGATATCAGCTCTTGGATTCTGCAGGCAGTGTCATTTTCATTCCTTGAGGGAGAGAAGGGAAAGGGAGGAGGCATTAGGTTATAAAGTAGTATAAGCTCATCCTTACATAGAGCTTCTTACAATACTAAATACATCTAAACCAAATCTTCTGCATTTCCAGCTGTTGTATTTTTCTCTGATTTCTATTGCTTTGTGTCATTCAGTGCTATCTGATCCCATTAGCCCAAATCCCTCTGCATGAAGTATGTAATGCTGCTCTAATAACAAAAAATGCCCAGTGGGGTTGTTCCCTGGGGGGCCTTGTACTGGAGGCGAGCTCCCATCACCTGACAGGGATCTGATGATCGCAGTGCTGTCTCTGGGATCAGAGGTGCTGGGCTGGCTCAGGCTCTCCTCCCAAACTCCATGGTGATGGCTCTGTTTGCATTCCGTGCCTTTTCGTATGTCCTCGCTGTGACACAGGCATCAGGGGAATCACAAAGGCGGCAGATGGTCTGTGCACAGCTCCCTCGAGCGTAAAACAACATTTCTGTGCTTGTTGTCAGGACCTTAAATTGCACACTGTTCTGTTTGGTTATTTTCAAACCCTGTGTTGGCCAGAGGGGCTCGGATGAGAAATATTTGCATATCACAAAGTGGGAGCAAGGGCTGAATTAAAGTGGCAAGCAACTGGATTGAAACTAAATTCTAAGCGGAAGTTGTATGTGCTCATTTTTAACAAGGGTTTATTTTGTTATTTTTAATGAAAGCAATGACCTCTACTAGAATTGAACAAGACACAGGTTGTGTACAGTGTGTTTATGGGATTTTTTTGCTGCTTCCCCTCACCAAATATACTGGAGTTGTTAATTTTTGCACAAAGCCTGGACTCAACCCCCCCCCCCCCCCCGTAATACTGTAACATCTACACCTGAAATGTATATTCAAATGTAGGCTAAAGAACGTTCCAAATGGGCTTATTATCCTTAATGTTATTCTGCTGCAGTTCAAGTAAATGTAATGTATTAGTTGCTCATTGAATGCGCAGTACCACTTTTAAAAATTCGCTTTGCTGTGCAGGATTTTTCCCAAGATACATTAGATAATGTCAAGTTTAAAGCTGTCCGTGAGTCTACAGAGATGGCCATGCAGATGGAGCTGTGGAAAGCCAAATGAAAGATTTTCATATAAGCACACTGGGCTTAAACAAATCTGTTTAATTTGTTTTCCTCCCAACCCCTGTTTTCAACCACTTGAATTCCTCAGATATTCAAAGTTATTTTGGAAGTGTTTAACACAGAAAGTGAAAATGCAGCCTGAAGAAAAGGATTGTTATTTTAAGAGAGGAATATTTGGAAAGTGGTGGGAACAAACAAAGGTACAAGTTCATTATGACATGAATTTAGTCTCAGACTAAATGGTTTTCTTCTGTGTCCATGCTAGGACAAAGAGATTGCTTCCCCCAGTTTGTCCTCCCCTTGCTGCATGAGGAAACTTCAGTTACCAAATACAGGATCTTGTGCATCTTCATGCGTCTTGGTACATAATGGCAGTTTAAACACTTTGCTTTGTGTAATTTTGTCAGCGGATGGGATAGGGATAAAAATCTGATTTAGATGATTCCTGGATATTTTTATCAGGTCAGGGCTGTAATATTGGCCACTGGTGAGTGGTAATTTGTATTAGGGGAGATTTCTTGTCTTTCATAGCTCCCCTAGATTAGTGTACAGAGGATATTGAGAAAATGCTTGGGCTGAGGTTGGCCAGAGTCTCATGGTCAGTCACTAGGTATTTCTAAGGGTTTTCTGAGCTTCTGTATCTATCTGTGCATCATCCTGTTGCCCCAATGCAAGGAATTAATTGATCCAGTCAGGATAATAAGCTGCCAAGAATAGCAATCCTTTGGTAGATAGATAGACAAAATTCATTTTATCTGTCCAAGCACTGATGAAATGCAGGACCTGGGCTGATGCTTTGCTAGTGTAAACCAATTCTTGTGTTCGGTAAAGATACTTTCTTTAGGCATTAAAAAAAACCGCTCAAATTTGTCTCTTCAATGGGCTTTAGTACAATTACGTGGTAGTAAATGCATCAACAAATACTGGTTTAAGTTTTTTTTGAAATAGCTCTTAAAAAACATCCCAAATCTTGATAATTCATTGGAGCCTTCTATAATTGTTTGGCATTTCAGTGTGTGCAGGCAGTAGAGCATGTGAGCAGCTGTAACCACGTTCGTGCGGTCAGTTTTGCAAATACATGAAAAAACTTGCTTATGGGAGAGTCACAGCCCACTTGTGTTTACAGCCTGAGACTGGTACAGTGAGTAAAAACAAGCTGGGATACTTGTAGGAACAACAAAAACCCAGGAAACCTTGAGAAATATTTGGAATCAAAATATTGTGTGTTTATGGCCAATGCAGTGCTAACAGAGCCAGGACATGTGGCATGTTAATGTTTGGGTTTGGTTTTTTAATGTCCACTTAAAACTAGTAACGTGGCTCAGATTTTTCAATACAGATCTCTTAGGTACTGGCGGTAGTTAAGTGTGTCATACTAAACACTCTTGGAGTTGAAAATGTTGCTTTGTGTGAGTATTTATATCTTCTGAAACTCAGCTGTGCATGCTTTTTGTTCGCCGTTGAAATGCTGTAACCACAATTGAATTGAAATTGGTCGGTTCAAAGGAACTGATACAATTTTATCTGTTTACTCATCTAACTTACAGCAAGAAAAAGGCACAGACTCTGGACTGAGGGATGTTCACTAGTATGTTTGAAAATTTGTGTTTGATAATTGAAGTTAAATATCCTGAGAAAACCTCATAAACAGGGGTGAAATTCAACATGTAAAGTGCTTGTTTTCTGTGTGAACTGTGTGAACTGTCTTGCAGATCAAACTTGTAAATCCTTCTATGTGAGTTAGTTAGCATTAACAATAAGTGGCAAAGTCCATCCTGTTGTTAAGAAGTTGGATGCTGTGTAGGGCAAATCCACCTTTTCACCCTATTGTTTGGCCTCTCTTCTTACCATTTCTGTAATCATCAATGATTGAGTAAATCCCCAAGAACATTTTGTGGTAGTGATGCAACCACACTTGCCATTTTGTGAGTGTGTAATAAATATGTATTAAATGGTACCAAGTGAGCTTAGCAGAGATAATAGGTTGTGTGCTTTTCTCTAGAGGCAAGAACACCAGGTGTGGCCTGGTGTTGGGATTGTGGATCACAGGAATCAGTCAATGACCTCAGTTTTAAAACACCAGGCTGGCTGCATTTGGTCTGCTCTGCTCTCATCTGGAATCTCTGCTGTATGTACAACTACAAACTCTTGGTTTATAAATTTACTTAAAATATTATAAATCTCATACTGGTGTAAGACTGCTCCTCCAAGGAAAGGTTTATTAAAGAAACAACTCTTACGTGAGAAGACTGCAGTTAAGAGATGCATTTTGCCATAGCTGTATGACTGAACCTATGGTGGTGGCTAGAAATTCTGAATCTTTTCTTCCAGCCCCCGTGTTTGAGGAAGGGTTAGGTTGGAATGCTGCAGTTTTCTAAAGTAGTGTCTTGGAAGTGAGAGGAATGAGTCCCAGACTGAGCCTTCCTTTAGGAGAGGAACTGCAGGTCCTGAGGTGGATATCTGCAAGGAGTTTTAGCAGTGTTACTAGACAGAATATGTATATTTTAAAACCAAGATAACTGTGTTCTGATGGATTCCCCGTATAATACTTCCCAGGTGTTGATGGTACAGTTCATAATCTGGACCTGTGCAACTGTAGTTGCTTTTCTTGACAGTCTCAGTTCCAATTCTGTGTTACTGGCTTTTATAGCAACTGGAGAGAGCCAAGTGGCAAAGCAGTTTACTGTGGACGGATGCTGAAAATGTCTGAGACTAGATTGCTAGTTGGGTTTGAGTTATTTTTCCAGTTATTCTGTAGAAGAAATCTCCTTTGAAAAATGCAGCTGGGTGAGTGGAGTTTCTGCAGGGTGATCTGGCCTGGGCTGTGGCTGTGGGTCACTGCTTATCCTGGCTCCAGCTGCTCAGAGCACCGAGGAGAATTTGGGGTTCAGGCTGGCAGCACACAGGTCCTGCAGGGAGGGCAGGAGTGAGATTCCTGGTATTTTCTGATCTTTTGCCTGATAGCTGGGCAGGGTGAGTTTTCAGGCCTCTCCTGCTTGAAATACAAGCTTGGGGTATAAAATATTGTTAAGTAGGGCACTCCACAAGCCACCATGCTTGTCTGCTTCTCTGCTTTCTTGCAGTGAGCAAATACAGCTGTTCTTTACAGATGGCTTTGCTACTACCCTTCATATTGGGCCATGATCTGTTCATTCATTGACATTGGTGGAGGTTTGGTTGTGGGTGAGTTCTTTGGAGAACAATTACTATCCCCAACTACAGACAAAACCAAAATAATGAATTCTCCCACAAAATTGTGCCTCTACTAACATGACTATAAAATGCAGTGATTACTGCTGCTGCTGCTGCTCACTCAGTGACTTGTGTGAAAGCTGGATGTTGGCTCATGGGGCACAGTTTTATGAAAAGTGTATTGGGAGTTGTGGGAAAGTTCTAGGCGGTTAAATGTGGATTTTATTTTGTTTGTCTGTTTGTTTTCCAGTAATGGTGATTTTAGTCTTTGTAGTATGAGGGAAGCATTAAGTTGTCAGGTGCCTTGAACTGTGTTAATCCTCTCTGGCTGGAACAATTAGGCACTGAGAATCCCAACTGGCGAATGCTTTTGGTTACTGTGCTTCTCAAGTACTCATAACAGAGCTTCAGGTCCACAGTCGGGAAAAACAGGAATTGCAAAGTTTAAAGTTTTCATTCTTCTCTCTCCATTGCTGATGTTTTTGCAGATTTGACAGTGTTTTGAAGAGGCCAGAAAGGTGAACATGCACACCCTCCTCACTGTGTTTGGTTGTGTCTTGTTATCCAGTTAGATATTGAAGTCAGTATTTGGATTATTAATTGTTTAGGCAGGAGCAGAACCCTTAAATAGATGAATTCCCTTCTTTGTAGAAATGTTATTCTAAAGATGTTTGCTGGATAAATCTTGTGTTTTATTTTAATTAAGATGAAATTATGGAATCAAATTTAGAAGGAGGAAGATAATTTGCTCAGGGTAGCCCCATTTTCTTCTTAAAATGGTACTTGGGCATTATTTGTAATGGTATTTTTCAAGTACTTTCTGGATAAAATGTACTAAGGAAACAGCATGGCGCTGTCTGTAGCAGTGCCTCAAACTCATGAAAAATCTACACTTAAGGGAAAGAAATAGGAAACAATAGGCAGGCTGAGATGAAAAGTTATTGATCCCTTTGATCTCACCAAAAATCAGTGGGGGTTTTGACTTGTATGTTATTAGTAGCAGGAACTGACTTTAGCTAAATAAAATTAGCTGGTTTTGGGGGAAAACCCAAAACCAGGTGGCGGTGAAGAAAAAAGTGTAAGTTATTCTGGCTTAAAAAAAGAGGGTTTGTGGCCAGTGGGAACAAGGAAATAACCTTCACTTTTTCCTTTTGAAAAGTGCCTTTTTCAATACTAGTGCAAGTGCTTTACCTTGAGATGTGACTTTTGCGGTGAGCAGTTTTCTGAAACATCTTCCATGTGATGTGCCCTGTGGCACTGGCAATGAAAATGCACTGTATTTTTAAATACTCTTAAAATAGGGATTGCTAAACTACTTCTCTGAAAGCATCTTCCCTTCATTTCACCAGAAATTACCAATTTGAGCAGTCAGGTGTACTGTATTGCTGTTTCTGCTTAGTGTTTTTAGATCTCCAAACTGAAATGCCATTTGAAGGGATTGTGTGTTGCTCAGTAATGTTAGTGTTGTTCTAATGTCATAATCTCTGTGTGGAAAGCGGGAAATGTCCGAACTGTAGATAAGTGGTCTAATAGACAGCAGAAGATCAACCTCTCAACTCAGCATGTGCCTTTCACGTATTTGGCTTATTTTTGCTCCTATTGTGCAGCCACTGCTTAAAGTTGTGTCAGGCTGCTGTGGTCAAGTTCCTTTTTTGTTTAGGGTTCACCTGGTTACCTGTCATCAAAGCAGTTTCATTCTAGGATGTTGGATGTTGGTTTTTTAGTATGTGGAATACGAAACTCGGCATGAGCTGCAGCAGTGAGCTGCCTTGGAGCAGAGCATTGAGTCCCAATCTTGCAGATGTGCAAGTTGCACTCACAATTTCAGCTCCTTAGGTTCAGAAACGATTCTGTGGAAAGTTCTGCCCAGTGTTCTGCTATTTGGAGTATCTATGTGGAGAACTCTAAGGAGCCCTGGTCTTGGAATGGGTTATTCAGTTATCCTTTAAGCATTGCTGGAGTGCTGCTCGAAGAGCTGGCTGTGCTAGAAATGGCACTCTGCAACAGCACAAAAGTGATCCGTAACACAAGTAACCCTTTGAGACAATGTGATAAAGGAAAATAGTGAATCTGTGTGTTCAAGATCATCCAGTTGTAGAGTTTAGTGGAGTTCTCACATCTGCAGTGCTGATTTATAGGCATCGTCTGTGGCGAAAGGCAAAGTCATCACAGACGTTAAGTGCAGCATATGGTTCTGTATAATAAAATTCAACTCGTGCTCTCTGCTTTAGCCTCTACCGTATGGTTTTGACTTAATTTGTAGCCATTTGTTACGCCAGATAAGTTTAAGAAAAAGTTACGCAGTGATTTATTATTCGAAGAAAACCTCCATGTTTCCTACCCTGTCATTAATGAACTTCGATCAAATTGTTTGATCAGTCTACCAAAGTTGTATGGGTTTACCTATTAAACAGTTAAACAGCTATAAAATAGCTATTAAACAGTTCTGTTAAAGGTGTTAATAGCGCAAATAAGCATATAGTTTAGCTAGTCAGAGATAATCTGATATGGAAAACTTTGTATGTGATCCTCGTGACAGGATGAAAGAGTAACTTGGAGTTTGTTTGGTAGTAAAAGTACTTAATATTTTTTAGAATAGCTGTGTGGGGGTTGAGCGTGTGTGTTTAAATACTTCTACATGTCTACTCTGAGAAATGAGGGGTCAGACCTGTCTCTCCAGGGCTTTGAACATAATTCAGGTAATAATTCCATGTTGTACCCCATCTTAATTTGAATGCATAGGTCAAAGTGAATCTTTCAGTTGTGTAATGTAAATGGTGACATTTGAGTATTTTTGTTAACTATCGTACATGAAAATATAATACTGAAGAAGTAAGAGTTGCCTCATTAGGCTGAAATATGGGCGTCCATTGGTCTAGCAAAGTTTCTGTGCTTATGAAATACAGGAAATGTATTTTTATTTTTCTCCTGTTAGCAAGAGATTTTGTTAGTGATTCCTTCATGGATCTTTAGGGGGGTGCAGGTAGTCCTGACTGCTCTGCTTTCTGACAAATTAATTTGGTATGCTTTACCTTTGGTGGAAGATTAAAGGGGAAAATACTCTGGTATATCAGATTTTCCTTGGAGGCAACCTGTGACTTAGTAGTTTGGAACAAATGCTTTCCATGTGGAATAGGCAGTAAAGGGCTCCTTCTGTAACTGTGAGTGATAGTGAAAGAGTGCTTGTCACCTGATGCTTTGTTCCTTTAAGTATTGTGCATTTAGGGTATTTTATATTCTGTGTAAGTGTGTACAGAAATGCTTTTAGACCAACAAGTTTGTGTTAATATGAGCCTAAAAGAAAAGTCCTTATCTGGTGTAAATTTGATGTTTGTTGGTGGCTGTAAGGTAACACAGCTAGATGTGGTGTTAATACAGGACGAACACGCCTTCACAGGTGCTGGTTAGATTCTCCTTTATTTCATTTAGAATCTTCCTGACTGACAAGACGGGATTTCTTCACCGTGGCTTTTTATTTAGCATTTATTACATATTGACTGGCACTTTTCACTTAAAACAGCAGTGTTAGCTGGCCCCTTGTAACTGTATGAACATCTCAAATGTGAAGAGTTGAATCCAGTGCTTTGAACAGATAGCCAGAGCGCTGAGTGCCAGAGGTGGTGCTAATGTGGGCAATGGCTTCCTGTATGCCTGAAGCCAGATTTTATCTTTATACTTTGTATTGGGATTTATAAAATGGGATTGAGCAGTGTTTTTCTGGAGTTGATGCATTTGGAAGGCAATTTTTCTTCTGAGCACGTCCACGTGTGTTGTTTTTGGAATTTGAAGGTGCCTGTCCTGGTGGGAAGTCAGTAATAAGCATAATAAGAAAAACCCAACCCTGTTCTTCAAATGAATTCATAAGCCCACTGGAACTCCTTGAGTTTGATGGAAAAGTGACATTAGTCAACAAAAACTGCATTCTAGTCTCACAGCTCATGTATTTTTTGACACACTGCCATGTGCAGCCTGCCTGCTGCACAGCAGTATTGGGAACATCTGGAAATAAATTCGTGGGTAAAAGTGAAAATTAATTATGTGCCTAACTCATCTCTACATGCAGTAAATGATGATATGGAAGTACTCTCTGTTAAATGCTAGGCAGGTATTGGATTAGGTGAAGACAAAATTGAAGGAAATGGAATGTTTTGGTACTCCCAAGGAGCTCGAGCTCAAAGACTTGCCAGTCCTGGGAAAGAATAAACATCGGCAGTGGGGCTGCTCCAGTGCATAAGTGCTTCCCAGGAGTAGAAATACTGAAAACTGTACTTGCAACCTTGAAAAGGAATAATATCACCCTGATGCGAGTTCTGTTCTTAGTTTGTAGATGAATATGCCTGAGTAGCTCAAGGGGTAATTGAAATTGGATGACTGAAGGATGGGGTTGCATGGAGGAGCTCTTGGGGTAACATTCAAATGCTGTGGTTAGCTCTGTCTTGTGTTTATCTATATTTTCTTCCTTCACTCCCTTGAAATACCAAATATTCCCTGTGGTCTAATGAGATGCTGCTGTCCTAACTTCCCTATGTTTGCTGTTGAGTCATATTTTCATGCTCATCATTTCAACAAAGAAAGATGTCGAGGCAAAGAAAGGCCCTCAAAATGAATAATGAGCTGTCTTTCTATTAAGTTCGTGTTGAACACTTAATATTATTCATTCTCTATGCTCCAACTGTGCTTGTAATGTTGTCTGATAGTGAAGTATGAGCTTCATACATAAGAACATGAGACTCTTGCAGTGTGAGAGCACAAGCTCTCCTGGGACCAGATCAGGGTGTGGAGGTTTTGGTGGCTTTTTTTTTTAGAGCTTTGTTTGATATGTGGAGTTTCAGAGATGTTTTCAGTGACTTTTTTGAGCTCTGACAGAAGCGGGAGTATCTGGCTTTACTTTTCAAGACAAAGCAATAAGCTCAAAATGCGTATGTGTACTTTGTTAGCAATACCTACTGAAATTTCCCCAAGTGCTTTGATTGAACATCACGTGTAGCAAACCACAGAAACAGAATGATTCCTTACTTTTATTGCTTTTGACTAAAAAGGGGAGATAGAAAAGGGTGTGTTTTATTCATTGATCATTGAGAATTGTATTGGCATGGGTAGAAGCACTTTTAATCTTTTGTCTCTGTTCCTTTATTAGGCAACAGCTGCAGTCATTTGAAGTCAATTGTCCATTAAAGCACTCTTTTGGCTTTTGACAAATTGCATCAAACTGCCTCCTTCGGGGAGACACAGCCCTGAGTAGTTGTGCAAGTTTATTCTTGTTGTCAGAGGCAGAAATTGCCTGAATTTCAGAAGTTGCATGCACAGAGGGCAGCAGAAATAAGCAAAGGGAAGCTTTATTTCTGGTCAAGTGCAAGTAGAGACATAAGAAGCCTGTCCTTGTTTGGTTTGATGGCACAAAATTGCATTTTCACTCATATTTGTTTCAAATACTTGTCAATCTGTAATAATTTGAGTAACTGTTAGAACCATGGAAACATTCTTGGATGAGTATCAGTCCCGTGCTTGTGTGTCTCTCCCCTGGGATAGTCCCCCTTACCTGGAAAATGAGGAACTCAAACAGGGGCAGCACTGGGAGGAAAGTTGAGATGAGAAATTTAGAGATAGAACAGAGGCAGTCAGTTCTTTAAGCTTACAGTTATCAAAAGTCACTGCTGACTTTAAAGTGTGCATCTTGGACACCTACTGTAGAGTACGTGTAAAATATTCACATTGCTCAAGCAATTAATTTACTATGAAATGGATATGTCTTATCAGCTCAGAATGTAACCTTAATTAGCACAGGAAATTTAGTCAAAATGTTCTATTCTTATGAAAATTTTATTGCCTGATCTCATTAGTCTGTTTTGTCTCATTTCTATGTTCATTTAATGGATTGGAAGCCTGTGTTTTCCCTAAATATGCTTTTAAGAGAAGCAATATCAGTTCAGCTCTTGTTCTTCCTACAGTTTGTGCATGGGCAGGGACACTGCCCAGGGCATCTCAGCTCTGCAGAATGACTGAGTAGGAATTTCGTGAGTGTTGATAAGTAGTCAATCCACAAGAGGTCAGCTGTGATTAGGGCTGTGAGGGAAAACTGCAGAGGGGAGGAAAGACAATTTGAGCATGTGGCACAGGGAGAGTTTGAGCTGAGAACAAACTGCCAAATGAACAAGCCAGAACGAGTAAAACAGTAGGTTTTGGAGGAGAGCAGAGTCATGTCTGTACTTTGTGCATTTGCCAGTCATTGCTGGTAGTAGGATCTCTGCTGCCATAAAACAATGGGTATATTCTTTCAGGAAAAGTTTCTTTCTTTGATATTTAAATTTTTTTTGTGCTTGGGGAAGAAGGTTGCTCTAGCTTTTTGCAGGTAGTATCTTGTGTGCAGGTGTGTGTCCAAAGCAATAAAAACAACCTGAGTAACCCTTTTAGGAGGCAGAGATGCAAACAGAGCTTGACAGAGTTATGTGCCTCAGGCTTTCTTAGCAAAGAAAATCTCCCTCAGGGGGCCCTAGGGGCAATTAACAGGGAAAAAAAAAACCCAAACCAAACAAAATTAAAAAAAAGAAAGGACCCAGATGTAATTCATTCTCACAACAAATATTTACAAAATCCTCAGCCTCAAAAAGGTGTTTAGACAGTGGAATGTTTTCTTATTTACGTTCAAAAAACTGCATGCAGAAGAGAAAAAGCCTTACTGGCCCTTAATAGACTTCCTTAAGAAAAAATTGATCAGGTGAGACAAGATGGGACAGTCTTTGTTGGTTTTTGTCGGATTTCTGTGAAAAACAGAAAAACTCATGGGGTTTTTTTAAATGGACTCTAATGAAAAAGTGTACTATTGTCCACAGAGTCTGTCCAAAAGCTGAAGGCAGCTGCATCATGGGGATGGTTGTGGTTGGAAGGCACTTCTGGAGGTGGCTGAGTCCAACTGCTCTGCTTGGAGCAAGTTAACTGGGGCAGGTTGCTCAATGCTGTGTCCAGCTGGGTTTTGAATATATATATATATACTTTGAATATAGCAGCAAGTTTGGGACTTGACAATCATCCTGATGCTTAAGGAAGTTCTGTCTCTGATGCAGTCTGTCTGAGCACTTCTCCAGCCTGGAGAGGTGTCTTTGAAAGTCAGCACCACCAGCTTTTCTATCAGCCAGTCTTCCTAGTTTGGTATCTCCAAAGTGGTGAAGGCCTATGTGATCCCATCATCAAGGTGGTTAGTGAAGGACGGCAATATTTGCCCCAGTTTTTGCCCCTGGGCTCTATCACTGCTGGCCTTTGTGCTGCTGACAACAACACTTTGAACCCAGCAGCTGAGCCAGTTTTCAATCCAACTTACCCACTCTGAACTTCAGCCTTTTGTTTGTCCTCTTTGCACATTTTACCTTGGCAGTAGAGATTGTTGTTGTGTAACTTCACTGCCAGCATCAAATTACAGAGGTTGAAATGCATCCTCTGCTTTTAGCAAGTTTAGAGGTAGGTGCCATTGTATAACAGGATTTCTTCAGCCCCTCTGGAAAGGAATTTTAATTAATGCTTTAGGTGGTATTTAAGGAGTGTGAACTTTGGCAACTTCTTGGACATTTTCAAGTGGTTTAAACACATCCATACTGACTTGTGTTTTCAGAACTCGGCACTTGAAATGTACTAAAATATAACAGCCTGAGAAGCACAAGTTGAGGGTCAGTAGTGATGAAATAATTTTAATAGGCAGGAGTATTTATTTAGCAGCAAACCTAAGGGCTCAGCAGTTACACTAATGTGTAGTGAAAAACCTCAGTTCCTAAAATATCAGATGATGTTCAGAAGTTGACTGTCCTGAAATCATTTCTGGAGTGCAGAAGCACAAAGCTGTTGAATACTCTCTTGTTCATGTAGAAGATATAGTTTTTAAAGTTTACAGTAGTCACAAATGCGGTGTGAAAGTACTTTTTCTTCATACTTTTCAACAAATATTATCTTAAATGACTTGAAACTGCAACTGAAGAGCAAAAGGGAAACTAGGAGGCTGGGAAAGAGAGGCACACCTTTTCAAGTGTTTCTTTTTTTGTTTCTTTCAGTCACTTTTTAAGTGTTAGTCGATAGATCCATAATCATGTTACACAATGAAATGCATAATCTTCTCATTTATTGTAGGAGCAGTATTTTTTAGGCCAAGGAACAAGTTAAATAAAGATGAAACTCTCAGCTAGAGGGCTTGGGTTGGGCAGCTGAAAGCTATTGGAAAGGACGGTTGTTTGGTTGTTCGTCTTCTGGAATAGAAAATGGATTAGGGAAGGCCTGATGATGCAGCGCATTGAATTTCCATGAAGGAGCAAAGGTAGGGAAGATCTAAAACAGGGACAATTATGCCCAGGAAGGAAGGGGATAAATCAAGGTAGTTTAATTGCTGCTTCAGTGTTGGTTGTTCTCTCTCTGTTAGCAGAAGCAGGGGTGGATTTTCCAGTTGACTTGCTTTGATTGACTGCGAGCCACTCACGCTGTGGCTAAGTGACACTGCTCATTAAAGATGGGTCTGCAGTTCCTGAAGGAGTGAGGAGTGTTGCACTTAAGTCAATGTTGTCACTTACCTATAACTCATTTTTAAATGTTCTTGCTAGCAGTAAAGAGCAAAAACGGTGAACAGAGGGCTGGTGAGGTATTTTCAAGACATTCAGGTGCTCAGTCTGACACAGACTAGCATTGATTTGGTCTCTGTCCTTTTACTTTGGGCTGTTGCTTTTGGGTTTTATTTTACTTCTCCTCTGATCAAGTGAAAAAATATCCCATCTCTCCTAGTAAACACTTCCACATCTCCATTAGACCTCATATAACGTGGTTTCCAAACCGCAGTGCTGTATTTCAGTCTCCTCACTTAAAAGTTAAGATTATTATCATAGAAATATTTTATTCTTGAGGGGTTCTGGAATTAAGGGCGGTTTTTTTGCAAAGCTCTTCTCTTTAGTAAGCATTGATGTTGATATGATATTTTATGAAATTGATAATGATAATGATTGGTAATGTAAAACTAACCAGGTATTGTTTCACGTGGGCCAACTAGTATTTTTGTATAAACCCTTAACTGTTATGTTTGGCATAAAAGCACCTTCGCCCTTCTCTTTCTTTCAAGTCCACTCTGGCAAAGGTTTATTATCAGAGAGTCTGCAGTGCTTAAGAACACAAGGAAAAATTTAGGTCTTCTGGAAGAAACAGCCTGTTAGCAATCCAGATTTTTGGACAAGTTGAGGTCAATATGAAGATGAATTTTTGAAGTCTTTGAAATTATAGCCATCGGATAACATCTTCTTTCTTGTGTTCTTGAGTATATTTTTACACTGAGTAGAATTCAAGTCATATTCTTAATTTGGCAAAGGCAGGCATGGCTGAGACAGTAACTGGCTGCTGGAATAGTAAAAAGAATACATACAGTAGAAGTACTGCTTCTCTGACTAGAGGGTTGCTTTATTAAACCATTTCTTAAGTATCTCCTTTAATTAAAATTGTTCTAGCAGAGTGTTTACTTAGATTTGGTACCTAATTATGCTGTAATTGTTCATTGATATGAAAATTTTGAAAACATATGTTTAAATCCGACCAAATAAAACAATTATGATTATTCTTATACAACCATCAGCTAATGATGATCTTAACTTCCAGAGATGGGATCATAAGCCTAATGTGCCGCAGTTTGTTTGCTTCCATCTTTGTCTCCTTTTGTATAGAACACTAGGGCACAGGAAAAAGATTAAAGACATGGAAATAACTCCATGAAGTTGTGCTTTCCTGAATGTAGTGATGTGCTGCTTATTCATAGAGTGGAAGGTTGCGACAGATGTGGGTATCTGAAGTGTCTGGGTTGTTTGTGCAACTAGCTGGAATGGCATTTGTTGAAGTGCCCCCATCAAGGTTCAGAGAAATTCTGTACTTGAAGTAAGCCATTTATCTGGTCTCTTAATACCTGGCTTGAAAACCCTTAGAAATATTGAATATAAAAACTTAAGGTCCTATATGGGATAACTTGAAAACCATCTGCCATCTATATAGCAGGGACAAGAAACTTGAATGCTTCATTTTCATGGTCATAGTTGCAAACCAGGCAGAGAATGCACAGTCACTGGCCTTTTTGGTTAACAATGCTAATTTCAGGCGCCTTGATGTATTCTGTGACGGCGTCCAGAAAATTATCCTTAAAAAGGCAGTTACTGCCAAGTTAATGGTGAATATTCAGGAATCAGTATGCTCCTTTATTGATACTATTTTGATTAGGTACCATGGTCAAAACTTTTTTCATTTGTTTTTATACTCAATTTGGGAAATTGTTCAATTGCCCAAATTTCTGGGGGGCTGAAATATATATTGCAGTGAAAGGTACTTTGTGAAAGTTGCAAAGTGTAGAAGAAGCTGGTCATTTTGGGCACGGAGTACGAAACTGAAGACTTAGGGCATCTGCCTTCCCCTTTATTTGCTGCTGTTAAGGCTTTTGGTGGGGTTTTAGTCTCAGGGTAGGGAGGCGGCAGCAGACTGGGAATAACACAAACCCAGGCAAAGAACTTCTCAGAAGAGTGCTGCAGCTGAGCATGTCTATCCATGGAATAACAGAATAATATTTCTGTCCATCCACAGAAATAACAAAGTGTGCATTTTTCTTATTAGAGAGTCAGGTGACTGTAAAGACTGACAATCATAGTAGTTTTAAATTTGAGCTTTTATGAGATTAATTTGTTAATTTATGTCCTCTGTAAGTATCCAGTAGCACTGAGCTGAGGTTGTACAGACAGCACTGATGGCTCTGGTCCTCATTAGTCCTTAGCCTGTGAGGTCAAAGCAATGAAGCTTGGTAGCAATTTTGCAAGAGAAGTTTGAGATGAAAGAGTTGTTTTCAGCTTTGGGCAGGAAGAGCCAGCCCTGTGCTCTTGCATCCCCCAATGCTCACTGTGAAAGTAAACACTGTGCAGTGGAAGACAACTCTTTTCAGAGTGCTTAGTGCAGTTGGAAATACTTCTGAAAGATGTTTTCTGAGCTAAGAGTGGAAGCAGGGTTTTACTTATATGAAGATTATTAGTGCTCTGTTATATCATCACAAAATACAGTGATGCTGCCCTGCAGGCCAGAGCTTTTCCAAACTGTGCTGTGTCCATGCTGCAGGGCTGCTTAGATATGAGTTGTATTTAGCAGTAAATGTGTTGTGCATTTCTGTATATGAAAATCTATTTCATGTGCCTGCACTCTACTCTTTACAGGTGCTAGTACTGAATCTGAAACAAAAACAATACCCAAATGAACCAAAACAATCAACCAAACAAAAAAAAACACCAACAAAAAATTCCCCCAAACCAACCAACTAAAAACCAACAAAAAAAAGAAATCCCTCAAATTAATCAACCAAAAAACCAACCAAAAAAAATCCCCCAAACCAACCAAACAAAAAGCCAACCAAATGAAAAAAACAACCAAAAAAGAAAATAATCCCCCAAACCAACCAAATGAAAAAACAACCAAAACAAGAAAAAAATCCCCCAAACCAACCAAATGAAAAAACAACCAAAAAAAGAAAAAAATCCCCCAAACCAACCAAATGAAAAAACCAACCAATCCCCAAATCAACCAAAAAACCCCCAACAAAAGAAAACAAAAATATCCCCAAAGTAACCATAAAACCAAGAAACCAAAACCCACTCAAATAAAATCCACAAATCAAAAAAACCCCAACCAAAATCCCCAAAACGAGCACATGAAAAACCAACCAAAGAAAATCCCAAACCAACGAAACAAAATCCCAACCATACAAAAAAGCCACCAGACAAATCCCGGCCCCAGAAAAAACAAACAAGATGAAAAATTCCAGTGAAGAAATGACCTTAAGGGACGAAGACTTTTCTGTGAGCTCATCTTCCTTTATGTAATGTTCCTCAAATAGATGATTTGTAATGAAGTAAACAGGTGGTGCTTGACCCTCCCTTTTGTGACCGAGTTGAGAATATTCAAGAATTTACATTTTTATTCACTAGAACTAAACCTGAAATAAGGCACATCACTCCTTGATAAGAATTTCATGTTAAGAGTCAACATTGGATGAGACCCTAGTGGTGAAACTGAATGTTAGCATGTGTTTAAGCTTTCAGCCTGGCTATCTGGAGATGGAACTCTGCTTTTTCTAGTTTGTAATGGCTGGTACCCTGAAAAGGCTTTCAAGAAAGGAGAAGTTATACTTATAAAATGCCTAATCAATGAAAGGCTGAAAGGCCGTATGGCAATTTCCATGTAGAGAGGAGCAAATTTTACTTTGATAAAAATGATCGTGCTAATGAACAGTAACCCATGAATAACAGCAAAGATTAGTCCCTTTTAATCAACCCAAAAAACATTGGAATTGGACACTCCCAGACTCAGTTTAAAGATGAGTGGGTCTCCTATATCTTGCTGTCATCTCATTTAAAAAAAGGCATTTTGTAGCTTGCAGGGAAGATGGATTTGAGGATTCATGCCTATTGTTTACTGCAAATATAATCTGTATGCATGTGTGGAGAGTGTGATTGATAACTGGCTAGCTGCAAAAGGTCACGCAGACATGAGAGAGCTTTGCTGAGCACACAGGCACTCTCATGAGAACCAGCAAGGCGGTAAGCTTCGTATGTCCTTGAGCACAGCTGCTATACGATAACAAGACCTTGTAGCTGAAAGATATGAGGGAGAAGCACAGTAAAACAAAAACTTACTCAAACTATGTAACCACAAAGAAATGTAGAAAGAGGCGTAGCTGACTTTTAGTCTGAGCACCAATCCTGAGCTTAACTTTTGCAATGTGCATGAGCTTATTAGTGTTATTATAAAAGCATTGTGTGAATTAACAATAAACGAGCTTGGCTGACGACCACCTGGTGTCCGCCTCTCCCTTCTCCAACATGCATGTATCGCCCGTTGTACTTAATGCTGGTGCATAATGCCCTGTGGTTATTCCCTAGTGGATTCCTCTGCTGAGACTAAGGTTTAGAGAGAATATTTCAGCAATTTTGTGGTCCCCTGCCTGGTTAGTAATTTAAGGAGTGAGCTTCCTGAGCTCATTGTAGGAGAGGAGTTGTCTTACTCCTTCCAAAACTAAGCAAATAGCTATCTGCCTAGTAGTAGTCTATTTGTGTCTTTGGCAGCTCCGTTTTTTAATTTCAAGCATTTGTTCAGCTCTTATTTAAGATGATCTTCAGGAGTGAAGTGATTGCTTAGTTAACTTCATCATGTTGTGGATGAAGACTTTGGAAGACAGTTGTCTCAGTCTGAGAACAGATAAAAGCTTCTCGATAATGAGGAGAAGTAACAAGGCTCAGCATGCTGGAGTGCCTCTTATCAACAGCAGCTGATGTATTATGAAACAATTTACCATCTGTAATGTCTCTGGAGGGCCGTTTTGTGCTGTGACTGACAACTGGGGAGCCCTCTTGGTAAAGCTTTCAAAGAGTGCCCTGGATGGTGTAGGACTTTTGTCTCCTGTGCAGAGAAACGATTCATTTATTCCAGTGGAAGTATCATCTTCCCTCTGACCTCAGTGCATTTTGCATTAGGCAGAATGATTTTTCTAGGGGAGCTGGAGCTGATTGCTTTCTATGAGGTTTGGAACGAACCTTTGCCAGCACTATGTCGCTTATTACAACTGCATCTGTGACTTTGGAAAGGCTGGGGAAGAAGGGAAAGGGAGAGAAGTGGTTTTGAGTATATAAAATGAGTGTTTTATTGTTTTTCTAAGAAAGTGATGAAGTTGTTAGCAAATCATTGTTAAAGCACTTGTACAGTGTGGTTTCCCTGATATACTGTGTTTTCTGTAGCAGAATCACAGGAGTCCTAAGTATATTCAATGACAAAATTACATTTATTATCAAGAAAACACTGTAAATTGTATTCTGCAGCCCTAGAGCCAAAAAAACCAAGCATGAACAAGGGTGTTATTCAAAAAGGCTGCTAAATAGAGAGATGAGAGTAATTAAATAGTTAAGTCTTAAACATGCAGGTATTTAAATAAATGCATTGCTGTTTTACTTAGAGGGGGGAAAAGCAAACATGAGGAACTTTAAAACTGAGGTAGAGGCGACATCTAAGACACAAAAATCCTTGAAAATTTTGAACAGAATTTGGTACATAGCACAAGTTATGTACACAAAGTGGTAAGAGGTAATTAAAAGGTCACATATAGGCCTGGTTTTCAACTTCATTTGTGGTTAAACTTTGCTAATTTTCTCTACTTGGTAAAAGCAGGGATGGAATGACAGACAGCAGAAATAGCCTGGGAGATCAGAGTGGGCAACCACCCTAAACTGATATCATGTGGAAAGAAACACCTGGATTTTCTGTTCAGATCAGTCACAAACAATTATGTTTCGTGTCAATGTTGATGGAGGAGGTGAAGAATCTGGTTCTGGTCCTCTGGACTCACACTAAATGAATTTTTGATACACTTTTATAGCTTTCAGTGTAAATGTAGGATTTTTGAATATTTATGAGCTGCTTATCAAGTTTGTGTTGTGGAAGATGCTCTAAAAACTCTATTACTGTTTCATCAAATCATTAAACTATTTGCAAGTGATAGTAAGGATTAACTGAATGATTGACTTATCCCTGTTTTACAGACACAGCACCTAATATTTACTTCATTTTTTTTTTCTTAAATCAAGAACCAAAATAGGAGGGGAAGGAGGAGAAGAAAAATAATCCCCGCTTGATCCTTTGCAGTCAGTAATTCCATGTTCATTTTTCAGCCCTGATTTCTTTCCCCCACCCCATTATTTGGTTCATTGTTTCAATGTATCCTATTTCCTTGTATTTTCTCCTCGATGCAAACTGCCAGGCTGAAATAATAACTAGGCAAGTAGATTACACTATAAAAAGATTCTCATTACGAGATCTTGGTTAACTCCCAACCACAGTTCACATCAGGGAAACATCACCAAGAACAGGAATTGATTCAGCCTCTGGAACAAGCCATCATATAAAATGCCAAGGGCTTTTCTCAGCCCATAAAGTAAAGCAGAAAGAATGCAGAGACAGAAATTATTTGTCCGGAGGGTTTAGGATGATGGAAACAGTTCCAACAGCTATTAGGGTGTGGTTGTTTTCCAGTTTACTGGTCACCTTTTCTTCACACTTACGACATGCAATTTTGGTTCTTGTCCACTAAAGACAGTGCATGGTTTGGTGTTCTGAGTTCTGGGATATGTGCGTGCACTGAACCTAAGTGTTATGGGGCTTGCCTGCCTTTGCTCTCTCTGGGGGATAGTTTATATTGCCTTTCTAGCCTAATTTTCTGTTTCTTCAAAGTTTTCTTTTGCTTTATTTATTTGTTAATAATACTTGACCATAAGTATTTGTTCACCTAAGTGCACTATCAAGGCTGGCAAAAGCAAATTGGATCTAGGGCACAAATAACCTGAGTTTCATTTGCGTACTCTCAGTGTAAAAAGTAGTTCTCTTGTCCCCAACTTCCCTTTCACATGTTGAAAGCACTTTGTAGCTCTGTGGACCAAAAGGGTATGGCACCGTGTCAGGGTCCGCAAATATATGCGGGGAACCTGATGGTTCGTTTTAGGGATCTCAAGGCGCAAAAGACACAGCGGGGGACAACTCAGTTTGCTCAATCCAAAATGCATCTTTATTTAGTGCCAACAAATGCGATAGAGGGAGTTTGAAGGGAAGTAAAAGATGGCGAGAAAAGAAAGATGGAGTGGGTTATAGCTACCAACGGAGAGACGAAATCCTCATGGTCCAGCCAATAGACCCGTCTTCTTCTGTGGGGAGATCTCAAAGTCTGTGCTTAATTCAGGGGTCCTTATAGTCCTCTTTGAAGCGACAGGCAGTTGGCCAAACAGGTGGGGGAAATCATCACAGCGTGTTCATTTTGAGAACTCAGAACATGTCAGTCGTCAGCAGGTACAGTGTCAACCAGTACGAGTCAGCAGGCGCGGTCACTTCACCGTGACTTGCCCATTGTTTCTGCTCAGGTTCTGATGTTCCGATAGAAGTGCGTGCTGGGTTTTTCCATCGAACACACCTGCAGGCAGCACTTGGCCAACATCCCACCAACCTCAGCCAGGCCAGAACTCCTGTGTTGAGATTTTAGAGTCCCTTTTAGGGGTTTCAGTCTCTGTCCTTGACGATGGTCGTGAGGCAGATGAGGGATCTTCGTACCGTCTCTTACACACCAGCACCTCCCATGTCAGTGATGTTGTGCTTCAACTCCTGTGCCAGTGTAAATATGTATTTTAACGTGTCATAACTATAGAAATACATTTTAGTAGAGGTGGGGAGAGAGGCAAGGGAAGCAGCAGTTGGAGCAAAAGCTAGTGTCTTCCTGGTATTTTGAGGAGGAAGTTGGAGAATAATGTGTTTTCATAGAACTTGGACACAAACTATTTGGTAGTTCACATGTGGAGGGTCTTGGGTGTTGCCATGCTTTTCACTTTTCCCTGGGGCATTTTTCAAGTTTGACTTAGCTAAACTGAATTTAGGATTGGGAAAAAAACACTCCCATCCCAAAAAGACATCTTTTCCCAGATGAGAATTGGACTGTCTAAGTTCTTTGTTTGTATCCCAGAATTGCATTTGTTGTCATACCTAACAGAATTTATAATCATGGCTCTTGCTTTCAAGGGTGCACTGGTGTATGTGCAGGTGGGGAAATTATTACCTAGAAATATCAGAAGTAATTGATGAAAATTTGAACCTCTAAGCTTAAAGAATTTTAAGACTTTTTTTTTTTTTCTTGTAGATGAAAAGAAAAAAGGTTTTCATTTCAGTGGAAATATTGAATTTTGTGGAGTTTGGGACTCAGAAGAAAATCTTGGTGCACTTAATTTTCGTTACATTTGGTATTTGTGTTAGCAGCCACGCTTGTGATGTTAGGAATAAGACAGAATTTTTATTATGCACTGGAAATTTCTTTGAAATATATCTGTAGTGAAAATTGTTGCTGAAATCAAGAATGAATAAGCAACTTATTGCATTTGTTTGAAATTAATTCTTGGCTGTTGTAATTCTGCAGATTAATAGATATGTTTGCGAGTATTATGAGAACATAATGAACCTAAGATCCCAGTAGTAATAAAACAGTAGTTCTGTTTAAAGAATAATTGTATGGTTTATAGAGAGAGCCTGTTAATTTGAAAGATTGCATTTAGCTGTGTTCATTTCCCTGCTGGCTGAATCCAAACTGTGAGCATGAATTAGTCATCAATGTTTTGAAAGGGAAGAGTAATACTTAGTTTATTACTAAATGCTTTTGAATGTAGAATTAGATCTTCAAGCAGAGTGCCAAATTTTCAATCTAATGTGTAGTTCTTACTTGTAAAATCATATTTTGAAATAAGCTTGAGGAGCTTTGTTACTGTCACAGGCTCCACCAGAGCGCCAGGTTTTCTTGACTCAAACTTATTAAAGGACTGAGGACTATCTCTGTAGGATTTAGAGATCTGCTCAGTTTTTCCATGTCCATCTTAATGTGTCTGTGAACCGTTCTCTAATTGCACTGGTTTGGAAAACTGGAGAATATACACAGTAGTAGAGTGTTGAAGGTGAAGGAAATCAAGTTTTAATAACTGCACTGAAAATCCTTTCCTTTTAGTAACCAGTGTGTTGACTGGCTTTGCACAGTGCAAAAAGATTTTTCATTTTTTGCCCACAGATATTTTTTCATAAGTACCCTGCCCACAAGCATCTGGACTAATATTCAATTACTGCTGTACTTATCTGGTGCTGGAATATTCAGTGTTCTGTAGCCTACAGGAAAATGTCATAGAGAACCCAAAAACCACAGAATGAACTTAAAAATAACATGATGACTCATTCAATAGATTAGAGCTGTTTGTATTCACAATTATGGAGTTTCAAAATAAAATAGGAGTGGTTGAGATAAAAACTAAAGAGTGTAAAAGGGCCAAATTAAGATGAAATAACTTCTTTTATTGAATCAAAAAGCAGGGTTTTGTAGCTGAAAGCTGGAAGCAGTTTAAAAACCTGTGATTTCAGCATAATAAGCGATAGCCTACAAATACTGGGAAGGTATTTCCAAAGATTTTGTAATACTTCTCATTCCTGCTTAAAACATTGAAGAAAACTTGTGTGGCCTCAGGAATGGTCTCCCGTGTCAGTGTCAGCAGATGTTTTCATACTCACATGACCCATCCAAGTTTCAGTTGTCTATAAAACAGGCTTAAAACAACCCTGGTGTGTCAGGATGCCCTGAGCCCTTCCTGTGACAGGGACAGCTTTGCTTCTGCAGCCCAGAAGAAAATGTGGTTGGCTGAAGGAGACACTGGGTCTGTGTTTGCTTATGAGTGCAAAAGTGATGAAATTAAAGGTAATGTGGGTATTAATATGCTTAGTACATGTTTCTCACTTAAATGATGTGAAATGACATCCATGTGATAGGAATTTATTTTCTGAGGCATAATGAGGCATAATTTCCAGCATATAAACCTTAGCAGAACAAGATTTGACAGAATTTGATTTTTCTTTTCCATAAAACCAGTTTCTCAGGATTTTCAGGATCTCTGTTGGTCCTGCTCGGTGTGACATTGAGTCACTTGGATGTGGTGACCAATTGGACAGATGCTCTTTCCTGCTGTGCTGGCCTCTGGTCTCTGTTTTGATGCATTAGACTGAGGGTGAGAGAAGTAACTGAGTGCCAGAAGTTCATTTTGCATTTCTGATAACAGGGTTTTTTGAAATTTAGGGAAATCACCTGTACTTGGATTGTATCAGTGATTTTAGACTTAAGTATAGGTGACTTGTTTTTACTGGGACCAAGAGCTGTTTCCTGTCTGCAGCAATTTTCCTTTAATTACACTTTCATACACTGTCTAAATAGAACCTATCGTCCTTCTAATCTATATTTGGTTCAAGGCTTATATGATGAAAGAGTGTTTGACATCAAATACTGATGTGTGAAAATACCAAAACACAATTAATGCATGACTTCCTATGCCTAAAAACCCCCAAAATCTAGCATGTAAACGTTAAAGTCAAAAATTCTTTGGGGTCTTATCTGATAATACATTTGTTACTATTGTATTGACATATATTTTGTGAAAGCTGGTGCTGGATATGTGATATGCATGGGCTTTCCCATGGGTCTTTTCTAAATGTTTAGGTTTTGCAATAACTTTTCAAAACTTCATTCCTATGACAATGTCTTAGTACATACTATTGGGGGTGAAAAACAGCAAGGATCCAAATGCAGGGGGGAAAATACGGAAACTGCAGCTACAAAAAGATTTCTGCATCCAACAGTTCATGTGATTACAGTGTTATACCCGGGCTTGTGCTTCACTTGCCTTTGAAAGGGAAATGTTCTGTCAGGTTTTTCCTTTATAGTAAGTTAAGCTACTCTGTGACCTTCTCTGCATTAAGCAATTTTCTTATGAACCCTACTGAAAAGCCCAGTAAATCAGACCTGTAACTTGATATCTCATTTTCCTCTTGTTCTACTAATTCCCCCTGTGAGCCATTCTAGGCTTCTTAATGCCTATGGAACAATTTCTTATTGAATGGTGGCTATCATCCTGCAACTGGCACCCTTTTAACTTGATCTGACTTTGATGTTTTTATTGTTCAAGCATTTTGCTGCAGCTCTGCAGTGCCTGTTGCTTGGAGCCAGTGATGTGGCTTGTGATGATTGTACAAAGGGGCCAGTGGGAGTGACATGGATGCTACAGTAAAGGAAGAGACAGTATTCTGCATGTGTTGGAGCAACTGAGACTTTTCTAGTTTATGATGAACTGTTAATCACGTTTTCTACGATGAAAAAAGCACTCAAGGTCATTTTCTTGATAAACCTGATGCCACAAGCCATGTCAGTCATGCATTAGATGCAAATACAGTAGTATGATACCTTTGCTCTAGTTTAGTTAATCTGTCTTCAGCTGGAATCTGCCAGAAATGTCATCTGCATAGTGTAACTCGGGTCAAATATTGAAAATTGCAGTAGTGGCATCTGGGCTCTGCATCCAGCTCTGGTATTGTGCAAAGCACTTGTGAGGACCTGCTCTGAATGCAACTGTGTCCCTTGCTGCTGCAAATTGCAGTTCCATTAGCTCTCCTGGGAAGTCTTTTCCTTCTCTGTAACAGGAGATATCTCTGGCAAGTATTTATAACTGATTTGAGGTAACTAACTGGAGTGCTGGGATTCTTCTGATGTGGATGTCTACTTCTGTCTTTAACTGTTTTATAAATGACATTGGCTCCCAATTTTATTCAGGCTGAATGATGCCTGAATTGATAAACCAGCTTGGGAGCCTGGGGGCAGTGGAATGTAACAACATGTTAATAAAGTCGCCAATAATTTTTCTCCTGAAGTCCATTAAAAACATGGCAGAAGCATCCCCTGTTTCTGTCAAATGGGGTGGCTCTCGGTTGTCTGGGATAATGGACTGAAGGAATAGCCCAAGGAACAGAGGAAAAGCATGGGCAGTCAAGGTGCAAGAAGAATGGGTGTGGAGATTTAGGAATGATTTGTGACTGCTGTCCTGACAGGGATCAAGTAGTCCAAGGGGCAGCATGGTAATGTTGGTGTGATGCTGCATTTGTCCATCTTGTAGATCCGTCTTGATGGGCATTGTTAGCCCAGGAGTCTGCTGGCCTGATTTGTTTGCTCTGTTTTGGGAAATAACCAACTGATACAAAGACGGAAGAGTCACAGTTACACAGTTACAAGAACATGTTAGCTGTTGGGGAATGCTTGCTTTCTGTGTCATTTAGACTTAAATACGCTTTAAAAATACCTTGTAAATACATTTAGAATACATTTAGTTCTTTGTTTTAGTTAGTGAAATGCTGGAAAACTGTTTCTGTAGTGAAGTGTTGGAACTAAAAAAGCATTGACTTATTTGTAGAATCTAAATTAATTCAGTGCTGAAGGCCCTTGTAAACTTATCTCAGTGCAGAGACCATGTAACAATAACACATGTGCAGCAGCTCACTAGGTCTGCAATCAGGCAGTAGGATGGCTTTGCAAGTCAGCTGTGTGAAACCAGTGTTGCTCTGCAAAAATCCTGCATTTTGTAGCCTCAGTTAGTGCTTTTTCAACAGCAGTTCCAGTTTTCTGATTGATATGATTTGTATCATGCCACTCGTGTTCCTCTGGCTGCCCAAATCCAGTCCCGTAATGTTGCTGTCTGTCCAGTGTGGGGCTCTGGTTCCATCTCTGAGGTGTGTGATGCATCCAGCTGGCAGTGCTGACTGACAGCTGGAGTCAGCAGAGGCATGGGTTAGTTACTCTCCATTCCATTGCAAAGGAATTCCTCTGCTGCAGCCAGGTGTCGGAGGCAATAACTGTCCTGTGCTGCTGATGCACTGCCTTCTCCAGCTTATTTAGTGATCTGTCAAAAAACAAAAAAGATCATTTCGCTGATTTGAAAAGCAACACGCTGAACAGATCATTCAAGGTAGGAGGCTATTTCACATTTGGGAGAATAAATGTTCTTTCAATGTTGCAGTTCTGAGTAAACTAAATATAAACATGTTTTCTTCTAGCTAGAAGGAATGTCACTCTCTATTTTCATAGAGTTGATAATAAGTTGGAAAATAATGTAGTCTCCTAACGTTCAAGGAATGCCAGAAATATGGCAGGATTTTCTGTGGTTTTTAATGCTCATTTCTAGTGTAACTTGAATGTATTCCAAAATTACATGTTGGTGGTACATTCAGGCCAACATTGAATTGACTGGATTGTGTTGGTGGGTCCATGTGTAGGTTTTCCATATATTTACATACACCTTTTTCAAGAAGGGAGTTGTATTTTGCATTTCCATATACCTTCTAAAAGAAGGGAGTTGTATTTTCTGTGACTCCCTGCATAAATTCATAAATCTGGAGATTCTGTAGGGCTTAAAGGACAGTCTGGGGAGCAAAGCCCTCTGAACCCTGTGTCTTAGACTAAATTGACCATTAATCCTCCTGGTGTCCACATCTGAGAGCCATACCCTCTGCTTGCTGCAGGTTTGTCACAGCTCTTTGGGGTCACGATGGCCTTCGTGATCTGAGTAATGCTGTATTGCTCCTGCCTGCTCACCTCTGCTCAGAGAGGTTCAGTATTTACTAGCTCAACTCTTATGCAGAAATTTACCAAAAGTTAATGTTAATTAACCCCTTCTGATGGGGTTAAATGGAACTATGGGCCTGATGGTACACTTACATTCCTAATGAAAACTAATATTTGTTATCAGTATCTTAAGTGTTAGTATTGTTTCTTTCATGTTGGCTATTGGGTTTGTGGGTTTCCTGTTGTTTAAATGACTTCTGCCTTTCAACATTATCAAGGTGCATTAAGGTGTTTTCAAAATTTGTTCCCCCCATTCTTGTTTCTGTATCTTTGAGATATATATATATATATATACACACACATATATACATTATTGAAACACTAGGTAGTTCCTTAAAAATGCAGCTGCTAATTTCCCATTTTCCCTAAGCAACTGTTAGGATTTCCTGAATACATTTGTGAAGCCTGCTTTATGTTAATATTTCCAATTTTTCTTTTTCTTAGTGTATTTTCATTTTGATTTGTTTGCTGTGTCACCTAATTTACAAGAGCATTCACATTCAACATCCATAATTTTTGTGCCATTTTTTGTGTTTGTTAAATTGCACGGTTAACCTAAGAGAAAGAGAAAAATATTGCATGTGGGCCTGGCAGGCTAAGTTTTAGTTGTACATTTGTATCCATGTGTTTGCCATAGTTTTTTTTGCATTTGAAATATTCTGTCTATGCATTTAAATATTCTTTTAATGTGAGTTTAAAGGGATTGAATAGAAAGATGAAACTGAGATCACTACACAGTCTTGATGCTGAAATCAGTCCTTTTTAGTCTAAATAATATAAGTGTGTAATATAAATGATACTTTCTTAGGAAGTTGTAGAAAAAAGCAGATAAATAATTCCTTTTAATGGTGGAGTTCTTCAAAACAGAATCAGAAATACTGCTTACTGTGTGCTTTCCTTAAAAGGTCTTTACATGAGGTAGCAGGAATAGGCATCAAGAATCCAAGCTTCTGGAATGTAAATTTCTTGAGTGTGTTTTGAAATATTTTATGGAGTGGGTTTCTGTTATCTTGCATCTATCTGGGAGCATATGAAAAGTCGTACACCCTTACTAATAGAAGGTAAAAAATAAAGGGCAGTTTTTTAGCAGCCCGTCTCCATGGTGTTGTCACAAGGTGCAGCAGTCTGTACCTTAGCAATGTGCTGAGGAACAAAAATGTTCTATTTGAGCGTGTGAAGTAATTTAAATGCTCTTCTCTCTGAATTGTCTCCTCAGCTGGTTAAGGTTATGTTGGAAACTGTTGGAAGGTGTTATTTTCTTTGTTGTACCCCGAAAGGAACACTTTATAGATCACTTGTGTTACCAAAACCACGTCTAACTGAAGGTATGTGTATCTCTATTCTCCAGCAAGCAGGAAAAACGGGCATTTTCTTTTCTCGTGCAACTGATGAGCAAAAAGAGTACGTGAAAAGGACTGAGGAGGGTGGTATTTGTTTGGCTCAGGTTTCTTCAGTGTGACATTAGGGGACACTTGCCAGCCTTGGGGTCTATGTATGAAATTTATTGCACTTAATTGATTTTGTCCAAGACAATAGTCTGCTTCAATTGAAAAGTTTTACATCTGAATACCAGTAGCTTTGCAGCTGATCTGATCCTAACATTAACTCTGGGGAGAAATTCGGTCTAGGGAGAGCATTTCTGTATTTTGGATGCTGTGCTTTGAAAGTTTGGACGTGTAATCTTAACAAAATGATGGAGAAAGAACATCAGAAAGTCTGCACTGCATAAGCCATTGAAATGTACTCTTAAATGTCAGTTCAGGGGTGAAATTCTCTGCTCTGTTTGGCATTTATCCTAGGCTACCTATGTCCTGTGCTATCAAGCTGTACTGAAGGGGCTGCCTCACAAGAATTTTGGATATTAGTTGTTTATATCCATCGTGGTAATGGCTGATGTGTTTTCCAGATCAGCCACTAGAAGGTGTGAAAATTGTAAACTGATGAGCACAGAGAGGGTCTGACAGTTTGTCCTGCAGAAGGCAGTGATACATCTGTCCTCAAGCAAATGCTGCATAATCCATACAATTTATTAGTGAATCATGCCTTGAGCTTGGGAATTTCACAGGAGCGGAGCTATTCAGGGGTCTGACATGTCCATACAGTGTTTGTGGAGAGTCTCTTTGCATCCTCAGCAACCCCATCCATGCTTGTCCAGCCTCCTCCTTCCTCCAAAGCAGGGAAGAGATCTCTGAACCCATTGCTGCAGGAATTTACCCCGTTTGATTTATGATGGAAGCAAGCTCAGGTCTGTCAGAAGATCTACTTTCATCCCTAAAATGTGGGAGTGAGGGAAATGTGATTAGGAACATTACCTGCCCTCAGACAAAACTAATTGTGTCTAATGTTTGCTAATACTTAATGGCACTTTTCAGCAGTCAAACTTGAATGAGTTGATGATTGCTTAATGTACTTTGTGTAGAAAAGCTGACAGTGGCCAGCGCAGGAGATGGGAATTACGTGGTCAAGGACTTGTACAGTAGGAATAGAACATGTGGAGAGTGTGATTGATAACTGGCTAGCTGCAAAAGGTCACGTAGACATGAGAGAGCTTTGCTGAGCACGCAGGCACTCTCATGAGAACCAGCAAGGCGGCAAGCTTCGCATGTCCTTGAGCACAGCTGGGATACGAGCCTGGATTGTTAGGCCTTGTAGCTGAAAGATATGAGGGAGAAGCACGGTAAAACAAAAACTTACTCAAACTATGTAACCACAAAGAAATGTAGAAAGAGGCGTAGCTGACTTTTAGTCTGAGCACCAATCCTGAGCTTAACTTTTGCAATATGCATGAGCTTATTAGTGTTATTATTAAAAGCATTGTGTGAATTATCAATAAACGAGATTTGCTGATCACTCATATTGAGTGCCACATTTCTCCCACTGCAGATTTCCCACAAGAATGGACTTTCCAGTTCTTAAAACCTTCTTAGTAGGAGGTGTGATGGTGCACTTTGACTAAATTGTGGTCAATTCTGTCTCCTAATAGCTGGCATCTTCAGATTCTACCGGCGGTGTTGGGAATGTCTTTTCAAGAGTTGAGAAGGAAAGTTTCTTTTAAGGATTCTGATCTTCCAGTGTGATGCGTGGATACCAGTCAACATGTAGACAGATGACAGGCACAGACAGTATTCTTGGCAATTGCTTAGAAAATAAACAAAAGATCAGGCAGTAGAATAATCCTGTCAACAAGGAGGATAACAGTAACTTTTCCAAGGGACAAATGTCAATGTCACTTTCAGTTACATTGCAGGAAAAAATGGTAAAAGAAATGGGTGTGACCCAGAATTCCCACAGCCAAGAGGATATGTGAGTACCAGTTTGGCTGAAATGACTGTTGCTTGTCATTCCCCAGTGACAGTTTGGAGAAGTCATCACAGGCTCTTTTAATTGATGAATACTGATGTGTATAAGTCAGGTGTCGGTATATGTATTTTCACATCCATTTTTTTTGCTTTTTCCATTGTGCAGCAGGTAATCTCAGAACAGCAGTGGCTGTGCTGAAGCAATATAAATAGTAATCTCTGATTTTTTCCAATGATGTTTGATTGCCAAGTGATATCCTCAGCAAAGTTGGTCAGACCCTCTCAGTCCTACTCCTTGTAGCTACTGAGTACTGAGATTGTGGAAGGCCTTACTGAAGCTGACAGAAGTAATTTTCATTGCCTTCAGTGACTTTTAAATTGGGCTGAAAGTGCTGGTTGGTCTCAAAAATACTTTGTGAGCTTTGATCTAATGAGTGGAGACCAGTGGTAAATCAAAATGGAAGGAAGAGCTTTGTGGGAAAATGCAGTACAGGTTAATTTGCTTTTTCAAATTCTAACTTATTTAAACTTTACATCAGAAGTTGTGGAGGTCTAAATCCCTACTACCACCTTAAGGCATCTCTGCCTCATCATTGCTTAAGACACTGACTGAATGCACATAGTTTAATTTAAAGTTGATTGCATTTAACAACAGATTTTTTTAAAGCCTTTAGTCATGTAATAATGGTAGATAGCGCTTAATTTAGTCAAGAATGACCCGATACAGTTATCTATCATTTACATTAGCAATGTTGAACCGACACTAAATTCAATTAATTCTTCAATTTTATGCTCTTAACATTTAAAACCCTAAATCCACTTTAAATCAATTTGCATTATTTTGAGGATGGGATTCTTAATGTTAAGCTCCTATTAAATCCGCATTTTCTCTACTATAAGGTTGCTTTGAATTTTTTTGTCATGTTTTTGTGGAATGTTGGTCTTAAGCAGTTTTTGTGGGTTTGTCTGTGACTTAAGGAGCTCTCTATTGGATACTGATCTATGCAGTTGAAATAGAACACTGGAAAAACCTGATTTATAACAAATGTTCTCATAGCAGACCAGGAGGTTGGGTTGATATTTCTTCTTCTTCCATCAAGGAACACCCATGGCTGTGGGCTATAATTTATAACAACAGTGTTGCTTTGACCGGTTTTGGTTACTGTGGGCTTGTTTTCAGGAATGATGAGTATGTAGTTATCTCATCTTGAAAGAAATACATAGCACATGTGCTTATTTGGATTAATTAGTATGGTTTTATATCACAGTTGATAGAAAGCTGGAAGAAAAGCCCAAGAATAAAGGAATAAAGGAGGCCAACCAAATAACTGAGGGTTGTGACTGTGGTTAAAGTCCCTTATGAATTCTGAGTGCTCCAGCACCGGTTTTCTGTGAGTCACTCTTTGAAGCTGCATTATCATTTTGTTATATATATTCCAATATATGTAAGTCCTGTCAGAACCTAGAGAGAACACTTGCAGTGAGTAATTTCAGGTCTGAGTGCCACAAGCAGGCTGCTGAGAAAGCTGGCCCAGCCTTTTTTTTTTCTTGGTAGTTCTGATGGTTTGAGCTGTAAGTTCACTCAGTTGAGCTGCTCTGTGCTCCAGCTCTGTTTCTTTAGTGATGCTGCAATACTTGCTGCACGGCAACTCAGTTGGAAAACAAAGAAATTAATGATACAGACAGAAGATCTGTTCCCAAAGCAGGGTGAAATTCTGGTGGAAGGGCTTCTGCTGCTTGAATTTTAAACACTGTGCTGTGAAACCTCTCACGTCATCTGTGGGTTAGTGGTTGCATCACCTGGGATAGTCCATCCAGGCCCTGTTGATGCAAACGTGCTTTTCACTGGTGCTGCTCCCTATCTTGGAGAATATCTGAAAATAAGGTGTGAGCAAGTACTGAAAATTTCCATTTTTGCTCCTATTTACCCACTTGCCTGCTGTTTTAATTTTGAAGTAGGGTGTCAGATAGAATCTGTCTATAGGCAGCGGTGTAAAAAGCATGCCTTCAGTTCCAAACTGAAACCCCTTGCAATCAGCAGATGTCCCAGCTCAAGGAAAATGACTTGCAAGCCCAAAACATTCACTTTCCCTGCCTCATTTCTTATGGTCTTACCAAGGAAATAGCAAGACTTGGATTGTGCTTACTCTTTGCAATGGAGAAGTTGTTAATGCTGCGTTTTCATGCTCCCATCGTCGCTGTATTCCAAATGTCTGTTCTGTGGAATGGGCAGGATTAGGCTGTTTAAGACAAAGCCACTCCACATTTACAGTGCCTGTAAGGTCCACAGTAAGAGCCCTAAATGGAAGTATCATTTTCAAGATGCCTTCTATTTTACAAGCAGCCAAACAGAAAATGAAACCCTGGGTTGAATTGTAATCTTCCTGAAGGAAGTGTCAAAGCCTAACAAGGGAGCTTGACCCAGCTTTGTACTTGTTGTTCAGTGAAATAAACTTTAATTGTTAATGAATCCAAACACTGTTAATGAATCCAATACTACTACTTTACTGAGAAAAGCTGTAATTACTGGACAATCCCCTGATTCTCAGCTGCTGTAAATCACTCTATCTTCACAGAATGGAGAGGGGCACTTCATTTAACAACACTGAAGAATTAAGACAGGGAAATGGCGTAAAAATCAGAAAGGATCTTAGAATTATAATCAGGGGAAACAGAGTAAAGAAAAACATGTGAAGTTGGGCGTTGCTTCTGTGTAAAGAGAAGTTGTACATCCGTGTACATGTAGTTGCATTAAGGAAAAGCATTAGTATTCAAGCCGAATGATGTCATGGAAAAACCGGATTGTTTTTTTTTAAGCATGCAAAACTTCTGTCAGTTGAAAGGGGATAAGAACAGCATATTAATCAATTTCCCTCCTTACCTGTTGTTTTGTGAAGTAGTTAGGATTGCTGGCATTATCCGTCTGGAATTTTATGCCAGTGGCAGATCCCTGACTGTGATGGTAGAAGGGTAAGGACCTCATCCAAATGCATCAAGAGGAATAGTGTTTCACTGTGAAACTGCCAAGTATTTCAGACCGGTGCCTAATAAGGCAAAAACTTGTTGCAATTATGTGTAAAGTGTAATTTATCTAATGTAATTATGAGATGTTTAGAGCCAGTCATTTGAAATAGACTCCACTCCTCTGTTAACTTTTGACATTGGAAGGACTGTAATCATATTGCAGACCATCAGCCCTTGGATTAAAATTTAAACCTACAGTGAGCTTCAAACTGCTTTACATTTACCCTTAGAAGAAAAGGGAGGTTGAATAATTTTTCTTACGTTGATTTATCTTAGGAAAATGGGTGTCAAGGTTCTGAATTACAGTAATTATTGTAAGCATGTAAAATATTATCAACTACAAGATACATCTGATGTGGTGTGGATGGATTAGTGCACATGCTAAGACCGATTTGAGAACATTTCACTTTTTGGTACGTTTGCTAGGGCTAGTTACATCCACTTAAAATACATATTGTCTGTAAAATGGCAGCGGTTTGCAGGTCCTATGTGTTAGGACTTTGGTTAAAGCAAAAGGAACAAAATAATTCTTTTTCTTTTAGCTTGTCATGCAGTTTGTGCTAAGGCTTTCAGTAGTACTTTATTGTGACAGCTCATTTTCCTTTTCATTTGATGCCCTCGTATACACCTTGTAACTCTATTAAACTAGAAAGATTTAGTTTCTTAAAGAGCCTTCAATGAAGCTGTTATAAAGCCTTTTCTCAAAACAACAAATATGGAGCCTGAACACATGAGATTACATTGTTTTAGTTTATGTTGCTTTTTTGAGGAAATAAAAACAGGAGAGAGCAAGAGTTTATTTCTTAATAAGTATCAGCTATTTTCATAAAAAGGGTTCATAATTTTGAGTTTCATTTTTATTTTGACCAGAACACTTTTAGATAATAAATGTTGCAATTGAATCTTGTTTTTTTTTAGGAAGTTGTTAAAACAAGCTAAATGCTTTCCATTTATGGATAACAAACAAGCACGGGAGCTTCCCACAGGCATCAGCTGCGTCAATCATCAGCTGTGCCTGGAGCTCCGGCTCCTCCGTCTCCAGGTGGTCTCATCTTCTGTGGCCCCTGAAGGTCTTCTAAGGCCACCGGTTCTTCTGAGCTAGCAGATGACTGCAGTTCTGCAATTCGCTCCTCGAACATCAGCTGGACAAAGAGGCTTATCTGGGAGGGGCTGTCGTCGTCTCTCAGGGCCTGAAGAGCTGGAAGAGACAGGCACAGAGCCCCGGTCAGAGCCCGGATGTGCGGGAGTCCAAGGAGACCCTCCTGCCAAGGGCCATCCGAGCCAGCTCCTGCCGTGGCCACCACAAGAGAGGAGAGAGGGGCCAACGGGATTTGCCGCAAGGTGCTAAACACGAATCGCCCCGCCCGCGTCCCCGAAATCTCTCCGTGTTCTGCGCACGCCAGCCCTTGTCCGCACAGGGAGCCAGGCCCTCCGCAGGCAGGACAGGGATTGCAGCCCCCTGCGCGAGCATTGCGGCTCCCCCCGGCAGCCCCGCTGAGAGCCCGCTGCCCTCACTCACCCTCGCTGAGGGCCTGGAGCTCTTCCTTCTGCCTCCTCAGGCGCACCCCGGCGATCCCTGGGAACACAGAGCCTGTCAGGGCCCCAGCGGCACGGCGCCCTGCCAGCGGCGCTGCCAGCCCTGTGGCCACACGGCCTCCTGCCCCGGCAGGGCTCGGCCCGGGCCCTTGCCGCATCCTGCCGCCCAAGGGCACGGCCGCAGAGGGCGGCAGCAGCCCCGAGGGCAGGCGCGGCTCCACGGCGCCGGGCGCGGATGCCGCTGCCGGGACGGGGGCTGGGGCTGGGGCTGGGGCTGGGAGGGAGCCCGGGCTCATGGCTCACCGATGAGCTTGATGGCCGCCTCTCGCAGGGGCTCCTGTGGGTGCTCCAGGTAGGGCAGGGCCAGGCGCAGGTGTTCGGCCGCTCGGCTCTTGTCGTCTGCCAGCTGGAGAGAACGGCAGGAGGGAGGGAAGGGTTGGCGCGGGCTCAGCCCCTCGGCCGGGCGCTCCCGGCGCCCAGCCCCGGCCTGCGCTGCCCGCACAGCCCCGAGGCCCGGCCAGCGGGCGCCGGGCTCCGGAGGGGGCGCAGGGCCGGGCGCTGCCCGGGGAGCCGCGGTGCCGCCTCGCCCCGCGGCCCCGCTGGGCCGGCGCTCCGTCGGCGCCCGACTCGGGGCACAGGAGCCTGGAGAAGAGCCCGCGCGGCCCCACGGAAGGGAGCGGCGTGTGGGGCGCAGGCCGGAGCCCCTGCGTGCGGCGCTGGGCAGGGGCCACGGCTGCCAGCCCCGCACACCGAGCCCCGCCGTCAGGGGGCTTCTCCAGAGGCCGTCCTTACCACGCACTCGGCGAACTTGAACAGCTTCTCCGTCTTCAGCATGTGCTCGAGGTCGCTCCTCTTCAGGAAGCCGGCCGCACAATGCAGCGTTTCCCGAGAGGCCTGGAGAGCAGCAGAGACGGGAGCTGGCAGCGCAGCCCAGCCCAGGGCACGGGCCCTGCGTCCCTGCGCCAGGGCCAGCAGGAGGCTGCGAGCCGGGAGAGGTGCCCGGGCAGGAGGCAGCCGAGCCCCCTGTCAGGGATGCACCGGCATCACACAACGCCTCACCTTGGCCACGCGCTCGTTCACCTCGTGGCAGTGCAAGTAGAGTGGGAGCAGGCTCTGGCTCACAACTGTGTTCAGTGGCTCTTTGCCCTCATCCGCTACCAAGCCCATCACCTTTTGGAAAAGCTGAATGGAGAGCAGCTGCACGTGGCTGTTGTCCTGAAGGAAAGGAAGCGGAGGAGGCCTCAGCACCAATTTCTCCAGCCCAGCCGGGCAAAAGCCTAAAAATCCCCAGGGCACAAAGTTTCTGGGCAGCAGCTAATGCCCGTGGCACGCAGAGCCTTACGTTTCCAAAGAGCCACAGGAGGAGGTCGGCTAGCTTCAGGGCAGTGGTCCTGCCGATGACGGAGTCTTTCCGCTGGCACACATTGGTGAGCACAGAGAGGGACATGGCGACCACCTCTCCGTCGGCATCCCCAAGCCGCTCCAGGAGGCTTGGAAGCAGGCTGCGTACACGTCCGGCCTGTATGGAACACAAGGCTGTGCTGGGAAGCCACCAACAGCTGCAGCGCCAACACCGCCCTGGCTCTGCTAGCCCACCCTGCCGCTGCTGGGCCCAGAGGCCAAAGGCCTGTCCCGAAGCCCTCGAGCAGCTGGAGCAGGAGGCAGGAGAGCTGGGAGCAGCTGCCTCAGCTCCTGAAGCCCAGCCAGCCCAAGGGGCTGCTTTCCCCAGCGCAGCTTCAGCCGCTGCCCCCTTCTCACCATCGAGGGCTCCTCGCTGAGCAGCACAAGGCCTTTGAGCGCCAGGTGACGTCTCTGCCTGCAGGTGCCCCGCAGGTGCCTTGACATCTCCTCCAGGACACGGCCTGCGCATTCCCTCAGGTCCAGGAACTTGATGACCTGAAAGGCACAGGGCAGTGACAGGTGACCCGAACAGCAGGAGCCCAGAAGCGCACAGGGCCGGGCCCAGGCAGCAGCAGCAGCAGCAGCACAGGGCTCGGGCACCGGCCCAGGCAGCTGCAGCTACGAGAGGGCAGAGGGCTGAGAGGCAGCTGAGCGAGGCAGCGCTGGCTCACCTCCACCAGGAATGCCAGGGAGGGCAGATCCCAGCGTGGCTCCTCCCTGCTTAGTGGCTGGAGTAGGTAGAAGCCAATGCGGGAACAGGTGTGGCCCAAGTGACGGCGCATCTCCCTGTCAGGGGAAAAAGGCAGCAAGAGCCTGAGGTGGGGGGGACAGTCTTCTCCCAGGAGGTCTAACTCACAGGTCCGGTCTTTCCCCAGTATCTCTGGAGGGGGATGTGGGCGCTTTGGGAGGCGGCCCCTTCTGGGCACCCTCCTCTGCCAGCCTTTTCCAGTCGGCTTGGCCGGCCCTCGGTGACGAGGCCCTCGAGGCCATGAGCACAGGGACTGTGTGGGGCACAGGGGACAAATGTGGGAGAGAAGGGGTTCTCACCTGGCCAGCAGACCCACGGCATAGTGCTGGGTGTCAGCACAGAGCAGCGTGTCCCAGCCACGCTTGCGCTCCATAGCCATCATCTCTGTGTTCCACCACATTTGGCTGAACAGAGCCTTCATGGCCTGCACCGCAAACCTGTGTGCAGAGCAAAACCCAGGTCACACGGCGAGCGCTGGCGCCGGCCACAAGGACATTGAAAAGACAGGAGGACTGGCACCTGTTGGGGTTGCTGGGAAGGCCGTGTTCCTCCTGGCACGCTCTCCAGAAGTTAGCAACTTCCACTGGCATCTCTTGTGTGGTGATGACAATGTGGAAGAGGAGAGCAACAAACAGACGGGCTGAATGAAGGAGCACTGCCCTGTGGCATTTGGGCACCTGGACAGTCAGCCACAGCCCCAGAGTTGCCTGCAAAAGAAGCAGCCCGAGACAGAGCTCAGTGCTAAGATGTCCGTGTGGCAGGGCCCGAGGGGAGACGCAGGGGGAGCGACGGGCCTGGAGCCCCCTGAGCCTGCCCTAAGCCAGTGCCTGAGGCAGGGAGAGGACGGAGAGCTGATGGAGAGGCGACCGGGGAGCGAGCAGAGGCCGGTTCCAGAAGCTCACCGCCAGGGCAAAAACGTCCTCGTCGTCGCCATCGGAGGTGGTCGTTGTATGCAGAGGCCAATCCTCCATCACGCGGATGAGTGCTGGCAGCACCTTCTCCGCTGTCACAGCCGACGAGCCTATGGCTCTCCACATGCTTGCAGCAGCTCTGTGGGATTGGAGCTCTGTGTCAGGGCCGTCTCAGTCACAGTAGCATGCCCTGTGCAGCTGTGGAGGCCCAGGTGACAGAGCCCTGGTGCCCTGAGGGGCAGGGAGGGAGCATGGCAGCAGGCTGGTGGAACAGAGGGGCCCAAGGGTCCTGGACCGCTCCGCCTGTCTGGCAGAGCCCATTGGACAGGCTCTGCAGGGCAATGGGCCCTAAAGGCTGCTGAGCCCTGAGCTCTCAAGGCAGGTGGGCCCCATACCTGTCACACGTTGGGGCACAGCGCAGGAGGGTCAGCACAACGTCAGCAGGTTGCTCTTCAGCCAGCTTCAGAAAGTCCAAGCGCATCCTGGCATCCAAAGTGACACAGGCTGCCAGTCTCTGGTGAAGGTCCTTCACCATGGCTGGCACCTGGAGGAGGCATGGGGAAGACCTGGAGCGCTGTCCAAGGGAGCAGCTTTCCCCAAGAAGTGCTTCCCCTCCCGCCACACTCTCCTGGCCTCCAAGACTCAGGGTCTCTTTTGTGTTGGTGTTTCTGAAGGCCACGGACTCAGTCACTGCCATGTCCGTATTTGCTGCGTCATTGATTGCAGCATCCAAGCGCTGAGCCAAATCTGGGCTGACATTGGGCTCTGCCTGGAGCTCAGTCGGCCTGCGGTCAGGCTCAGCTGTTGCACGGCTTCTGGTCGTCCTACGCCGA
The DNA here is from genome assembly GCF_029207755.1 of Chamaea fasciata. NCBI lineage: Eukaryota > Metazoa > Chordata > Aves > Passeriformes > Sylviidae > Chamaea > Chamaea fasciata. Next base: position 23,101 of record NW_027094148.1, on the reverse strand, counting down.
ATGGTCACGAGCCTCCGGAACATCTGCAGGAGAGCAAAGGACAGGGAAGAGAGACGCGTTCCATGGAGTGCTCCAAGCGCGGAGCTCGGCCGAGCAGTGACAGCAGGCCCAGCCCAGGCGGGGATGGCTGCACGTACCTTCAGTGATCTGCGGAAGTGGCCACGGGTGGGCTTCTTCTCCTGTGTCTGCTCCATGGTTGCATCTGGCAAAGAGCGAGCGCAGCCAGAGCTGAGGGGTTGCAGGAGAGGCCAGAGAAGCCAGCCCTGCTCTCCCCAGGCAGGGACAGCCCCGGGATGCCCCAGGGGATGGAGCACAGCTGCTGCAGGGGCAGCCTCGGCCCCTCTTCCATCCTGTCAGTGGGCGGAATGGGAACGGGGATGGGATGGGATGGGGCCAAGCTGTCCGCAGCCATCGGCCTTGTGGCCCGGCTCTGCCACTCACCATCCTGCTGTGGCTGGAACTGCTCCAGCTCTTGAGGGGGTTGTGCTGGAGCATCTCCAGGGCTTGTATTTCTTCTCCCCCAGCAAACTGTGAAGAGGTCGCGAAATCTGCCCGCCATGTCAGTGTCTGGCCTCGAGGGCACCTTCAGACAGATGCCTCTGAGGAAACTAGGGAAAACCCTGAGGCAACAAGTCGTGCAGTTGTGTCTTGAAGGCACCTGCGACAAAGAAGCCTCAGGAAGGCTGCAGGACAGCAAGTCCTGCACACTGGTCTTGAGGGCTCCTGCCACAACGACAGGAGACTCCTTGTGGTGCTTCAGGTCACCAGATCCTGTGGTCTGGCCGCGAGGGCACCGACCGCAGGGTTGGGAGATGCCTCGGGAAAGCTCCGAGTCACCAAGTCCCGCAGTCTGGCCGCGAGGTCAGCTGCAGGAGCAGCGCTTCGGAAAGGCTCCGGGTCGGGCACAAACGAGCGGGCTGTGTGGGAACTCCTCACAGCACCTCTCTGGCGCGTCCTGTCCCGTGGCGTGCTCCGAGCACTGTGGCGTGGCTGCGTTGTTGCCAGCACCTATGTCACCGCGTGTCACAAAGGCTCCTCGGACACCCTGTGCTGTTCCCTGCCACGGTGACCACGCTGCTGCACCGTGTCACAAAGGGCCCATGCACACCCTGCCACCTGCCCCGGCCCTGCCCCCGCTCCACCCAAAGTGGCCCAGGTCGGAAGGAATCCCTCGGCCCAAGTGTCTAAGAGAGCCCAACAGGACCTTGAATGATTTGATGGCTCGAGCCATCGGCAACCGCTGCCCTGCTCTGCGGGCTCAGGGCGGCAGAAGGAGCCCCCAGGGCTGCCGACGCAGCCGCAGCGGGAAGGGCACGGGGCCTGCCGCAGAAGCTGGCACGGCCTCCCTTCTCTCAGCTGATAATTGTCTTCAACCAAAGTCAGACGTTCACTTCAAAGCCAGCTCAGTGCAGGCAAACCCTTGGGCAGCTAAGATCTCCAAAAGGCTGCTCGATCCAAAATGACCAATTGCTCTTTAATTTCTCTTTTTGGGTCACTGCTGATCCTCTCCTCCTCTTCCCCCTTCCACTCAGCTGAGTTGGCAAAAGCTGGATTAGCCACTTTATCCTTATGGATGAGCATGGCAACTTGTTTTGGTTTGGGAAGACAGGTATTTGCTAGGTAAAAGTTGGAGGTTTTTTTGGAATGGAGAGCGTAAACTTTTTTTTTTTTTTAATTATAAATTTACAATTAGAGGTTTTTAGGCAAAGATTTGGGAAATAGGAATAGCAGTTTTTTATTAGTATGTATTACAAAGTAAACAAACAAACCCCCTTCAAATAACTACAGTATTAATAGCAAAAGAAAAACTGTATTAAGAACTTTGAGGGTTTTGTCTTACAAAACTTAGGGCAGTTTGGTTTTGGTGTTCTTGCAGGATTTTTAGAGCAGCAAGCTGAAAGAGTGGAAAGTTTCGGGCTGGTACCTGGGATGGCAGGGTGTCCCGGCAGCGCGGGGCTGCAGGGTCACTCTGCAGCAAGAGGAGCAGCGCTGAAGAAGCCGAAGGCGGGGCAGGGCTGGCTTAACTCCTGCGGGTGGCAGAGAAGGCTCCGGATTCCGGCTGAACTGGCCAGAGTAGATTTTTGAGGACTGGATTTTTTTTGGCTACAGTGAAACTTTTCCAGTTAGCAACAGTTTAGCCGGTTTTTTTTCTCTTTTTTTTGAACCTCGGGGAAAAAAAAAAAAAAAAGAACAGCTTCTAGCTGCTTTAAGCTTTGTTTTTTTTACTTGCGTGGGGGTTTTTTGTTATTTTGTTTCTGTTTTTGTTTCAGCTAAGTATTTTGAAGTATTTAACATTTGGTTGCTTTGGTAACTTATGGGGAAAAAATTCTTTAGAGAAAGAAGGAACAAACCTAACTCTCAACATTATCTACTTTGAATTTTTTTTCCTACTAACATATTATATTGAGTTTAAACTGTAATATATATATATATATTTATATATATATATACATGCAAATATGGATACAGTCACATTGTCATGGATAGTTTACTTTAAGACAAGGTTTTTTTGAGGTATGCATTGGGGGTTTTTTTTTTATTTTTTTTGCATTATTTACCAGGCACAACTTGGTTTCTGAGCGAAGACAATTTCACGGATGAGATTTTTTTTGCTGGAGGCAGGATTAATTTAAACAGGTTTTTTCAGTATACTTTTCATGTGTACTATTGGAACTTTATTTTTTGTTGTTGTTTGCACGGGCTTAGATTGGGCAGGATTTGCTCGGTTGGTGGAACTTTGAGTGTTTACTAGCTATGTGGCTTTTGCTAAATTAATACTTTAGGTTTTGAAAGTTTTTTTTACTTAGTGCTTTTAAGGTAGCTTTAAGCAGGTTATTGCACTGTTTAATTTTTTCGACCGCTGGTGCATGATAAGGAATATGGCATACTTACTTAATGCTGTGTTTTTTAGCTTAGGTGCTTATAAGACAATTTTTGAAATGGGTTTTATTGTTTGATTTGATTTTTTCAGGGGTGCTGTGTTTTCACAGGACTTGTTTTTTAGGCTCAGGATGGTGTTTTGGACAGTAGCATGAGGCACAGGGTAGGTTTTTAACTATTTAGTGATGGCTTTTCCTATCGTTAGTACATAGCGCTTGCCCTGGCGGGTTTGGAGAAGGCTGATGTAGTTAATTTGTTAGGTTTTTTTATATTTATATTTGGACTACTGCTTACTATACCATAAGGGCTTTACTTGCTTGGCTTGCTTGATTGCAGCACATGTTTTATAGTTATGGATAACTTGAGAAATACTGTCTATGGTTAAATTTACTTCTTGGTTTTGGGCTCACTTAGAGGTGGCATTTCTGCTTGGATGATTCGAGGCATTATGGGCTTATTGAGCTAGGAACAACTTTTTTCTGTCTTGCTAATTGAAATTTTGATACTTTTATTTTGGCAGCTTGATTGACTTGCTTATTATTTTGCTGTTTTTTATTAGCTTGATTCTTGGGAACATGTGGGAATTACGTGGCGGATTTTTACAGGTAGTTTTTTATGCGAGGGGCAATGTTTTTTTATTCATCAGCAGCCTAGATTTTTTTTTTTTTTATGTTGCAAGTTGGCCTTTTTCTACTTTTTTAGCCAACTCTACGGAGCATTGGCTGCTACTTCCGAATTAGTGTAGAGGTAGAGCTTTGGCTGCTCTTTGTTTTTAGCAATGTCAAGGGTTAATTGGACAGCTTTGAGTTTAGCAAGCTGACTTGATTTTTTTTTTTTCCTTTCAGTGGCTTTTGCAACTTGTCGTGTGGGGTTTTATACGGCTGCTTTCTACTTATGGTTCATTTTTACGATGCGACAGGAACCGTCAGTGAAAAGGGCGTAGCGTGGTTTTTTTGCCGGCAGTTGGTTGTACGAAGGAGCTTTTTTTGCTTGTGTCACTTGTTCTTGCTTTTCTTTGTCTGTGAGACTAAAGTTGTTGTTTTTTTTCTTTTCTGGTCAGTTTGTAATTATTTTTAAAATTTATGGGTGATTTGTGTTTTAATATGGGCGCGCTGTGTGATGAGGGCAGTCTATTTGCTCTATGTGGTGTCAGTGGCATGGTGGGTGGAGGCAAATGAGGATTCGGTACCTTCAAATGTTCACAGAACCATGGAATTCCACGCTGGATGGGTTGGAAGGGACCTTAAATCTCTCATTCCCAAGCCCTGCCATGGACAGGGACACCTCCCACTGTCCCAGGCTTCTCCCGCCTGGCCTGGGACACTTCCAGGAAGCCAGGGGCAGCCACAGCTTCTCTGGGAATTCCATCCCAGCCCTCATCACCCTCCCAGGGAGGGATTTGGGTTATAATATTTGGGTTTGGCTTAGGATATAAAACCATGTCCAGGATGGGTTAGGTAATTTGGGTTTTTTCCAAAACAAAAATCCCTTCAGAATTGTGGAATTTTATTCTTCCATGTTCTAGAATGTGCTGAACTATTTTTATGGATGAAATGAATGAAATTATCCCAGATGAAATAGTTTGCTGCCAGTTAAGAGCCTGCTGCTATAATTATTTATTAAGCATAGATCTCTTTAGATTGGTGACGTGTTTACCAACACCACAGTGCCACATCTACATAAATTATAAATAAATACATCTATATATATATAGTGTAACCCATGATTGAAGTGATGTTGTGCCTGAATCCCTGATATCACCCACCTTTTCCTCTGGAAGGATTTTTACTTTGAGTATTTAAGGGAGAACTTTCCCCTTTCTGTGTGTGTTAGCCATTGCAGAGTTTCCCTGCAGAAAGCTCCAACCTGTATTGACATTTTGCTTTCCTTTCTTCCCCTGATCCTGCCTGCCCTTGATTCCAGAGGAGAGCAATGGGAGGGGAGTGAGTGCTGAGGGTATTTACAGCACAATCATGGGAAACGCTCCCCTCACCACCGAGCCCTTTTCCTTCCCCTGGCAAATCCTCTGGCTCTGCTCCAGCCTCGGGATCCACGAGCCTCTTCCCTGAGGGAATTGTTATCAACCTGGAAAACTCCTGTATTCCAGTGGCACAAGGAGACATCCGAGATCCACCTTCCTGGTTCATTCAGAAGGTGCTGCTGGGGGAGTTACACTGCTCTGAACAGCTCCAAAGGTCAGAGATTTCTTTGTAATCAATTCCTTTTCCCAGCCTTCTGAAGTCTAATGATCAGCTTTCCATGTTTGTTGTGGTGGTTGCAGGGTTTGAGGGGCAGCAGAGTAAATTGGATTTAGGGATAAATTGCCATTTCTTCACAAGACTCTGAAAAGGGAGGGGAGGGATGTTAATATTTCATGTGGCTGGGAGAGGAAATGCCTGGCAGTGCCAGGGGAAGAGTCACAGCACCTGGGCTGAATTCACCCAGGTTTTTTTGGCAGCAATGATCTCATTGCTCAACATGAAGGGAACAGAAAACAATTCTGCCCCAGGGCAAGAAGAGCCTGGCTCAGGAGGGGCTATCACTGCAGTCACAGAAGGTTTCAGTGAGCTGGAGAAGGCAACAGAAATGGGATGTGTGCTAAAAGAAATGTGAGGGGGTAGAAGGTCAATACCAAAAATCAAACCAAATTAATCCTTCCTTCTTTTGTTTTTGCTGTGTTTCCATCTGTTTCCATCTTTCCATTTGCTGTGTTTCCAAAGCAAGGAAGGGGCAGGAGTTTAGGAGGGGCTGGTTCAGCTCAGCCTTGCTGATAAAGCAATTTGGGTTTTCCCTCATCAATCTGTTTCATTACCTACAAATGCAGAATTGGAGAAGTTGTTGGATATTTTTGCGTTTTTCTGCAGCTGGCTGCAGGAGGCTTTGCTCAGACTGGGGGTTGGGGCTGTCCAGCCTGGAGAAGAGAAAGACCTGGGGAGATTTCATTGGGGCCTTCCAAGACCACAAGGGAGCCTGAAAGAGCTGCAGAGGGACCTTGGACAAGGACCTGGAGCGCCAGGACAAGGGGGAATGGCTTTAAACTACAGGAGGAGAGATTTAGATGGGATCTTGGGAAGGAATTCCTCCCTGGGAGGGTGGGGAGGGCTGGGCTGGAATTCCCAGAGCAGCTGTGGCTGCCCCTGGATCCCTGGGAGTGTCCAAGGCCAGCTTGGAGCCCCTGGGACAGTGGGAGGTGTCCCTGCCCGTGGCAGGGTGGGGCTTGAAGGTCCTTCCATCCCAAATTCCATGATTCCAACCCAAAGATAACCTGGATTGGAGGCAGCAGTGCCTGGGGGCTAAAGCACCTTCCCAGCTGTTATCAGAACAGGAGTTGCAGACATTTTATCCCTGGGTTTTCTTCCTTGTCCCTCAGCTGGGAGGTGATGGGAACGACCAGCAGGAGCTTCCCCAGGCCCTGGGAGTGGGACACTGGGAAGGGGACACTGGGAGTGGGACACTGGGAGTGGGACACTTTGGGAGTGGGACGCTTTGGGAGTGGCACTTTTACAACCACTATTGGCTTTGTGGTTTATCCTGAGACAACAGACCCAACCATAAATTGTCACTTCAGGGCCAGCATTTAGTGCCAGCTCAGGGAAATGCAGGGTGGTTGTGGCAGGTATTAAACACCCCCAAAAAATCCTGGAGGAGGATCCCAGGGTAACAATGCCTGCTTGCCAAATCTGTTTGCAGAGTGCACAAAAGCAATGAGGAAAACATTGCAACAGCACAAAGGTTTTCTCACAGCTCCACCACAGGCTTCTGCCTCAGGAGAGCTGATTTTTGGTGCTTTTCTTCCAGCCCCAATCTGGGATTGAGCCAGGCCCTGCATCCATTGGGACTGGGATGCTGTGGCTGTAGGATAAACCCCCAGCCAAGCCCCCCAGGGAGCCATTTATCCTGTTTGGAGCCCGTTTATTTTTCCTCCTTCCCCTGAAGATGTGTGTGAGGAGCACAGATTCAGCCAGGCCCTCTTCCCAGGCCCATGGGATGTGTGTTTCTTTCCCGTTTCCTGGAAGCGCTCGGTGTTTGGGAAGGTTGCTGGGCCACGAGGAGCTGCTGGACACCATCCACAGCCCCTCTCAGGCATTTTCTGCTGGGTGGGACTCCCTGAAAATCCCTTCAGCTTTGTAGGGAAAGCACTTTTCCTACGGGGCACACAGGGTGTGAGGCTGGCTCTGGGAAAGAAATATTCCCAGGGAAGAAAGGCTGGGAGCGTGCTGACGGCAGCACTGCTCTTTCAGGTGTCACTGTAAGAAGCTTTTAAAAAGCTCCATTTCTGCTTGGTGGGCAGAAAGTGCAGGAAAAAGTGCTGGGAATGTGTGGAGTAGGAGCTGAAATGATGTTGGGACAGCTCGGGCTGGAGGCAGGAATGCTCAGCAGGGAAGGAACAGGCAGCCTTAAAAGGAAGAGAAAGCTTGAACATGTGAATTCTAGACAAAAGAATTTATACAGAGCTGATGAATTATGACCGATTCGCAGCGTGTTTGGGCTCCTGAAGACACAGATTTGGGGTCCCTGACTGTCAGAGCTGTGCTGTGAATTTTGTGGTGGTGCCATCCCCTCCTCCCCAGCACCCCCAGAGCAGGGCTCAGCTGGGCCTCATCCCACCCCTTATCTCCGGTGCATCTGCTGGCTCCAATTCCCCGCAAGAATCAGATTTGAAGGAGTGACAAAAGCCCTCATCGGTTGTTTCTCCACTTTTGCTGGGGATGTAAACTCAGAGAAGCCAAGGAAAAGAGCCCAGTGCTTCGCAGGGCTTGGGCAGAGTCCCAGGGGTGAATTCCCAAAGGAATGAGGAGTCTGTTCCCCAGCAGGCTCCATGTTCAGTTGGATCCAGGGAATTCAGCTGGACATCCTGGAGCCAAGGCCTGCCCCAAAGCTTTTCTTTCTGGGCTGAAACATAAGAAGTGTGAGTTCCCAGTTTGCCAGGCAGCTCAAACAAGGCAGCAAACACTCCACTGCAGGCTGGGATGTCCATTCCTCGTGCTGGTGGTCAGGGGTGGGTGGAATTCAGGATTTGCCCAAATGGAAGAACTAAAAATAGAAAGAAACCAAGTTGTGAGGGAAAGCTTCTCACAATTTCCACTAAAACAATCCGAGAACTTGCTTTACTCATTTCCTTCTGCTCAAACCAGGTTCTTGTCAATGAATCCTGTTCTTTTTCCTCCTTCTCAAGGAGCATGTGGAGCCCAGGCCCAGCTGTGACTCAGGTGAAAGCACAGCACCATTTTTCCTGCCTCGGGGGAAGAAGGTGAGTCCTGGAGGTCCCCTAAGAAATGACCAAATTTTGCAAGCCAAGGAAGCTGGGATGAATCTTTCCTTGAAACTCTGGGCTGGGAATAATTCCCTTCACATTTCCTGAGCGGGGATGAGCTGGTTGTGGTGCCAGGAAAGGCCAGGGGAATATCTCAGATACTCACCTGTATCTGAGGATTTGTGTTTTATTCACTTGGCATTTGTGGGGAACAGCAAGGCGAACACACTCGTTTCCTTCTCTCAGGCCGTGAATAACACTGAGGAAATTGTTTGCACTTGGAAACCACAAGGTGGGGAGCTCAGGGACATCAAAATGCAAAGAATTGTAATCTGTGGGTGAAACTCTGAAATCGAGTGTTGAGCAAGATGCTTCTAAAGGAAACAATATATTTTCAGAATTAGATCACTAGTGATTTTTTTCTGCTGTGCAAAATAATTTCTCATTCACTCTTTGAAGGAAATAAAGAAGAAAATTGCATTTCACCTCCCTCTCCAGCTCCTTACTTTAATGTATACCTAGGCAGAATTTCTTGTCCTCTAATTTGAATTATCAGTTTGTGAAATGGTTTTTTCCTCCCCTCTTCCAGCTTGTTTCCAATTCTTTGCCTATAAGGAAATGATTGTGCTCCCCCTTTCCCACCCTTTTCTCATCCAAATTAGAGCTTTTTGTCATTTTTTTCCCCCATGGTATCACTTTCTTGGGTTATGAAGCAAAGCCTCATGCTCTGAGATAAACCTGGATACGTGGAGATGACTCAGGATTATTGGAATAATTGTGACTTTTCTTTTTGGGTTTTATTTTAAACCATCTCAACCCAATGAGAATATTTAACACAACCATGTCAGCTACAGGGGTAGAATTTAATTGAATTTCCTCAGATCCAAGGCCTGGCAGAGCTGCTGATAAGGAATTCCACAGAGGGGAGGAATTAATCTAAAAGTGAGGGATCAGGTGTATCAGCAAAGGAATTCAAGTTGCGGAAACAAGGGGAGCACTGAATCAAGTTGTCTGCTTGGGAAATTCTCCAGGCTGCAGCAGAGAGAAGGAAAGAAACCCAGCCCACCTCAGCCAGGTCTTGGAAAGTCTCCAGCAAAGTTCAGGCACTGGAGGGCAGAGGAAATGCCTGAGGAGGAACTTCTGGATGTGCAGAAAACGCTCAGCCCTGGGCGCGGGAGAAGCAGGAGCCTGCCTGGAGCTCTGCCCTTGGGATAAAGAACTGAGGGAGAGAACACAGAGCTCAGAGGGGACAGCAGGAGCCTGCAGTGAGGAGCTGCTGGGCTGTCCCACAGCCCTGGATTTGGGAACAGGATGGTTTCTGTGTCAGCCCTGCCACGTGGGGAGCAGTTCCCTGTCCCATCCATTCTGTGCTCCCAGAGGATGAGGAGCCCTGGTGACAACCAGCTCTCCTCGGCCCTCAGCCAGAGAAGGGAAGCAGAGCCCTTGCCCAGGCTGGGAACTTCCTTCACTCCCAGCCTGGGTGACACCAACCTCCAGCATCTGATTCAGGATCAAAGCTTCCTCCTGCAATTCCAGCCCTTAGCGACGCAATCCTTCGTGTCCATCCCGCTGGAAGAAACAGCAGAGTTTGAAGGAGTTTAAATCTTTTCAGAATGCATCTTTTCAAAGGTGAACTACCCAGGAAATGCTTTGCTTCAGTGGCTCGCAGGCAGCTGCAGTTGTTCAGGATTTCCACCAAATAACCTGGAAGATCCTCCAGGAGTTTGTGTATGTTGAGGAAAACAGGCACAACAGGAAAGTTTGTGCATGGAGCCAAGTTCAGGTGTTACCTAGAAATTCAATTCTGGTCCCCAGAGCCCAAAGCTCTGAATTCCCAGGATCAAGGAACCCCAGACTGGTTTGGGTGGGAAGGGACCTTCAAACCATTCACCACACCTTCCACTGGACCAGGCTGCTCCAAGCCCTGTCCAACATGACCTGGAGCATCAAAAAAAAAAAAAAAAATTCCTCCTGGAAGTCCTGGCTCAGCTGAGAAGCTGCACATCATTATTGGTGCTCCTGCACTCTCCCAGGGGGTGTTTTTCACTCCATTCCCTGAGCTGGCTGCTGGAGAAGGAGCCTGGCACCAGCTGCCCTCGGGAAAAGCTGTGAATTTTGGGGAGGATGCAGAACAGCATTTAACAGTGTGGGACAGCCATAAACCCACCCTGCTGGTGTGACTCAGCAGAGGCAGGAGCTGTTTGCTTTGGCACAGGAGCTTCCTCAGGCCAGGATCTTTGCTCTCACTGAGATTTGTGGGGCAGAAAAGCTCCCTCAGCCTCTTCCCAGCACTCTGAAGACATCAGACTTGTCTTGGGATGGTGCATAAACGCCCAATAACATTCGAGTGATACAGAGAGGTTTATAATAACCCATTCCTCAGCACACGGAGTGATTCAGAACTGTTTGCATGCCTGTGTGGGACAGATCCTTCATCCTCTGAGGGGAAAACGTGAGATTTTTCCTCCAGAAACTGGATAATGGGGTACTGATGGTGGAGTCCATTTAATCACGTGAAATACAGCTCCTGCTTGGCTGCAGTTTTGAAGCACCTTCCCAAAGACAGCAATAACTCTGAGGAGCTGAACCCCGAGACTCATCCTTGTCTCCTGGGAGTTTTTACTGCCCTCAGTGCTCCCTGCACCTGCACTGCAAGGAGGGCAGGATTTTATGGCCCCTCGAAAGTCCTGTACACAGCTTTTCCTGCATTTACTGCTGCTAAACACAGCCTTTGTGGGATCATATGGCACTTTAAGTGCTCTGATTTACAGAGAGGCAGCAACTCCATCTGTAACAAACATCCTAAAGCTGAGTTTAAGAGCGATCCACTGTATTTATTTGGCACATAAACACTCCCCTGCAAGGCATGTGCCTGAACTCACAGGAATATCACGGGCACAGCAAGGTCACAGCCAAGCTGAAGGTGACAGGGGAGAAAGGCAAATCTTGGGAATTAGCAAATGGAAAACCGTCCTTTTCTCCTGGTAAATATTCCGGATACGTGGCTGAGATTTCTTCCTAGGATAAAGAGCCTGGTGTTACACAGAACAAGAAAAAGACAACCCCAGGCTCGGTTTAGCTTTAGCTTTCCAAAGTTACGCGTTTTATCTGTGGATAGAAATTGTTTCCCTGGAATTAGGAAACTCCAGGTGGCTCTGCGAGGTCAATTATCTTTGAGCTCCCTCAAGCGGCACTGAAACCTTGGGGTTTGTCACAGAAATCCTTGAGTTTCTTACAAAAAATTCTCGAGTTTGTCATAGAAATTCTCGAGTTTGTCATAGAGATCCTGGAGTTTGTCATAAAAATCCTCGAGTTTGTCATAGAAATCTTGGAGTTTGCAATAGAAATCCCCGAGTTTGTCACTGCAATCCTCAACTTTGTCACAGAAACCCTCGAGTTTTGTACAAAACCCCTCGAGTTTGTCACTGAAATCCTTGAGCTGGTCCCTGAAACTTCCCAATTTGTTGCACAACTCCTTTCCTAACGAAGCCCTGTCATTCGTGCTCGTGTTTTTCACAGCAGCTGTAGCGAACGGAGATGCTCGGGTTTCCAGGAATCGAAACCACTTCAGAGCAGTTGAAGGCGATCCATTTAATAACACAGTTCTCTTCTGACACATCTCTGAAAAGACACGGATCAAGGGAAATGAAGCGTTTTATGTCCAAGAGGAGTTTGCAGCTGATTCCCAACATGATACCTGCGATTTGTGAGAAGTTGTTTTGACCTTTTTTTTTTTTTTTCTTCTGTGGTTCCTTCTCAAATTCATGCCAGAGTCGCTGGAAAGTGAACGTGTTGTTCAACATCTCAGGTAAAACTCAGCCCTTTGCTTTCTACACCTTGAAGAGGTAAATAAATCCTCTGGCTTCAATCCAGAGGTTTTTTAATGTGGTTTTGCCTCGTTAAAAGCACATTTTATTTAAGAAGAACATTTTTTAATCAGAAAGCAATTGATGGGCACACAGGATTCAGGTCGTTTTTGGTGCAAGGAGATGAAATTTGATAGCAGACTGGAGCTTTTCACAGTTAAAAAAAAATAGCTTTTTCAAGGGTTTGAATAATATGGCAAGAACCTTTTGGAGCAAAGAGCTCAAGAACAAAATGACTTTGGAGAAGAGAAAACTTGCAGTGTTTGAAAGATCTACAGGGAAACCGGAGTGGGAGTGTTCATCAGGGACTGCCAGGACAGGAGGGAATTCATTTCCACTGTGTGAAAAACGAGCTCCACTCTCTTTTCAAATGTTTATGAGTTTAATAAAAATTAAAGACAGACAATTAGGAGACATAAGAGCAAACGTTTCAGCTGGGGTGCCTCACCAGAAAGCAACGCCCTTCTCTTTTCAATGGCTGTGTTTTTAAGGATTGCTGTTTTGCATATTCAATAGATATTAAAACTTTTTGTTTGCTTGTTTAAAGTTTTGCTAATTATCTTATTTGATCGATTTGTTTGTGGGCCTTTTTATTGTGTTTGGTAACATGGGTTTTGGCTGGTTTTATTTTGATAGAGAAACTAGAAATCCAGCAGCTTTTATGTAGGGTGATGACCTCTCCCTCATAATTGTTGGCTTGGTCAGTCTCAGATGTCACAAAGAAAAAATGAATTTTTCTACTATTCACACTATGTCCCAATCAGAAAATACACTCATCACCTTTCTAAAGATTGACATTTATCTTTACATTGACACTTCTGAGAGGAATGACAGGTTTGTCTTTACAAACAAACTCTGGGTCTGCTGGTGGATAAAACCAGCACTGAGAGAGAAAAGAAACAATGGGAAGGATCCCACTGATTGATGAATGGAAAAGAAGATGTTTGCCTTCACAAACAAATGGTGGGTTTGCTGATAAATGAAAATGGATGTTGAAAGATGAAAGAAACAATGGGGAAACCCCATAAATTCCATAAAAATTCAAAGTTTAAAGGGGGTTGTACGTTAAGGAGGAATTTTGGGTATTGGGCACTCTGGGAAGTATGTAACTCTCAAGCACCTCAGGCAACGGGGGAAGAGAGGGAAACTTCTGCTTCTGCCCCAGCCCAGGGACATTTGTTATTTCTATCACCTGCTAGTTTGACACCATGAACCATTCTGGTTTTACCTAAGACGTGAATCATGAGCATTGTGGTGCTTTTTTGTCCACAATGTGCTGTTAAGAGCAAGAACACGCTGTTCTTACAGCTGGGATGGTGGCTGTTCTACACCATTGATTCCACACTGCATGACTAAAGAAAATCTCTCCTTTTCCTTACTAAGTTGAAGCTACAACTTAGTGCAAATAGGTGTTAAAAGAGAATGAATGCAATAATCCCCCTTTTCTTTTTTGGTCTGTAGTGGATACCCCCTTGAAGAATCCAGAACAACTCCAAAATGTTGTGCATACAATGAAGAAAAGGGAACACTAAATTCCCTTTGGATGATGAGGCTAGAAAACCTGTTTGACTCACTGTCACTGTTTCTCACCACACCTAATGTAACTAACAAGAAATTCAGCTGACTTTCTCTGTGAAAAACACGGTTCATTTTTTGTTAAAATTTTAAAAGTTTAATAATAAACAATAAGACAAGAAGAGACATAAGAAAAGCAAAATGACAGACATCTGGGTGCCTGGTGTTTCCACTCAAGGCACGGCTTGCCAGCAAAGGACCTTTAAATACCATAGGTATGGCATATTCATACATTTCATCCGCGATTTAAACATTCCTTTTGACTTTAGGTGTTTCTGCTTAATTGCAACTTTTCTCCCCCACCATTCTTTCCTGCACATAAAGTTTTTGTGGCTTCACAAAGTCGCAAATCTCTTGATAACGAAGGCAATAAATTCTTCTTGTTGGAGTCCTTGGTGTCCTTGCTGTTATGTCTATCCACATGAGATGCTGTGAGGAATTTCTTAATTGCTTCTCCCATTTGTTTTGTTTGTTTGTTTGTTTTTTGGTTTTGGTTCTTTTATTTTTATTTTTTGAGCTAGTTACAAAAAGCATCTGCTATAGCCTAAAAACTGTATTTATCCCACTACTACAAGAGGGTATATTACTGTAGCATAACTTTCTACCATAACGCATATGAGATTCATTTTCATATTTGTAAAAAGCCAAACACTTAATATGTATTTATAACAACACTGAGGCAGTTTTGCAATGAAGCAGCAGCGTGTCATGGTGCTAAATAGGAATTTGGCATTACCTCTAATGTTCACTGCTACAAAGTAGAGCAGGACACAGCAAGGCAGACTGGGTTAGCACAGTCATTCCTCCCCTGCCCTTCCCTTCCTCCTGCCCATCCCATTGTCTCCTCTGCAGAAGATGCAGGCTATGAAAACAAGGCAAGATTGCCAGCTATTTTTCTTCTGCCACAGGACTTGTTAGACACCGTGTTTTTTCAAAGGACTGCATGTGCCTCCCCCCAGCCTGCTGCTTTCTCATTCTATAAAAGAAGAGAGCTGAAGGAGTTTCAGGCATGTGAGTGCCTGACCTCTCTTTCCCTCTAAAGGCTCTGCCTCCCAAAGCCCTGGTTACCTGCTGTGCTTTGGCACGAGAGCCATTCCAGCCCGAAACACAAGGGCAGTGGACTTCAACTGCAAAGCCTCTCTCTGCAATGGGATTGCTTTGAGCCTGCAGCCTCCATGGGCAAGGGCTTTGTGGGGCAGGGGCCATCACAGCCTGTGCCCTGCACACAGAGCCAGGAAAAGCAGCAGATCCTGCTGGCTTCTGCTGCTGCTGATCCGAGCAGCAACTCCCCTGGGAGTTCCTCCAGGGAACTTCACACCTAGGGCTTCCATCACTGTTGTGGCTGTGGGAACTTGTTGCTTGCCAGTTCTTCACCATCCTTGTGGATTTCTGAGCATGTCAGCACAGGTGTCCATGGCCCTTCCTTCATCCCCAGCCTGCAGCACTCACAGCCCCTGCGGCCTCCCCCTTGCTGCAGCTCATTTGCAAAGTGCTGCCAAAGGCAGCGGAGCTGGCTCAGGATCCCTGTTGGCTCCTGGGCTCCAGGATGACCTTCAGAGGGACACGTGGAGCGCTTCCTGAAGAGCTGCCCGTGGCATGGTGG
This sequence comes from Chamaea fasciata, assembly GCF_029207755.1. Taxonomy (NCBI): domain Eukaryota; kingdom Metazoa; phylum Chordata; class Aves; order Passeriformes; family Sylviidae; genus Chamaea; species Chamaea fasciata. Next base: position 7,923 of record NW_027094148.1, on the reverse strand, counting down.
GTGGATTTGCCCTCCCGGGTGGCTCTGGTTGGAGCTGGATGCTCCGTGGAGTCCCGGAGTTTTCTCAGCTGCCTTTGCAGCAAGTTCTCAGCCAAGGTGTGGCTCTGCTGCCATCCCAAATCTGCAGCTGCCCTGCCCAGCCTGAGTGCAAGTGGGGCACGTGCTGGGCACGGATGGAGATTTCCATGGCCAAAATCCTCCAGTATTTACAACTGCTCATTGCTCTGGACAGCACAAATCACAAAACACCCATCGCAGTTGACAATTGTAATTTCTTGCAGATTCCTACAGCTGCACTGCTGATCGACAAATACACCAGAATTGATTTCACATGAAAAATGTCATTTATTACAAATCGCTACACCCGCGCTGACAATACAGAACTATGCTGATGTCAATTTAAGTTTAAAAAAAGGAATTTATTAGATTTTTACAACAATGCTATGTAAAAATATAGAAATATCCACTTCAGTTAAGAAAACCTTAATTTATTGCCAACATCTACAACAACTCACTAGACACAAAGATCAATTAGGTGTCCTCTGGGACACCAGGACCATCTCCTACGCAGGATGTGCTGCACTGCGGAGGATTTCGGCGAGGGAAGAATGCAATCAATCAATATGATTGGTAAAGCATTGTTCAACTTTATTGCTCATAACATCCGTTCTTATACTTTTGCCCCAAGCATTCAGCATACTTGTCAAATTATAATTGGTTAGCATACACTACTCATCTATACTTGATTGGCTATATCAAGCGTGAGAAGGTTCCTCCCCTTGGCATGCTGAAAACTTTGTATACGTGCTTACTGCTACGCTCTATTAAGCACAAGTTCTTTTATCTTTGGCCTGTATCCGTGCTTACTGCTGTCCCAAGGACAGCTTATCTTAGCAGCGCGTAGGCTGCCAGCACTTGGTATCGGGCCATGAGGCCTCTAATGATCCGTGGCCTTGCTCTGCTAACCATTCTTCAACAATTCCCTCTTTTTTATTTTGTGCAGCAAACGCAGCCTGTCGAGTAGTTACTGTTTCTGCTATGCGATACATCATCTGTTGCAAGCAGCAAAAAAAGCAAGATACAAAAAGTACAAGCAGTATAATAACAATCACAATATTGATTACATGTTGCAGTAGGGAGGTTATCCAAGGCCCTAGCCCGAAAGATCATAGCCAATCTGTTAAACCCAAGCCTGTGTCTTGCTGCAAATGACTAGTGAGTTCTTACAACTTAGCTATTTGGGTATGAATTGACATGGAGTGATCTCTCTGTACTACCTTGTCAAACTGCCAGAGCAGTTGTAGGTTTTCTCTTGCCCTTAAGTCTTCAATTAAGTGTACCCCCTCTAACCCTGGCTGTCCAGTATCGATGTCGCTCTTGCAGGGTCATTAGCAGGACGGATCCATTTACTAGGTATCCATTGGGGCCCTGTGGGGGTAAGAACACAAACATAACCTCTACCCATGTACTGAACCTCTGCGGGACCTTCCCATACTCCAGTTTTGGGATCTCGGTACATGACTTTAAACAATGGCTTAGTTGCTTCCTCCTTTACTCCGCCTGAGTGGATGACCGCAGGGGGCTCCGAGTGGTCCCCCATTACACACAGATAGTTTAATACAAATAGTGTTTTTGATAGCATGGTCTGCGCATCCACCTCCTCCTTATATTTTAACAGATAATCCTTGAGTGTTTGGTGGGCTCGCTCCACAATCGCCTGACCTGTTGGTGAATGTGGGATACCTGTGATGTGTGTCACACCCCACTTCTGTAAGAACCTTTGGATCCTGCTGCTCACATATGCAGGGCCATTATCTGTCTTAATCTGTTCTGGCACCCCCATCACCGCAAAGCAAGTAGTTAGGTGTCGTACCACGTGGAGAGCTTTCTCTCCCGGCTGCGCTGAAGCCCAAATAAATTTACTGAAAGTATCAATTGTAACATGCACATATTTCAATCTACCAAAGGAGGATACGTGAGTTACATCCATTTGCCAGATCTGATTGGGTCCAAGGCCCCGTGGGTTTACTCCCATCCCTAGTCCAGGCCCATGCTGACTACAGAGAGGACAGGATCTGACAATACCACGGGCATCATTCAGAGATATGCGAAACTGTTTCTTTAGGCCTCGCGCATTCTGGTGAAAAGTCTCATGAGCAATACGTGCCTGCTGAAATCCGTCTTGTGGTACTGCAACAGAAACCAACTGATCAGCTATGGCATTACCCTGACCCAAACCTTCTGACCATTTGTGGCTTCGAATATGCAAAATCGCAAAAGGAGCTGAGCGCAGCCGAACAGCTTGCCTCAGCTGCCTCAAAAGTTCCCATAACCTGTCATTCTTTATATCCTTTATCAATGCATCCTCAATCCGCAGCACCACCCCTACTACGTATCATGAGTCTGTGACAATATTTACACCCTGATCAGGCCAATTCATAATGATCCAAAGGACAGCCCTTAATTCTAGCATCTGCAATGAGTCCTCAGTAGTCGAGTCCACGTGCCCTCCTCCATCCATCCAGATCAAGGCAGAGCGTTTGCTTTGTGATGTCAGGGCACGGTTGTCACGTGGTCGTGGTGACATCACAAGGTTGCCTTGGTGCACGGAAGGCCTCAGGGGTGTCAGAGCAGCTCTTGGCCTTGCTCAGTGCAGGAACTTGGTCCTGTGCTTGAGGCTTTTGTCAGGGGGCAGCTGCTGACTGACAGGAGACTTCTTTTAGCTAGCGTTAGAGCGCAGTCTGCAAACTTGCACAGCAGTTGCCACAATGATTGGGCAACTCGCCGCTGCAGTTTTCACTGTTTATGGAGTTGCCTATTCCTGCTATTTCCTAACTAACCTGGCAGGTAAGTAGAGGTTTTCCCTGAGTGTCACCTCACCTGGTTTTTGTGTCTTCCTACTCTTTCTTAGTGACTGAGTTCATTTGGAAACAGAAAGGCCATCCAGATGCCGCTTGGGTAAAGCTCCTGTCAACATGTTCAGCTCCAAAGGGGGTGTGTGTAGCCACGGCCGTGCGGGCAGCATTTGCAAGGGAGCCTGCAGGGGTTGCGTTCCCTCTGTTGGAGAGTCTGTGGCAGCAGAGTTTGCCAATTCCTCCCTTGCTGGGTCAAGCAGGACAACTTTGAAAATGTAGACTGGGAGGCCTTGGAAGGTCTTCTAAAAATGCTCTGGTTGTCTCCAGTTTTCTCAAAGCATCTGCTTCATTTTCCCTTGCCCACTGCAGGTCACCTGAGCCGGGTATTCAGAGGTGCTGATCCCAAGGTGAGTAAGGAAAGAACATTTGATGTTCTTGGCGTTTAAGAATTGTGCAGCAAGCTGTGAGCTTGGCCTGTGGCAGTAGAGTGTAGAGGGCCAGCTGAGTAGGCTGCAAGAAAATCCATTTCCATGTCTACAGCAGCAAGAGCAAAGGCATCACTGCCTATTTCCTAATTTTCCATTTCAGAGCTTTAAAAGAACTAAAAGATAAGTTTTGCAGAGAGAATGTGCTTCCTGATAGTAGTCAGGGGGGAATATGTAATTTGGAGCAATTTGCAGTGTCCAGTTGAATCAGCCCATTAGAATTTAGTCTGAGGGACTTAGAATCCCCTTGCTCTGCAAGTTGATGATTTGTGCTTAGTAGAGCTGGTTCTAGAGCTGAAGAGAAAGAAGGTTCTAAATGATAGGTCATGGCCTGTGTCTAACGCTCCTGTCTGTCCACAGATCCCAGAACCAAGAGCAGACTCTCCTCTGGCTTCCTCTGCTCCTGGACGAGAAGGCAAAGAAGAGCCAAATGACCACAAGGCTCCAGCTGTGGTCACACCACAGCCGCAACTTTCCAAGACGGTAAGTGCCACTTCTGGAGGGCGCTGTCTTTAGTGCGAGGCAGAGCTGCAAGCTTCTGAGCAGCCAGCTCTTGCTGTTGGTGGCTGAGGATGCCGAGTGCTGCAGTCCTGCCAGACCTAGCCATTCCCCTCAGCCAGTGACAGCTGGAAAATGGGCTTTGAGCTGCCATGTTTAGGCCCCAGCTTGCTGGGATTCTGATAGAGGCCAGCCTGGAGCAGGAAGGTTCCCTGTCTGCAGAGGAGGGAGCATGTCAAAGGCACTGTGCTCAGCCTTGGTGGATACGTAGGGGACGCTGTGGTCTGGGGACACCTGTCCCCCTCCACAGACTCGCCAAGTACCCACAGGCACAAAAAGTATTGATGTGACAACACAAGCTTTTTGGGGCGGTTTGTCCCCACGAGCTTCTTGGCTGTGCTTACCTGGGAGCATTTCAGAGACACACTGGGGACGTGGAGCTTCTGCTTCAAGTCAGGGATTTTGGTGCCTTGGTTGCCAGGTTGTTCTTTTGGTAAAATGGAAGCAGAGGTGGGCAGGGAAGCAGAAAGAAGTGGCTGAATTAATGTGAATTGTGGGCAGAAAGGTGAAAAAGCTGAGCTTGACAGCAGCTCCCAGTCACTGGCTGACAGCACCTTCCTAAGGGCTTGCATTTAAAATGGGATCTGGGGCTAATCTCTGCCAGCCACTTTTCTGACACAAACTCTTTTGTTGTCTCAGATCTCCACAGGCTCTTCTATTGAAGCTGCAGCAGCAGGAGCAGCAGTGTCACCTGAAGGGGCCTGGCCTGCCCCAGCTGAGCAGTGGAGCCTGGGCAGTTCCTTCATCTCCAGCACTGACAAAGCTGCTGCTCAGCAACAGGAGATGGAGTATGAGGAGGATGACTTCCTGGGGTTCATGAGTACGTCTTGTGTCTTTCTTCTCTGAGGGACAGTGTATTGTGAGCATGTGTCAGCATAGCTGGACCCATTGATCCTCCTCATCTCAGTGCCCTTTGTGATTGTACAGCACAAGTCATTGAAGCTGCTTCTTGCCCAGAGCAGCTGCCCATCCTGTGCCCTCAGATAAGACCTGGTGGGGCTGAGAAGAGAGCCCAGCTGACTCTCTGCCTCCCATCACCTGTTGGCACAAAAGGGCACTGTCGTGCACCTGGGTGTGTCTGCTCTCCAAGCCAATCCTGCTGTGTCCTCAGTGGGGGCACCGGCTTGGAAGGGGCTGGGTGTGGCCGTGCCTTCTTGCCATTGCTTGTCAGTGCTGGTGCCTGGGCTTTGGCAGCTTTGTGGCGGTGGCTGCCCTGGCCCTGAGGGCTGGTGTGAGCGCCGAGGCTGGAGCCTTCCTTAGCTGGGAGAGTGCCGCTGCCGGCCGGCCGCTGCAGCGCGGAGCTGCCCCGAGGCAGCAGCCCCTGCTCTGGGCCGGCTCCTGCACGGCCTGGGCTGGGCTCACAGAGGGTCAGCATCTCCTCTGGGCAGCTGTCCGTGTCCCGCCGGCACCTGAGGAGCACTGCTGTCCTTGCTGCCCTTGCCCGCTGCGGGAAGGTGGGCACGTGTGCGGGGCTGAGAGGGCGAGTGCAATGGCAGGGACTGATCCCTGCTGTCAGGGGGAGGAGAAGCAGTGTGGTTCTTCACGTGGGCCACGGCAAGGGCGTCTTCCAGCTCAGCCTGCTCATCAAGGGTGAGGGTCCTGCTGCTGAAGGCCCCTTGGGGTTGGTTAGAGCATGAGCTGCTTGGGTTTACAAAGGGAAAGGCATTCCTTTGGGAAACTGCTGCAAGGTGGGGAAGATGCCCTCCTCTCCTGGGAATGCATCTCCCTGTGCTTTGTTTTCTGCCAAGGCATCTCTTCAAAGGACTGTAGAAAATCATTCTCTGTGCTGACCTGCTTGTACTGCAGAGCTGCCTGTCTTGTTGCAATTGTTGTTGTTGTTGTTGTTGTTACCCAGCTGGCCACAAAGGACTCAGAAGGCCAGACTGTACAGCCCCAGCAGGGCTGCCTTTTGTATCTCTTGGATGGTGGGATGTCTGCTTTCAAGTGAGCATTTTGCATTTTGTTTCCCTCAGGGCAAATGGTGAGCACAGAAAATCCCCGGAGGAAATACACTGAAAAGGAAATTGTTGGCAGAGGGTGAGTCCAACCACAGTTGCTTCTACACAATCACGGGGCAGCTGATTTGCTGCTGGAATATCTGTCAAGTGTGAAGTCAGGCAAGCTGCAAACATATTCAGACACTGGGGTTAGTCTGCCCCATCTCTCAGTACCGGCCAGAATTTGGAAGTGTGGTCAGAAGACATTATCAAAGACACTTCTATTTCATTGCCAGAAACAGCAACCTACCCCCTATCATAGCAGTCAGATAACACTTCTCAGGAGCATTTCTTCCCAAGAGTTTGCTGAAGGAAATAGTCTGTGGTGAGGATAAAAACCGCCCAGTTTAGAAACTGAAATCCACGATGAAAGAATCACCTGGCCTTTGGAGCTGAGGCACTAAACCCCAATGCTTCAGAAACAGGCCCAGTGCCCATGCACTGGAGAGGAACATGCATCATCTGCCTTCTGGCAGTGCCCTCCTGCATGCTGCAGGTTGGAGGCATTTCCAGCAGACATCTCCTGTCTGGGCTGGCTTTCACTCCAAGGTCTAAATGGCTTCTCCTTTCTTTGCTGCTGTTTTGTTTCTAGGGCTTTTGGAGAGGTTTGCAGAGCGATCGACACTGCCACGGGCGGAGAGGTAAATGTCAAGAGCCCCTGCAGATTCTGCTGCTCTCCAGGGCTTTCCTGTCTCGTGTCAGCTGCGGCTGCAGCTGTGGCTAGAGCTGTGCTGCAAAGGCACAAGAAGCACAGACTGGTGCCAGCCTGCCAGCTGCATTTGGGGCAGTCTTTGTCCTGCTCAGCTGCCAGAAGGAAGGCAAGGAGGGCAGCGGTTCCTTTCAGAGAAGGATGCTCTCCCTGGCTCTCAATTGCTCCAACAAAGGAGCATCTCACTGCTCTCTGGGGCTACGGCTTCAGAGTCCTGAATTCTCATTTCTGGCTGCCAGCAAATACATCTGAATGTTCCTGGCAGTTCCTTAGCCACCTGCAGTGCTGCACTTGGGAACTGCACGTAGGGAGAGATCTGCAAGGTGTCCCTAAAAGCCCCAAGCCCTGCCTATAGCCCGAGATGTATCCACAGAGTACCAAGTCACGCATTACTTCTTCTCAAGTACAGACAGACAGAGAGTGTGCTCAGAGCTTTGGGGGGGTGAGAGTTGACACACCATTGCTAACAAGTGGACAAGGCAAAATGTGGTCAGTGGCCACGTGTCCTGGATCTGGCCCCCAAAGGAGCAGAGAAATGGGCTGTAGGAATGTCACTTCCTAATTACTCCTTTGTCTAATTACAAGGCACTTTGGCACGGCTTGGCGGTGTCATTGCAAAATCTCTCTCCCCATGTGTGTTTTGGTCTCATTCCTCCAACTTCTAAAGTTACTGATTTTCAATGTCATTCTAGGTGGCTATCAAGAAAATCTATCTTCGGGGACCGAGCGAGATGGAGGATATTGTTACTGAAATCACGGTCATGAAGAGGAATATGAGTCCCCATCTTGTCCATTATTTAGACGGGTGAGTGGTCATGGTCTCATCCCATGAAGGTTTGTTTACATAGTAAAAGTATGCAAGGTTAAAACCCCACTTTGGACACTAGCAGAAAAGAAAGCTGTTAATTATTGCTTCATTATTATTTCTCTACTCATCTCCAATGGATGGGAAGAGAGTGCAGTTTGTCTCCATGAGTCATCCCTGGCTTTCCAACACATAGTTGAAAAATTGTTCAAAAACCTGCATCAACTCTACCATAAGAAGTCAGTACCCTGTAAGTTGGCTGCCTCCATGTTGTCTCAGGATGGATTTTTTAAGGTTTCTTCAATGCTGATGAAGCATGCTAGGGAGGATTTCCCTTGGATTGTTGCCCCTCTTTTCCAGGGCTGTCCATGCCAGGAACACTAGGTGCTTCTTTCCAGAAATACCACGCGGGACAGGTTTTTCATCTTGGCTGTTACTAAACTGCACTTTTTGATTGCTGGCCATCAGAGACATCTCCTTTTGACAGATGTGCTGTTCTCCTTGAGACTGCACA